>NW_028189193.1:3010000-4210000 GCF_048542155.1 Nylanderia fulva
AGAAAAATTCTTCTTGAAAGAAAATTATTGAATGTGTAAACTTTTATAAAATATAATAACTTATAAAAAGTCTCTTATATAAAATCTTAAATACAAAAAAAAATATAAATTTGAATTATATATTAATATTATTTACTAAAATATTATTTGTTAAATATTTATTAATAAATAATTCTGTATACAATAATTCATATAGATAATTATCTATATAAAAATTTTTACATATCTTAATTATTATAAATATTTTATTATAAATATTTAAAGCAAGATTTTTAAAATAAAATTTCTAAAATATTTTATAAAAATATAGCATATGTATATAATGCAAAATATAAATTCCATAAATAAATCAAGAGATAAATCAAATAATTTTACCAGTAGTAAATTAATTAAAATGAAAATTATATTTATTTTGCATACTTTACAGTTGTCCTGGCTTCCTCCTCTGTTAGTCCCTCGTAGCACTCACGACACTCGCGAAAACACAAATAATTACGATCGCCCGACACTTTACACGACGCTTCCGACGCGCGAAACTTTACACGGCACTCCCGACACGACGCGTGAATCACACGCGTTTTTCGCGTACATTGCACAATGAGAAAAAACGATGCGAAAACTATATATAATTACACGAAGCGGAACGATTCATTTGGCACTCGAGAATCTTGCAAACTCAGCTCATCAATAATGCCACCTGTGATAACAAATCAAATATACATACATATATTAGAGCAATCTATTACTTTTTGCATTATAACATATATGATATATAATATACATATAAATAATATAAATATACAAGCGAGAATTAAGTATGGATATATTTATGAGTCGCAACATATTTGCGCGCGCAAAAACAGATCGAATTAGGTTGGATTACGTTGACTCCTGGCAAAGATTTTGCAACGAATTTCTGGCGAAATATACGTTTCAAACAATTACGGCTATGTATGAATATTGAAATTATGGTATGCGATTGATAAATATCACAATACAAAGGTTAGAAACAATTGTGCTTACTAATAAATCACAGCGGGACGCAGCTCGAACTGTCTGGTACTCGCGGCGTTTCGGTAATGACCGAACCGAAGCTATTCGCGACTCTGTAAACAGCGGCAACTTCACTCTAATAGCGCGCAAATTTCGATTTATCGCGTGCGCTAAATTGAAATTTGAAAGAGAGTTGTTTTAAAAAGAGATATGGCTTTAGTTTTATTTATTTATTTATATTTAGAATATATACAATATTTAGAATAAAATTAAAATAATTAATTAAATAAAATATGTATATTTAGTATTCTTTGGTTGTCTTTATTTTAGCTTAATTTTTTTTTTTAGAAGACAGAACTCTCTTTAAAATTCATATAGAATTATATATTTTTCGTGAATTTCTCAGTTTATCCTAAAGCATTTTCGTTGCTTTGATGATCATGACTATTTGTTTAAACTATCAAGAACTCTAGCTTGAAAAATAAAGATTAATTATTTATAAATTTTCACGAATTTAGATGTGCCAGGTTTACACACACACACTATTCCACTTGTTATAAGTAAAAAATTATTCTATTACGTTAAATTATATATTAAACAATAGAAACTGTAAATCATACACAATAATCTTTCCGCAGCATTAAGAGATAATAAGCTATGTCTATAGAACTTTTTGAGAGAGACGTAATAAGCAGGTAAAACTGTTGCTGCGGTTAGCAATAAATTCTGCATATTCTCGCCCGTCAGCAAGACGATTTAAGAAATTATGTAATGCGTGATGCATATTATATACCGCAAATGGGTCAGAAGAAATAAAGTGCAAACTACAATGAAAATAGTTTAGCAGCTTATGTCTTGAACACATCGCGAAACAATTTACACTTGTAAAAATATAAGGAAGTTACTTTCGTCATGGACAATGTTCGTGAGATATAGACTTTTTTTCAAGACGGGCCGCGTGTTTATTACCGCTATTAAAAATCTAATTAAAAGCGGAACAGTATTTATGAGTTCTCGTAAATTTTGGCTTGAAAGGCATCGAACCGCTTACATAAAGTATAAGAAATGGCGCAAAAAAGAGAAAAAGAAATAAAGTCGTATGTTGTTGCCAAACGGGCCGCGTTCAAAAGCGTATGAATTGTTCCTAACAGCTGTCAATGCAACTGTACGGCATATTATTGTACTTTATGACGCTGTCCATTACTTTAATCGATTGTTGGCAGGAGAAAATAAACGCTGACGCGATTGTAAATTGTGGTCCCATGAATGTTACAAGTCTAATTTTATACTCGGGCATGCAGCAATCGTGACAATGTCGTAATGATTATTCTGTTACATGTGCAAGTGTTGTACTCATGTAATTATGTCTCTCTATAAGTCGATAAGCTTGAATCAAATATCCCAGTTGCGCTAAAGATGTGACGCAGCCGTAATTTCTCTTGAATAAATGAACGAATGCGTTACATTGCACATATAATCACACACGCTATATTCAAATTACATCGTGATTACACGGCAATGAAATTCTAATTTGCCATCATTAGAAACGTGCGCGTTCTTCATGTATAATATTACACTATGTTATTATATACCTATTTCTTTAATTTTTCTTTTGCCAAATTTTTCGAATAGAATTATCAATTAGATTTTAGATATATCAATAAATATATCGCAAAAACGGTCTTTCAATCGTATGTTACGAGAACGAATAAATCGCAGATCACGAACTTGCCATAGCGAGCATTCCATTGACAAACAGGGCTATGAGATCTCACATTAAATCTCCGTAACAACCCTTCGTCAAAAAAGCCGTCTGCCATTTTTGGATGTTGAACAAACTTCGACGTTACCATCTAGGGGCGAGGGTGTCAATTTGCAAAACAAATCTTTTAGAGACTTCTCTTCTCGTTTTTTATTTATATGGAATTACGTGTGAAAATTTTTGTTCATGCAGCTAGAATGATCCCAGCTTTAGAAATTAATTATTACTGTAATAATAACTGTATAATTTTCAAGCTATAGATAGTTTTTCGATGCAATGCTTTAAATCGTTAAGAAAGAATAAATTAAAGCTCAAATTGCACAAAAATATAAATTGCTTTCAGGAAATTGCAGAGCAAGAAAAAATTTACCAAAGATCGTTTAATCTAAAAAAATTGAGGGAAGTACAATACGCGAGGCTAATGTATGTCGATGAAAGCATATGTCATGGTATCAATGCGTCGATCTTGTAATATTAAAATATGCGTAGGCACGATGGGCAGAGACCAGCCATGATACCATCTAGGGTATAGCTGAGGCGTTAGCTCGAGAAGTGGCTTTCGAACTTTTCTTTATCCACCATTCGCGACCTCTGGATCATGTTTCTTCGTGATGCATTCATGATCCAGATTGGGTCAAATGGTAATTTCGAATTACGTGTGCCGTATCTCAAATACGCTCCAACAGTTTTAACTGCATAGTTTGCATTTATTAATTTACCCCGCGACATTCCCCGTTCTTGATTTTTATATATTTTCGTTATTAATTAAATATATTGAAGATCTTGAATCGAGATAGATGAAATAAATTTAATTTAGATTTAAATAAATTTAAAGCAAATTTTTTTGTGGATTCGAAGATTAAGTGAGAAATAGAGATAATAAATAGATGTATAGATGTATTAGAGAGATTATCTTAACTCCTTTCGCGAATTAAAGGATAAAATTCGTTTGTCACTAAATTACGATAAGCATCAAGAGATCACGGAAAAAATCGAAGTGTTCGTTTGTGATAAATTAAAATTTATATAAATTATTTAGCGAAGTCTATTCTTTTTAGATTTTTTCGATAAAGATTCCTCGACATTCTTTGTACGTTCTTGCGTTAGACTTTGTAAAGATTTTTAGATGGCGAAGTCGACAACAGGCAACATGCTCTTCGACTTCACCCTTCGGAATTGTCTTTCCTTTTAGCGGCATGAACTTTTTGCGAGATCGTCACTGAGATGCAAGGTACCGCACATCTCAGCCTAGTTTGGACACGCTAACTCCATCGCATATAAATTTCGCTCACTCCATCGTTGTTCTTTCCGCGTCGTTCGCTTCTTCATTTAGCGCTTTTTCTATCGTGTGTTCCTTTCGATAAGTAATGTAGTATTAAATTATATAATTTAATATTAAATTATTAGGCAATTCTAAGTAATTATGAGACGATATATTATATTATTTTCACAAATATATGCTATTTTTGACATTTATTTTCATATCGAAATATCGCTTTATTATGCTAATTAAATATTTTTGATATCTATCAGTAATAAATCTGGTTAGTTATTCCTTATTCTATAGATTTATTATGTTAAACATATTTTTCTCTTTCCAAAAACATCGATAGCAAGTATTATTTTGTAACAATTAACAGTTATTTAAATTTTAAGTTGGGTAATAAAATATATACATATAAAAGAGATATTTCATTTTCGTTCCATTATAAATTCGAGAGATTTCTCCGAAATAATCATCCTCGATTAAGTAATCGAATTTTGAATTATTCATACCATCGCACAAATATCATATCATGTAGGCTGTTAAAAGGACGCTGCAAACATCATTTTAATCATAGCTGAATCCTGAATGAATGATGAATTATAATGAATCATCACGAGTCCGAACTATTGCAGAGTTTCAGGGAGGGCAAACATTTCGAAGAGAGCTTCGACAAGGCGGGACGATGAAATGACAGTAATTTTATATACCTACGTACTCCGTCAACTACAGTGACATCGCGTAACGCATGATTAACGGCGACAACGGTTACGTCGCGATACCATTACCAGCAGACAAATTGAGTTTAATGTCGCGACTTGGGCGTTTTACAGCCTTGGAATACTGGACGATATTAGAACCAGCTGAGTGCTGTCCAGGTCGTATCTATTAAGTCTATCAGTCTAAGACAGACAATTTCAGAGTATTTTAAGGTAATTGTATCAGCATATAGCCATTGCCGACATAGGAGTGCCGGATATTGCGATATGAAATTTTCTTTGAGATTAAGCCGTTTGTCAAAGTGATGTTGGTGCAGCTAATTAACGAATTAATCTATTATATAAATGTGTATATGTCTCTAACAGAGTTATAAAATTCAATAAATGTGATGTCACACAATTATATATAATATTATTGATTAAATAATTATAATAAATTGATTAAATTAAATAAATTGTAAAAGTAATACCAATTCGAAATAAAATCTATAAAAAATTATATAGATTTAATAATATAAAAATATTATTTGGATTTAATAATCAAAAAATTTGTAATTTTATTGTTAATGTTTGAAAAATATTGTTTGTAGAATGAAAATAAGACATCAGTCTTTGGAATTAAGGACGATGTAGATTATCTCCATTCAATCAATCAGCCGTCTGCTGTAGAATATTTACCAAAGAATAACAGTGAGTATATGTGTGCACGTTGACGTCTTAATTTTTTATATTTACTCTTCTTAATTAAAAAAAAGCTACAATATCTTTGATTTAACTTTACAGAATCGACAAAGCTGTCGCATTTCACGAGCTGGAGTGAATGGTCGGTCTGCGATCGGCATTGTACACAAAATCGCGTCAGGAGGTGTCGATCGAAACAAGATTGCGGATCAACTGTACTTAGGGTAAATATATGAAAATATTTATGGTATCTCGTGAGAGTAAAATTTTCGATTAAAGATCGAAGAATTGAATTTGCAACAACACATGAAGAAAGAAAATTATTTACACATAATTATGGAAAAATATTTTGCCATTTATCGTATTATTATGTAATAAAAAATAAATACTAATGATGTATCATGATATAATAGGAAGAACGCGGTTGTGAACATAATAAAGCAGGTCGTCGAAGGCGATGCAAGCAACACCAGCGAAGACACAGACGAAAAGACAAAAAATTTCACGTGGTCCAGGTGAGTCTCAAGAGATGCGCTCTTATTAATTTAGATTAATTATATATAAGGATATGAATCGCGTTCTCGGCAGGTACCTAAAGAAGCGGAGCCTAGGCATGGAAAGCGAAAAGGCAAGGATATTAAAGAACACTCTGGAGGACATTACGGGAAATGGAGCAAATGGTCACCTTGCACGAGGCTGTGCACTACGCAACGTCACAGGTATACTCTATAAAATTTCCATATTGATGCAACTAATCAATGTAACTATTAATGAATACAAAATTAATTCTAAGAAAATAAAAAATAAATTAAATTATAAAAAAATAAATAATAAAGAATAAATTCATTCAATTCTGATTAGATGGTGCAGAAAGCCTGGCATCTGCGGACGCGATGTGATACGAGAGAGCGCCTATTGTTACGTCGAAGGTAGCTTTTGCCAAAGATGGATCCATCGAAAGATTCGTGGTATCCACGAAGAAGATGGCGAAAGTAAATAACTTATACACTCAATAATTAATATTGATAAGATGATAAGAAAGTACGTAATATCTTTGATCTTCTTTGGTTTTTTAGACTTGATATTAGACGAATTCGAACTTAATCCTAACACCGTGGATAGTTTCGCTCCGGAGAAAAATTCAAATACTTGGAAATGTGGAGTGGCGAATTCTCATAAAAGCGCTAGATTATCATACTTTATGCGAATCATCGGCGGTCGCCCGACTACGCCTGGAAGTTGGCCATGGCAAGTGGCTGTGTTAAATCGATTTCGAGTATGTTATGTAACGACGATATAAATCTTACATCTTTGCTAAATCAACAGTTGTGTAGAAAAACATTAAAATTAAAATAACCACAGAAAAAATCTAAAAACCTATGAATTATTAGAATAAAAGACTATGTTATTGAAATTAATATTAATTTGCCTTCATTTTTGCAGGAAGCTTTCTGCGGTGGAACATTAGTATCTCCGCGATGGGTATTGACTGCCGCGCATTGCATTAGGAAACGTTTGTATGTTCGTATTGGAGAGCACGATTTAACGGTGAAAGAAGGCACGGAATTAGAGCTTAGGGTATGAATCGCAATCAAAGAGCTCAATAGAGATAAGTTTACTTTCTTACAATTAATTTTATTATCGCATAGGTGGACTCTGTGATCATCCATCCAGAATACGACGCCGATACTGTTGATAACGACGTGGCTCTTCTTCGTTTACCAGTTGTCTTGACTCCGTCTCCTTCGAGAGGCATCGCCTGTCTACCTGCACCGAAGCAGCCTTTACCCACGAACCAGTTGTGTACTATTATCGGTTGGGGCAAGTCCAGCGTGACTGATAATTTTGGAACGGATGTGCTCCACGAAGTCAGAGTACGCAATTTTGTCTGATTTTGAAAATAAATAAATAAATAAATTTGATAATGTAATACAATATCGCAATTACATTAAACATAATATAAACGTTTGATTTTAGGTTCCAATAGTGTCATCCGAAATCTGCCGAAAAGTCTACATAGATTATAGAATTACGGACAATATGTTCTGTGCCGGTTATCGCCGCGGGAAAATGGATTCTTGTGCGGGCGATAGCGGAGGTCCTCTACTTTGCAAGGATCCTCGAAAGCCCGATCGTCCGTGGACAATATTTGGTATCACTAGTTTCGGTGAAGGTTGTGGCAAACGCGGTAAATTCGGTATATATGCAAGACTATCCAATTACGTACGTTGGATTACAAAAGTGATAAAAGAGTCGAATGAATAAATACATACTTAGAAGATATGCTTATATTATAATTGTAATTAATTTTTACGCTTAATTATTAATACTTATAATTAATATTGAATGAAGATGAAGATAAAAAATATGGTAAGGAAATCAGATTATGAATTTTAAGTTATATCTCAATCTATTATATGGCGAAAAGTGCTAATACCTTGAAAAAGATTAAATATAAAGCTAGTTATGCACTCTATTCTTACACATTTTATTTTCGGCAAAAATATATTTGTATGTTTTTATATAAGAAATTAAGTATAATTTTTACAGAAATTAATGCAACTGATTATGTATTTTCAATTTTCTTCATTTATCTGTTACTTACCTTTAAACCAAATATCTAATTAATAATTATATATCATTAAATATAATTAATACTGTTAAGAAATGCAGAAAAAAAAGAAACGTTTACATAATATTTATTTCTTACATCGTGTACAATTCTAATCCATTTTCTTTCTATTCGACGAAGTCGGTAGATGAGAAATGTAATATAAAAATTACTTATATTCTGAGTGTGCAATGCATTTCCGTGTTTTCTTGGAAGCTATAGATAAGTAAAATACAAAAAAAAACGGCGCAGAAAATAAAAAAATAATCAAAGAACATTTCAATCGATAGTAGAATTCTGTATCTTTACGTAGTTTAACATAGTGGTGCCATCTTCTGCAACTAAAACATGTGTACAATCGCATATTCTCTTAAACATACACAGAGCCATGAACGCAGAGAATCGCACATTACATTGTGATAATAAAAAGCAAAATACAATCTTAGTAGTACCAATGTATAATCTTAGAGTATTATTAAGCGTTTCAATATAATTCAACCAATTAAATTAATTAAATTTACATTTAGAAAAATCCATCTCGGGATGTTGTTGCATAAACCTGTAAAAATTTAACAAATTATTTTAAATTTAATATTAACATATAAAACAATCTATTGCATATCCATAAGCGACGAAAATATTTATAAAATGTTGTCTTACTTTTTGATAACATCTTGTTTCTTTTGTTCATCGGATGTTGGAAGTCCTAACTCCTTCTGTCTCTGATCGTACATCATCTTCTCTACGAGGCCTCTTGTCTCTCCATCGAGGTCAGAAAGTTTACTAGGTTCGGGATTTACTTTCTTTGTGCTAATTTCCGGTTCGCTCGTTATTACGTGAGCCCACCACTGCATCTTATTCACCTACGTACGAAATGTCGATTTCATTACTAGTTAGAAAAAATACTACAATCTATTATATTACCATATTATATTTATTATAACACATTAATAATATTTTATTTTTATTTAAATAATTTTAAAGACATCTTAATAATTTGTATCATCGATAATTAATATATCGCTTTGATGTATCGTGATGTCGCAAATTAATCATATTTTTGGTTTCATGAAATAAAATTTTAGATAAAGGTTGCGACAAGTATAATCACGAACGATTGCGAATGCGATATTCATGAATATTAATAAGATCTTAATTAAATACTGTATTTTGCATGTCTGAAAACAGTTTGTTGAATTTATTGCCGATCGATCACGCACGTATCTCCCCACATATACATGTATATCCGTGATTGAACGATCTTAGAACTATCGGAATTACACGGTTCCGGCAAGGCCAAAGAACGGCGAAGGTCGCGAAAAAGCATATTACTAATACGAGGGCGCGGACTCGGCCACATACATATATATTATACGCGTCCACGAGAGACTCACCTTTTCCAGATTAATCAGCAACACTTTCCCGTCCTCGATTACCCAAGTAGATTCCTCGAGTTTGACCTCGTGCGGCAAATCCCCGACAAGAATTGGCGGATGACCCTTCAGTCCGCAGCTTAGGTACTTTTTTGTGATCGTCACAACCACGTCCCTCGGTCTAGCGGAGAAATTTACCTTTAACGGCACTCTAATCTGTAATAAAAAAAAATTGCATCGTATCATTTGTTCGCTCGAGCAAATATTATTCACAAGTGGCAACTGAAACATTCTTGGAAAAAAATCATAATGTACAAGAAGAATGAAAATAAATTATATATATTTATATTTTTTTGGTAGTCCGTTTCATCGCGCGTTTCTCCTATTCTGAGTTTAATGTAAATAAATTTATTTCGACGAAAAATTTAAACACGATGATAGTTCGCAAAAACTACGAATTCCCATGAATAGCTAAAAAGACAATAGATAGAATATGATCGATTAATGGTGAGAACAAAACTCGTTCTCGATGTGTTCTGCACGAACGCGTTTTATCTCCTTTTATGATTATGATCTCGTTGCAGATCATTGTGATCCGGATTACAACGGCCTCGGGCTTGGATTTTGAAAATGAAAAATCACAATAGCTTTAGAAGAAGACCTTGAACGTTCGGAAAGTTCGTGGGATCATTCGAATCTTCCAACCGTGAATTGGAAGATGAAAGATGCGTTGTAACGCTCGACAAAGCGAAATGGCAAAGGTTCGACACGTTCCTGCCAAATATCCATACGATACACTTCGTTAACCACGTGTTCGCTTTAATTGATAGCAGGCGGACTCGACCAGATCTTGACTTTGGATTATTGCCAGTTTGAAAGGGTCAAGAGTAAACCGGCCATGAATGTTTGCTTTGTGTAACAGCATTCGAATCTAAAGTATCGAATAATCAAGTTATCTATTTATTTGATTATCTGAATCCTCATAAAAGATTATGAAAATCGTGATAATAGTCAATAATTTTGTATTAAAAAATTACGTGACTGCTTAACATACGTAAAGTTATATAAAAATGTATTACGTTTATAAATTTATGATTTAATTAGCTTCTCATAGGAAATTATGTAATTAAGTCTATTTAAGCGAAGAACCTTCGTCCCAATAAGAATTATGAAGCAATTATTACAGCAAAATTCATTAACATTTCATTCTTATATCACAGTGTTAAACTGACTTATATCTTGCGCTATCTATATTTTAATTAACATAATGTTCTAAGATCAGAGATGCGTATGTGTATCTTATGATCGGCAATCACAGATATATTGATAGAGCCGAAAATTTGTCTTATTTTTGTTAAGACTAAATTCTACATTTTATTCGTTTGTGAGACTACCGAGATTCATAAATATAATCGAGAGAAAGAAAAAGAAAGTGAAAGAGGAAGAAAGAAATAAGAGGGAAAAGAAGAAAAAATAAAATTTTAGAAAAATTTGCATTTAATGTATACTCATTTAAATGTATATTTTAAGGAAATTTGTGTTTAATGTATATGCTCGCATTTACTATATATATAGTAATTCATATTAATTATCTCATTGCTGATCTCTATATAACACTGGATAGCGTATGCTATCAAAAAAGTGAACAAAAGTATGTTATACTTAGACGACTCGGCAATCATCTTTGATATACAGTAAAATGCATACGTGTTACGAATTAAAAATCGGACAGCCATCTTTGATAAAGTAAAATATGTTAAAATATTAAGTAATATATATACAATTTATATTTCAGTTCAAGTAAATAACATTCCTTTATCATTAAAGAGTGCATACTCTTAATGTGTGAAATTAACATCCTAGCATAAGTTTCGAACATTGGAATGTTATTTACTTGAACTGAAATATAAATTGTATATATATTACTTAATATTTTAACATATTTTACTTTATCAAAGATGGCTGTTCGATTTTTAATTCGTAACACGGTTGTCCTGTTAAATACGTTATCCAATGTTATATAAAGATCAGCGCGTCTCATATCCAATATCCATCGCAATTTTCAACTATCGTACAATTGTTATCATATTAAAAAAAAATTAATATCGGATAAATACTTTACAAACAAAAAAAAAGAATAAAAAAAGAAACGCGAAAAAAGAATTAAAGAAGTCGCTGTCGGTAATCATCATTGATTTAATTTAATTCGAGAGATGCATCGTTTATTTATCAGAGGAAGCTGTGTCTTTCTTGCCACGAATTTTATGCCACTGTGATGTATGATGTTCGTCTAAATGTTGTGAGAGGTCAGGGAGAGAATCAAATGCCTTTGAACAGTATCTGCATAGAAATGAATGTTTTTCGAGAGAATTATCTTCAGCACCATCTTTACTTTTCGAACTACTGTTCTTTGGATCCATAATTTATGTTGGTACAGTATGTTTCTCTTTCTTTTCTGTCTGAATTTGTTTATTGATTATTTGCCACAGTTTACCTGTACGATTAAAAATAAAGACAATTTCTGTAAAACAAATAATTATGATTTAAAATATTTTATAGAATTTTTTTATACATTTGGGTGATTATCATTTTTATTTCAAATATACTCTTATAATTTTATTTATAATTGGAATTATTGTCATCTCAAATAGCTGTCAATATTAAAATTTTGTTCCTTACTGATAATTTAATTTATTAAAGATGAGATAACATATTTAATAAGGTTTCATATGACTTAAAATTAATTACGTACACGATTGTCTTTTGATACATAAGCGATCACAGAATTTTAGCTATTATACTAGATCGACTAGAAGACTTATATGGTGAATGTAATATAAAGACAGCCATATCTAATTTGACCGAATGTGATATGCCGTATTTTTTTAAAAAAGTAAAAAAAGATATTGTGAATTATATATAATTATATTTAATTTTTTCTTACTTTTTTCTTCTAGAATTTGTTTCTTACATTTAATTCCACTTATAATAAATAGCGATGTCATGCACTCTTATTATCTCTCCTTAGTTCTGATTGCTAGGAATTGTTGTTTGCTTCTAAATCATTTCTACACTGTACAAGCAAATAAATAGAAAGTATAGAAAACATTAAACTGAAGTGCTTACTTAGAGATGTTTATAACACACACAAATATTTTTTAAAATTTCTTTGTTTTAACCTTGTTATACAATAAACAAAATATTTTCAGAATCTGTGAAATCGTTAAATTTCGAATTATCTAAAGCAGAACATTTAAACGATAAAAATAATAAGAAGAAATTTTTAAATATTATATAAAATAATTTTTAGGCTGTAGCATTTTTATTAATGATAAAGTATTAATGAGCAAGCAAACTATTTGATTTTTGATTGATACAGTTATTTTTTATAGTTTTACACATTTTGTCTTTGTTTAATATTACTAAGATTCTCGAACTTTTAACTGCAATATATATTTGAATAAAGTCCTTATTTTTTATTATAAAAATATTTTTTCTAATTGATACCTATATAATTGATATATAATTAAAGAATTGCGTGATTGCTTAACATGCGTAAAGTTATATAAAAATGTATTACGATTCTAAATTTATGATTTCATCAGCTTTTCATGGGAAATCATGTATCTATTTAAGTCAAGAACCTTTGTCCTAATAAGAATTATGAAGCAATTATTGCAGCAAAATTCATTAACATATTCTTATATCACTGCGTTAAAGTGACTTATATCTCGCACATCTCTATATTTCAATTCCAATTTGAATATGCAATCCGAACGTTTCCTGTGTTTATTACGCATGCAAATTCCGCTTCATTATCTTAGACTTTATTTCTCCGGATATCATTCAAATACCAGATAAGATTTTATATATATTTTAGAAATATTACATTTGCATATGTAATTTTCGCGCCATATGGCTTTGTAGCTTTTTGCAAAGCAGGTCAATTATTCGCAGTGATCTTCCGAATCTCGAGATCTCTAGAGCTAATGCGTTTTAAATTATCGCGAGATTATTTTGCACACATTTATTTTATAATTTATTGTGACATTTTATTGTGTTTCAGTTTCTATAAAAAAATAACGGCTCATGACGCATCGCGTTAAGAAGATCGTCATCTTCCCGTAGCCGGTTCTTAGATTTTCAGAATAAGACAACGACGACGACAATAGAGGAGGCAAAGTCGGATGCATCGGTGCGTGGAAACGGATCATGGCTACCGACTTTGCGCCCAACGTTAACAAAGTGGAATATCATTATAAAAGCGGCAACGAGAAGGCGAGGAAGAAGACGACTGAAGAATAAGACTGTTCACTTTACCGAGGTCTAAGCCTAAGTAGACTGTGACGCATAAGTCTTTAACAATCGTCGAGACATTCCCGCTGAATACCCGTTACAAAGTTAATTTATACCATATGAATAAAAAGAATTTTGATCATTCCTTTATCTGCTTTTTTGCAATTGCAATATAATACCGCATTTTCCTAAGCCATTATTTAGTAATATCGTGTATTATATTTTCTTATTTATACTCCATATACTGTATTTGCTATTACGTTCGTACTTTGATCAATGTTGCTGTCAAAACATACATGGTATATAAACACGTAATTTTCTATTTTAACATAATGTTCAAAGATCAGAGATGCTATGTGTATCTTAGGATCGGCAATCACAGCTGTATTGATACAGCTTGTCATCAGAATCTTTCGCGAGCAAAGAATTTATTTTTAATTATACGTAATAAAAAAATTCAAGGCATATTTTGCGTTCAGTTAGGATTGTTTTTCAAATTTTTTTCACATACTTGTATAATGAATATATTTGCTTCCGCAAAATATTTTATTTCTAAAATGTAAATAATTCTCTCTTTAATAATTCTTTTAATGTAAATAATCGATAAAAATATCAAAATATATATACTTAATAATTTACACTCAACAATATGAACAATTTTACAGTAAACAGTCATTTTGAATACTACTGAAAATAGAAGATTGTATAAAAAATTTCAAAATATGACAATTTGTTAACTTTATTTTTTCTTTTTTTCACGCAATTCATTGTTATTCTTAACGGTTTAACCTGGCACCCGTATAATGTATCGTATTGACTGTCGTCCGTAACTACCAGACTTGCGAAATATTCTTTCTTACCGTGGAATTACACTGAGATTGCTTAAATACATGTAAAGTCTTTTCATATGTACACAGATATATGCCTTTAGTTCGGTCTACGTAATTACGTATGGGATACTAATAACGATGAAGCTAACAAATAGCATCTTTGACAGTTCGCCACGAGAATACAATTAGAAATGGAAATACGGCTATTTGATTGTCAGCTTTAGGAAGAAATGTACAAGACACATTATTCACATTCAAACACGTTCATTTTGTGTTGCGCTATAATATAAACAAATCTTTACAGAAACCATGAGAAAAAAACGAATAATTAGCTCTAATATCCTTGAATTTAAAAAAAAATATTTGTATCTTGTTAATTGACTCTTCAAGTTGATAATTAATCAATTATTATCCGTGGTCCCTCTGATAAGTTTACCTAATTGTTACAAAAGAAAAAAAATTAAAAATACATGAAAAAATATATATAAAGAAATATTTTTAGCTAATTTTATATTTTTGAGTCATAAATTTAAGATGTAAAGTAGTTAGATGTAAATTAGTAAGTTATGAAATAATTATTCAAGAAAATATTAATAAGTTATTTGTGACTAATGAAGTGCAATTAAAATACAATTTTGTTCACGAGTTTATCTCATCGCACGAGTTACAGTATTATATGATTTCGTTTTTAGAAATAATAAAAGAAATTAATAATCTCCATCTGTTTCAATATTAACAAAAATTTTTCTTATTTTTGTTAAGATTAAATTCTACATTCTATTCGTTTGTGAGATTGTCGAGATTCATAAATATAAACGAGAGAAAAAGAAAAAGAGTAAAAACGGAAGAAAGAAATAAGAGAGAGAGAGAGAGAGAGAAAGAGAGAGAGAGAGAGAAGAGAAGAAAAAATAGAAATTTGCATTTAATGTATATGTACGCATTTATATGTATATAAAAAATTTAATAAAATTTGCGCTTAATGTATACGCATTCAAATTATATAAATTTTATGAATTTTATGTTTAATTTATGTTTAATTTTATCAAATTTATGTTTTATGAAATTTGTGTTAATGTATATGCTCGCATTTATATATAATAATTCATATTAATTCGTCTTATTGCTGATCTCTATATAATACTGGATGGCGTATTTAACAGGACAAACGTGTTACAAATTAAAAATCAGACGATTTGTCCTGTTAAATACGCCTTCCAATGTTATACAATAAAGATCAGTGCGTCTCACATACAATATTGATCGAAATTATCAATTATCGTACAACTGTCATCATATTGAAAAAAATTAATATCGGACTTTACAAACAAAAAAAAATAAAAAAGAGACACGAGAAAAAAATTGAAGAAGCTGCTGTCGGTCATCATCATTGATTTAATTTGATTCGAGAGATGCATCGCTTATTTAGCAGAAGCCGTATTTCTTAATACTTTCGTAATTTCTTAAACCTTCTTTTAGTTGCTTTGTAAATTGCAATTTACTCACGAGTTGTTCGTTTATATTCATGAATCTCGGCAATCTCACAAACGAATAGAATGTGGAATTTAGTCGTAACAAAAATAAGAAAAATTTTCGAAGAAAAATTAATATTGAAACAGATGGAGATTAGTAATTTGTTTTTATTATTTCTAAAAACAAAATCATGTAATACTGCAACACATCGACTCTTACACATCGACGTTCGTGTTGTATCATGTAATCGTAAGTAATAAATATCATTCCACAGATTCTGCATGATGTCCTTTTTGGGCGAGATTCATGTTTACCATCTTTGCTTTTCAAACTACTGTTCTTTGGATCCATAATTTATGTTGGTACAGTATGTTTCTCTTTCTTTTCTGTCTGAATTTGTTTATAGATTATTTGCCACAGTTTACCTGTACGATTAAAAATAAAGACAATTTCTGTAAAACAAATAATTATGATTTAAAATATTTTATAGAATTTTTTTATACATTTGGGTGATTATCATTTTTATTTCAAATATACTCTTATAATTTTATTTATAATTGGAATTATTGTCATCTCAAATAACTGTCAATATTAAAATTTTGTTCCTTACTGATAATTTAATTTATTAAAGATGAGATAACATATTTAATAAGGTTTCATATGACTTAAAATTAATTACGTACACGATTGTCTTTTGATACATAAGCGATCACAGAATTTTAGCTATTATACTAGATCGACTAGAAGACTTATATGGTGAATGTAATGTAAAGGCAGCCATATCTAATTTGACCGAATGTGATATGCCGTATTTTTTTAAAAAAGTAAAAAAAGATATTGTGAATTATATATAATTATATTTAATTTTTTCATACTTTTTTCTTCTAGAATTTGCCTCTTACTTTTAGTTCCTCTTATAATAAATAGCGATGTCACTCTTATTATCTCTCCTTAGTTCTGATTGCTAGGAAATGTTGTTTGCTTCTAAATCACTTCTACACTGTACAAGCAAATAAATAGAAAGTATAGAAAACGTTAAACTGAAGTGCTTACTTAGAGATGTTTATAACACACACAAATATTTTTTTAAATTTCTTTACCTTAACTTTGTTATACAATAAAATCGTTAAATTTCGAATTATCTAAAGCAGAACATTTAAACGATAAAAATAATAGGAAGAAATTTTTAAATATTATATAAAATAATTTTTAGACTGTAGCATTTTTATTAATGATAAAGTATTAATGAGCAAGCGAACTATTTGATTTCTGATTATTTTTTACAGTTTTACACATTTTATACTTGTTTAATATTATTTTATAAAGATTCTCAAATTTTTAACTGAAATATAGTCAAATAAAGTCCTTATTTTTTATTATAAAAAAAATATTTATATAAAAATATTAATTATATATATTTATATATATATATATATATAACAATCCTTAAATTTATTTAATATCTTACGTCAATTGTTATGTTTTTTGGAGCAAATTAATTATATATATGATAAATATATTTGTCGAATTTTGGAAGGTTCCATTATTTTATGATATTACAAGCATTATATAAAAGACGTATCCGCACTAAAAATGGCATGTTGCATTTATAACAAAATTATAATCGTGATGAAGAATTCTAATAGTCTTCATTATAATAAAAAAATAATTACCTGCGTGACTTTTAAAACTATGTGTAAGAATATACAATCAATTTGCTATTTATAAAAATGTTTTCATAGTTAATTAAGTACGCACGTATATGCAGTTTTGATCGAGTTTCGAACGGAACTTCGTTCTTTTATGAATAGTAACTAATAATTTAAATCTGATATCAGCATTAAAAAATGATAACACGCAACTCGTTCATAATAATTTCACAGCAAATATCGTATAAACTTACCGTTCGAAATTTTATTATTAATTAAATAACATGCGACAAACTCATCTATCTTAAAGTTACATATTCTTAGAATTTATGATCTTTTTGTATCATTTGTAAATATTATAGAAACGTTTGTTACTTCGAGACACGATATAATAATACGATAGATTTGAGTTCGCGTATATTCGCGAATTATTTTGACGATTTCGAGATTTGTAAATAACACATAGGCGCTAAAAATGGCATGGAGATTACACCTAATACAAGTTCATAGGGGTTCGAGAGGCCTCGGCATTCGGCTTGTTGCCACGAACGTGACGCTAAAAAGGCTGCTACAGCTGCGCGTCATCTTGCTCGCGGATAACCGATTTATTTGGCGCTTCGGCGGAATCCTTGATACTAAAGGATCGCACACGTTTACCAGGCCTCGCTTGCGTAACCGAATAGTTTGTTCATTACTCACGATGTTGAATAACGCGCCTCTTTTCGAGGCGGAGATCTCGCGACGAGATCGAAATTTGTAATCGCTACGCTTGCCAATTCGATATTGCACACGTGTACATTAACAAAGTGTACATTAACACAAATGAAATTTTTCTATTCCCCTAAAAGCACATCAGTAACAAAAAAAAAATATTAAATCATCATCAATGTTTAGCGCACAATAATAGAGGTTTAATCAACAAAGAGGTATTTCTTTTCAAGGCACCAAGGACGTCGCGAAATATAAGCAAAAATAAATGTATGCGCAAAGATTGATATATTATTTTAATAATTACAAAAACTGTTCTTTTAGTAAAACATTAGGCAAACGTTGCAAAAATTGCTTAAAATAAAAAATTATTTGTAATCTAAAATCGCTATTGTATTTTTTTTAATTATACTAAATATGCAAAGTTAATATTTCTCGATGTTTTAAAGTTTTACAGATCTTATCCAACTTCTTTATAAAGAATTAAAAATTTTGTTGATGTAGATAAAAAAGTTCTTTTGACTATCTATGAAGACTGAAATAAGATTTTTTTCTTAATTGGAGATTAGAATTATTATAAAGATATTAATATTAGATTTTTTTAATGATAAATTTTAGTGAAATTATTAAAAAAAAAAATACTAAGAATCTCTCAATTAGCTGCGATGCTAAGGGACATTATACAGAGAGGACATATTTCTCGCATTGATCAGACATCAAGGTTGATTTGTAATTGTCACATTTTAATATTCATATCATAGTTACACATTGGAAGATGGATAATGTTAGATAAATGTTGAAGAAAAGACACTGAAGTGTAACTAAAGAATTGCTATTATCTCGAGGGGTGTAATTTACAAAGAGAAGGAATATTCCAAAGATAAGAGATAAAAAGGACAATGAAGAGTAATCTGTACACAGACCACTTGTATTCACGGTTTCCATTTGTGAATTGCATATCGATGGATTCGCAAATACTCGTTCTAAGATCAAGTGAACGAGTGAAGTGAAGTAAACAACATGTATATATTGTGATTAATTCTATCTCCAATTGATATTATTCATGGACATTGTGAAGGAGGTTTCACTTAACAAAGATGACAATAAAAAAATGAATAAGTATGTAAACGTCGTATTTTAATGTTAAATCAATCTTAACGGTTTTACGTAACATATCAATTACTATCAAATTGCGAAGTTATTTCAGCATTTTTTTGAGTTAATTCTTTTTTCTATCTCTGTAAAAATATTTTCTGTCGCAGGGATAGCGCATTCTGAAAATAATATATATCGACCACACGATTTGTGTGATGTGAAATGATTGTAACCTCATTGTTTGACGCCGCAAAATCTGGTTTTCAAATCAGCAATTCTCCATACGAGCGTCATTTCGCGCTTTTCATAATCACATCTTGTTGCGGCAGAAGATATAATTATCCCGTGACAGTTATTTAACGCGCGTTTTTACAAAACCACACATATAGTTAACATTAATCGGTGTTTTCACAATAAGACAAAGAGGTATAGATAAAAAATTAATGTGTGGCTTCCGGTAGATGCTGCAAATAAAACATTATATTCAAACGAAACAATTCTCGTCATAATCAATAACTGTCGTTAAACAGTTAATATGCGGCTACAAATTATACGAATGAGATAATAACACAATATCTTATTTCAGAGACAAAATGATGCCAGTACAGCTTCAAATAATCTTATTAATAAATTAATAATAAATAAAACCGTGATACGCGATTAAATTAATTGCAAATTATATTAGCTGTAGTATACATATATACAATTTATTTTCAAATATTATTTAAATATCAATAACATAATCACGATCACGGGGTCAAGTAATACTAATGCGATGGAAAAGGCACAAACTCGAGAAGAGAGAAGATCAATGAGCTTCTCTTGCACAGGTGTGGCGAGAGTACAGGTGCATCGTGTATTTCTACGAGTGCACGTGTGCATCGTCTCGTATGCAAGAAGGGACGAGCGAAAGAGAAGATGCGGATCGCGTAAAGAGACAAAGAGAGATGCAAAGATGAGGAGACGATTTCCCGACGTGGTTTTTCTTCTGCAATTTGCAAGAGTCTGCATTACTCCGGTCGAGGGAAGAAGAACGCGATATATGTGTTAATATGCATGAAAATGCGGCGCGTAATTTATACTTTATATGAGCACAAGATGTTGCACAAAGAATAAATGAGGTAGTTGCCTGGAGATTAAATCAAAGCTAATCGTCGCGATAATAAGTGCCGACAATGAATGTCGAACGCTTCCCGAAGCAAAAACTGTACCGTCAGGAGCATTAAGGTAAAAATTGTTGCAGCCGGTAGATACTGAATTCAGGTCGCGACGAAGAGCAAACCGGAGAGGAGAGAAAGAAAGAGAGAGAGGCCCCGTAGGTAAATATTTCTTCACACCACAATCTGGAATCGGGCTAATGTAGGTCGCATGTTATTTTACTTTAATCGTCAATATACTTATTTTAATAAGCAAGCGGATGTGCGAGCGACGCGTGATTCATACTTAGGCGAAATCGTAAGAGGTAAAGCATTGTCAAGAACACTTATTTTGTTGAAATAAGATTATAAATATACAATATATATAAATATATATCCATACGATGCTATACTTGTCAAATAAATACATATATCGTAATGTGTATTAATGCAATTTATTACAGTGATGGATGACGAATCTCGCTTAATAGTGCAGACTTGTCTGCAAATATTTTGTACTCGGCTAATTTAAAATATCGTAAATCAACCTGGGAATATCCCGTGATGTGCAGAGATTTATTAAAGAAAAAAAAAAAAAAAAAAAAAAAAAATTAATTAATTAGCCTTCTTCGCGACACGAAAATATCAGCGCGCGCTGACCTCTCTTCTTGTTTTCTACGTGATCCTCGATTACCGTTGATTGACGAGGTTCCACCGAACACGAAGTGAAGCTCTCTCCGATATTAATCGTTCGCGCTAGGGGCCTCGCGACGTCACATCAGCGAAGAGAGGCACAGGTGTGTGTGTGTGTGTGTGTGGCTCCGCTACAATGATATTTAACATGTCGCCCTCGGTTTTTTTTCGGCGAAACCAGCCCGGCAACCGCAATGGTGTGTGCCGGCCAAAATTCCAGAGGGCCGTGTAAGACCGGTTCCTCCCGAAAAATTGGCGCCGAGCTGACCACGTTTCGGGTCAAAGAACGGCCTTGCCTCTCGTCCGTCCCTCACTCTCGCACTTTTCGCGTCCTCGCGATTCCCCTCTTCACTTTAATTCGCCATCGGCACCACCGTGTCAGTGGCATAAACATATGCCTTCTTCTTATGCCAGAGAAAAAAAGAGGACGACGATGAAGATGATAATATTGTTTTTGAATTCTTACGATTAGCGGTGTCTCCTTCTTTTTTCTCGACACTCGCGTGTCTTCGACTACAAGATCGAGGATTACTACTTATTCGTGGTTTAGGATATTTTATGACAACTGCTCACGGTAAACATGGCTATTTTAAGCGAAATCTTCAAGATTTTCGATCAAGGATTCGCGAAAAGAATTTGTAGTAATCACTTCTTCGAAATGTATATTTAATAAGCGATATCGTTGACGCAAATTAAAAATTCGACATTCATGTAGACCGCAAACAATTTTATTAGTCAAATATGTCATCACTGAATGTCATCTCTCCTTTGCTTCGATTTCGATTTCACTTATGAAATATGGAAGAAATATAGATATAACTTTTAAGACGTCGTGACTACGTGAGAAAACTGTTTACTCGAACAGAAGCAAATTGAGTTACAGGAAACCATTATATCGAGCAGATATTGCTTTATTATACACGCTAGCGAAGAATAATAAAAGTGACTAAGAGCGCATAAATACTGTCTCGGAAGTATCGGAGCAATAATAAAAAAAACTCGCGCTCTTATCCTATTTTAAAAAAGCACAACTGTTGTAATCTCGAGTAATGTTGCGTGAACGTATCTAACGGCGGATAATTACTGAGTTATCGGCAATTTGTTCGCCATTCGCTTTAGATACGCGATGACTTTATACCGTATCGATTACGCGCACTTAACCGTAATTGACTTAAGCCTTACTGCCTCAAAGCACGAATACCACGTGCTTTATTCGGACGCAGCAGATGTTACCTGTCAAACTTTTTTCCGATATTTATACAAGAAATTTACCTTTGCGCAACTTCTGTGATCCTGTTCGTTATATTATAGTTACTCTGCTCTAGAGATTTCAAGTACTATACACGAAGAAGTATAAACAAGATGGAACAAGTGCTACCTTCCACGCTCGTAAACGTTGCGCAAGGAAGCTCGTAATATGAATAACGCAACGTGACATCGAAACGTGACGTCAAATCGCGTTGATTAGAATACGTTAAGGCTTTTAGGGTGAATACAAAATCGAGATTTCGTTATTGGCAGTGTTGTGCTTAGATGATTTTAAAATTAGCTAGATAAAGATGAGATGAAAAATATTATCTGAAAGTTATCTAGGTATTATTTTTAAAAGTATTTATAAAAAATATAAATTATGAAAGCGATATAAAAAATATATTTATATTTTTATTTGTAAGTTTCTATCGCTTACTGCTCAAGTTCTGCTATTTAAATATTTTTGTCTTATGACTCTAAACTAAATTATCTGAATATTATTCTAGATAATTTAATAAAGATAACACTTTTTTTTAATCTAAGATGCAGATCATCTTATATAATTTTCTTTAGATAACAGCAAACACAATGGTTATTGGCGATAATAATTATTGGTAAACAGTGGATAATTTCTCAAAAAAATGGCCGTTGCCGCGTTAGACAAACGGTGATCGAGGCAAGTCGCTCTACTTTCGCGGATTTGCGGCGAACGCGCGTTTTACAAATTGCAATGCTGCAGTGTAATGGTCCTTTTCATCATCCGAAGAGGCACGCGTGCGGCTCGCAGGCGCCGTAAGCGGCAAATATCATCGTTGCGCTCAAACGCGCCGCTTACGCAATCGGCCGGGAGAGAAGGAGAGACCGAAAGTAGTAAAGAGAGAGGGAGGAAGGTTCGCGGAGAGGAAGAGTGTGCCGCGGCCGCCAAAAGTGAAATCGAGAGATTGAAGAGGACCAAGCGGAGATAGGGCCGCTTCTCGAGATGTTACGTCGAAAAGGGAAAACGGGGATTTTAACAACCTAATCCACAGGCATCAGCGATAATCTCTCCCGTATCATTTAGCAATTAAACGTATAAAGCCACCAATCTTGCGCTATTATATCTCTTATCTCTCTCCACTTACGTAATTTATAATGATTTGATGTAATGATTTGATTTAACAAACTACACTTTTGCATTCTTTCTTTTTATTTTTATTAACTGAGCTATCAAGTTATTCTACTCAACTCATTCAACATTATATTTTTAAGAGATTTTAATCTTGTAAAGAAATATTAAATCTGATAATTGTATGATTTGTCAGGTGGAAAGCACGCTTGTCTTCATTATTTGACACACACGCTGTGCTCTAACGAAAAGGATAAAAGAGAAAATATGCGCGCTTATAGTGATACCACGGTAGCATGAATAGAAATAGAGTTCGCGGGAACACTCGGGTTATCGGCGCTTAGAATCGAGCCTTCTGCCTCATTAAAGGACCACCCATGTGGAGAGCCTGGGACGAATTAGACGAAAACTGCGATCACACACGAACTCCGTTAACAATGTTTGCGCAAACTGCGCCGCCGATGACCATTGTTCTTCGAAACAAGCGAGCGTTCATAGTTAATTTCTCAGATGGGATTACAGGGTGCATCTTTTTAGTCTAGTTTGGTTTAATTGCGCTTAAATAGCAGCTGCGCCGATTCGAAAGTGTGGAAGTTCGGAAGATTGTAAGACTTACTAGATGATGAATGATGAAAAATTATTTATATTGTATTATTATCGCCGACAGATCGACATTTCCGGTTATCACCGACATATTATTACCAGAGATCTTGTGTATTGCTTAAAATATATATTTCAATAATGAAGCATTTGGTAACTGCTTCCTTAATGGTCTGTTTTATCTAACAAAGATCGGTGTTAATTAAATTCTATATATACACATATGATGGAAGAAAAAATCATACGTCTTAATGAGTTGCATCTAGACAAAAATGCTAAATAAATTGTATCTGTATCCCAAATCTTTAGATATTTACGCTATATAGAGATGTATTAATTTTCTAAAAAACAAAGAACTTGTGATTTCTTCTGTATTAAAATTACAACATATTCTATATGTAATCTTTTCAATTCCATGTAAATCGTTAGGATTACAAATTTATTGCTTCATATTATTGTATCTTCACGGATTTAATCTTTTATCAGCATTCTTATGCAAGAATTTCTGCGGCAATTACATGCAGAGATTTTACATTCAAATATTTTAGATTATTTGGGAATTTTTAAAAGACGACGATTTTTTTGAAAGGATGACATTTTCAATTAAAGTCGGTAAATAACAAAAAAATATAAATTGTGTTTCTTAAATTCCTTGATATCGCGAATTTCTTTCTTTTCTGCATTTTTCGGCAAGATAAACAAATCTAAAAAATAAAAATTTTATGTAAAAAAAAACTCGTTCTCCATAAATCTCTATAACACGTTGGTCCAATCCTTTTTTACGCGCGAGTTATCAATATATAACTTGAATTTTGACCGAGAAAAGAAACAGGCACCGGTTATTACAACTGGATTGCCTGCACAATCGTGTATAAAAACTTCAACAATATACGTTATGTAAGTAGATGAAATTCTTGCATATGCATGCTCGTATATCGAGGTCGCTTGTGACGGGTTTTTGTTCACCGAATTTTTCTTATTTTTGCAACTCGATAAGACCGAGAATTTCGTTGCTATAACCTTGAAAAATATATTGACAAAAAATTGAAATTGCATATTTTACTGTTATTTAATATATTCAATTTTAAATAAATAAATGATAATAATCGTATAATCTGTATTTCATGCTCCTATTGCATCTTGCAATTTAGCTTTTAAAGTTTTAGATAAAAACATATCTTAAAAATGACAACTGAAATGCGGAGAAAAAAAATTACATATTTTATATACCAAAAAATGTCGTAAATATCGTTTGGTAATTTTATAATTAGCGAACTTCGTATACCGATCGTACACGAGGTAATAATTTACATTTATTCACAGTTATCACGGTTTTAATAAAACGCAGGTGTAGCTCATTCCTCGAAGTTCGCTCCTCAAAAAGAGCTAAATGCCAGCGCTTCGTACACTACTATTTTGTAAATATCTCCTTGACATGATTGTGCACGAAAATGTACGTATGCGCGGACAGGATCGTTATGGACGTTCGATTACATTTAAGTGCATCATTATATCCTGTATTTGAGCGATAATGTAAAATACCGCCGATTGGCCGTTCGGCAATTAAATGTCCTAACTAATAATTCCCACGCACAAATTGCGGGAACGACAATGTCTATTACACACTGCGACGTATCGTAATTCATCGAATTATACGTCCGGAGTGCAACCGCGTGATAGGGGATGATTTGCACGTAAATTGTTACGAGAGACGAACAAACAATGATATTTGTCTTGACTTCGAAACAATGATATTTGTCTTGCGCAACTATTAATACGACGAATGTCGTCGAGAATTATTCTCCATTAGGTCCATTATTGCATGCGCAGCTATTTATTTGTCCTCTGCGATTATTCTATGCCTGGCGGATGTATCGGCAGATTACTGGAATTTTTCACTACCGATGCTACTGACAAACACATTAGCATCATTCTCTCTCATCTCGTTCCTTTTTAATTTTTATATCCCTGTCGTATATCATCGATATGACATGTTAGATACCACTAATTACTAGTAAACTGTTACTCGATAATGACCTCTCCTTGTCCCACAGGATTAAAATCACTGTAATAACGAGGGTTAATTGCCTGTTGCTGCCAAAGTACACTCAGATTGGGAAATATAAAATCCATTTAAATTGATTGTTATTACGCACTCGGTAATTATCGCTAACCATAATTAATTTCTTGAATTATATTAATGAAAAATGACCGTACACGCATATGCATTAAGCTCTCTTTCTTATAATCAGCGCGTATAGCCTCGTTGAATAAATTTTTTATATCAATTTCACGATTATAAACCCCGGTGGATAAATTAATTTCGCCGATTGCCGCATCAAAGAATAGCCGACACTTTCAAGGAGCGAAAAACATTAGCGCAACTATAAGTCGTTAGTTGAAAATCTCTCGAATCGCGATTATTGATCTGGGTCAGCAAATACCTTTCACGCATCAGTCGAACGTTACTCAACGTTAATCGTTACAATTTCTTTGTTCGTGCCATTCAGATTGGCGGGAAAATTACACCGCTGTGTCAAACACAATCGTTACAGTTTGCGCATATCATTTGCGCGAGAGTGTATCATCGACTACGAGACTTCTTGCACATCGGTACGATGTAACATCGTTCTCTCGTCACTCGTGAAAAATTCAGAGGGACGTCAAAGGAGCAGAGCGAGAGAAAGAGAGACACGAAGCCGCCGCGCAAATCAGAAAACTCTCGCGTTTTATTGAGAAAGAGCGTCTTCTTCCACACATATGCTCATCGAGGTAGCCGAGCGGAACCTCTCTGCGGTCGATAACTCCTAAGGATCATTAACGTCTTTCTAGGGAGATTACACTATACGTAGCCGAGAGGAGTGACGTAGACGGTGGTGAATAACGTTAGCGGAGGAGACCACGCGTATTGAGAAACGACATAAGGTTGATCCGGGTCGGCTTCTACGACGGACGGATGGACGACGACCGGCTCTCCTTTTCTTCCACACGAGCGACGCGAGATGCAGCCAGTGACACCACGTCGGTGTCAAGGACTCCGAAGGATGAACAGCCTATACCGAGATTTATTAGGTTATTTGCGTATATGTTACAAGGCTGTACACGCGCCAAGTGTACGATAATCCGCCGCGCTCAGAGAAATCCCGTATTCCTTTTTCTTCTTCCGCGCGATTCCGTCAATCGATTATTACATTGTATTGATTCATAAGTTCCGTTATAAATAATTATTGAATCATTTCACGGCAGACGTACATGTCCAGTAATTGCAGCAAAAAATTATGAATCGAAATTTAAATGGAAAAAATTTTCATAATACATCATTAAATCGATAAATTAAAAAAAAATTTTTTGCGTCAAAACCTTCAAAGTTTTTCGAAAAAAAAAATAACAAATTGCAGTCTAAATGAGAATAAATTATACTTATGACGAATGAATAAGTGTAATAAATTCCTCAAAGAAATTGATTTTTAATTCGTGATTATTTTAAAGTATTCTCTCATTTTGCTTCAGATTATGAAAGCTAGTTGTAGTTTTCATAGATAAAAATTAGTACGTCTTGTAAAATCGCGGATCTTGCCTAATGTGTATGCAAATAATTTTATAAACTTGAACTAATTTATCACAAGTTTTCGAGTTTCCTTGGAAACGGAGCATAACTGATAATACAGATAAGCGTCGATAATTTATAAAAGGACTACGCAAAATAGCTGTATGCAATTTGTGGCTATTGCACTGCATTGCTAATACTACAATTATGATCGCTAAGGATAACAGACTCTCACTTAATTAAGTCTTGACTAACTTGGTAAGAATATATACATATATAGGAAAGCAATTCGCAATTTCTATAATAAATATGTAATTGCGAGACAGACTATTTCTCCTAATTTAGAGCTCCTTTATCAATCATTGTGCGATCTCTCGAGCCGATGCTGTGAGGTAACAAGGGAAAATGTATATTCGTACAAATAAACAAAACGACTGATGTATGTATCATTAATCGTCGATTGCACTCGATAATCTGGCACCTCACGTTTTACCGCGTTTAAGAATTTGCGAGGTCAGACACGCGCTAATGAGGGACTATTATTTGGTTAAGGACGTCGTTACCGCAAGAAACGAGAATATATACGAATTCGCTAAGTAGCGCGAGAATCTCTTTCGTAACGCGACAATTCTGCTGCTCGAAATATGAAGAGAAATTGCGGATCGGACGCGCACGCACGGCCGTTTTTCGGCACAATTACGCGTCCTCTCGTCCGCAGTGAAACGGGAGAGGGATGAGGGCTTTATTATACTTTTCCCGCGAATCGGGCAACAATGTTGCAAAATTACCGGTTCTTACAAGGTGCGCAACGTCGACGTTGTCGTCGTCGTCGTCGTCGTCGTCGTCGTCGTCGTCGATCGTCAGCCGCACATTCTCTAACTGCATAGTAATTGCCATGATGACCCCGACGTTGCGCGCAGGCATTGCAACTTCTGCCTTTCATAACTGACAAACGTATCAGAGAGGTATGAGAGACCGAGGGCGAGCAATAAAATAATTGGAAACCCCCGCGAATCTTTCTTCGCGGCATTCTATCTCGTGGAAGAAATCGCAGGAGCTTATTTATTTTCTACAGCTATAATTTCTATAGTTATAACTTCCGAAGGGTAAATTGCCGTTTAAGTCTAAAGCAAAGTGCCCGAACGTGTGTGTGTGTGTATATATATATATAATCGCGATAAATTAAACAAGTATCTTTCAAAATCGTGTACAACGCGAGTAAATTCGCCCTGACTAAACCAATGTTTTTTTTGTATCAATTTCATTTCTATTGCAATTATTCTATATATATCATAGCTGAAGTATACAAGGTACTTTCGTCGTGCTATTGAATATCAACTGCACACTTTAATTCCGCAGCAATTACCGCTTAGATTTTGAAATTGCACGTTCTTACGTTACGCAATATATAACGCGGATAGTTCGGCAAAGCGTTTCTTCACTCTTAAAACGATAATTGATCGTGTAATAGTACTTATTCGTTGTTTATCTTGTATTTATTGTAATCGCGAATACAAAGGAACTACGAGTTTTGCCGTGATCTTCGACCGTGTCGGTCCTTATCGCGCCAGAGTTTATACTTTGGGATCTCACGCCAATTTTTTTTTATAACAAAACTGTTGATGAGAACATGGAACGCACCATCTCGTCTTCCGCGCATATTTTAATTGCTACGTAGACAATTACCGCGATGACCCTGAAGAAGCGCGATGATCTTATACGAGGGAGTTTCTGAGATAATACGTTTTTTATTTGCAATCGAGGTATTACGAAAATGAAATCTTGTTTCGCAAGAAGAGATGTTTCTCATGTCTAATACCGAGGTCGTGTATATTCAAAGAGATTTTCTCTCTCTTTTTATAAAAACAATTTTTTTTATGTTCATAAAAAAAAATTGTATCAATCAAACACCCTGGCGAAAAATGATAATCGAGAAAAAAAGAAAGTATAGATGTATAAAATTATTATTACTACATAAATTTGATGAATATTTCGAGGCGGTGAAAATTCTATTCTCCATTGAATTTCGGGAATGTTATATACCTACATACACCGTACTTTACATGGCCGGGCACGCGCTTTAATTGCGCGTGCAATTACCACGACGACCCCGAGCATCGTCGCTGACCTTATGAAGAATGTCTTTTTAAATTCCTGCATTTCGCAACTGGCGGATACCCGGGCTCTACGCGTTCCCGAGCACGTAGATATGGGGATAGTCGTGTCAAACTGCGATCGGATGAGCGTTCGGTATACGTGACCGAAATGTATGTGCGTGCAAGTGAGGCAGAAAATGTGAGGGAGAGAAAAGGACAGAGGCTTCCGTTGTACGTTCGGCTGAACGCGAGGCGCATACGGAAAATGTGAGTTCAATGTCAGCCAGACGATCCGCTACCATTCCCTCCTATCCCCCGAGATAGTTTCTTATCCATCGCCGTTGATGGTCGCGCGTTGCGTAACGCGAGGCCTAAATACCGATCGCCACATCCTAGCCGGATGGTCTAAAGATGCATCTAAATGCAGATAGATTTTCCACCGCATCTCGCGCGCGAGAGAGTCATTAACTCTCTTCTCGTTTAGCGTGATGAAGGCGCGATATCTCGCACGAAGGAGCAAGTTCTTCGCAGGGAGTCGCACCTCCAGAGAGATACGTCTCTCTCTCGATGAAAGAGAAAAGGTGCGATGAAATATAAATAATAAATATCGGTAATTATTGCGTACAACACATGAGTAATATGTAAATACGTTTTACGTAATGTTCTATGAAAATCTGCGCGCACACGCACGGATTCTTAGATTGATTTCCAAATATTTTTTTAATTAATATACGAATTATGGCGACACGTGAATTTTACACAGCGCGGGAGACGCAATCGTCCCAAGGCAGGACGTAACTCATCGGGACGAAACAAGGTGTCGAGAAGCAGGTAACTTGCGTTGGAACAAGTTTACGTATGTCTACATAATATACGCCGCTTATATGTGTATGTACACCTGTGTATACATACATATATATTGTATACATTCGATTCAATCGCCGAAATTGGACCATCGCGTGAATTCTCAAAGCCGAGTGGCGCCAAAATTGCAAAACCGGTTAATTTAGAATTTCGGCGCCGGCGACCTGCCGACAGTCGCGAATTTTTATGACTCCGATACAGCAGATCCTGTCGGACCCCCACAGGATGTATTGTACATGCGGCATCAATTCTAAAAATACATCTTACTTAATCCCTTCCGATCGCGCCGATGCAAAGGTGCGCGATTATTTTATAATTTCTCTCTCTTCCACACATTTCCTATATACTTATGCTCACGACTCGCAATCGAAAATGTCCTTTAGTTGTTTTTACGAGCTCGCTTATAATATTCATCGACAGTCGCTACTCCAATGAAAAAATATATGATACGAAGAATCGCTTGTAAGCGATCGAAAATGTCGCTATAAATAATCGCGCAAGAATATTCGATTACAATATTTAATAATATGATTGCGTAATACGCGAAAGCGTTGTAAAGATTATTTGGTTGTATTTTTTCATACCCTATTCTCTCGCGAATAAAGCAGAAACTATACTCGGCGTCAAGAAAAATTCTTACAAAAGAATATGTCAACACGCGTCAACCGACAGACTGTGAAAATTCTTGTGTTATGCGGCGAATACAATTTTCCTCTAACCCGTGAGCAATGGATTAAGAACAAAACCGGGGACGTTCACCCGCGCTGTAATTTTACAAAGTTTCGCAAAGGGTGGCGTTTTTTTTTTTTTTAAATACCACCTTGGAAGGCCGAAGAAGAGATAGATCTTTCTCGCGTCGGCGTAACTTTATTAAATTACCCGGCCTCAAATACCTTAGAACACCTTAAGGAATAATGCCATGACGCAAAACGCGATACGCGACGCACCCGTATGCACGTGTATAACTTGACAGGTACCGCGTAATTGATATTGCGAAACATTACGAAACGACGAGAGGGAGCGCCGTGGGTTGGGGAGAGTTTCTTCGTTTCCAGGCGATTTCGTGCAAAATAATTAGTGACAGGCACGGACTCGGAGAAAAAGAAAAGACAGAGGAAAGGAGAAAGAACGAAATCAGACTCCCCTGGGGTATATTAGCAATCTCCGCTACCATCTCTGATACCAAATGAAACGCCCTGCCTCCTGATTGCCTTCGTCGTGCTATATCGAAAACCTTGCACTTGACAGTATGCGCCGAACGCTCGCGTGAGTCCCCGACCTTCGACACATTGCGCTATGTGCAAATTTTCTGGTGTTATAACTCTCCACCTTTTTTTTTTTTTTTTTTACGAGTTTTTTTTAACTACGCGGCATTCGAAAAATTTTTTTATATATATTATTCTAATTATTTTACATTTTCGAGAAAAAATATATCTAAAAGAATACGGTTATTTTAAAAATCATCGATTCGTATAAGAGAATTTATTTGTCACGGAATTGCGATATTTTTTTTATGTCACCGGGTAAATTTCTTCGACATACGCACATCTCGCGGCAGGTGAGACGATGACGAGATATGGCTTAATAGTTGGTGAATGCGATTGCTCGAAATCGATTTCGGTCCACCGCATACTCGGATCGGATGGATAAAAACATCTCTCTCGACATCTTCGCGGTTCGCCGATTAAGAAAAGGCATAAGGGACGATCGATACGGACGATCGGTACTTAAATGCACGATTCGCCAGCCTGAAGCAACAGTACATTCTTTCAACGCGATTTATTGGAGCCACCTGATTAATACGAGATAAATCGTAATTGAGTGCAATCTCAATTTATTATCGTATATACAGTAATCAATACATGACTCGTATAAATCTTTTCCTATATTCTTTGGATCAATTTTTCATTAATACAAGGCGTAGATTTATTTGCAGAATATGTAAAAGATAATTAACACGCATTATTTTCTAAGAAGAAAATGTGTTTTAATTAGATGTGATATTTTTAAATATATAATATAATGTTAATTTAATCGTAAATATCTTATGGAGCAAATTAAATAATTTTTTTAAATGGGGGATCTGAAACCATAGATCAGAAATCATAGACCAGAAACTATAAACTAGAGACCATAAACCATAGACCGCAGACTATAAATAATAAACCATAAATAATAGACTAGAAACAAAAGACGACACACAGAGTAAGTATATAAGTACTAATTGAGATCATAATAGAACAGATCTTAATGTAACAATAATCATGTTTATAGACTCCAGTGTCCACATTTCATAGCTCATTTCAAACATGAGATTAATGGAAATAATTTATTTTCGCATTATCATAATAATCGCCAGAAAAATACAATACCGCAGATTCGGAAATTCATTCCAAATGTAATAAGAGAAGCAATTATCGCTGATATGATTCTTATTCTTTTCAATAAAAGGGTTCTCGCGATTCCTATCGAAAACATCATTAAAATAGCTCTTGCCGACATTGACCTAAATAAAGTGAAATAGCAATATTTGTGTAAAAAAATCTCTTGAAAGGTAATTTCCATCCATTCCCTTTGTCGAAATTATGGCGTAAAGAATTGATGTCGATGCAATGTCAGGTTTAAAAAATTTCCAGAAACTCTTGACTCATGACTAACGACTGATCAATGACGGTAGAGAACGTACGATATAGTAGGTAACGCATTAGCGAAATTTGCCAACTCTTGCATGTTACGACATACATACATGTATAAAAAGATAAAAGAATATTAGAGCTACGCACCAAAAGTCAAGATCAAAATATATTTTGACGCAATATTAATCCTGATACATTAATTGAAGGGGGCAAAAAAATTTGTCTGCATACGTTATTATTCAAATTGAAGGCAACCGTACTTTATCACTATCTTATATTTACAAACATAATTATTTTAATATATATAAGTACTATTCTATTAAAATAATCATGTTTATAAAAAGATTGTGACAAAATATATATTCAAAGCATATACTTGACGCAATAATTTTTAATTTCTTATTTATCAAAGAAACCAGCAGCGTTGCATCAAGTAATCTATACATAACATATTACGCAATGACCATTCTATTTAATTGTCATACGGCTGATGAGTTTTGCTTTTATTTGCGGCTAACTGATTAAAGACTGTCCGCTGTGTCGTTCGATTAATTACGATAATGCACACGTCACGCATATGTTCTTTCGCGTTGAATTTGCGCTTGTACTAAAAAACTACTAAAGTCTAGAGACACAAACGAATAGAATGTCGCGGCGAGAAATGCACGGAGATTGTCAGCGGAGAATTATACGTGCTTGCACGCGTAATCGCTCGTTGCGATAAATCAAGCGTTTTAAATAACGCTGGAGACTTGAGAAATATTATGGTATATCTCGAATGTTTCCCTTTGTCTCGTTATACAGAATGAAAACCGAATTCAGAATCGATTCAGTTCACGTGACTACCGTCGTGTCAAAAGGGCAGCGGCATCCTCCTCGAGTCGTCTAGGCCGTCAAAACAACTCCTTGACCCACATGCCTGACCCTCTAACGTTTGTGTGAAAAAAAATGAAAAGAAAAAAAAAGAGAAACATTTTCGGACGTTAATAATCGCGCAATAATCACAATCCATGACCGGATGTACCGGACGTGGAATCATGCATTTGCTCACAAGATATCGACTTATCGATGATCACACTCTCGTTCGATTGCCCGAACCGCGTACGATGTTACATGTAATTGTCGTATATACACGATGATTACTGCGAAGTAATTATAGTGCGGATAATAAAAGAAAGAGAAGAGAGAATACGAGAGGTTTTCGAGGTATCGAGATAACATAATGATTAAAACTAATTAGCAGTACTACCTCGTAAAATGCCTCTCATTTAAGTTTCTCCGCATCCGGTATAAGCATTTTTTTTCTTTCCATTGAGAGCCAATTTGAATGCAGCTTACTTCTTTCAATACGATATAAATATAGTATAATGAACAATATGTCATTGAATTGCACTATTTTTTTTCATTTTTCTCAACTGTACTTTCTTTATTCTAAGCACAATAGATTTTAATGAAAAGAACGATTTTTTTTCTCATCATTGCACAGCTGATAAAATTATCCTGTACACATAACACGATATGTAATACACTCATTGTGAGAATTTTAAATGCCTAAGTCTCGAGAAGTAACGTAGTTTATTAAGTCAAATTATTATAATATCCTTCTCGCTCTCTCTTCTCCAGTGCTTTTCACAGACATTTACATAATTCTGCCGTGGAACCGCAGTAGTCTACTTGTCACTCGAGTAAAGTAAGCGTCCGTTATGTAAAGAATAGTGGTCTAGACTCGCGCATTAGAGCGTCTCTTAATAAAGAAATAAAGAACATTGAAAAAAAAAGAGAAAGACACGACTTTTCGATCGTATTGTGTTTTCATTTCTTTCGAATTGTCTTACAACTTTCGATTCAGCAAGCATACACCGAAAAAATTGTATTCTATATATATATATATATAAGCGCCAAGAGAGGATCCTCTTAATTTATTCTTATTTTCAGAAAAAAATATACTAAAATTTAGAGAAATTTCTTAAATTAAGAGGATCCTCTTGGCGCTTAGAATACAATTTTTCGGTGTAGCAGCCTCCAAGCGCGTGCTTGCTATCGAACACATTTCTCGAACAATATATAATTTTGGCATTACATATATCGATCGTTCTCATTAAACGCGCGCCAGTTTTCCGAGCGTGATGTAAATTAAGGTCCTGCTTAACGGCAACGCGGTGAAAAAAGAGGAGGGGAGGATTGTACGAACACGCGCGCTGAAAGGAAGGGGGAAACCTGACCAAAATGCAGCGTCGTCTTCTCGGTTGCATCCATGACCCACATAGCGTACCCGGCGCGACGCATCATCCGGTCGCGAAAGCGAAGCGCGCAATAGCAGCGCGGAAAGATTTCTTCCTCGGTTCCGTCCACGGTTACGAGTGCGCGACGCCTTATCGACACTCCTAATTTGTCGGATACGCGGGTTTTGTCGATATTCGCCACGTCCTATTCATCTGATGATGGCACGCTGGATGAGCGCAAACGAACCACGGTATTGGGACAAGGTTGCCTGGAGTTATCAACTATCGCGCGCGCCGACACATGGATTCGCGTTTCTTATCCCTAATAGAATATACACATATCCCGAAGATGTTCAGAGAACATCCTGAGGGTGTTATCCTCTGGATATCCTCAGAATGTCTTTCGGATATGGTGCGCTATTAGGGATCTTTCTTCTTTTCGATAATGCCCCTCTTTCTTTGTCTTTCACTTGGGACCAACTCTCCCAAGCTCCTACCAGCGAAGGAACACTCTCGGGGGTTTGGATGCTTTTGCCCCCTTCCATGAAGATCGCGGGGGGCCCTGGGTTCCCTCTCCTCGTGACAGTCCTCCCTTTCCCCCGAAACAAGACGCGCCTTCCTCGGATCACTCGATTCCTCGCGGGAGGCGACACTCGACGGTTTTCGATCTTTGAATACCCCGGCATCGCCACCGCGATGACCAGTCTTCGAAATACGGGCGAAACCCGCATGTCTCCGCGTGATTGAGTGCGCCCGCGTGTTATGGTATGTCTCGGATGAAATTACGTAACGACCCGCCGTCGATCGAGTTCTAGCTGAAATTGCACATTAGCTCGCCTTCGTCTCGTCATAACTCGAGCGTTTCGCAGTTTGCCGCGAGGGAGGAAAGTGAAACTGAATGACGACCGAAACCGATGCCCCGTTGAAAAGATCGTTTTCTCACACGACGGAGTAATTGGGAAAAATAGGTGCATCTTACGAGAGAGATCTCTGAGATACGTCGAATCATTCTTGATAGATATGTTGGTGAGTATTATATTAAGCTTATATACTTGCTATATTGTGCAAGACTTAATGGACTCTATTGAAACTGTATAGACTTATTCAAATATATGTTGAATTTAGAGAAAGTGAGCAAAAACACTAGAAAAGTATAAAAATATACATATAAAAATGAAAAAAAAATAATTTAATATATTTCTCTCAAAAATATCAATTAATAGACTTTATTAATTATTATCTATCCTCGAACCATAAATATTTATTCTAATTGATATTCAGAAGCAATTCTAATTACATTTTTGTAAAAAGAGATCAAGGCAATAAAAATGCAATAATTACTTATAGAATATACCTAAAAGCTTTTGTTAAATTCAAAGTAACAATAGGTTGCTCCGATATTGGAATACAATTTAAATCGAATCGAAAGTAGTTTACATGGCTCTCGCAATAATATGGAAAGTGTTGCAATTATTATATATAGGGGAAGGAAGGAGGGCGGCACTTCAATCGCGGCTAATGCGCTTGAATATAACATGTCTTTACTTTGACACGTTTATAAAAACTATAGTGAACGTGGGTCAATCACTCATCAAAACGCCATTGCGCAATGGAGTGTCCGTGACACTTGAGAACAATGCAAATCACGTAACATCGTTGAGCGTTGATTGACATTGTCGGGATTCACCGTGAAGAGTTGTACCATTTCGATGATTATTTTCTTCGACGATCATTATAAGTATCACAATCATTGTGGTTACAATCATCATAATATTAGTATAACTGAGTTTAAATTTGCTTTGTCAATATTGTAATTTCATACAATGCCATTTATAGACAAGTTTTCAACATTATTTTATATGTCAAAAAAAACAGTAATGTTTAAAAAAATCATTAAAATATTAAATTATTTTAAAAAATGCTGAACAGAAATATCTATTGTAAATTAATATCAGATAACAAAAAATGGTAAATTTCATAAAGAAGTGTATCGTTTATAAATTAACGTTTATATCTGTAAAATAATTGTGCTTTTTGTTTCAATTTTCCAAGGAATTGTGAGTTGTCAAACAATTTTGCGATATATTATCACTGATAAGTTTAAAGTATAAAAGTAGAAAATTATATTTCTGCGAAATATTTTTCATCTCATGATATAATTCAAAACCAGATTGTATGTAAAACCCATTATCAAGTATCGTAACACGTAAACCAATTAACTGTATCTAAAAATGGCAACAGTATCGTGCAGTATATAATAGTAAATATCATGAAAGATCATATAAAATCGTGATAAAATCAAATTCTTATACTCCGATGTGAAATACGAGCTTTCTAATGGAATAAATAGATTTTGCGAAGAACTAAGTAAGGGTAAAGCACACGTAAATTTAATTTCTGATTTATTTTATTAAACATGACGCGCCGTTCTATCATTATCCCTGTAGCAACGTGTTAATGAGTATGTGAAAGTTAGATCATTAAAGTACTTTTTCAAAAGTACAATTCAATCCACTTTACATTGATAAGATAATTCATTACGACTTGAAAAGCATAACTACTTATGTGGCAATCATAGCCGATATTGCCCATCAATATTGATTTAATTTTATTATTCCTTGATGTGATGCCGAGAGCAATAATTACTCAACATTTGTGCAGTTTATATATACAGTTTCGTTGCCAAATAGATTGCATCTTAATAACTACAATCTTAATAACTCTGTTATCAACATATTGAATCAATTTCCCTTCAATTTATAAGTTTTAACAAAATCAAAAAATTAAAATAATGAATCAACGCTATCACAATATGTTGCAATTAAAATAGCTGCAACTGACTGCATCGTGAATTATAACGATCGATAAGAGACCGCTTATGTCATTATAAAGTCAGTATAAAGCTTCAATAGTAAGGCCGTTTCATACGCATAATTTTATTACCTTCACTGGCATCATAATATTCACAGTAGAAATTAACTATCGTCTTTAAAAATTTTAGTGTATAACCACATATCGCAAAAAATATGCACAAATAGATTTCTAACTGTACTGCATGATAAACAAAATTGCATTAGCTATGCGTAACCTTCTTCCAACGTCGGATACGGATTGATTCACTTTCGGAAGCGGCTTATATTATGAAAGTGACTGTGGAAAAGTCGCGTGCACGCTTCGTTGACTCCGGTAAATGCTATAATACAGCTCGACTATTTCAATTCGCCGCAGGATATCGACGTGTCGAGCAGAATTGAACATTGATTTTTTCAAAATAAAATTAAAATGGAATTTCTTTTGTCCACCGAACCGTATCAATTTTAAAGCTATCAGACGTTTAAAAAAAAGTATTATAAATTATAGGAAAAAAATCTCGCATAAATCGCATAAATATTATATTGAATAGTTTGTAAATTTTTTTTCACGACTAACATTAATTATTCGCAAAATTTTACAACTGAATATATAAAAGAGAAAGAAAAAAAACATATATTATACCTTTTCGTATAAACATGTATTTATTTTTTTTTATTTTCACGAGATGTATAAAAAAAAATGAAACAAAAATCAGAAAGAGAGCGAAATATGAAAAGGTCAATTAAAGATTATTTATGGAAGTTAACCTTGATATTAGCTAATATCCTTGTTGTTTAGAGCTGTTAAACAACTCAGAGTACGAGACTCTGAAAGATACAGCATTATTACCTTCATAATTTCGAACAAATAAGATTTATCACAAATGGAAAAATTATGGCGTGACATTTATACGGTTCGTTAAATCCATTTATTCGTTACTGCCATAGTTCATCGTAAAAAGTAGCGATTAGCCAACTGTGAGGAAGTAAATAAAGAATAGAAATATAATTATCGTACCGCAGTAAAGCCTTGGATTGACTATTTGTACGCCTTTGATTATCTAGACAAAGTCACTCGGTAATTAACGCGAAACGATTATTCAGCGATCTGACAAATCGGGATCGGATTGTATAAAACCGCATCACAATTTTACGCGCGCGAATGCATTGGAATAAAATTATCGGCCTGTCATATGATTACTAGCGAAACCTGCGACAGGGTTGCAGTGTGTGCGGGCAAAATTTCAGCGCTTTTGTCAATTTAATTGCTGCTGCTGTAGCAATGAAAAGCCTCCTCTGTTTCTTTGTTGCCGCAATGACCCAGATTCTGTCTCTCCCACAATGCTCCCTTCCGAGCTGTTTCCTTTGATATTGGTCACTTTGTATGCCTCATTCTCCAACTTGAGTCATATGCTCGTATGTTTTAGAATACTAAGATATAGTCTGATTGAAGAACATTATTGTATAATATACACCGTACGCGAATGTGTGTATGCGTGTTATCATCTACTTATTTCGTTATAAAAGATGTATTAAAATTATCAAGGATAACATCCTCATGAATATCGATATGTATTGAATGCTTCAAATAATAATTCCGAATACATTTCTTCGGGTATATATGACAAAAAAAAGTAATTAACATACTTTCGCTTAAATCTCCATTATACATATACATATATATATATATATATATATATATATATATATATATATATATTCGTTTATAAATCCCCGTCATTTCCATATAAATGCAATAAAGATTGTGACGAAATAAAAATTGTGTATTGAATATTTCACACGATAGATAAACACTCCGTTAAAATTGGTGTTATTTCGTAAGAGTAGCAAGTCACGTGTAGAAAATGTTTACGGTACCTATGATGAGGAAAGAGATAGCATAATAGGCATCAGAGATACTGTTCGATAAATAACAGATAAAATAGAACGTGGGTGTGAAAGATCTCATACTCCTTCGTCGTTCACAAACACACACGCGATTCTTTCCATGCACGTACAAGGCTTTCAATATTCAATTTAATGACGTGACCCGGACACAGCTTAATGTGACTTCGATGTTTTCTCGATACGCAGTCGCGATCATACCGGAGGACCATTTTCGCGATTCAAGTAACTTCTCTTTCAAATCCATTAAGTGTCGCAATAATGCCGTAAATGTAATGCAGATATTTATAGGCAGCAACATATGCACGCACATCGATTTCTAAGTCATCAAAAAAATTATTGAGATATAAATTATATTATAATTATTATTTTCAATTGTAAGCTATTATTTTTAAGAGAAAATGTTTATACTTTGCAATTAAACAAATATGATCGAATAGTATATATACTTTAACAATGCGTAATAATAAAATAAAGCACGCGATTTGAAAAAGATGCAGAAGTTCATTAATATAATTTATATCTTAGTCATTTATCTGAAGTCTTATTGTTTATTTGCCAAGATACTGTGGTTAGATTATTCAGTTGTACTCGATTTTTAATCGTCAATTATACTCTCCTCATTCTTTTAGTTTTTTCCTCGGTGTTTTCCTTCGAGAACCTTGAAATCGATTAGAAGCATCGCAACAAAGCATTTTATGGTCTCAGGGATGAAATCTCTCGCATCTTTAATGGGATGCACTTCGAGAATACAATACAATAAATAATCTTCTTTATGCCTTTCTTTCAATCGATACCATTTTCTTCGCACAATTATATGCGTCAAACGCTAGTTAAAAATATGCTCAAGACAAGCAGTCCTTTACTCATGCAAATGCGCGAGTGATGACGTTGTAATAAAACGTCAAGAATCATTCTTTTTAAACAAGAACGTAGCATAAAATAATCGACGAGAAGAGAGGTTCGTTTTTGCGAGATGTATGCCGATAGGCGGACACAAACTACTTGACTGGAATGTCAATAGCAATCGATCAACATCGGCGTGAATGGCAGATATGTCAAATTTAATTGCATATATGGCAGATAATAGACTGCGCAAGACCAAGGAGGAGAAGGCAGAAAAGAAAATTGAGACAGACATCTCTTGTGTCTTCCTACCCTCCAAGAAGAATTGTATGTCGCGGATATAATATGTAAAATATTGTATTTACTTTTTTTTCATCCCTACAAAATTTTACTACTAAAATTCGATGCATCTACACGATTGTGTATAAAGTGATTACTTTGCCATATCGAGGTTTATTAAAAATTAATGTTTCACCGTACACGGACAATTATCCACGTATATGACACGGATTAGACAGTTATTACGCATAAAGCGTCGAATGCAAATCGGAGAAATTGCGTAATATATAAAGCGTGCGCGCGAGCAGAAGCAATTAATGACATAAAATGGCCTGTTGATTCTTTCTCTATCTCTTCTCGCGTTACTGGCGGATTATTTCGTAAGTATTAAACATCATTAAGGCGTGTATGTTAGTTACAGATCTTTCTGATGAGTCTGCGCGGAATCGTTCGAAAAAATTCAAGAATGCATCTTATACAAAGAATGTATATAGTTTCTTGGAATTTAGACTTCTATCTTATCTGCAAAATTTACGATCTGTTTCTTCAATATTATATATAGATATCTTGTGTCATTCTTAGCCATCATATTTCATCGGCTGGGAACCTGCTGCTTAGCATGTCAACTGGAAACTCGCGAAGAAAAAATACACGCGATGGTAAATTATCGTCGTGAACGCGAGATCAACGTTGCGTATACACGTAAAGCTACGATGCACTGTTATCGCATTTATCGTAAATTACACGTGTTGCGGGTGAATCATATTTACATGCGTTAAAATTGCAAGCAATTATCTTCAGATGATTTTACGACAAGCACGTTCCGTTGAATCTTCGTACATCGGAGAGAAAATCAAGATCGTTACTTCGGAATAGAACTCGATATAAATAACTATCATTTTTAATTAATTCTTTGGAAAGTCTAAAGTTACACTGCTACAAAAGAGCTACGAAATTCTATTTCAACAGAGAATCCTATAACTCAGCGCCAATTATACTTATTCATATACTTTTTATTCAGTGGCGTGTAAGCGATCGTTAAAAAACGCATACCTGGAATAGAAATCCCGTGGCTTCTCCCGCGAGAAGAAAAAAAGTAAGAATAAATCGACGATATTACGAGCGTCCATACATATACAGAGACGCGCCAGCCACTGTATATCGTCACCGTAAATCTAACATACAGTCGGCGTAACCTTTCGCGCGCTACGTGAGCAATAAGTGGGATGAGCCTCGAAGGGGACCTACCTGGCGACGAGGAGTATTATTGAGAATCGACACGGCGGCAATGAGTGCCGAGAAATCTCGGCCGTTATGCAACGTAACCACGCGAGGAGCTCGAGTAAGGTCTACGACCAAGGTACGTAAATCCCGGGATGGGCAACGACGACCAAGCCTTGGACAGGTATTCCGAACGTCCTCTCTCCCTCCTCGACGTGGCTCCTCGACTCTCGCGATCTATCCATTGTCTCGCGAACGTCAAATCGATGCCACTATACTACTGCCAATTACCGTAAACCGGATTTCCATACAACGGCACGAGAGAGAGAAAAATATGACGGCGAGTAACGCTGAAATTTACTCTGGGAAGCAAGTTTATTCTCCACAGCGAGAATATAAATTCAGATTTGCCAATTGTATTTGATGCGGTACCCCAACCGCTCAAACGTTTGCTTCATTCTGCTTACTTGATGTATTATGTGGTGTATATTAATATGACTTTGGTGAGAAACAACATGCCGCAGCAAAATGAATTTCGTGCTGGCATTTGGCGAAATAACGTCCATGAAATGCTTGCACTCTTCTCCAGCTGCGGTTTACAGTAATACGAGACATTTCAAAGATGTTACTCTAATCCTTATGGCCGCAAACTATTATGCTAATAAAGTGACAAGTTGAGTACTATGCAAGAAGTATGCATATTAAAGCGTTGTACATCATTATAACATAAATTGCTTAATACTGGCATAGATATCAATTTTTTGTGACGAAATGTGATGCAATCATTTTAAGTATATTGAAACCAGATCAATTGCAGATTATAAGATAGCAAAGACTTCGCGTAATGCCTTTTGTAGTACGATAAAATACTGGCGTGCGAATTAATTGACTTTTTATCAGAATTTCATGCTCGACAAATTTATTATATCGAAAGAAGTTCAATCTGTGTTACTTTGCCACTTCTACGTGTGTTAATAAAAATTAACAGCTCACATGTATCAATGAATTATGCATTTGAGATATATCGGTAATGTTTTTATTAATAATATATTATTAGAAAAAATATGATTGATGCCAGGCCTCTTTCACATTGTTACGTTCATATTAACTGTGTCGTGTAAAATGCACGTTTAAGTCGGCAAAACAATGAATTGATTGACGTTGATAAAAGTTCACGAAAGTTCCTTTGCACACGCGTGTGAATCTCACAATAATGAGATAATGCATTTTTGTTCCCGTTGCATTTTTTCAGTTGTTCCGTTATTATCTTCGCATGTAACGCGATGACACAAATGGCAGCTTGCATAATACACGTAATGGGGTAACTTAAATAAATAAAAAAAAAAAAAATTAAGCGGAAAATCAAAGTGGCAAAAAAATTCGAACGATATTAATGAGAGCGTGTATCTTTGAAGTGATAATTTTTTTTCACAAAGCACGCGACGTCACCGAGATAAATTATGACATTATACGTAAGTCCGATAAAAGCATAGTCAACCTCATTGACAAGATATAATATTTGCAAACTGATAATATTACAAACCTGTTTTGCATAAAACATAAACCATCGTAACATCTTAACATAAAACATTCGCAACAAGACAGATGCTATGCACGGTGTTAGAGAAATAATATAAAGTAATTCAAATGAAAACCATAAATCAAATATGAGTTAATCATTCTTGTAACAATAAAAAAATGTAAAAACACTCCGTCGAATAAAATTGATGTACTGACAATATTAAGAAATCGAGTTCATCTCCTGCTATTTATTTTGCGTATTGGGATAAGTTTAGTATTTTTAAAAATTAATTGAAAAATTAAAAACACTAATCATAGTATAGTTACGGCACTATCTCGCATATATTTTAAATATATTACATCTCGCGGTAGTATTACGTTATCCACCAAGGTCGTAATTGCGGTTTTGTTGGAAGATAATTAGGCGCGTTGGATTGATATACCACGTAATGCATGGTAACACGGAAATGACGTTTACCGAGGAAGAAAAACAGACGAAAAAAAATTAAATCCACGAGAAACACGTGATGTAAGCCTTTCAACGAGGCAACAAAAAGATTCAAGAAGAATAGTGGTTGTACGGTGATCAATTCTCAAGTAGACTTCTCTTCCTCCTGATCATTTTTTTTCTTACCTCCTACGACTCCTAGCCTGTATAAATAGCGCGTTTATAGTCTTGACAAGAGAACACACGGAACTCTCGCGAAGGCCGATTTTAATTAATACGTCGCCCGAGAAACGGGCTATACTTTGTATACATCTATAATGAATGGGTATGAAGATATCGCATTTCATTTTGTTAACGATCCATCGCGGTCGATTAATCCCATTACGAAGTAAATTGTGTGAAAAGTTAAAGTCATTGAACTCACGTGCATTCACTTCTGAAAATTGTGTTTCTCGTCACGTCAATCCATGATCGTTTTAATCAACTGACAAGTCAGTAATTAAATTATAATTAAAAGTCTTGTAAATTTTCTAGATTAAAACATAAATATTTTTTGATAAAAAAAAGTGTATTATATCCCGTTAATGGAGATTACCCGGATCTACATATTTAAATTTATAATTTTTGCTCGTCCATATACATACATATATGCGAGACCGCGTCCGGAAACCAGGAATCATAAACAGCACGCAAAATTGACACTCGAGACACCCCCGCGCATATATGTGAGATGATAGAATCGCCTTAATTAGCGCGACTTGAGAACGTTTCGCATAACTGAACGCTCTCGAGAGCGAAATAGCTCCAGTGTCGCGTTACGTAGCGCCTCTGAAAGGAGACACACCGAAGGTCAGCTGCCAGGATCGAGAGAATCTCTCGACATTCCTTTCCTGAAGGAAACGGCGTCGGACATTATCGTTACGCGAAATGCAAGTTTTTATTACGAAAAAATGTCATTTGATTCCCGCATCGAAGCTACTCGTCGTGCGAGACAAGGATCTCGGGAGGGTGCCTACCATTATGCTTAATGCAGTCGTCAAGAGTTGACCTGAGAGAACTTGATCCTCGATCTAGATCAAAAACCGGCCAAGGCCCGCCCGTTACTGCTGGATCATATCTTCGGTTGCTACTGTCCCGCAGCGAATCTATCACCGTAACGACATGCGTAACAATTGTTAATAACGAGATAATAAAGAGAATGTTGCCAAATCGAGTTCTGAATACATCGCGCGAATGTTTCGTCAATCGACAACTGGATCAAAAATCGATTTCATAATTATATATATATATATCGAAAATGGTTTGTGCATTTTTATTATGATCTTTCTACGCAAAACGTTTTTAAATTTTATTAAAAAAAAATTACATTATATATATATATATATACATATATATATAATGTAATTTTTTAAAAATAAAATTTAAAAACGTTATGCGTAGAAAGATCCTAATAAAAATGCACAAACCATTTTCGAAAATTGTATCCTATACGCGGTATTTGCGATGCGTCGAGCAAGTGAGAAGGGTCATGTTATTTGTCTTGTTAAATCGATGACAAAGGAACATTTACGTACGTCCTCGAACCTGTCGAACGAGAGAGTGATTTCGAGGCGGATCGGGACTGGGTATATACTCGCCTTTGTCTCGCAACAAGTTCCTATAGTTTTTGCAATCAGACGAATACCTACCTGTGTGTACGTCCCTTTCGTTCCGCAAGCCGATCTAAAAAAAAACCTTGCCCTTGCACGCGCGTCTGCTATTACTAAAAAATCCGCATTCCACGGACTGGACAGGGGGGAATTTACTTAACCGTTTCTGAGGGATCTCCGGAGAATATTCATCAAGCAAGAGTCAAGATGATAGTAAAACTAAAAAAAAATTGTCGAGGGAAGGAGCGTAACGAATTCATAAAAGTTGTTTATTTTTACTCAATGAGTATGCATCTCAATCTACGTGATCTGGGTGAAATTCTTTCGAGTGCATACACGATAAAATATCCTGTGTCGAGATTGACGCGCCGCGAGAATATTACGATAATAATTTGATATATTTACGGACGACCGCGTCGTCGGAAATCGCTTCATCTCTGTTAATTAATTCACGTAGTTTATCGCGGAACGATGATGGGCTACAATATTCGTAACATGAATAATTTGAGCGAACTATTACTCTTTGCCCTCGGAGAAGCGAGGACGTCACCTTGAAACGAGGTTAATCCCTCGCAAGTGTCAACGAGTAGCAACACGTGCATTTGACATGTCACTTTGCGTTTGTCAAATGCATTCTGCAGTGCAATAATGATATATAATAAAAATCCTAGATTGACAAATTCATGTATCTCTTAAAATATTGCATTAGAATTTTCAAGGGATGCGCCATATGTATATAGACATATATAAAATAAATATACGATATACATAATATACATAAATATACATAAATATACATAAATAGCCATACAATAAATAAATAATTAGATGCACGTTAAATTCATAAATATAGATACAGTAGTATAAGTCAATCATAAATTACAGAATAGAAGCCATAGACCAAAAACCAGAAATCAAAGAAATGCACGGTGCCTGCACACATAATAAATGAACGCTATATAACATTGAAGTAATACTGCTATATCGATGACGTAAGCGTGATAATATCTTAAATTGTACATGCATAAAAAAAGAGAACGTTTGTGCTATAGAAAAACATAAGAGAGCATTAACATCAGTTATATTTGTATCCTGCTTAAAAGTTATTCCAGTTATGTGGTGAGATAAAATGCTAAAAATAAACATCCTGCTCCTCATAAATTTCGAGCGCGATGAAATCATTCTTTCTTGTGCGATACATATACAAGAAATTATTATTAAAAAATTTATAATTTTATACGCTTTATTTTTAGTTTATTTTATAAAATAATATTGCTTATTTATTGCAGACATTATATATTTTTTGATATTTTTAATCGCTAAATTATGTATTTCTTTATGGGTGAGTTTTAACGATCAAAGAGACAAGAATAAAAGCCACCGCCGGTACGCGCTACTTTATTTTTTACAACGTCATGTGACCAAAGGATAAAAATACTGGAACAGGAGTCAACACCGTTTTTCTCTCTTTCCCTCTGTGTATTTTTTTTTTTTCTTATTTCTGTCTTAAACCAATTATATATTCTCTCAATCCCGATCGCGGATATCCATTGACAATCGACAAAGCCAACGCGGTCAGGCTTGAATGCAGTCTCGTTTTATCGTCTCGCTTTGCATATCCGTACCGATATTCTTGATATTCTTTTACTTCCATCGTAAAAATACGCACCCTCGTAAAACAAGTGATCGTACACGCGAGAGGGTAAGTAAAGTGCTCGAGTCGCGCGAGATGATTGCGATCGTTCGCGCGCTGGCTGGATACGTCGCATGCAAATCCGGTATTAAAACTGAGAGAGACGGGCACGTTCTCGCGGATCGGACCAGTTCAAACGAGTTTGAGGCCGAAGGCGAACCGCTCGAGCCACGAAAAGCACACGGTCCACGAACGAAAAGTGAAAGGGACTGCAGATGGGGAAAACGCATTCGGGGCGGCTCCCTATGGAAGCACCCCGACCTAGTATAACGAACAGAGCACTCACTATTAATCTTTCGTTGCATATGTCATGTCGCGAGATAGATTTCCCGGGATCTCGAGGAAGAGGCGCGAAAGAAATACAATTGCTATTTTTGCCAATTACATTCAATAAATTTCTAATATCGAAATAATTACTATAAATGTCATAGTCAATTATTACGAAAGCAAATATCAAAAAGAAATATCGAAGAGTCAGGCGATCCAACAGCTGATGCACGTACATCGAATTCAACTAATTAATTCTTTTGTAACTCATATACGACACGTAATGCAATTCCTTATTTATTTAATTCCTCATTTAATTGGCGAAACGCAATCGAACGACTCGTTATTTCATAAGTTTAGGTGTCTCAAACAAAAATACCGTCTTCAAGGTCCCATCGACGTATGCGATTAAAAGAACATTGAAAAATCCGTATTTACACGAAGGTACAATTGTGCTTTATTAATAAATCATATTTACCGCGAATCATTATACCGGAGGGTAATTTACGGCGACAATTGAACACGCGATTAATAGATTTTCACCGTTGAAAAACCGACATCACCGAGGACGCGTATGCAAAGGTCACATTAGAAATAATATTGCGCCAGGGTATGAAAATCATTGGGCCTCGTCGTTTTTCATCCATTAAAAAGCCGACTTGTTAAGCGGAAAACGCGTTGACGCGAGGCATCATCCGCCGGGATCCGACACACATATATATATATTTGTTTCGAGAAGTTATGGCATTATTTGCGTAAGAGTCGCATCGCCTAAGAGGGAGAGAGGGATTGGCGCAATTCTGCAATAAAGCGCGGTATGCTGATTTTGAATCGCGTGGAAGACGCAAGGTCTTCGTCGTAATGACTTCACTCGTGATGTCGCGCTCCTAAAGCGGCATAAACATGAAGTTTTACAAGCGTCTCTGTATCGCGTCTCGCTATTAACGATCCCGAAGAGATATCTAGGCGAATGCGGTCGCAAGAATTCTCACGCGCAAGATTATCTCCGTCGTCGTTTATCTGAAATTACGAAATTCTACGGGATGGGTATCCATGTACGTATCTATACATACGTATATGTGTGTGCGCACGAGTCTCTTTAATCGGACGATTAGACAGCCAAAGTAATCGATCGCGCGTTTCGACTCTCTTCCGAGAGATCCTTGATTAACCGCAACTAACGCGATGATCTTTAAGGATCGAAATCACCGGGTGAACGTTGTTAGAACGCCGCTTGTGAACGATAATTATTACTGTGTGTCCAGGTAGGATTTTTTCGTGGTCATCGACTCGCCGTCTCTCTATTACGCGTAATAACCGCATCATTTGGCCGCGACGCGGATGTAAGCGTTGCCACGAGGTTAAACGAGAAACGGTAACGAGCGGTAACTGGACGTGAATCTCCCTCGGCGGGAATAGGAATTTCAAGAGCGAGTATGCAAATGTGCGTAAACAACGTTGTATTACAATATCTATATGGATATAAAAACAAGAATTCGCGAATCTCGGTGAAGCCGGATGTCGGCGAAAAGGCCACGTCATTTGCTCTCAGCTAATAATAATATACTATTATTATACATTCGTGACGCGAGCATCCACATTCGAGTTCTATAGATAAATCCGCGTATTCTTGGAAAAGGAAGTCGAAGGAAATGAGAAAAAGATTCTTAGCAAAATTCGTAACAAGTACCCCAATTAAAATTATATTTTTCAAAGTCGGCAGAATTTTTTTTACTACAAAATACGTAGAGAAAAATGTATTTTTGTAAATTTATTACGAAGAATTTTATTGTTTCCTTATTGGAATTCCAGTGAGATTTACGAGATATGATTATATAACCAGTGTGTGCTCGCTAATCCGAAATCAAGTTTTTCGACCGAGTATAGAACAAAATTATTACGACAAAATGTCGGACAAGACCTTGAAATAGAGTTGATGGATTACATCCGTCATCCGTAATAATTTGTCGGCAAAGGTCGCCGCTTTTTCGCGCTAGAAACAATTTAACGACCTTTGTAAGGACTCTCTGACTAGACTTCCGTTTCAAAGTTACGGTCTGTTCTTTTCGTCACAACATATCGCAGAAATTCGTAACCGATAATGATAGATTCTAGCTTTATTTTCAATAATTCCTTCTGGAGTTCTATTTAGTTTCTATATATATTTTATATATACGTATATTATATACTAGTATATTTGTTCAAATTATCAAACTCTAAAACTGTTGGAAATAAAGACAAAACTCTTACCTTAATTATTCCTGAAATTTCATAAAATGTGTACGCCAGCTGTGCGCGCACACGTATTAATTAAATATGAATTTTTCGAAATGTGGGAGAGCTAGTTTAATACGAAACCAGAAATTATGAATAATTATGAACAGACTGGAGGCGAGAAATAAAAAACCAGAAATCACACACCAGAGATCAGAAACAAAAAATCATAAACCAAAGATGAGAGATCAAAAACCAGATCAAAATTAAGAAAGAGACCAGAGACGAGATATTCCGCTAAGTCATAAATAATTGCATGCACACGGATATGTGAAAAAAAATGATTATCATATGTCATTGCAGATAATCGCGTCCGGCCGACCGATGTTCGCGTAAAATAACGTCGCTTTAGCGCATTATATTTTTAAAAATTTTTTTGCATGTGCCAATAAATCGCGTCGCCACGGCGCGGAAATTAAACCAGGGGCAGGCCTTGAGACCGCTGTTTTTGTCCGCGCAAACCATGTATACGCGACATTTCGCCAATACGTATAGTGTGTCGCTGTCTAATGCCATGGACCACCGCCTTCTCCACAACTGACGGCGATTTCAATGGCACAAGGTGCGGCGCAGGTTCTATACGAGTTTCTGTGAAAGTAAATAATACGAAATATTCACGGCCAAAAGGTCATTGCGTCAGAGAAATAAACGGCTATTTTCATCGTGCACCCGTTGCATTAATTGTAGATTAATTAAATCTTGATCCGATTATCTAAGTCACAATTAGAAAGCACCGTTGCGCAACGATCCGTATAAAAACTTTCATCTGAACGTTATTAAAATGCTAATGAAAATTAAGATTTGTATGTACCAGAAACGCGGAACCACGCCATTAAAACGATTTATATGTATATAGATTAATATAGTCGTGTAATAATTCAGCAAAAATTCAATCAAAAATTTTTTATGTCGTGGATGTGAGAAATTCTGAACCACGCCTCCTTACAAATTTACGTTTGCATGGTAAATACGGAATATCAAAAACTGCAATCATTTTATCCCGCGAGAATGAATTTTATTGTAACGTCGTTATATGTTGTCACAATTGCCGATTAAAATATTATCAAGGTTGACTATAATTATTCTACAATATTACTACCAATTTAATTTTATGAATAAAAATTAAATATCATAACGCACATACATCTCACGCAGTTTTGTTCCATCTCAAAACTAAATAAAATTACAAATAAAAGCTGGTCGGGCAGCAGAGTTTATATATATATATATGCACATACCTGAAATGACGATTAAATCAAACGCTAAAGAAAAAAAATCATGATAAACTGTGTGTGTATATATATATATATATATATATATATATATATATATATATATATATATATATAATATGGGCGGTATAAGGTGCAATGTCCGTTGATCTTAGAGTTCGCGTGCCTGTTGGCTTGTGCCCTTGAAGGATTCTCCTGTGGTGTGAGCCAAAGGCGGATTCGCGAGAAAACGATATGAGCAAAATGATATGGCATCCCGTGTGCACATTATCCCATCACGGATTTATATGTGTATGATCACGTCTCAGCCTTCGTCAGACGCGAATGATGCAGCGTCGCGCGTATTAAAATCCGGCGGTGCATTCCGAAAGTACGGACGCACATAAAAGCGGACGGAATATGAATAACAGGAGAGGAGTATGTGCGATGGCAAAAATCGGTGTGAGGTGGGTCACCGCTTTCACCAATTCTTAGACGCGAATGCAAGAAATGTTTGTGCCACGTAACGAGCTAATAAACCGATGCATGTTTACATAAGCAAGTCGTTATCAAGCCCTTTTTACATGCGAATTATTACGAAGACCACAATGAAACGACATTATGTAAATATTATTCTGTCCGTGAATGAAATCACGTGCCGGACGTTTCAATATTAGCGAACAATAAATTCGCGGTAAGACAGAAAATTGCTTTGGGAGAAAGTAGAAGACGACACATTTTCGTATCTGTTCAAATACAAGTATGTGTGTGTGTGCACACGCAATGTCAAAAATAATAAAAATATGAATCAACATTTTTCGCGTGCAATTTATGTAAATTACTATATTATTTAATTTATTAAAAATCGAAAAAATAAAGTTTATTTAAAAAGTAGTGAAGAGTGGAAATAAATGAAAAATCACATTGTTATATCTGACCGTGAAAGCACCCACGTAATACATGGATGTATGTAATAAGTGAAATAAGGTGCATCGTCTGTTATTTCGATATTATATCCATGCAAAAGAGATGAAAAAATATTCCGCTATACTAAATATGGAAGTCAGGGTGCGTTGATCGAGAAACAGTACAAATAACTTAATTAAAATATCGAAAATGATAAAGAATAAATATATTATATATAAAACTATAGATTATATAGATCGTAGACCAGAGATGAAAAACCACACGAGAAACAAGAGACCATAAACCAGACCACAGATATGTATAACTCTCACTTATTATCTTTTCACTAAAAACAACTTTTTAACAATTATATAAACCTTCTTCTAAATGTTATATATACATTATTAAGCGGCAAGTAAACAGAAGAATGTTTTCCTATTGCGTGAAGTTATACTATATACTGTTGTAAAATATCCTGTAATAGTTTGTGTGCTACTCGAGGAAAACGTAAGAAATTATATAGAAAGACCTATAATTTTATAACATTTTACACGCGTGATAGCGATTTCACGAGTGATTTCAGTATGCAAATATCTCCGAATAGCTTCAAATGTATCTGGGAATCGCAATCGGCGTACATTAAAGAAATTCAAGAATAGCGATATATTTTTTAAATTTAATAAAAGGCTATCTCACATCAAACTTTTAACACTTTCATTGCTTCCATTTTTCACATTGTATTAAAAATTTTTTCCGATTAATTATTTAATACTTTAGCCTAAAAAAAAAATATCCCGCAACCTTGCTGCTTATTTAACTTCCTTATATGAAACGCTACTAACTAGCCTATACAGATCGAGGTATATAACTTTTTCTCGTAATAAAATTTCATGTTTATACGTATACGTCATTTTGGCAATATTAATATTTCACGAATATACTTCCTGACAAAGTTCGTACTTCAGATATATATTTTTTATTGTTATATTTTCTGTTTACAGTATTCACTAAAAATAGTGAGAAATAACCGATATAATATATATACCGATATATAAAAATATAACAATAAAAAATATATATCTGAAGTACGAACTTTATGTCAGGAAGTATATTAGCTAGTAAACCAGAGATGGAAAATAAGAGACCATAAAATATAAATCATAGACCAAAAACCAGAGATTATTTAAACCAAAGATCAAAGATCACAGACTGTAAACTATTTATCTTATCAATATCAGCTTAAAACGATTATAAGACAAAATCATGCACGAGAGATTTACATTCGCCTTCACGAAGTAATAAGAGTAATGCATAATTACAAGAGTAAGTTCCGGGTACTGGGGACATAGTCGGTGACTAATCATATAATGTATATGTATCGCGATGGATAAAACACTTCCGCCAAGAGACAAAGCAAGTATCATGAAAGTAGCAGCTGAGTGCCGTAATCCGTCGTCGTCGTGTAATTAATGGATATGCAACTGCAAATTCCACCGGACAAATAAACCTTAAACTTCCTCGCGCTGTAAGATTAATTGGTTACTCGTGGCTGTAATTATCTATTACGCGCATCGGCTAATCCGCGTAATCCATAATCTATTAAACCCCTAGAGGTTTCTCGATCATATCATCAGTTTAACGGATGCAAAGTGCACACGAAATGAATCACGCTAACTATCTCGCGGCGACATCCTTTATTTATCTTGCATCGCGGTATTTCGCGCGTAATTGGACTTATCGTTGGATAAAAAACATTTACGAGACACATCCTTTTGTCTGCCATTTGCGGCCCGCGACTGAGATCGCACATCCCCTTGGCAATATTTTCCCTTCAAGCTCGCAGACACGTAGGAAGCATGAAGAACCTGTTCGCAGGCGACCTTCCCCATATGGCGAATCATTACTGAATATCCCACCGGGGATAAAAAGAATCTTAAAAGGGGGATGGTGTGCGCGATAAAAGGAAAAAAGAAATCGCACGTACACGCGTGCGGTTTATCGTTAAGCGGACAGGTTTGTGCCGCGCCACGCATATTCTTATGGCCATCTCTTTTTCTTTCTCTCTACGGGAGGAGAGAGATGAACCCGTGGATGAAACAAAGAAAACCACGCGGAGAGAGAAAGAAAGATGCGATTCGATCGCATGCCGGACAGCCCGCAGACAGTCGCGCACATTCGCGGTGCAATTAGACATTTTTATGGTCTCGTAGACGGCGGGAGACGGCGAGAGATAGAGAAGGGAGAAAACGAAGAATCAAGATGCCGCAGTTCCGAGATCCGCGAATAGGGTTCAGGGTTACGCGAAGAAGTACGGGTGAATAATCCCTGCTTATCCCGAATCACGTTTTTGTCACGAATTGTATCCGAAGTTATATCCATTGTCCACACTGTAAAAAAATTTTGTAAAATTACATTAAAAATATGTAAAATTACATAAATAATAAATGTAAAATTACACGATAAATAATGAAAAGGTAAACATTTTTATTATTTATCGTGTAATTTTACACTTATTATTTCTGTAATTTTACATATTTTTGTGTAATATATTACATATTTTTTTACAGTGCAGGATATACCGGATGACCAATATAAGAATATGAGAAAATGCACAAATACATTAATTCAATAATATCAAGCATATCGAATATTTAAATTTTTTAAAAACTGAGAAGCATTAATTTAAAAATATAATGAATCTGATTGAGCATATTTATCATAACCATTTAAATATAATCAAATAAATAAATAAATAAATATATATATATATAATATAATATACAAAAATATATAAATTATTAAAATATACCGTAAAATTTGTATCATGATGTATCTTTTGATCAAAGATTTTAAATTATGCAAAGACTGCGGCGTGAAAATTGATAATTACGATGTCCCGTATTCGTAACTCATCCTTTATATCAGCGAGATGAAACAGCAATTTAAAAAAGTGCCACTGCATTTAACAGAGTAGAAATATCATAGTCGCAGTCGTAAGATAAAAGAAAAAAGATTTTTACGGACGGTGATATGAAATATTTGATGTGTCATTCACCTTGCGACAGTAAAACAACTTCTGATATGGGCGATGAGGAAGATTACGTTTTAAGAGGGCAATCTGAACGAAGAACGGTGAACCGCCATTCGTGCACAAATCCTCTCTCGACTGCCAACTACGTAAAGTTCTTTTTTTCGTCGTCTGCGAAGGTCAAAGAACTCACAGAACGGATATCAAAGGAATGTTCCTTCTGTAAGGGCGTGTATGTAAAGCTGGCATTTTATTTCGTGAAAACTCGTAAATAATTAAAAATTCTGATTTTATTTTCAGTTTTAAAGTTCTTGATAGTTTAAAAACAAATAGAACTCTAGAATTATTGAAAATAAAGATAAAACTCTTAATTATTTATAAGTTTCCACGAAATAAGAGGACAGCTTCACGCGCACACATATTAATTAAATAATATAAATTTTTCGAAATGTGAGGGGCTAGCTTAATGAGACCAGAGATTATAGATCAGAGATTATAGACCAGAGACCACATATGAAAAGATCTTGTGAATCGCAGTCATATATTCGAATTTAATTTTTTATACTATCGGGTACTTATTCCGACAATCGTAAATTCTTATTTAGAATTTGCCGTATCATCGAGAGTTGAGAAGGATCTTAAGAGCTCTCTACGAGAGAACCCTCTATTAACAAGAGTTCGATTATTCAATATTCCTAGAATACTTCGACTATTTAGCGTCATATAACGCAAACGACGAAATCCAAATCATCTTCGAATGAATCCGCCGCCCACGTCTCCCTCGAATAATCAAAATCGAATACTTGCCGGCAAAATTTAAAATAAAAATAGTGAAGCCAAAACCAATCGAAGTTGTTACCTTGGATTAACAATGTTCATGTAACTACCGTTGTACAATAAATCCTTAATAATCAATATTTTTTCTTCATTAATATCACTATCCCACCAAACCTTCGAAGGTAAGCTAGTTGTCCTCATGAAGAATGTGAATGAGAACATAGTACAAGGAGAGAATTTAGTACAAGAAGAGAATATAAAAGAGCTTGTGCCAGATGCTCCACGTCAGCTTCATCAATTGTACAAAAAAGATTTCAACGAACATGAAAAACCGGTACAGTATATTTTTACATATGCAACATATATATATATATGTATATGTTAGCTATGTTTATAATGTAATAATATATTACGAGTATATATATTTATAAAGATTTATATCTGAGAAGAGAAAAAAAGTATTTCATTACTATATAATCAAAAGATGTTCTCATTCGTATCCTTGTAAAGTTAGCTAGTAAGTTTAATGGAATCCCGAATCAATCGATAGAAATATGAATACTAATCAACTATTTAGCGTCACGAACCGGAACGTAACAACTGTTATACGCTTTATAAAATAATCAAGATTTCTGTACTTAAATGCAACCATTAAAAAAAAATCAACGAAAAAAATACAATTGTGCGAGAAAAGATTGTAAAGAGCATTGGAAAGGGGCAGGGGAATACATCTTACAATATAAAACAAAATAAATAAGAGAATTAACTCAGTGCTCTAATTAATGTGAATGAAACTATATGCAATAAAAATGAGGTAATAGCACTTCCTACATGTATTACAAAATCTGTGAGACACGAATTATCTTCAATTCACAAGTTTTCAGCTAGTCCATTTATAGTATTATTTCATCAGGTTTCGCAACGAAATTTCGCAACGCTCATTAAAGACGTTTCGCGAAAACGAGCCATGACGAGTGAATGAAAAGATCCGGAGGATAATTCATTTCACGGATTCAGGAAACATTCGGCTAAAATCAATCTCGCATATGTATATACCTATACACATATATGTATATATATATATATATATATATATATATATATATATGTACCAATGTCGTCGTTCGAATAATTCGTTGCTTCACGAGACAATAAGACGGCAGGATACCGCACAAATGTGTAGGCGTCGCGATGACGATATTTCGCGGCGACATAACACCCGTATGACGTGCGCGGAATTCGTAGCACGTCACGAATTCGCGCCGAACGAACATGAGACGATGGAGGATCGATTGCTGCACCGCCGGGGCTTCCTTTCTCTCGATTCACAATGTTGCTATACAAGACGTAATCGCCTATGCGGGTATTTCGCATGTCTCGTCTCCGTTTCGAAGCCGACCCGCATTTCGAACGGGTCACCCGTTGCGCTTTCGCGGAGGTCTCTCGTGCCAAAGTTTTGGAAGATCGAATTCTGCGAGCCTCGTGACTGGCAGGTATTGCACGGCGGAGGGTCCAGACACAGAGTTGCAAACAAATTGCGAAATCGCGGACGATCGGTCAATTAAAGATCGGCCGTGTAACCGATCGCGCGCGCCTCGTCCCATTTTACTACTCGCATTGCGAAAATTGTGTGCGCGTTTATAAAAATCGTTGACGAATTTTCCTCTTTTTTTTTATTATTCGCGTTGAGCCACCGCGATGAAAACACCTGCATCGATTCGCGAAATAAATAATTAAAATAATACACGCTCTTTTTCTCTTCTTCTTCAAGATATATTTTCAAATATCGGTACTTTATATATACTTGTGATCATACGTTATAAAAACTCCGATGACTCACGTGGGAAGTTTTTATAAAACGTTTTTTTTTTTTTTTTACAAAACGAGTGGTGTGTTATGCGAGGAATCCAACAGGTGGGACAATGTTACGGAGTGTCAGAGTGATTTACGCGCACCCGTACGATACGGTTTCTCAATTTTCGATATGCGACAGCCGTGAAATTATCAGGCGTAAAATAACGAGTGAAAACTGACGTTACACAAAAGTGTAATCTTTAGTTAGTGGAAATATCACGTTGCGTATAAAATATTCGAGACGCAAAATATAATTTCCTGCGGATATTTAAAGTCTCATCACGTTGAAACAAAATTTATTTCCAATCTATCTCTCGTTTGATGTAACATTAACTTTTACAAAAGTACAAAAAAATTAAAACCAAAGATATCTGTTATATAAACACCTCGTAAAATAATTTTTATAATTATAGCATTTATGATAATGCTGTTATAAGTGTACGTTTCCAGAGAATGCTAAAAGTAACGATCAATGAAGAGTGAAAATGACAATCACGAGATCGCGTGAGCGCTCGACAGTAGGTCGTGTGAACGAAGTCAATGTAAACGCAAATTTTCCCGTATGATCATATACGGAAGAAAAGCAGCTTTTGAGTGCGCGTTTATCCATAGATTGCAATTTGCAATTTTTTTCCCGTGATAACACTGTAATCATATGAGCTGACATAATGGCTTAAAATAGTTGGTGTTATTCAAGTGGATAGCATCTGACATTATAACTCTCCTCACGATTTAAAAATATAATGAAAGCAAATATATTAAATAATAATTTACAATTATATCGTCTAACGGTACACAGAAAAATATATCTAATTATTTCTGAATATATTAGAAGATGAAAGTATACTGTTTTAAATAATTTAAAGAGTAATTCTCGTATTATAAAATTTTCAATCAATCAAAAAATGTTCGTAATTGTCACGTGATAAATTAACCAAGTTTATGTTTGTTAAAAAATATGAGATTTATTATGCCGAGATTTTATTTTTTTCTCGTATGTGGAATTATATTTTAAATTAAAAATAGTTGTATTTGCCTTGATAAAAAATGTCAAAACAGGATTTTATTTGTCGATAAAATATGTATATACATATATTCTGACTATTCACTGCACAACCTAACCGTGAACTTGAAAAGCTGTTTCGGCGCGGGCATTCCAGCATACTTAGTGGCCATCGGAAATCCCCAAAATTCCCGCGGATAAAACAATCTCCGTTTCGTCCGTTGCTAGCAGGATCCGACGTTAACGGTATCGAGGTGTGTTCTATAAATAGATTTCTAACCAGGAACCGCGCGAATATATAGATCCGTTTGGATAGATGTAAGTTGATCTTTGTGTCACGATTAACCTTCATCACGAATCATTGATTTGACAGCCAGCGTTGAGTACTTAAAAAATGAATGACTTTTAATATAATATAGAGAGAATTTCATTTGTAACGTGCGAAATATCAAACTTATGATGGACGTATGTATATGAAATTCTTTAACGACATACAGCTTTTATTAGAGATTGAGATAACCTTTGGAATAACAGTACATCGGCCAAGAATATTTTGATTCACACGTGTATTTTAATTCACACGAGTCTTAATGTCTTACTTGACGTATAAATAATTTACAATAAAAGATTAAATATTCTCAGTTATCTCCTGCTTATCTTTTAGTCGACACAATCTCCGCACCTGCGTATTTTATACAGAGCAACTATCACGTCAACACTTCAAGGTTCAGCCGATTATCCTCTGCGTTGATTCGTCATTGACGGATTTACGGCGAGATTCGTTAGTTTCTGCACCGATATTATATGCACGCGCAGCTTTCTTTACAGAAATGATGCAAGTCATCGTGGATCAGATGCAATCTTAAGACCAATCGTCGCAAACAGCTGAGAAAACGTTCGAGGAGACTTACGAGTGATTCGGTATTCGTCGTTTTTGAGACCGAAACGCGCTTTCTCCAGTGACATTGTCGCCTACTCGGGGACACGCGCCCGGACGAACTCGTTAATCATCGGCTCGCGAAGGTTCAAGGAAACTAAGTAAGAGTTGTGTTGACGTCTAGTATAGTCATCTGCAAGACGCGATGCATCGAGCAAAAAGCACGTCCTGCAAAATTTAATTGCATCGTACTTTGACAGCGTCGTTACTCACGAATCGTTATACGCCCGGAATAATTATAATTTGCTACCGAAGGTCACGCGCTGAGTTACTGCCGGGGCAATCGTAATTTATAAAGACAGTACACTGTCGAACTTACGAGATATAGAATATAGGTCGTAACTTGGGCGTTACTTACCGCGACGTGCGATGTTTCGTGTTTTTAATCATACGTTCGCGTATTTATCGTAATCAGCCGTAAAAACTGGCTTCACAGCTGTGACGAATTATGCATCGATACAAAATGGGAAAATAAAACTGCAGGAAAAAAGAAAAAAATTTGAACCAACAAAATTTGAAAATAAAATAATAGGGAACAAGACCGAACAATTTTAAGCTATCTTGTATTTACGCTTATTGCATAGTTTGCTTTCCATTTTTTAAATATTTTCAAGCTAATCTATTATTTTTCTCTCCTCGAATAATGAACATCGTTAAAACCAGCAACTGTCGGAGAGTCTGCGAGTTACACAACAGTTTCTTCCTCGGAAGCACGTGAAGAATTAACGTTGAGTCACGTGCACGCGCGTATAGATGCGTGCGCGTTACGAAGGCGCGCCTACTATCTACCGATGGCCACTTTCTTTTTGACTTACCTAAGCTATACAAATTGTCTATCGCTTTGCGACACGTCGGAGATAGCGGAGATTTCCGCGCCGTGGCTTGCATAATTTGACGAATCCTTCCTTCCCCAATTTAACGAATGACAAACGGCGAGAATACGCACTCGACCCAAGTAAAATGCGCACGGAAAGATGAGCGGAATGTAAATGAGAGATACAAGTAAGAGACTAATTGTGTGAAATCGTAGTAACAGAAAGAAAGTATTATATAAATTTAGTGTAATATATAGTATGTAAATTTTTTTACAATGTAATGTTACATAACGCGAGATGCTGCGACATACCTAGTTATGTAGCTATGAATTTTACTTACGAGTGACGTAACAAACATTCTGAACGCTCGAACAGATGTCGGAACTAAGCGTTAGACTCGCAAATGAGTTCGAGGATCTTGCTGTATATAAAGCTGACGTGTTATTTCATGGAAACACATAAATAATTAAGAGTTCTCACTTTATTTTTAATAGTTTAATAGATTTATAATTCTATATATTTGAAAAAAGAATGTTTTTTTCTGCAGAACTTCTATTAAATAAAACTATAAATTTTTTCAATTCTTTTCTTGTATAAAATATATAAATCTTATAAATATTATAAATCTGTTCAATTCCGACCAGATTTAAGACGATCTTAAATATAAGATCGGACTATGAATACGGGCCTTAGAATAAAGTGAGACGCTGCGTGAAGTTGGTGTCTCAATTTGTATACTAACAATAAAACATTTTCGTTACTTTTAAGTCAGAACTATTTGCCAGGCTATTTGTTCAAAAACTATCAAGAACTCTAGAACTATTGAAAATGTAGACAGAAAAAAATAGAGACTCTTAGTTATGAATTTCCATGAAATGAAATGTCAGCTTTACGTACACGTATTAATTAAACAAAATAATTTTTCGAAATGTGGGAGTTTAATATGAGACAAGAGACCATATAGATCAAAGACAATAAACTATATATCAAAGATTATAAATTATAGACCAGAGACTATACAGCATAGATTATAGACTAGAAACCATAGATCATAGATCGCAAACCAGAGACGAAAACAAGAGACCATAAACCGGAGACTCGAGATCGATCGAGTAATTTTGAAATTAAATTAAGAAAATGCGCCGGCGAAAGTGTATTAAAAGATTGTTATCGTTAAGCGAATTTTGATTCACGGCTCATTATCAGATATGAATTGAATATATTTATACAACAAGTTCAGTTAATGTTGTGCTGCAGATCGTAATCTTGCGTGTATCTCACATATTTAACTCGTTTTGCTAACAATTGCTAAACTACCGTAACCGCTAATTGTCGTCCCTAATTATATTTTTGCCGACAACCAGCAAACAACACGAATACATCATATACATATGCATGCATATGTATATACATTGTATGCGCAAGAATTCACGCCATCATTATGCGCGATGCCAAACTTTCCCTATGCCATCGTGTCGAAGACAGTAGATGACGAAACGATCATGGGCGGGTTTAAGCCACTTGAATCGTTCATAAAGTGTGAAATCTCCGCGACATTTAAACGCGATGCCTTTGGTTATCTAGCGCGAAGCGTAGAAACAAAGAAAAAGAATCATGGTGACCTTTAATCTCGAAGGGAAAATTGCGCTGTAAAATATTAAGAGAGATTGGAATGATTACACACGATATTATATTCTATTGCATTTTAAATAATTATAATAGATATATAAATATATGTTATAAAAAAATGTGCAATATTACGTATTTACAAAATTATTATAGTAAGACATTCTTATACAATGTCGTTGGAAAATAATTATTAAATAAAAAAAGTTATTGAGAATATATTAGTACTAAATTTCAATGTGTGTGAGGAACTAACAGCAAATGTCGTAGCGTATATTTCGAGTTTATAGGCACGGATATACGATTCTGGGTCGATGAGATAAACGAGAATCGAGAGCAATAACGTAATGCACACGAACGAGAAAGCCTGTGTCCGGGTTTGTAAAGAGCCCCGCTTCTTTCACACGGAACTATTCACGAACCTCCGTGATAAAGGGTGTTCGTAAGAACGTATAGAGATCACAGACCAGAATCCAGAGACCATAAACCAGAGAAAATAGACCAAAGATTAGAGACTATAGACACCAGAAACAATAAACCAAAAATGATAGATCAGAAATCATAGATTATAGACTAGAAACCATAGATCATAGATCGTAAATCAGATACGAGAGACCATGAACCGCGTTATCAAAAGCGTAAAATTCCGCGCGTAAGTCATTTTATTTTTGACACGCGGATCTCTTTAATCGCACGTTTGACCTCTGCGTAATTTAAATAAATGCACACAAATATGCATATTCCAAAATTAGTCACCTTACGGTACAACCTCGAGAAGATCATCTCTTCTTATGTCATATATATCGCATCGTTCGAGAATCCCGACTCGATTTCCTGATTAGCATGGCGCCGCGATGGTGCTAAGCGCGAAGAATGTATCATTATAATAACTGCACAAAATCCGAGTCGAGATTCTCGAACAATGTGATATATATGACATAAGAATAATTTATGCACAACACGTAACGTAATGAAGCGTGTTTAAATGGAATAATTGATATCCGCGTATGCAAACATCTACTGTGCTCGCCCGGGAATTGAAATTCTTCCGATAACTTATGCATTTTATTGCATTTAATATATATGTACAGTACGCATAGTACTTTAGATGCAAAAAAAGATTTTTAAGATGCATAAAGAATATTATGAATGCAATATCAAGGAATTAGAAATATTAAAAAATGATTGAGAGAAATGTAGTATGTATAGCTTAATTAATTAAAGTCGTACATATATCCCGCCATATAATTATACCACAACATAGAAAATACTTTCGACTGATATTATGTCAGATTAATTAATTGTAATTCCGATATAGGAAATATACGTTCGAGCCATATGGCTGATTGATGTCGCATATGTAATATACGAAGGAGCAGGAAACGTTCGCGATTATTTATGGTGCGATGGAGAAAAGTACGGAGATTGTATACTCGCGATAATATTTTACTACGATTCGTCATAGAAAATTTATATTTTTCACTCTCCGATCATTCTTATTCTCTACCGCGTATTAATCTCGGTTAAATATTCGATATCGATATATTTTGTTTCTTGCAATAGCACGTGCATCATATAATCGCAATCGTCAACTAATCATTTGCGATACTTTCGAACTTTCGCGAGTATCTGTTTGAAACGTGAGTTTATATTGAATCCATATTACCGAGAACTACAGTAATTTGTCTCGTTTGATCCTGTTCAATATGCAACATTCGTTTATTCTTAAATACTCGATCGCGTTTCTTCGAATGGTTACACCGTTTTATAACCACTGACTGAGTGCTTATGAAGCTGTTTACTCACACATGTAATCGCGCACATTGCCGTAATCGCACAGCTGCTATCTTGATATTTTGCAGTTACGAAAACAATAAATTCGTATATTGCAACCGATGGTGCCGATCAAATATTTGACGCTCATCGACGGTTAAATATACTCACATGCATACGTTTATCACGCATGCATCACTATATGCGATGCGCGCAACATCGAACGATCAAATATGATTATATTTGCATAAGCCGTAAAATTTACCGTTGAAATTACCGAAGAATCGAGCCAACAGAGACGCCGAACAAATGCCAGTGGGGTTAAGTCGAGATACAACAAATTATTCGTCAAGAGGGGGAAGAAATAAAAAACCATAAAAGATACTATGTAAGTTTTCTCGCGCCGACTTCGCAGTACTTCGCATTCACTCTCGAGAACCTTTGCGGAGCTCCATCCCGGGAGTGGACATATCTGGCAAGTGGCGCAGACACATTCATCGTGACACGGTGAAAGAGACGAGCTTCGAGCATCGTAGCCGGCAACAATCGACCTGCATAGACTCTTGGGCAAGCCAGGAAGAGACGCGGAGAAATAACGTACGCAGCAGAAAGAAAGAAAGAGGGAGTAGAGGGTCGTGTAATTAATTTCTCGAAGGTTCGCAACGACGTCGAGTGGGCGGTCGTCGACGAAATACATTGCGAGAGATAGAACGAAAACGAAAAGGAGTGCGCGACGCAAGGAGGAAAGGTGGCCAATCCCTTTCGACCTCGCTCGCAATCGAAAAAGATCGACATATCATTGAACGTATGTACGTACGTGTTTTTATCGCAGGGCCACGCGCGCGCATTCCTCCCGGCGGCGGTGCACGACGTTGTGAATCAGGAAGCTGTCGAGAGACTTTGCGCGACCTTGCACTGCCGAAACCAACCGGATAGATTCGCGTGCGAGACACAAAGTCCGAGCCCGGAGTAGAAAAAATCTCGAAGGCGTGTGCGGTCTGATATTTCGACTTCCGTGAAAAAAATGGAATGTGTACCCTTCCGCGTATAAATTATATATGTATTATAGTGCTTTATAATTGCACCGACTTAAAAACTGCACAAATTTTTGTAAGCGTAAGGCACTACCACTAAATTTCGCAATTACGTATTACCATAATTATATAGCACTGTTAATTATGTAGCTGAAAAAAATATTTAAGTATATGGATATAATAAAAGATAATTAACATTACACCATATCAAAGTTTCTTATAAAAAGATGGAGTCATTTTTTGATGGGCGTAGATCAATTTTTGTAGATGAAGCAATTCAAGTCTTCTACAAACCGAAATAATTATCTGAAAATAAAAATAAACCGGAAAAACGGATATTTAAATTTAAAAAAACCATAAACCTGAAAATGTGTCAGAAAATATGTATAAAAAATGTGAAAATCTTGTCTATACCATATTAAATAATAAAAACATCAAATTGAAATAAAAATATGTGCAGTCTCTAAGGCCGGCATAAGAACAGAGTGAAGCCAACTCTGCAAGTCTTCAATAAATTGCTAACGAAAAATCATTCCAAAAATCAAGAGAAAAACGACGCGGACGCCGGATATCGCCGAATCAGCTGCGCGCCGCTTTCAATATCCAGGTATTATCTTTATAGAAGAAATCATGGACAAAGTAGCTGAGTGGTTAATAAAAGAAGACTTGAGTGATTTAATAGAAATATTTACAAGAATTCTAATAAAAATATCTAATAAGAATATCTCTTTAAAAGATTTTCCTCTTAAATTAAGAGGATCCTTTTGGCGCCTATTTTAGTACAAGATATTATAAAAATAAGTGGCATATACTTAAAATAAAGATACAATTTTTTCGGTGCATTTAACGGCATAGCCGAATAAAAAAAGTAAGAAAACGAGATATAAAACAGCGAGCGTGTAAAAATATACCAGATAAAGTGAAACCAAAATAAAAAAATCATAAATCTATATATTATCTGTGGACATTTGAGATTTATGATTTTTCTAAGAAAAATATAAAAATATTTACTACACCAAATTAGATAATATAAAAAACACATCAAATAGAAAAATCGAATAAAATTTTACTACCCACAAAATAAAATATCAAGAAGCTTACAATTTCTATTAACGACGATTGTGCGTCTCGAATAAAATTTAAACGTGACTGCAATCTTAACATGCATGCAATTTATGCTCGATTTAACTCGCACTCATATCGATCAAGATAGATTGCATGCCGAACAATTCCATTTAACTTTCTATGTAATTTTTTTAAAGTATTTTACAATCTGGAACCAACAAAACTTGCCTCGAAATGTTAAAAAATTGCCACATCCATAATATTTATAAATCGATTCCAAAAAACTACTTAATATTTTATCGATAAATTTCGCTCTTAATCTCGCGACCACAGTCCGTTGATTCGCATCCGTTTTTGCTCAATACAATAAGAGAATATCCGCAATGCCGTTTCTCTTTATTGCAAGAAAAAAAATCTAAAATTAATTTACGATGTAAGAAGGATAGACAAATAATGCTGAATAATATTACAGAAATGATATTCTCTGTTCTCTCTCAGTTTAAATTCTCTCATTGTCAGTTTATATCGAATATCTGAGAAAATATACACAAAGTACTTTTTTTTCGAATCACGAGCTAGCGAGGACAAAAAGGTTAATGCACAATCCCACAGATTAGGTCTAATCACTATGTTCGGCTTTCCGTGCAAATAAAATATTTCGCTCATGAACGGACGCGTGCGTATACATATGCTCTATTTTAGGCAAGGACAACTAACGCACATCCGGAACTGTTTCCTTCCTATTCTCCTTTCTCGCGCAACCCGCGAGACGTCTACGAGGTCATGATCTCACGCAATGATCTCGATTGTTGGGTGTCAAGTGCACCGCCCCTTCTCGGACTGACCTCCGGTCGCTTCCAAGGCGAAAAGTTACGTGACTTTTACGGCCCGATCTCTCGCAGATCGGCATCAGGGACATTTCGCGAAATTTTCTATTTAAACAGCTTTGAAAACTGGGTCGGAATGTCACAAATCAATGATGTCTATGAATTAAATGATAGATTCAAACAACCTATGATAATAGTATTTGTTATCACCTACACTAGGTGATAACAAATAATTCATAGATTATTTGAATAATGACAACTAATATCTTTGCTGAATCTATTCATAGGTTTTCCAATAAAAAAAGAATAGCCCCAAAGTATTTATTTGTTATAAGACTTATGAGGGCGGACATTTTCCGTTTACGTCTTAGCAATTATAATCTTGAATTGTTAAGACATTCAATTTCTTTTTATTATATATTTTTCCAAATTTTCCACGATTATAATTTAGAAAATGTTGTCCGCCCTCATAAAAGTCTTCCCTCCAACTCTTTGAAGCTTAACTGGGAGGAGGGATAATTAAAATATCAATTGCAGAATTACAAAAACAAAATATCATTATTGCGCTTCGCGCAAGTTTATTGATATTAGAGTAAAACGACGGGCACACAGAAAATTTTGGGATGTAAATGACATATATGATAAAAATGTGACATCAAAATGCAATTTTGATATTTGAAATAACCACGAAATAACCACCCCAGATAAGGTGTTATTAAAGCGTGGCGTTTTCTGTGTATGGTTTTTCTTGAAAATCAGATAACGTGCAGGATGCTCTCAGCCACGTGCGTATCCTACAGAAGTAGTAAAACGAAATAAAAAAATTTATTTCATTTTTATGCAATTAATTTAAAAAAAATTGAAATTCTCGAAGAATTCCGCAAAGATATTATTTGTCATTATTCAAACAATCTACACAATAGAGAAAACAAGCGTTACGCATGACCGCAAAATAATACGGCGAGCACGAACTCGACTCTATCCACGATATTAAAACCACAATCGAAAGATGAAAATAAGACGAATGCGTACATACATATACATTTCTATTTGTACACGACGAGAGTAAAATCTCGTCTCGAGGCGAGGTGTGTCATGCGGTTACGTAGAGAATTCGAGAGATAAGAGCAAACCCACACTTCCTCTAGTTTCGTTACGCGACGACTAAGAGATAATGTGACGGGTGTTAGGTGTCCACGTTCTCCGATCAGTTTCCTGTATCCGCGAGATAGAGAAACGGGAACCGATCAATCAATCGATATCGTACGTCAACCGGATCTCGTCTTCGGGTCCCCGGTCGTGTCGGTGCTCCGGATTTAAGTGAATTTCGGGAGTGTTTCGTGTGATAATGCGACCGATTCGTACCAAGTACAATACATCGGATGCATTTGCCGATCGCGAGTGCGGGAGTGTCGTATTAAGCGATTTGTGTGCTTCTTTTCCGGTCGAGCGAAAGTGGAATGAAGTCATTAATGTCTATGAATGAAGAAAATGAATATTGTTTCTGATGCTTCACCAGCTCAAGGTCATTATTGGATTCCTGGACTTAGGGTGGTCCCTTCCCTCGACCTCTCGTTCGTCCTTGCATCCGCGAAGCATTATGTCCCCTCGCGAGAAAAAGGCAAGACGCCTGGGTCTCGCCACCGTCCCTTCGTGCGTTTGTGCGTGAGCACGTCCGGAGGAAGAGGAAAAAAAAAAAAAAGATTCTCTCGACCGTGGTGGAACTGCCCGTGTGCAGAATCGCGACGTGCCGCGGAGCGAGCGAACGAGGGAGCGAGCACGAGCGCGTTCGCGAGAGTGGGAGACGCGAAGGTATAAAACCGATCTGGTGGACTGGTACCAGCCAGTCCAAAGGCCAGATGCGGCGGCGGCTCTAGTCGCACGCGTGCGAGAGAGACGATCACGGTGCTCGGCGTGCGGTATTTCTTATTAATTTAACAGGCGCGTATAGATATTATACGCTCATGCGACACTGATCAGCATTTTGTTGATCATTCCCTCGGTGGTGATTCCGTGCAGGATTTTCGCGAAAAGGTCGAAAGAGAATTCGCGCGTCGTGCGTGTCTAAAGGGGGATTAAATTGACGAGACGACGAGGCACTGTCCTGCTCCGAAAGAAAGGACGGCGAGCTCCGACTCGATTCTACCTGTCTTAAAGGGTACCCTGGGATACACACGCGCTTTAGCATCGACCTCTCCCTCTGAATCATCGAAAGGAGGGTTTCGAATTAGATAGTCACGCACGGAGCATCCGATTGCGATTCAATTTTTTTTTTTCGAGGGTGACCGATAGTGGGTTTTTTTTGTGGAATTTGTGGATTAATATACAGGGAAAAGAGATCACCAGCCGCCGCGACAAGGAGTGGTGATCTCATTAACACGAGGAAGACACAGGCTAATAATAATCCGGATAATAATCCAATGAGGATTCAGGAGACATCATCGATTTTCGACAGCAATCTGGAAGAGAGCGCTCTCGCGTCAGAGCGGTTTCGCGAAGGATCGACACCCCGTAGCATGTCGGCAATTCGTATCAACGTGGAGAAGGCTTCCAACGACGGTCGCGAGGATTTCGTTAGAAACGTAAGTCCGTGACAGTCTCGAACAATCGATCATAATGTGTCTAGTCTCGCCGACGAGCTTCAGGATGCTAGGATGAGAGGGTGCAAAGGGAAAGAGAGTTAACGCATCATGCGGAAATCGCATCCCCTTCCTCTTATTTTATCGGTCGCTTTCTATTTCATCGCTTCTTCCGGTATACAAACGGCTGCTGCGCGCATCCACGTTTCGATCTCCCCCCATCGGAGATTCAACCTCGCGAAACCCGGAGGCACTTTCACGGTTGCGCGACGAATATCTCTTAGTTTGGCGGGAAACGCATCGCGGCACAAAAAGTACCGCGAGCATAACCGAGAATCGCGGTGTCGAGATCCGGTGAAACGATCAGAGCGAATAAGCTAATGAGTTAAGCTCACTTCCGATGAATAATAACTTGAATCGTCTATACTGAAAAAAAAAAACTATTAAACTCAAATGAATATTTACTTAAATAGTTACATTTACACATTTATTTGAAACAAATAAATATTTTCCTGTTTTGAAAAAGGATTTCTTATGTCAAATATTTTTTCACAGCAAATCAATATTATTAGTTTCAAAAAAATGTAAAAATAGTATCGAAATAATTATTTATTTGAATAATTCAATAATTTTTTTCAGTGTATCTTGTATATATTATAGTCAATTTTTTAGATCTATGGATCTCTCCCGGGAAAGACATAGATCTCAGACTAAGATTAACCTTATTAGGAATATGATCGATACAATGATTTGCGAATTTCACTTTCCGCACGTTCGTATCTAACGCGTGATGACTCGCCTCGCAATCGGATCCCGCTCATGTATCTTGCAACAGAATTATTCGACTGATTGCAATGTCAACTGGGGAAGTCACCGACATTAACATCTGCCAGAGAATATAAGAGAAGAAAGAACAAATTTTGTTTGTTAAACTCTTCTCGACCGAAATTCGATTTTATTATTAATGCGAAAGCATTCTCTTCCGTCGTCGATCGGGTTATCTGCGCGTAACGAAGCATAATTGCGCGTTCGCGCCAAATGACAACGAAAAAAATTGTTACACGGCAGGTTACAAATTGGATTTATGTAAGCCTCCGATGCAATCCATTCTCGAATGTGAAGTCGCTGACTTCACATTAAAAGATAAAAAATGGCCCGCATAACTGCAATTTCCCATTGTATAAAGATAAAAAATTATCGGATCAAATAATTTTCAAAAAAATATAAAATAGTTAAGTCAAAAATGGTCTGCAGTTATGCGGGCCATTTTTGCTCCTTTCTATTTATTTTACACAGAAAATTTAGAAGTCTCACATTATAATTGTTATAATTACGAGAATTTGGAATTTAGAATATATCTTTCTCATCAAAGATTGGGAAATAGATTGTGTCAATATTTTTAGCTTAACATGTTTTAAGCAGAGCTCTTAATAAAAAAATATGTTTATCATTTTTGTTTAAAAAAAATAGAAAAGGAAATCATTTAGAAAAAGGATGACATAATTATAAATTTTTCGAAACATGAGGGATCAAAAAGTTGAAAATTATAAAATCTTTAATCGCCATCATGTATTTCAATTTCTTCAATTTACTAATTATGCAAAAAGAAAAACAATGAAGAATATGGAAATGAATGTAAAACTACGTTCTTGTGCCGCAATCGAGAGAACAAGTTCAACACACGAAAGCCTTAACAGGCGCGATGCGGTCTTAATATAATCGAGGTTCTACTGCAAAAGTGACATAGACATATCAGAAACGAGATACCAGAGATCGCAGACCATAGATTATAGACCATAGACGAAAGACTATAAAAAACCATAGACCAGAAACCCTAGACTAAAAACCAGATTGATTATGAGATCATTGCGAGATCGGCCTCGTCGCGTACGCATATCATAAAAAATGCAAAACGATGCACGTTTTCTAAAAAAAAATTCTAATTCCGATTTCGATGAACGTAAATTGATATCTCCAATATCTTTGAGCGAAAGTTTAGAAGTTTATCGACGACATATAAGTGAAACTGAATCTTTTACCATAAATAAATCAACGACTCGCGTGTTTTCGCCGCTGTTGCACAGACTTTGGTAAAAGTCGCGTCATTAAGCACGCGACGTTATTGTAATTAGCTATTTCGCGTATTAAGCGAACAAACTTGGCGTCATAGACCTAAATGAAAGAACAAGTCAAACTGCTACCGTTTTTAGTTACGGAACACCGCCTACCAGTCTGTCGAACGTGAAATGAAACTAAAAGACATATGCGGCACAAAAATGATATCACTATATGGCTGAACGACCTGGCGAAACCGGAATAGTCAAGTATATACAGGGTGTTCTAGAAACCGCGACTTTAGTCGATATTTAATTCTATGATCGATCTTAAATTTTTTTTATTTCTTTTTTTTTAATTTTTTTTCTTTTAACCGAGACGTCGAGATCTACTTCCGTATCAGAGAAATTGTGCAATTATGCGTGACACGCTATTGTTAAACTGCATCTTTAAATACAGATAAAGGTTCGTCTCAGGGAACTGTTCTCACGGATAGTAATTACGCTACATAGTTAACGTATAGAATATCAGTGTGGTTTCGAGATTTTTTTTTATAACTACAACGTTATTTTTCATAATTGCTCTAAACATAGATGTATATATATGGGAACAATATTATTCTTCGTTTCCCAGCTGGTCGCAAAGTTGTAGAACACCGTTTTTACATTACATAAAACTTGAACGGGTGTAAGGCTTATTAAGTATTCGCGGTGAATGGTATTACGGTATATAGTAATACACGTTGCCCGTGAACCTAATGCATTCGTCGCCTTTTACCAGAATAACTCGATTATATTAACACCGCATCGCGCCTGTTAAGGCTCTCGTGTGTTGAACTTGTTCCTCTCGATTGCGGCACGACAACGTAGTTTTGAAGACAAGATTACAGCTCGAGCTCTCTGAACTCTCGCTGTTATAAATCATACGGGTAGACACTATGTGACCAAAATAGATCTCACGTTGACATGACACTTCTCGCGTTTCTACCAAGCCGGAAGTTTCATTCGTAATGAATAGAACAGTTTTTATGTCATATGACTATCTTATAACAAAAAAGAAGTTATAATCGACAGACGTAATTAAATAAAAATTTTCGTTATATAATTTAGTACTTATATTAAAAACTTTTTTGTTAATTAAAAGAATTTCCTTTTATATTATTATAAAAAAGAAAAAGGAAAAAAGAAACGAAGAGAAAAGCTATGGGATTATAATCGTTGTATAAAAAGAATTTTGCGAGAGAAGTAATTTTGTCATCCAGCGTTTCCATCCTTCTACTGCAAAAATCGCATAAACAGACCAGAAATAAGATCAGAAACGAGATCAGAAATCACAGACTATAATAGACCAGAAACCTTATTTGACTCACGTTTCTACCAAGCGGAAGTTGTTCATAATGAATAAGAGATTTTACTACGTCTTCGATTTACATTTGCGAGGATCAAATAATTCGTCGAAGATGTTAATTACTGAAAAAGGAAGGCACAAATGTTGCAAAATTAATATCACGCTTAGATGACTATCCTACGACAAAAAAGCCATTATCGATGGACATAATTAAAAACAAAATTTCCGTTTATAATTTAATATTTAAAAAATATTTATTTTAGACTCAATGTTACATATATACATAAAACATTACTTCTTATAATATGCATAAAGTTTATATATCTGCCAATGAAAAAATTAATAAATTCTAATATTAGGGAAGAGAGGAGGCTAACTTTTTTCATCCGGCTCTAAATATGTATAACTATACACATACACACATGTGTTTATCACATTTGTAGATTATATAATAATTTACATAATGTGAATTACTTTAAATCTCAAGATTAAAAGCTTTTATTTACAGTTTGTGATCTGTTCAAGTTGCATATCAGCTGTCACGCGACACGATTTCGAGAATCAATTTCGATAATCGGTGGAGTACGTCAAAGCAGCACGTATTCAACGGGAAGAGTAAAAATGATGACTAAGTGACGTTGTTACATCAAAAGCTAAGCGTTACAACGCGTTTACATTGCATTTATGTTATGTAACCGCAGAGCTGTCAAATACCTTAAGAAAATATTTCGTTAGGTTGCGTGATCTGAAAGATACTAAACTTTCTTCCACACGTTTGCATCGTCTGTTCGGAATATTCCGTGATTCACAATCGCACCTCGAAAATCTGAATAAATATGGAAAAAACAAAACTGCTAGAAGCGAAGCATCCGATTACATTAAGCGCGGTATTTATTTTGCAACATTTGTGCCTCCCTTTTTCAGTAATTAACATCTTTCTCACAAATGCAAATCGAATAGAATTCGCAAGTTTCAACATCAGTCTTCTTCTAAACCACTTTTCAAAATGTCAAAATGCTTGTTTTGATAAATAAAACTTGATTATACCAATTAAAATTATAACGAATGACCTATGCGAGAAAACGATTACGATATCCTTGGACGTACGCGCGCTCACGCACACAAGCGTCACCTGCATAAGGACTCCGAGGGATTATGACACGACCGATCGATTTCGACTGACGACCGAAATCGGGAATGTCAGTTATTAGACTCGTGAGTGACGAGAAGAAATGAGGGGCAAGAGGAAGACATGGCTTTAACGTTCTTTGGCATGCGAATGGAACGCAACCGTTGGCGATTTCGCAATTTACGGAGCGCCGTCCTCATCGAGTTCTTTTTATTTATGTTGTAAATGCAAATCGATCTCGTAACGGTCAGAAAACTCACAATGACCTAGAAGGTTCAAAACGATTAGCCGAGGACAGATTCCGAATCTATATACTTGTGACATTTAACAGCTGATAAGTCGCGACACGATAGTTATGGTTATAATTAAAGTACTTTATTTTTCCCGATCTTTTGAATCTTGTTAAAACTATAGCTGGTTTTATAAAAGTTTCGCCCCGCGTAATATAAAATATTGTATGTTAAACGGATATGTATTTTTAATTTTTCATCAATTACGTTAAATAAATTTCTTGCAAAAAAATGACATCAAATTTATTTTTTATGATAATTCTCATTTTTATATGTAGCTTATATGTATATAAAAGCTTATATGTATATAAAAGCTCGTTAGAATTGTTGAAATTTCTAGGCAATTAACACTTGTCTAAAAGATTACACGATAATATATGTTATCGGGGTCACCAGTGTAATTATACTCGTATAAACGACAAAATTTCACGATTGCCCTTGGGCAAAGAAAGAAAGTGATCGAAAGCGCAAGAAGAGGAAGGTGGGCAGACGATGTTAAGTATTACTCATAGATACATACGACACAAGATGTATTTTTTTCCGAAATTTAACGACAGAAATTCGACAGATGACACAAGAAAGAAAGTTGTCGAGATTTTTGAGCGTCATGGCCGAAAGTTAAGGTATTTGCATTGCGTTGCTCCCGGTGCGTGAAAAGAAAGAAATAGTCTAATTCGTAATTGATTAGCTGCTCTCTTTTGCTACTCGTTTGCATCAAGGACGGATAGATATCGAAAAGAATTGCAAAATTCGTGAAATTATCTGAGGACACCCGTAAAGGTGTCGAGGATATTGTGAATTATGGACATCAGAAACTTACGGTGCGAAATTAACTTCTATCGCGTGCTAAACCACTATTTACGTTTGACAAATCGCCACGGGCCACGCCGAAGGCCTAAGCGGAGACTAACGAAGATAAACGACCGGTTGCTTATAATGTCAGCACAAGCAAAAAAAATTTGAGATGGATATTTAGTTTATATTAAACGTCATAAAGCTAGTGTCTCATTTTCGTAAATACTCGAAATAAATAATTAAGAATTCTGCTTTATTTTCAATAGTTCTAGAGTTTTTGATAGTTCAAACAAATAATTCTAGTCATTAAAGCAACTTCACGCAGCGTCTCACTTTCTCTTATAACATTATTCTTATCAGTTATTATTAGAATTAAAAAAATATATATAGTTCTATATAAGTTTTAAGAAGAGGTCTGCTTTTAAACACAAAATATTAATTAAGCTAAAAAAGGGACAACTGGATTCCTATAATTATAAATATATAATATAGATATAGAAATAAAAAAAACGTCAGAAGTCAAGTTTAGAAAGTTCTGCTTATTCTAAAGCAGTTCTCATAGTTCTGGATATGTACATTGCTTTTCCAGTAGGTTCTGCTGATTAAAACATTAAAAAAAAATTTTTTAATAATTATTTTGCTCGAAAAATGCAAACTTACAAGTATAAAAGTAAGACATTAGTTGATTTTCAAGATGTTACGTTCCTTCAAAAACAGTTCTCATATAATTATAAATTCTGTACATGTCAATTTCGTTAATATTATTTTCAATAGAGTTGCTTATACTCATCTGTATGACTTTTTATTTCATTTGTATTTTCAAGAGTACAGTATTTCTCATTTTTAATTACTATATAAAGGATACTCATATAAAGGATGAATTGGTCATTTCACTCTAAATATTTTTGAACTTTAAATATTCTTTATATAAGAAAATACTTCGTCGTTTTTTAAGATGTCGTAAAAAACTGCCAACGAAATTCAACAAAGAATTTACCCGCATCTATATCATTTTTTAATTTAGTTTATATTTTTTAAAGGGTATAAAATTATAAACATTTAAAAAAATGTTCACTTCTTATAAAAGATAGCATAGCCATTTTTTAAGAAACTGTTAAATAGTTAATGGAATACAAGAACAAATCAAAAATTTGCAATTATTTTTTATTTTGCTTGTTTCTTAAAAGATAACTATATATATTTTTATTTAAATTTTTATTATATAAATATATTTGTTATATATATTTGTATATCTTTTATTTGGGTGTGTAGCATTTTTCAATTTTAACTTATAAAGAATAATTTAGCCGTTTCGAGATATCAAATGGTCATTTGATAGAAAATTGTTTGTATTCGTATCATTTTTTTGTCTATATTTTTTAAAGGGTACAAAATTATATACAACATTCTTTAATTTTTAACTACTTATTTATAAAGAATAACTTAATATTTTTTTTAGGTTAAAAATTAAACAAAAAAACAGACTTTAATAGGGAATTGTTTGCAACAGTCTGCAGTTAGAGAGATAAGGGATATAAGAGATAGATGCGTCGATAGCTGCATTCAAACAACAACATTCGATGGGGAATTGCAACTATTTTTTTTTGTACCTCAAAGGATACAAAGATTACAAAAGTACAGGCAATTTATTTACAACACTGTAGTTAGGAAGATAAGGGATATGAGAGATATAAGGAATAACACATAGTAATTTCTTCAACAGAAAATTACATCTGTTGGTATTTCATTTGTACTTCAAATGATACAGAAGTACAGTATTATTTATAATGGAGAACTTGACAGTTTCTTAAGATATCGTCAGCTGTATTCTGCCAACAATATTCGGACAGAGAATTGTCGCTTTTGATTTTGTTTTAAAGAATATAAAATTATATAACATTTTGTAATTTTTAAATATCTTTTATAAGAAGATATTTTACGTAACGTAATTTACGGCCGTTTTTAGACATCTTAAAACGGAATTTAAGCGAGAATCCATAGACATAGTATATCTAAACCGAGTATTTGCTTCAATTTAAAGACTAAGGGTATAGGTGCACGTAGAAAAGGACACATTCTGTTTCGTGCCCCTTGCGTTCTTTCTCATTCGAACGAGAATATACTCGAACGCATGTACAGCATGAGCGACAAAAGGGGCTCCACGTGTACCTTTACCCTTATCCCTTAAACTTGGTGTGATATATTATTTTATTATGTCTATGGTTATATTTTTAAAAATTTTTGAATGCTGAAATTTCAAATTCTTTAAGAAAACGAAATAAAAAGTGAATGCCTAGAATATGAGAACTGTTACAATACGAGAACCGTTTTAAAATAAATATAATTCTTGAAAATCGACTAGCGTTTCACTTCGATATCTATAGATATCGAGATACGATTGTCTTTATTTTAGTTTTATGAATATTTTTTCTTGACTTCTTGAAATTCATGTAAAACTAAGAATAATTGAAACTAAGGAAAATGCCGTAGGACAAAGTGAGATGCTCCGTGAAGTTGACGTATAAGTTTGTATTAAGGCACTTTTGTAGCTTTAATAATCGTAATTATTTATTTAAAACATCAAGAATTTTAAAACTATTAAAAATAAAACCAGAACTCAATTATTTGAATTCCATGAAATAAAACACCAGCTTCACACACATTGTAATGCATGACCATATTAAATTAAATCATGTAAAAACAAAATATTGAAATAAAAAATATTAAAATAAAAGAATCGAATAAAAATTATGCAATCTATAAAGTCGACGTAACATTATTCGAAAAGAAAGTACTAGACAAAAACTGAAATCTAAATAGAAAAACCATAAATATCATAGAAAATAAGAAAATTGCAGAAATCGTAACCATACGAAATTAGATAATATAAAAACCATTAAATATTGAAATAAAAGAATCAAATGTGAAAATTGTGCAGTCTTTCGGATCTCTATTAAGCTAGCAGAACCAAATCGGTAGAATTCATCGGGACATATCAGAATATTTAGTACCCAACTTGTACTAATTTGTACTATTAATAAAAATTTTGTACTACGTCCCATTTCCAAAAACACAGTAGCGCTGCTACCTTCAAATAAGCTAGCAGGGCCATAATAAAAAAAAAGAAAAATAAAAATCAATAGCAGAAATAGAAAGTACTGAATTTGTACTAATTTGTATCATAGAAAATGATAAAAATATATCGCAAATCAGCTCTGAGAATTAAGGTAGGGGGTAGAGGATATTTCTCAAAATTGCGTAAGAGATAATTATTGGGAAGTTATCAGATTCAGAATTGGATTTAAAAAAGAATTTTATATATATATTTTAGAAAAAGGAAATTTAGGATTAACGCAAATAAAATAATGAAAAATAATGGCAATAATGTATAAAAGTTTATTAATCAATGGATAATATTAATTCCCAAAAAAGACCAGTCCCGGGATAAAATACAACTTTTATGTATTATATACATATTGAGAAGCCTACTTATTTGAACGTTTAACCTTTAAATAAAATGAAAAATATTTAAACAAGTTTAAGTAAGTATTTAAATAAGTAGGCTTCTCAATAACGAAGGTGTTACGACAATCTTAGACGCCCCTAATTTGCAAAACTGCAAAAATAATTATAAAAAATTTTGCGTCCTACGCTGGAGCGTATATTGCATACCTCCTTGTAACGCCTCCGCTCAATAAAAAAAGTAAAATAAAATAAAGCTCCACATAATCTGGGGAGACCAGCCCTGGGATATGATGAAAGTACGCTGTGAAAAGTCGCAATCGCGATGTCCAAAGCTTGGGAAGGAGGAGTGAATATGAATAAGCTTCCGAAGAGAAGAGAGCAATTACGAATGAAATATCCGATACTAAACATGCGCAAGAACATTTTCTCATTATCGATAGTTCCCGGTAGTCTATTTCGCCCGTAAGCAGTGAACGAGTGTCACTTTGTCGCATGCGTAAACGTTAATGTTTTTGAGACGGATTGTTACCGCTGCCTTGTAACATATATTTTTTTACGCTCATTAACGTTCACGCATGCGACATATATATATATATATAAATAGAGACCATAGATATATATCATAGAACAGAATCGAAAAACGGGAAACCATAAACCATAGACAGGATTGGACAGATATGTATCTTATAAAGTATTTGACGTATTTAAATATGTATCTTTACAAAATTATTATTATTATAAATTAAAGTTCAAACATTTTACAAAAAATGTCAAACTTTTAGACAAATTTGACTTGTCTATAGTTTATAATCTTTGATCTAACCGAGACAACTATATACCAGAGAGAAAAAACCTAAGACCACAGACCATTTACCAGAAATTGGAATTTAGAAAATTAACAGTTTTTAGAGACCATAGATCATCATCTTGAATCAATATATTCTACCTCTGTGAAGTTAACACCCCATTTTAAAAAAAAACCAATTTTTTTCTTCAAGTTCTGAGTGCACCCCGAAGAGTTCTGGAGTTCCTTATCAATTTTAAAAATAGTTTCGGCCGAATCGATATAGTTCTTATCAGTGCAGAGGAGTTTAGAAGCAAATAATATCGATCGAAGAACTCAGCACATACTTTTCGAGTCATCGCTCAACCTTTATCCTGTGCCGTGATGGCCTTTTTTTCTCGCAAATTGATCTGGTATCTACTAATTGCCAGTCAAGTCGACCTCGATCGACTATCCAATATATGAAACGCGGAAAAAGGAAGACGATAAGGACAAGTGGACGAATATATGTCGAACGAAAAACGATTATATGATATATGTATTATATATATGTATATTGTATATAATACATAAATTATAAAAAATCAGTTTAAAAAATTTAATGATTTTTTAAATGATTTAAGATTGCAATATAAATCAATTAATAAATTTGGAAGACAGTTTCTGAAAACCGATGTGTGTCTACTAGATCGTAGATCAGAGACGAAAAACGAGACCATAAATCATACACCAAAGACCTGAGAGCATAGATCAGAAACCAGAAATAATCAAAACCAAAAACAAAATAATCAAATTTTAATTTATAAGAATGCATATCTCAATCTTTCTCGACAAGGTTTAGATAATTGACACAATTAAATAAATAAAAAATTAAGGTCAAGGGGAGTTAATTGAAATCACATTAAGCAGATCTAGACCTAATGATATCTTGATTATTAATTGACAGCAATCTAATGAAGGTATTTGCTCAACAGACACAGATAGCAGCATGGTAGAATCACGATAAAATATAGATACTATATTGAACAAATACCTTCGTTAGATTGCCGTCAATTAATAATCAAGATATCATTAGGTCTAGGTTTGCGATTTTAATTAAATCTCCTTGACCTTAATTTTTTATTTATTTCATTGTGTCAATCATCTACTAACAATAAGCCTTGTTGAGAAAGATTGAAATACGCATTCTTTAATAATTTAAAGTTTGATTTTGTTTAAAACAATGAACATAAATAATAAATTATTAATTAATAAATCATATAATAAATAATGGAAAATTAGTTTAAAAAATTTAATGATTTCTTGAATTAAAAAAACTCAGGACATTTAAGATAGTGTAACATGATTTTAAGACCTATTTAAAAACCTTATGAGAAATCATTAAATTTCTTTAACTAATTTTCTATTATTTATTTTTGAAAAGAAAAAAAATATTTTTAAAAATAAAAAAAAATATTACTTAAGTTAAAATAAAGACAACTAAATGTGTATAAAACTAGCATATTATTTCGTGGAAAATCATAAATATTTCAGAGTTCTTTATTTTCAATAGCTTTAGAGTTCTTGATAATTTAAATAATTTTTTTAAAAATATTCTAATTATTATCATGATAATTTTTTTTAAAAGGCATTGTGTATATGCTCAGAACTATACCAGAATTATTTCGTAATAAGTAAAATTCTTGAAAACCGAGCATCGTTTTACTTCGACGTATTCAAATAAGAAATTTGTCAGTGTTTATTTCGTTTTAATTTAATTTTTTTATTTTTAAAAGGCTGAGAACTCTTCTTAAAACTCTTGTAGAAACTATAAATCTTCGAAATTTGAACTAAAACATTTTTGTTGCTTTAATAAAGAACTATTTGTTTAAACTGTCAAGAATTTCAGAACTATAGAAAATAAAGCCAGAACTATTAATTATTTATAAATTTTCACGAGATTTATCCAGCTTCGCACACACAGCTGTCTAAGCTTCATGTCAAATTGCGTCGGTTTCAGATCGAAACGACGGTGGTAGCTGCTACCAGCCCGCTTTCCTGGCACATCCCAAGGCCGTCTTTGGTCGGGCGCAGCGAGAGGGACAGCGAAAATGGAAGCTGGGCTCATCACTTACATCCGAACTCCCCCTCGAGAGGGTCGACGTCATCTCAAGGATCAACAGCCAGCACACACGTAAATTTCAACAGCCAGCACACACGAAGGCGACATCTTGGAAAGTTCAACAATTCCCTCTTGTTTTTTATATATAATAATATATATAAATATATAATATATAATATATATATATATATTATAATATATAAATATATAATATATTATTATATATAAAAAACAAGAGGGAATTGTCGAACTTTTCAAGATAATAATCGAATATTGTTTTAGAGCGCCGCGTCTGGAACGTTGCTACTCACAGCCGCAAATCTGGCAAATCTCGCCGCCATACATCCGCCCACGGTGACAGCACCAAAACAGATTGACACCGCCTCGGTGGCCAGCAGCACTCATTTTACGGTCGTGAATGGTCTCGGCAGACCGACCATCGTTTACAGGAAGTCCTGGTGCGCGCGAAACCAACTCACCGTGCTCGTGTGCACCATGAGCTTTCTATTCATGGTCGGTCTGCTTGCGGGGATTCTTTACATGGAAAGTAAGTACTCTCGCAGCAGTTACAGCCGCGAATTCCTATTGCAACATCCACCGCGTGTTTCGACATCGCGTGCGATCTCTGTGGATTCACCATCTACAAAACCTTCTCACCGGTATTTACCTCTGATTGCAGTGAGGGCTCGCGACAAGTACAACTAGGCCGAGGGTGACGAGAGGAAGAAGCAACGAAGACGATACGTGACCGTGAATGATGATCATCTTGATAGAAAAAGGCAGCAAAGAAACAGAGCTGGCGAAGAACGCGGTGGAGAGAATGAAATCGAGAATATCGTTTTCAAAGAACCGAGAAAGAGAATGCGCGCTTGATCAGTTCACGATATTAATTTCAATTACTCGTATTTATATGTATATTTTCGCTGTATTAGACCTTCCTCAGTTCTCAACCGATTTATCGTTCATTGTAAATCGCGTCGGTATCTATCGAGAGCTGAAGAAGAGAGATCCCTTTTCGCGTCTGTGATATTGTATGCGTATTGATTAATCGTCGATTCAACAAGAAACTGTCAAATATATGTACTTTTCAAAATATTCGTATGTTTCTTTCAATCCTCTTTTTCAGATAAAAAGGATCTTTCAATGCCACATGTGTAATTCGCAATGATAAAAAAGAATACACTTACTTCTACTTCTCCAAGAGTTTGTGTCCATCTATAATTCGGCATGTCTGCGCCATTACCGCTGTTAGGTTTCAGCTTATTTTTTTCTTTTTCATCTTCTTCTTCCTCATCCGCATTGTCGTCCTTGGAATCATCATTCTTGTCCTCGATATTTTTAGAATGTTCACTATGATCACCACTAGGACCCGCATCAGCAATGTCCTTTGCTAATTTCTATATGAACAAAAATTTTCATTAATTTCAAATAAAATTAAAAACCAAGGTTTATCACATTAGTAATTAATAAAATAAATCAGTATAAGGCTATAAAGGACTAGCACAATAAGTAGGGTGCAAACAATATTTGTCATTGATGTAAATTAAAATTCAAAAAATATATTTCAAACAAAGTACTTTATGTAAAATATTTAATGTTTAAAATATATATTTTGAATTTAAATCAATGACAAATATTGTTTGCACCCTACCTACTGCACTGGTCTTTTATAATCTTATTACTATTTATTGATTCATTATTAATTTCTAATAAATCATAATAAATAGGGTGCAAAGAATATTTGTCGTTGATGTAAATTAAAATTTAAAAATCATATTTCAAATATTGAAGTATTTTATGTAAAATATTTTAATGTTTGAAATATATATTTTGAATTTAAATCAATGACAAATATTGTTTGCACCCTACCCACTGCACTAGTCTTTTATAATCTTATTACTATTTATTGATTCATTATTAATTTCTAATAAATCATAATAAATAGGGTGCAAAGAATATTTGTCGTTGATGTAAATTAAAATTTAAAAAATATATTTCAAATATTGAAGTATTTTATGTAAACTATTTTAATGTTTGAAATATATATTTTGAATTTAAATCAATGACAAATATTGTTTGCACCCTACCTACTGCACTAGTCTTTTATAATCTTATTACTATTTTATTGATTTATTATAAATTTCTAATAAATAACTTTTTATCAAGAAATATAAAATAAAGCAGTTTTCTAAAATATATACCTTATTATCTATTTCCTCTTGTAACTTAACAGCTTGTTCATCCGTTAATTCGACTATTCTAGAATCATTATTTAGCTTTTCTTCTTCAGCTTGCTCTTCTTTTCTTTTCTTCTCGAGTTTCTCTTTACGTCGTTTTTCTTGTTCAATTCTTTCCGCTTTATCAGAAGCAGCTTTGGCTAACGCATTAGCTTCATGCTTCTTAAATTTGCTCATAACAAGCTGCACATAAAGAAACAATTATATTAGTTAGACAAAAAGTTTCTAAAATAATCTAACAAACTAATCTAGTATATAACTCATGTGTAGACAAATATAAACAACTTACTTGTTCAGCTGCTCCTTCACCGCCTCCGGTATAAAAATCTGTTTTTCTCGCCAGGAAACTGAAGAAGGTATCTAGTAACTAAATAAATAAATTCAACGTGAAATACATCTTATCCTTCGAGTTAACCTCAAATCAGAGAAAATGAAACTTACGTCTTTCACACCGCCTTCGTGTTGTTGCGCCAACGCCAACAACATTCCATCGAATTGCTCTTCTTTTTTCGTCATTTCCTGAATGTCCGTAAATTGACTGTCCGCTTTCTAAAAAAAAAGGCCACAGTAATTCGTTTTCTGTTGCTCGTTTATAACGAAGCTTGTGTTGCTACACGCACGTTTCTACGAAACATCTCGAATTATCGACTAAACCTAACTTGATCAAACATCAAAATAACGCTCTCTGACAGAGAAACTCTACACGAGGAAACCTCTCGACATTATCGATCGAAGGAATCTAACCACCTGAGCGATAAAACAGAGCGAAGCTAAAGTCAAGTAGGTAATTATCGACTGCTCAAGAAATTTTTTATAAATTCGTTTTTTTTATAAATTTATATAATTAATAATTTATATAATAAATTTATATAATTTTTTTAAATTTTTAAATAAAAAAAGAAACACATAAGAATATTTGTGCGAGACCAATATAAATTGTTCAACGTTCAGTGTTCGAGTTTACTTTATTTTTATATTAAATCGAGAATGTTTTATATTATTTATATTATTTCTTAAATAAATTGTATGTGACAATTAAAATACAACTAATATTTCTTTTCTTATTATATAATGTAAATTTGACATTATGTAGATACAACGATAAATACCTATAAATACCTATTCTAACTAAAAGAAATTTGATTCTAAATTGTTTTTTGTCTCACGATTATAGTGTATTAAAAAAAAACATTTACATTTACCTTTATGCCTAGGTTATAAATTACATGTGCTTTAAAGATTTTTTTTCAATCGTGTATGCAAAAGCCAACGCATGGCTTTCAATAAAACGGAAAGATTTGTAAAACGAACGATGTCGACTTCTGCTCGAATAGGTCCAGGGATTTACGACATATCGGATCCATCAAAGCCAACTCGAGATCCAGGTAACTTATAATGTACAATAATCTTGAATTTTTCCGTGAAATTTGCATTCGCTCGCGTTCTATATGCTTTTACATTATGCGACTGTGTGTTCTATAGACAACGCTTATCCATTTTTGAGCGGAGCGAGCAGGCAGACACTCAGCATACCAAAAGACGCGCATAAGTTTCCAGGTCCTGGCTGTTACAATATAGAGGCATTACGGAAACATATACCAGCACGTGCATTTTCTCTATTCCTGCCTCATTTATTTGCAATTTTTCTAGGTTCAATATCGGCATGTGTATATATATATATGTACATTCGACATTTTATGAGATTTAATAAATTACAGGGTGGCGTCAGTATCGATTACATCGATGTTAGATTTAAAGAAAAGGTGTATGAAGGTCCAAGTCCAACAGAGTACATTTTATCAGATGATTTGTTTAAGAAAACATGTCAAAAAATAAGATCTCATCTGGGCACTTGGCGTGGTCCCGCAGGCAAAGTATAAAATATATTTTGTATTTATACATTCCTCAAAATAATTAAAAGATGTCAAAAAAATAGCCAAACTGTAAATTTCTGTAACTTTGTTTTGAAAAATGAGAATTTAAATTTTAAAAGGGTTTTAAAGCTTGAAATCTCTACTTTTGAAAGATCACAGCTTTTTTCATTTGCTTCAATTCTGATATTTTTTACATACATAATTGACGAACATAACGAAATTAAAAATTTCTTCTCACAAGTAGAGTTTCATCTCAAAAATAGAGATTTCAAGCTTTAAAACCTTCTTAAAAATTCTTATTTTTCAAAACAAAGTTACGGCTGTTTAAAAGTTGCATATTTTTTGGACAATTTTATTATTCCTTAATTATTTTGAGGAGTGTAAAAATTCAATAAATTTTCTCATTTCCAATATGTGACAGTAGTATATAAATGTATTATAGAATATATTATACGTAGATATACGTAAATAATATACGTATCAGTATATATTTTCCAATATTTAACATGTGGGAGCATTTAATATAATTTTTTTATACATAGAGAAGATTATTTTTATTTATTAATCAGTCAATCAGTTCGTATTAAAATTATTAATATTGTATAATGCTGTATCACATAATGTTACAAGATATATAATTAATTAGTTATTCTTGCTTAAAAAATATATGTTTTTTATATGTATAAATGACTGTATATGCTCAGTTTCATGTATTATACAATTAAATATTTTTATATTTGTAATATATTCCTCTTATTTATTTGTCATATTTATAGCTATGGCTTGTTCGTCCCCCGCGGATGTTTATGTATACAACAGGTCTATTTATTCCTTCGAAACGTGATGACTACGATGAACGCGGAGTGTTTATGAAAAATTCGGTCATCAAGCATAAACCAACCGATTTTTATGATGTTCCTCGAGGGGTATGAAAATGTTGTGCCTTCTGTTTTATAAAAGATCTTGCGAACGATTATTTATACTGTAGGAGACAAACTTTACTACTCTGAAATACAAAGGAAACTTTTGGAGCAGAATGAAGGGTAGAGATGACGAACGGACTTCCGTGACACCGGGTCCTGGGGACTATGAGCATGAGACAAAGAAAAGTCCCGCCCAAATCCACAACGAGAGAACTAGGGAAGCGAAAAGAGCCGCCGCTAAGCAGCCACGTTTCTTGGAAGCTTTGTACCAACAAAAATTACGCGAAGTAATTTTAAGAACATGCTTTGTAACTTTCGCGCAGTCGCCGGTTCTTTCGCGAAAACTTCGAGCCGGGAAACTGCCTTTATACTTGTGAATCGTCTCATGAAAATCTGCTTTTCCATAAAGAACTTTCCGGCTCCCAATCATTACGACTTATCGAAAAGCGTGTTTGATAAATACAAAAGTATTCCATGTAAGTGTGACCGATATATGAAAAAGCCTCTACCTTTCAACCAAACAGCAAAGGTTCATTTTTATTATTTCTTCTCATGTGTATGTTTTCCGATAATAATTATAGAAAAATGACTTATTTCTTTATTTTAGAGATTCGAAAAAAATTTGGAAACGAATACACCTGGACCTGGAGAATACGAAGTCGCAACTCCACTTTGTTACGGTTCTATTTTACATGCATTTTTTGGTACATTCAGCGCTCGTTTTAAGAGAATCATTGATATACCAACGCCAGGTATATATTATGTAAATAAGTGTTAGGGCTCATGCATCAGATTTATAATAAACTGCATAATTTGCATTGTAGGACCTACAGATTATCACACGGAAGTCGGAAATTTAAGTTTTGAGTCTGTAAAGCGTTTTAAAAATCAGTATGAAGAAATGTTCGATTACTTAAAGTTTTATAAAACACTGACATTGTTAAGCAGTGATAATAAACGTACGTTAACCGATAAATTCAAAGTAGCAGATGAAGAAAAATGTTCAATATATCATGCAGTCTTTAAATCAAAAGTGGAGATATTTCCAAAAATTCGCAAAAATGTGAGTATATTATAAAAAATTTATATATATATATATATATATATATATTATTTCGTTTAATCTAACTGAATATAATTACGCACGCAAAGCGAAGTTGTATTATTCTTTGATAATAAAATCTCTCTCTTGATAATAAAATTATGCAATGCATAAAAATTCAATATTTAAATCTTTTACAAAAAATACAAACGAAGAAATAAAATTTTCTACAAGAATCTTTTGTGATTAAATATCTACGCATTTATTAGACTCGCGCGAGATTCTACACCCCATACATCTATCATGCTGCGCGGCTTGCGCGAGACTGATTTTCATACGGGGTATCGCAAGCGCGGGCCCGATGATCACATGACCAGTAGTCACATGACCGGTGGTCACGTGACCACTGGTCATGTGACTATCGGGCCCGCGCTCGCGATACCCCGCATGAGAATCAGTTTCGCGCGAACCGCGCAATGTAATGGATGTATGGGATGTATTAATCTGATGGAAAGGATAGAAAGAGAGAGTTGCTTTCATCGCGCAGCATGCAGAGTCGTGCAGTGTAGCGAACGCGTACAGATGTGCGAATCTAATAAAAGCGCAGATATTTTAATCAAAAGATTCTTGTAGAAAATTATATTTTTTGTTTTCTGTTAAAAATGTATATATTGAATTTTTAAGAATTACGTAATTAATAAATATATTTTTATGCATGCATTGCAATAATAATTTTATACATACGTTACAATTTTTAAGGTTTTATTATTAAAGAATAATATAACTTTACTTCGCGCATGTAATTATATTCGAGGTAAACTAAACAAAATGAGAAAAATATATGTATTATTATGTATTTATATATTAAATTAAATTATTATTTTATTAAATAGAAACTACTTTTGTATAATTTTATACATAACGCACTTGATTTAATACAAATGAAAATTCTGAAAACTATAGAAAATTTATAAAACATATATCAGCAATAATTTGCATAAATTGATAAGATTGATTTGAGTAGCTATAAAAACATAAATAACTCGTTTTTTTTTAAACTATCCAATATTTTCACAATAATCCAATAATATCCAAAATTTTCAATTATTAAAAAATTCTGCTTTTTTGTATGAACAAATTTATATTGAAACTATTTATTCATAAAAAGTAAGAGATCAATTATATTTTATGTTTATATTATATATTCAATGGATTATTGTAAAACAAAATAATGGTGAGCGCTGCTATATATACATAGAGCAATCGAAATTACTTGCGTAACGCTAACAAGACAGCGAGAAACTCGGGCTAGTAGTCACGATAAGTCTGTGGTCGGACGTCCGAAGATTCTTTCGGCTCGCTCAGGAATCTGTGGGCTCGGTGGACTCGAGTAATCTTGGAAACGCAAGGTAATCAGGAGACCCGGAGACGAAATTAATGGCAGTGGATCGGACCGATGCATCTGTACCCGGGGCGATTCGGGGCTAGGATCCAATCTGGCCGTTAATCGAGAGCGTTGGGACGAGATTCGATGCCACAACCGGTAGATAGACCAGGATAGAACCGTCAGTACTGAACGACTTGCTGCTGATTCCGCTTGTGTTCGATGAGTTCGTGTAGGTTCGATTAGCTGACGTCTCACTTAAACAATTGAAACGGTGCAAAATTGTAAACGCAGTTTAATGCGGCTACATGTATCGCGTTGGTAAACTAACTCGTTTATTGAATAGTCGTGTTAATTCTTATTTTGTTTATTGACTAGTCGAGTTATTTCTTTGTTGAATAATTAAATCATTTTGTGATTATGTGTTAAACTGTGAGTGGACAACGATGAGCATCTTTCTTTTTGTTGGACCTGTCAACAGTGGCGTATCCGAGAAAGCTGTATTTGCATAACGTAGGAAAGGAAAGAGTAGTGACTGTACGCCGGAAATGACATTTTGCTGTGCTCTGCAGGTCATTTCCACGTAGAGGCGCGTGGCCAGAGAAATCACTTCCGGCTCGCTGAGCCGGAAATTCGAGCCAATCCCTGCTTGGTGTCTCTGTCTCTGTAATGCGAATTGCGGATTTGCCGGAAACATCGGCGCTTAGATTTGTGTCGAATCGGCGTCCACCCTAAATGATTAAACTATGAAGGAAAGCGGGGTTTCCCCTTTTATATTATTTTACTAATTTTATCAGACAGGATTAAAACATATCTAGGATCATAAAAATTTGAATTTTCTATCTTAAGACTCGTAAAAATAATTATAATGTAAAAAATTGTATATCAGTAGGTATTAATTTTCTATGGATTAACTCGTTTAATTTTCATAGGATGACGTACCGGATCCGGGTGCTTACGAAGTTTTATCAGCCTTCAAGGCTAATCGTGATAGATGCGATTTCCTTTGCCAACGATTAATTCCACCCTTCGGATCACGCGCCTGTCGGTTTTTGATGACATTAAAAGGCGATTTCTATGTACCAGGTATAAAGTAAAGTGAATAAAATAAAAAAATTATCAGGGAACCTTTTTCATTTTATTATGCCTGTATAGGTCTAGCGTATTATAATCTCAGCGGAGATATATCAAAGAAAGTAAAGAATGGCGTGATATGTTATGCACCTCGTGAAAGAAAGGAAGTTATCTAACAACCAGGACCATTGGATTATCATGTAAGCTTTGTTTTACAATTTAATAAACAACAATCGACGATATATTTTATTAAATACTTGTTGTGTATCAATATATATTTTTTCTATTTCTATATAAATTTATAAAGAAAAAATATATATTGATGCACAAGTATTTAATAAAATATATCGTCGAATTATTTTTTAATATTCTTTATAAGTACTTGTATATATAAGTACTTATAAAGAATATTAAGAAAAATAAAAAAATTATAAATTAATACATCACAAAGAATTATGCGATACACATTTGAACTTATATCATATCAGTATACTTATGAATATATGATTATCCTTTAATCACATATTTCTGATGGATTCTGCATTAGTTCAATCTCGAGAAATTACTTAATGATATACAAGTGATTGCCTTCCATCGGCTTCAGTCTTTAATCTTCCGACTCGTAAAAGCATTCGATAGTATTTACTTAGTTGTAACATGGCAGGATATTGCGTGCTCGCAGCATATGAGAGTAATACCGGATGCTTCAGATGGTGATGTATGAGGTACAGCTATGAGATGGCTGGCATCCTGCATTATTCTGTCTGTTGTATTTTTGCCATATCCGTGTGTAAAGTGTGTAAAGTGGCTTCATAAATCGCAGATATATAGGAAAAATGCAACTTCAGTATTATAAACATTATATGATTTCCAAAAAATTATTTATGATTAAACATTAATTATTATTTAACGAAAATCCATTAAGTTTTTTTTTAATTTAATTAATTAATAATTTGCAACATACATAGATACATCCATACATTGCATCATCCGTTCTGAAGAAATCATTTAATGTTACTTTGGGTAAATCGAAAAACATGAAGACCCTTAATGAGATTCAAACTTCATGGCACCATCGACGATCGAAGAAAGTTCTCCGTTTTTTCGCTGCATCTTCGAAAAGATATCAACATTGTATCACTGTTTGATTTTGACTGATGTTAAATTAATTTATCTTATGCACTCTCTAAACATATTATTACAAATATAATTATTTAAAAAAATATATATAATTTAATCTTTTATAACATTTTTTCCAATATATCCTTTAGAATGATTTGTACTCGTACTTTTGACTTGTAATCGAATCGTTCTTACAGTTAATAAATTATTTAATTTTCTAGTACTGTCAGTTTCTGTAACGTTTATGGAAAATATACAAATATAAAAATTCCATAAATATTTAACAAGAAAAAAATATTTTAGTGCAATACATTTCTTTTCATACTTTTAGAGAAGATTGCAGCTAAGATCAATACTGCGAAAGTGGGAAATGGTCGATGGCAAAAGATGTTCACTGAACTGTAACAGTCAAATGTAATGACGCGTAAAGAAAGGCAAATGTTTTTCAAATATAAGATCATGCAACTGGAAAGACGGTCATACTTATTACCCATAATATTGAAGATAAAATGAAATTTAACGTTCTTTGATGTGTTATAATAAATCAGTATAATAATATCGGAGAGAAATAAACATATATTGCATATTGCTCTTCAATTGTTATAATTTTGAGTGTGTAATTATAAATTTTGTTAATGACATATTTCAAGAGTACTATATCATCTGGATAACAAGATAAATGTGATATTTGAATATCATTTCTCTTCAACTAAAGTAAAATACACAAATTTTCTTGCCAATAATAAATTTGCAGACAGTTTCCATTTCGGAGTAACTACTTTAGCATACCAATGTGAGGGCGCATGGAATGTAACGGCGGATATGACGTGAATGAATATATAATAAAATTTTAATTAAAATTTTTAAAAAAGTTTAGTGTTTTCATTACTATGCTAAAAGTCAAATATAACTTTAGCGTTAGTCTGATAAACTGTAAATTTTTCGGATGAAATTAATGGCGAGACTTATAGCGATATTTATCATGCGTATAAAAAAGATAACAAGTCAGCGAGTAGTTTAAAAATAAATCAATAAATAGAATAACTATAAAATTTAGATACTTGGTTCCACATTTTTTAAAAATTTGTAATCTTGTAAACAAGTGCGATTTTATGTACATGCTATAAAATAATAGAAGATTATTATATATTTTATAACATATTTGCTAAAATTTTACCATTTTTATAGGTATATCGCTCTTTCTATATTCTCATTCTAGCTTTGCTTTTAGGTGAAATTTTGGGTTACCATAAACGAGGCGAATTTGATGGCGCACTCTGACCGCAGTACGCATATAGCGGCAATTAATCAATCTGGCATTGCAGATTATCTTTGCGGTCATTACATGCTATTAACGCACGCGAAAGTGTATAATATGTATAATGAAAATTTTCGCTAGTCACAAAATGGTACGCATTATCAACGTGTATAATAACGGCAAGATTTTTGCTATTCGAGCTGCTACTCGAGCATTCGAGTCGTAAACTTTTTTTATTCAAATATCTAAAAGTTTTTTTGCAATGTATCAAAAGTATGCTTTCTCGTAATCAGCGATAGGAAAAGTTGGGATATTTCAATTTTATACATGGATAAAATTATAAAATGACGATTCGCAAATTGATATTTACGGATAGAGAAAAAGCCTTCAATGATATAATAGCTGGCTCACCCATCCAATTTTCAGCAAAAGCGGCGACAATTCGAAACTGATGAGAAATCGAATAGACTTCAAAAGTCTCTTTCAAAAGGACTTTCTTTCGTTCGCAACTGCCTCATTTCACGGACAAAGAAGTGCAACTTATCAAAGATTTCACCTATTTTCCTCCGAAATTAATTTTTATAGAAAATTTAAAATTCACGCAGCAGAAGTATCAAAAGGCGAGAAGTACCTGTCAAACATTTATATTTCATTTCTTTCGGAAAACAAAAATATATGTATGTAGGATGCACGCGTATTAAAATAAAAAATTGTTTATTATTACAAAAAATAAGAAATCTATCATACGTAAAGATAATTTTTTTACATGATTTAATTGCAGATTACATAACGTCGACATTCGACAAATTATTAAAATGGTTGAATAACGATTACATATTACTCGATGTTTACATAATTGAAAACAGTTTTGCTGATATTGGGAAAGCTGCGAATAACGAAGAAATAGTGGATGAAAACAGAATAATTTACCTTCGACAGCACATATATTGCAAGTTATGAAAGTTATGCAAAAAGGTGTCAATATTCGATGTTATTTGATTTGCTCGTTAATCGTGAATTTTTCACGGTAAGCTAAATCTTTTATAATTAAATTACTGTATGTCATGTTTTCAAAAAGCTGCATTAGTATTAGAGAGATGAAAATATTGCATATTTTACAAATTATATTTTATAAATATCATAATATTTTATATGTATAATTATATATGTATGTATGTATAGGATGTTTATATTTATTTATAAACAAAATAATGGAATGCAAAACTGTTACAATATTTGGTCAATTTTTATATATTTTAGAGTAAAAGTAAAATTCAATTTCTATTATATATGAATTGATTTTAATGACAGTAACTTTATTACAACATCAAAGTTCTCATCAAAAATGATCGCTGAGATTTTTAAAACAAGTTATACATTCGACAATAGAACCAACAGAAATGACTTCTGTCATTATAGAAATAGAATAGAAATATAATATTAAGAAATATTATAATAATCCACAAGTAAAATAAACGTGTATGTAAAATAGACGCGCACAAATATAATGGCACACATAATTTAAAGAGGACTTCATATACATATAATCCGCAAAAATCTAAATAATCTAAACAAAAATGTCACTTGTGTCATATTGTTAAAAGTCCAGTATTGCATAAAAACACATTGCGTAAACTTTTCTAAATCCACAATTATCGAATGGAGTTGACTGTGCGTTTCCTATGTCAGCGGCAGAGTGTGTGCATAAATCGATAAGTCTTTCCCCGACGTAATTCGCGTTATAACCGACGCTTTGTGCGCGATTAAAATGGCACTCACGCGAATTCAGGCAACGCCCGTGGCACGACAGGGACGCGACACCGATGACAAGGAGCCGCGTAGGCAACGACCCGCTAATTTCCTCGCCAAATCGTCACGCACGGCTTGCGTCTGGGAAGCAATTCCGCAGATTCTTGCCTGCGAGGAATGTCGCCTTTGATCGTCTCTCGCGAATGTCACTCTAACAAGAAGCGACGGATGCGGCGGATAACTCTGCAACGGCGTATCCGCGCGGGTCCGACCTTTTAATGCCGCCGGGATAAGCCCTTTGAAACGTCGCTCTGCTCACGCCATGCCAGTTCGATACGAAGGAAACGACATTTGTCACAAGTCACCGGAAGCACGGCAATACTGATCATCGCCTGACGACGACGACGTTCGACGGGTGGAAATAGTGCTCCTGTAACAAAGTTATCGCGCAGTTGCGTGCATAAAATGAAGAAACGTGCCTTATCGCGACAGGTCTTGTACATCCAAAAGTGATTTTCCGAAATGTCATATTGTTAGAAAAATGATCGTATGAAGAGTAAAGGCATTGAAAAAGAATCTACATCTATGTACGCAATTTTTTTAAATTAATAGATTATATGTAATATATCATGTAACAGGATGATCTATGTCTTCACCCTCTATGCTCGCGTCTATACTTCGGCACACGTCGAAACGGCGAACGCGCGATTCGACATTTTCGGCAATGTCGAGCATCGGGCACTCAGTTAATCGGTACATTTCGGTCCTGGCGTTGATAATGTGGCCGTACGCGAGACTGGCAACGAGGGCGACATTACCGTCGCATCCCCACGTCGGACAGGGCCGAGGGTATCAATCAGTGGTACATGAAAGGGGCGCGGTTCGGGCCACGTCTGTCCTCCGATCTCGTATTGTCTGCCGAGGACAGATAGACAGCGCGCCAGCACGTCGACATTCCGACGTATCTCTGTCCGATGACGCTTCTGTTACTGAAAGTGTCACGCTACTTTGTTCTAGTATCTGCCGTATAAGTACCTTCTCGATGTACGGTGATGCTATTGTGCCACTTGCAGCTTTGTTGGTTTACAACTAGGTGAGAGAACGGAACGACAAAAGATTGCACATTTGCGTGTTTCGTTACATAACGCCGTATCTTGTTGTCAGGCATTGAAATAACGAGAAATGTAACCAGATAACTCGCACAGCATTTAACGAATAATTTACATTTAGACTATTTGTAATAATGGCGCGAAATCTATTCAATTGAGAGCGTAAAAAAAAAACGCTAGAATTACGTGTAATAATAATAAAATGTTATGAAAAAAAGTAATTCTTTTTCCACGGTTGAAGTTTTTCTCCAAGAAAAGTAATATTTTTTCCCCGAACGTAAAACAAAAGGCCCGCGTTCATTCTTATAGTAAGTGAAGGAAGAATGGCTGGCGAAGCGTGGACCTTTCTCCTTCGAGGCGGACCCCCTCGAAAATACCCCGAGTGTACCCCAAAGACAAAGGGTTTTTCCGCACGGCTGTCTCACTTTTTCGCGACTCACGCAGTCGCTCGCAAAAAGCCATTGTTTGCGCGTACGATGACTATGTCTGCAAAAGTCACCATAGGGGAAGGCAGAGAAAGAACTATTTCGCGAAAAAGGATGTGACGTTGTCCCTTTGACTTTACTGGCACTTTGCTCGGAAATGGCAACCCCACTGACGCATGTCACCTCTTTCCTCTCCATCGTATTTATACTCTTCTACATGAACAATTTGTAAGATTACGTAAACATCTTTCTTGTTTTTTGTCTAAAGATATACACTATGAAAATTAAAAGAGCATATATTTTTAACCTTTTACAAAATTTTCTGATGAAGATTTATATTTAATTATTAATGAATTTGATGAATAATTGTTTCAGTAATTATTACAAAATTTGCGCAAAATATTATTTAGAAACATTGATCAATATTTACTTTTTGTTGAAAACACAAAGTTTGCTTTGTAAGAAACACGGTTGCAAATCACCTGATTAAAAAATCAACAGGCGAATAAGTTTTACGAAGAAGAAAGAAGTTGGCACATCGAGTCTTCGAACTTTGGAAAACTTTTATCAAGACTGTAACTATAAAGCAGCAATGTTCCTCATCGCTTTCTCTCCGCGTTTGCGAAACCGACACGAATGGAAACAATTGCACAACCGAGAGGAAGGAAAACTAGTAAGAGCTTTTTACTTCGAGCGATCATATTCGGTCATTTGGCCGACAAGGGTGGAATATCCCTGATTCATTCCTTTCTGCGTCGCTCCTTTCACGATATATTCAGTACATCGTAACTCTTATTCCATTGAATTCGAAAAGGGATCATAAAATCGAGCTTCAGCCTGAGCTACCAATGATAGAATTTATGTCGTCGAGGAAGTCGCCTCGTTTCCGTTAATCTCGATGATGTAGATGCCAGATGATCATCCAAGCACTTAATGTGTACCATGCGTGCAAAAGATATCTTGAAGAGACATTATTATAAAGGCAAGATATATAGGTATACAAAGAGACATTTTATCTAAATAAATATAATCAACAATTTTTCTTAAACTCAAAAAAGTATCAATCTAAAATTTGTCATATCATGTGCTTTAAATGCATATTCCACGAGGTGCCGAGTAATTATTTTCTTCAGCATTTCTCTCATCCGATTCTCTCGAGGTAACGAAGACACATTCAAAAATGAATATTAAGGTTCCCAGTCGCGCCATAAAAGAAAACCCCAAACGATCCATAAACCAGCTTTCAACCGGATGAGGAAAGCCGCCGCACAGCTCGTTACCTCTGAAACAAAAAGAGTTCGCCGACGAGCCGCAAACTGGGCCGATATCCTCGCACGAAAAGTCGGAAAAGTGTACGTTGGCGAACAATGAAGTCGTCTGGCCGAATGTGCGCGGACAGGCTCTCAGCCCAGCTGACGGTACACGAACGGGATCTCCGTAGCTCATCCTGGCAGGTACTTTTATCTTCGCGACGGGCGCGAGAATGTACTCGCGAGGTATCCGGTGGCAACGCATCCGGTGAGTCGGGGAACGAAGTGGCTGCTGACGAGAGACGAGGAAAACAAGGAAGAGATAGAGCAGGAGAGAGAACCTATTCGTCGGCCAGTGGTGGGTTTCGGTCCCGGCGTTATCTGTAGAGAGGAGGGCGTCGACATTTAAAATGCAGATTAGAGTACGGGCGCAAACGCAGACGTAAACGTAAGAGCGTCGGGTAGCAAGTGTTTTATTGGGGCCAGCTTCCGTTTCTGCCTTCCCGGGTCTGGGTAGACGACGCAGCGCGGCGCGATGCCTCGGCGCAGATAAAGTCACAGACCCCGAGCTTTAACCGCCCGCTAATTTATTGATCCCTGATTTATTTGACGCGGCCGGCCGCCGCAGCTTTAATTGCCCGCGAAGCGAATTTGACGAATTTTAATAGGACACGAGAGAGCTGCTGCCGATGACTTCTCGACCGTCGCTCTTTCACGCGTGATGAATTTCGAAACGGGAGGAGAGACTGCGTCTTCGTTTTACAAATGCGCGTGTCGGAAAAGTTTTGGCAGAGCGCTCTATATCATTGCGACCAGCGAAATGGAAATGTCGATTTGATCTGTTTAAAGATTACTTGTCTGACGAATTGTTTCCCCACGCGTTGCAAAATGTCGATAATGTCGATAATACTGCGAAAGATTTTTTTTGCATCACGCATCACTTCCTTTACAATTTTTTTTTTTATCGACTATTATCATATTTAAATTTGATTTATTTACTTAACTTTTTGTATCTTGCATTGAATATAATTTTATTTAATTCGTTTGTATATACAAGCGTTCAACTAGTCTATTAATCAAACATTTTTGCATAATATCGGATCATGTAGAAGATATATAATCTCTCGCAGAGATGCATAATTTTTGTTAAAAAAATTTTTGCGAGATGGATTAACCGCGAGATGATATTCTGCTTGTAGACATTTCTGCTTCCTCTATCCGTGAAACGATTCGATCGATTAAAAGATAGCTCTCACTCGATAGACTGCCCTTTGGTGAGCAATTACGAACAGTTCGAGACCGGCAATTGGAATTAAAATACATGAAATTATTCGACTAGCTGGGCAAGACTCGGAGAGCGTAACGCGATTTACATATCTGTACAAGCTTGTTTGACTTTAAGTACTGCCGTAAGATCGATTCGCCGTCCGAGCAGCACGCGACTACGAGCAATCGTGTCGGGAACTCGATGAAAGTTTACACAAGCAATTGGCACGGGAAGGGGATCCTTTCGCGACTTATCGGAGCCGAAGATCAAAGCACGACGATAACTCAAGGCAAACCGTTCGAGGTAAATCAAGAAGATCTCCGGAGATCTCGACGAGAGTTTAATCCAACGAGTTTTGCGAGATATGTAAATGCGAATTTGTGCAGGTGTGGCAACCGCAGGTGGTGCCGATGTTCGCCAAACTTGCGAAATTTCGATGTAACCTTGCGGTACAATTATAGATGCTTGTTCCACGAGAAATCATTCGATTCCCGAATGGTGTCCAAAGTCTCCTACCGGATGCGACAAATGGATGGGATAATCGTTCAATAAAATGGAGGAATTTCGTAAAAGGAAAAATATAATTTCGTGTAGATTTTTCTCTCCATTATTATCGTGCACGCGTATTTATATTCTTCGCTCGGCGTCTCTGCGTTTCTCTTTCGGACCGGAAACCACGAGCGTTTGGCAGTTACATGAAATACGAGGGCGAATCTCGCTAGATACGCATTGTCCGGTCGTGCCGTTGAAATCAGAGCCAGTAACAATGGGGAGTGACCTCGGCTCGATTGTCCTTTAATTTACGGGAATTGCAAGCTCCCATCCTCCTTCCTTCCCTCGGTCATAGAGAGGCTACGCTACCTCCGCGAAAAGCACTCACAACCCTTGCTCTATGCCATACCACCTTCCCTCCCCCTCCGCAACTCACCCTCCGTTCACGCGTCAACCCCGTTTGAGTGCGCGGGCGCGCGCCACGAGCTTAATTCGATCTCCATAATCGCTCGAGCTTTACATAATCGCGGAGAGTGCTAATACCGATTCCCGCGCTACAACCGATTCCCGACATACTCCAGGCGCGCGATTAAGCAGCACGGATTACATCTGCACGGTGCAGCGACTGCGGCGGCCGCACCTGGCGAATATACACGAAACACCGTGATTCGCGCCATTATTATGCCATGAATATTTCATAGCTGTTACTTTTAGCTTGCGCGCTACGAGCATGTCCCTCGATGTCGCAGTACATCGTCGTGAAGAGATCATTGATTAATGTAATTGGATTAACTATATTATAATATTTTCGCGTCATACGCCGTTACACTCGTAAATTTATTGAAATATACTTACTATATGTAGACATGCGTATCGACTTAATTTTTTTTTTTTGTATCGCTTAAATGCGAGGCTACCATGAAGGATCGTGCAGTAAGAGAAGCGAACAAGAGGGTGCTGTAATGCGCGTAAGTGCAGCTGAGAGATGTGCTCTTATACGCGCAGCTCTAGCGTCGAACAATCGCTTTGCACCCTTGGCGCGAAACGGAAAATGTATCTCGGTTGACAGAGCTCAAACAAAGGGTCGGACATTCGCGCGAGGGTTGTCCCCGTCACGTTCCTCCCCTTTCGCGCTGTTCTTCCATCCGGCGTCTCGTTCCATCTTGCCATTCCCGTCCCCGTCCTGCTCTCTCGCGTGACATTAGCTCCGCAAATACCCGTTCTCGAACTGTCAAAGGATTAACGTCGCAGCACGATTCTCTTCGTGCGTCCGCTCCGGCGCTTGTAACGAGCAAAGTTCATGACGTGATTCCGTAGAAGCGGTCGACCAGCAAAATCGTAGCCTGGAAATAGCCGAATGTCTTCATTCGGTATCTGGTTTCTAGCCAGTTAAAACTGTTGTAAGTATCGCATTGGGACGGTGTGCGCGCGCGCGTGTGTAAATTGGATTTTGTAATTGGATTTAACAACGCAAGCAGGGAAACAGTTATGGATACTCCGAGCTGTATCCTAAGATTTGTCGTGACTACTTTGAATATTGAGAGAGAGGGCAAGAGAGAAATATTACTGTGTTTCACATCATTGAAGATTTTAGGGAAAATGATTTCATTGTTAAAAAAGAGGAAAGAATTAATAATAATTTTTGACGCATCAAATTCTCTTTTAAATGTTTCTGTTTTAATATGCATATGCACAATAAAATGTTTATTTTCAGACAGAGAAAGAAAATAATTATAATAACAATTAATTTTTATTGAAAATAAGAATAAATTAATTACAATTGCACACAAGTTTCAATGTAAAATTTTTCTAGTATGCAAGAATAATTATAAAAATTAACATATGCAAATGTTACAGTTGTACGAATAAATGATGAAAAGAACGATAGAAGAAGCGAAGCAATGTATCAGGGGATTGTTCGTTTATTATGAAAAATAACGAGGTATTTGAATTCTAAATGAACAAGGCGTTTCGTTACTTCGCAGCGCGATCAATCACGATCGCAGACAGACCGTTGCTTTTAATTGATATTAATTCTCGATAAGACTCGATTCCGAGCAATTTAATTAACATCGCCACGAGGCACGCAAGACAAACGGTCGAGGGACCATTCGCTTCTTGCACATTTCATTTGAAGAAGGTATATTTTTCACCGGTAAACCGCCGTCGCGGGACGAAAACAAATAACAAACGATGGTACACCGCGTTTCCATCTACGGGTACCAGCGTCACCAGGTCTTACTTTACCAGAGTAAACACCAGTTCGGTTCCCGAGGAAAAGACGAGCGAAGAAGCTCGTTAAAAACTTTCCAAAGCCAGATACTTTCACGGCACTGTAGAACCGGAACGCCGGCTTCGTTTGGCAATCCGCTGAGTCAAGGTCTTCGATTATAAAGTCGTTCAAGACACAGCCGCATTTTCTGCAATTGAGAGTTTTTTGATCGAAAGTTTTTCGCACGTCTGTGCAATTGGAACTTTATCGGACTGGCGTTAAAATCGAATAAATACGATTACAGAGATACTTTTTTCGTAGTAATATATAAAGCAAATATCGTATAAAATATTGGCGGTTTAAATGGACCACAGCATCGTGAAATAACCAAAAATTGATAAGATCATCAATTATATTTTCTTCAACCAGGAAGCATTATAGGATGCGTCAGCAATACGCCACGCGTCTTTTCTCTCGCGGAATTTTCGAGGTGTTCTGCGGACCCGAATCTTGATCGTTCGATGAATCGACAAAACCAGTTGACAATTCAACCGCAAGCATTGAACTGCGGTCGAGCAATCTTATCGATCTTGTCGATCTTTCAGTTTGCTCGCCCACGATTCAAAGATCGTGTTCGACTCGTTCAGAGTTCGTTTTCTTCTCGTTTTATCTCTTTCTCTCTTACTCCGATGCGAATCATCCCCTTTCTTCTTTATCGCCGCCTCGCCCTTCTTATCTGTCCATCTCTCTTTCTACGGCCAAGACAAGACGATGTAACGCCACGAAACGCGCACTGTCGGAACGAATAGTACCTTGAGATAGAAACATCGCGCCAACCAATGGTGCAATCAATAGAATATATTGAACATCACGAAAGAATGGAAGGTGCAATTGAATGAAACAAATATATTTTCATAAAAATTGGTTTATATATATATATATTTATGAAAAAATATTTCACTCAAAAATGTACTTCCATTTATAATTATTAATCTAATTTTAATATTATAATTATATTAAGATTTTTCTTCTCCCTTAAAATATATATATATATATATATATATATATTATATCCATTTATTTTATGTATAATATATATTATTAATATTTTATGTTGTGTATTCTATATAGTAGAACATGTCATGTAAAAATCGCAACTGCTATCTATCTAGTAAAATACTCCGCAATTCTTTATCTGACGGAAACAACTGACGGGAATATTTTAAAATCCCATATATTAAGCCTTCGGGATATCGGATATCCAGCAATTTCGCATTTTAACTGTTGGATTCTAGATTTATTGTTTCCCCGCAGAGCGGTACGCCAGTCGCGGTGTGGTTATCAATCAGCCTAGTAGATTGCATTTAATAAGAGTAAGGTGAGATCCACGCCCTCAAATCTTCCTGTATATTTCATGCAAAGCGTCTCGAAAAGCTTCTCAGACGGGGAAACGTTACATTGACGTGGTTCTCGTTGCCGAAGCAACCGCCACTGCAAACCGGAAAGATATACGAGATGGCATAGGAATTTCATTTAATCCGAGCTTCCGCGCGGTCGGCCGAGATTCGATTTATGGTGTAATCAGGGTGTGCACGACTCTCTGCTCTCTTCCCATGCAGTCTCTTTTGCGCGAACACACCAGTGAATCCAGACATAACCCAAGCCCTTTTATGCCCCTCCGCGATTCGCTGTTGTACAGATCTAAATTCTTGCGCCACGAAAGAGAGAAAGAAATATAATAGAAGGAATTCTTCGTATTGTATGCGACTGCAATTATGGGCGTACTTCTCTCCAAGATTCTCGACATCTTCTTTTGTGAATGTGTTCTATATATTCGAGAACGATATAACGAGAGCGTAGAAATTTCGGCAAATTTACTAAACGCGATTATCATCAATTTCGACGTGACTATGTAATAAGCATCGCTCGCAACTAAACACTAATTTTATAGACATATTAACAATTGCTGTTATCGAGATTCGCAACCGACCTCCTAACCGAACAATTAGCGAGAGATCTGTTTCGCGACAATTACATTAAATGACGATTCGAGGAATAGAATATATAAAGATGCTCATGCTTTTAAAAAATGCGTTGATTTTGTTTTTTATAAAAATAATATCTTGACGTAGTTTTATGCGAATAACTCTGTTTCTGTATAGTTTTAGTATATTGACAGTTATGAATAATTTATTGTTAAGTTCTATTAATCTTTAATTTTAAATGATGCGCTGAAGAAGGTTGAAAAAGGCAACCGACGCGTTCGAACTTTTTTGTCTAATATTTTATGTCATTATATATTTAAAAAAAAAATTTTTTTCCACAAATAAATATTAATAAAAAGAACTTAATTAGCTCTTATTGCCTTTTATATATGTATATTAAACACTAGTAGTTACAAAGTTTTATACAATAGTAATAAATGTTCAATTGTTTTGGCAACTTCCATCAAGGAACATTTGAATTTCATAATGTATATATGTATATTGTCGCGCTGCAACATCGGTGCATCCTGCGACTGCATATACGAGCTTGACGTCGCATCATGAAGAAGAGACTTTCTCAACACTTCGAAGAAGATGCACGATTTTTCTTCGTCGTCGCCCACATAAAGGAGCATTTCAAGTTTACGCGCGCACGTGTGCACGCGTTCATATTCCGACCGTGAAAACGATTCTCTCTGACGCTGTCTTTTCCACTCATCTCTGTCCTCCGAAAGAGAACCGTCAACGATCAATCTCGCACATGACACTCTGCGTCGCGCGGAGTTAATTTAACGACGGTTATGTATCCGTGTCTAATTGGAGAAGCGGTCAAAAGGAGTTCCCTTCTCTTTGCTTGATTCTTCTTTTCACAATTTAAGCGGAAGATACGCAGCTCGTCGCGGCTAGGTGAAATTAATTAGTTTGGCGACCCGAATGAAAACTAACGAGTCTCCTAGCATACCCGCCTTTCTCTCTTTTGTCGCCTTTCTTTTTCGGTACCACGCCGAGCGAAGTAATTAAGGACAAAAACAGCGTCCGAGAGAGATCTCCCGGAGTACGTAAACGGATCGAATGAGCGTCAATTACAGGAAGGAATCGCGCCAAATACGCTGTGGCGTAAAGATTTAACGGTGACACGAGAGGAAAAGGGGATGAAAGAGTGAATTAAAGTACGGTGAAAGGGAGTGGATACGAGCGTTCACGTACGGATAATTCAGACTGAATAAGGCACTGATCGATAGGGCACACCGGGCGATCCAACTTCCACTGTTAGTTTCACGAAGATCTCGTAAAAGAATCGCACGGCTTTCCAGGTGAAAAATATCGAAATCAATATGGCAAATTTGAAATTGATTGTTCCCTCGTGATTAAATATCAGGGAACATTTATGCGTTCGACTTTGACTTTTTTTCCGATAATTCAATGCTTCTCATTTTTTTGTTATTACTTTTCAATTTTTTTCCTTCTCGCAACTTCCGATTATCTCGCCATTCGGCTGTCACTTGATAACACTTTGTATTAAAAATGCATCTATACGTTAATTTTGTATTTGCAAGCATAACAATCCCGTGATGTACAATGTTACCATAGTAATTACGCTAATAGTTTGATATATTATTAGCACGAATGTGGTTACCGATCAATTATGTGACTATTAAATGCATCCACATTGCGTTAGGCAATTGGTATGCTAACAGGCGACTAGAAATTAGTATTATCTATTTGCATTTATTGCACAATAATGAAAACAAATATTTAATGCCAATGTGCAACATAAGAGCATAATATATTACGTTTTCTAATAAAAATAAATTGACGCTTTTGAAGATTATCCAACATCTCCTAAAGTCATAATAATAATTTCTTGAAATATTAATTATTTTCAACAATTGCTATAATTTGCTATTATTATATTTGTATGTTACAAACAACATAGTTTCCTGATGTCAGCAATAGAATATTAAATCTTTCTTATAATTGTCGTTTTTCTTCAATTTGACATTCGAAACGTATCGATCAGTATCAGAACTGGAAAATAATCGGGCATCTGAGATTGATGATTAAAATAACGGGAATCTACGGCGTTCGTTTAATTCAGATCAATAAGAAAGTTTAGAGTTTCGATATCTCGCGAGTCATTCACCTAAGAAAGGCGGTCCTCGAAGACGGTGATTAACGAGCTGGAATTAGGCAAAGACCATGATGAATAATTATGCGCTCTCCGCCCTTTAGTTGAGAGAGACCGCAGTACAAGCCCGCCGAAAAAAAATGGATTTCGCAAGAGAGAAGATGTAGAGAGAGAAAGAGGAGATGTGCCCAAATCGAGATTAATCGACATTGATTGAAAGAAGTAAGGGAGCACCTGCAATTCTTCAGGGAGGAAGAAGAAGAAGAAGAAGAAAAGAAATGAGAGAAAAGCAAGGTATAAGAAGAAATCAGACACCGATGGACACTGGTCGGATTTCGCGAATTAACGGGCTACGTCGATCCACGAAGGAAATTCGATGCTGAGGCACCCTCGATAGCTCGTCGACTTGGCGATCATTAATCAGCATACCGAGAGAACCAGTCGAACGATCGAACTCTAAGAAGCGTGATGGATGGAGACATTACGAACGCTTACGAATCGTAATGGTGCCCCGATCCCCAAAGTGCATTCTCATGCTAAGAAAGATTTTGTCGGTCTTGTTGTCGTTTGTCAACTCGTTACTCTCGTTCGTTGTTTCCTCTACAATGAATGGCGCGACGCGCGTTGGAAACTTTTCCCTTCTGAAGCAATCCTTGTCGCGACTTTGTCATCTGTTGCGTCTGTGACGGCAGGAAACTGCATCGCGAACAACCAAGTTATTGCTTAATATTTTTCTCGAATAAACGTGCGTCGTGAAAAAAGAGATGCTGATTGTGCGAAAGTATTTTAATATCGTTCTTAAAGTAATCTGCACATTAAAAGGTAATTCATTTTTTGTACACACATATTGTCATGAAGATAGAATTGAATTGTTCAAAAGTAAAAATTATATTGAAAAAAAATTGTATCAATTTAAAAAAAACTTTAGAATAATTGGCATATAACTGATATATATTAAATAATATTTAAACAAAAGCTATTAATAGTACAGAGTTTATTTAAAAATGTATAACGTTCTCATCGGATTGAATAATTTAATTCATTACATATTTTTTATCAAATTAATCGCAAAAATAATTTAGATGATAAACGGGAGGTACACGGATGATTTGCGTTCGATGCGTCTTGTAAAAAGTTATACGATAGTACAAGGGATGATCAATCGGCATGGTCTAAAAAAAAAAGAGAAAGAGAAAGAGGAAGAAAAGGATGAGAAAGAGAGAAAAGGGAAACGAGAAAAAAGAATAAGGAAAGCAAGGGTAGTAAACGTATTTCTCGGGAAGACACCTTGAACGAGGAAAGATATACGAGCGCATTTTCCCCGAGTAGCACGCAAGCATGAATTGCTTCCAGTTCGAGGAACGTTTAGTACTGGTGTGCCAGCAATTCCTATAAAACGGAGGACATGATTGAAATAAAATCATAACATGGCTACATATTCACGAATCATGCACTGATGTATGTACCAATACGTATATTCCCGAGAAATGCACTGCGATATAATTTCCGATCGTTTAACTCTAGAAAAAGAAAAAGAATTGACGCAGGTAAGATAAATTGCATTATTATTTCCCTGATGGATACTTATAGACGCAGAAAATTATTAACACTATATATACAATTAATTTATTTTTATTATATAATACAAAACTGCGACAGTTGTTAATAAAATTGCACTAAAAGAAAACGTATACAAAAACTACAAGTATGTGTAATTGTAAATAATACAGAATGATCAATAGACATTGGCGCGAGCAAAATGGAGGAAATACTTGTGAACGAGCAGTAAACATCTCTCATATTCTCGAGAAAGCACCTAAAAAGGGAAAGATATATACGAAATATACTTTCGCGGAGCAATGCGGAGTTGTACGGCGCACGTATACGTATTGGCCGGCTCTTAGGTTGCGTTCAGCTCCTGCATCATTCCGCGATTCCGTAAATTTATTTGCCTGCCAAGCGCAAGAAAGTTAAGTTACCGAGGAAAGAATTTTACAGCGGGTAGTAGTTGAAGTTACGTACGCCACTTCAGACCTATTTCCATCCACGCGCGGCATCGTCGAGCAACTTGCCGGTCGTAATACGATGCCTGGAAATTCGATTGCGCTCGATCCGCGTGTACGGGAGAGGCCTTAAAAGTATGCGTAGGTACGGCACGCGTATTTATCTTGCTTTATGGGGGTAAACCAACCCTACGGGGCGCGAGCATAAATTACACCAAACCCTCTCGCGATGGAGGACTGGCCGCGGTTAGGATATGTACTGCCCAAGCGCGCACTTGGAGATTTTATTAATTTACATTTTTAAAACACACGGTGTTACGTCGAGCACGGTGTTGCGTACCGACGATTTTACATGTACACTTTAATCATTCCTTCGTATAAAATCTCGTAATGTTTTAATTCGTTCACAAGGGCAAGAACTGCGGACACGAGAATAGCGAGTGTATAGTGTCAACTGCCGGAAGTTCTCTTCCTTGTAAAATAATATTTAAAATTACACGAACAATAAATGTAGAAGCACACGGAAAATGTTATACACTTTTGTTATTTATTGCATCATTTTATATTTCATGAGATTTAATTCTATATTTTCTTCCAGTCTCTTTCTCTTTCTTTCGCATTTTTCTTTAGAAAACTTTGCATTACAGATAAAAGAAACACAATTAGAATAAAATTCAATTATTATTATTATTAAATAATGTTCATTAAACTCAAAAATGACATTTCCTTTACAAGCTAGAATACGATTAAAAGAATGAAAGTTTATGTGCAGATATCAGATTGCCTCTTGTGGCACGACTATCCTTCTTGAGATAGCTTTATGTCATTTGATGGCTTGTAGTCATTTAAAAGGAAAGGCTAAAGTAAAGTGCCTTAATAAATAAAAATTAGCGACACATCTTGGCGATAATTTATGTACATATCTGGAATATGTCCGCCGTGGGGATATAAAAGCTCGTCTAATTATTTTTTTCGCGTGCGACGCGTCGAGAGCGCGGTAATCTTCGATCTAAGATTTTATGAAGACACGATTCCGGCGCGGGATCGCATGCTGTGAATTTATGATCGTGGTCTCGCCTGTACGTACGGTGGACAGAGAGCGAGTGTCCCTCTGGAAGTTCGTGTTTCCACCTACGTTCTCCACGTTCACGAGCCTCCGCGTTCGCTCTCGCCACGACGAAGGCAGGCAGAAAACGAATCGTCCGAAATGACACGAGGCCTGAATTGTGTTCCGGCAAAAATGTCCGCTCGCCGGAAACCAACCCACGCGCTTTAACGTGATTTTAGATCGATCTCGAAGAGGTATGACATTTTTTTTCAGGCTCCGATTTATGTACGCATCAGCACAAACGCGGAAGAATCTATTTGCATAATTCAATAATTTAATATGCGCACGTAATATATCGTTAAACGTATAACGAGTTATTATTCTATGAAACTAAAAAAATACTATTCCTTAGGCCTATACGAGATAAATGATGTAATATATTATGTTTATGAATAGAAGAGATATAAGAAACATTTATATATGATTCTAATAAATATTTTGAAATATTGAATAAAAGCGTTTTGGTACAAGCTATGCTTACATAAAAATTAGATATGCGAGAATGTTAAAATTTATGACAGATGAAGCATGAGATTCGATATTACGTCTCGGTCTGACTTACTCACGCTTCTTCTACTGATCTTTCTGTGTCTGATTTCTTATACGCACAGTAGACTTCGTTTGTCAGTTGGAACGAAAAAAATCGCATCCAAAGAGAATCGGGAAATCCCAGGAGAAATCATTTCGAACACCTGCTGTTAGAGTGCCAATAACTGTAGACTTTACCGCGTCCTCTTTATTTGCGCAACTTTCAAGCGACAATGGAGAGCGGACGAAAGCTTTCCTACATTATTAAGCCATGTTTCCTCGACGATGCTCTTTATTAAAAGCCACTTTGATGTAACATATGCTCTTAAAATTATCCTATCCGGGTAGCAGTCAACTTTATAATTTAGAACGTAAATTACTCACGAACACGTTGTGAAGAATTTATTATATCATTCTCGAGCACCATAAAACATAGAGACAATTAACTTTTTTCTTTACTTAAAGAAGAAAGAAAAAAATAATTTTAATTCGTATTATAAGATCGTTTAAAAATAAATTCAAAAACGATATGTAAAGTTTAGTACAATTTTGATAAAAAGCAAATACTTATCACGTAAAACATTGCTCTTTTTTACGCTCTTTGTAAGCACGCATTCTACTAGCTATATAGAACTTTCTTACAAAGTGATCAAAATCTTCCAGAAGACTCGGTATACTTAGCTGCGGTGTTCCACGGACTAAGTCAGGGGTTTTAAGGGGATTTAAAAAAGTATGATCTCTCTCGTGTTTCCGTGAGACTTCCGTTTCAATTTCAGCTTCTCACGAGGTCTGTCCGAGTGGCAAGCAAGTTCGCGTGTAACCCGGAGGATTTTTATCCGTACGGCGCAAAATGGGTAGTTGTAGTCGGACTTAAAGTTATACCCGTGATTCCTCCTTTCACACGCCAGACCGCGGAGCATGATCCGAATGATCCTGTCCGTGGAGGGTTACGAACGAGTGCCATTTCTAACCAGCGCGCGCGAGCTCGCTCGTGTGTGCTTTTTCCTCTAAATTGGACGAAGGAATCGCAGCGGGAAACGACCGAGAGAGAAAGAGAAAACGAGATCGCGCGTCGCGGCATGCATACGAAATAGGCGGTTGGGGTTGATATTAAAGCAGTTCCCTCTGGTAAGACGAGGTGCTATCGCGGACAAATGACCCGAAATGCTCGCGAGAAGTTGCGCTCCAAGCGGCAAATTATTTTTCACCGTCGTCGAAAGCGAGCGAGGTAAAGACTGGATGAATAAATGGTAGAAAAAAAAAAAAAAAGGTTTATTAGTGCGAGAAATTGACGTCTCGCGCATCAAGTCGGCGAAAAGCCAAAAAGCAGAGAAGTATATGATACGCATACATCCTCTGAGAATTTCGCCGGGAGTGTATTTGACAAGTGTAACGATCCGCGCGAACTTATACCGAATCAATTCATTACTTCGTAAAGTAAACGTTTCTCTTATTGCTAATCGATATACCCGCGGCGATTTAACTTCCGCGGCTAACTGACGGACTTCCGAAAGAGTTCCTGGAAAATTAAGCCGGCATGGAGAGTTCCTTAGCTTTCCTCTTCTCCTTTGCATGCTCTTTTCGAACGTGTGGACAGAGAAAGAGAGAGAGAGAGAGGTAGGAGAAATCCAATTTAATCTCAGAATGTTATAAAGTTTCTTTTCCAATTCTTCGAGAACACGAGTGATTTAAGGTCCGTCGAAAGGGCGTGTTAACGAGCTCCAACGGCTCTCTTTACCGGCTCGCGTTTGCAGTGCCGATCCCCTTGCACCCCGATTTACTCGGCGTGCGATCCTATGAACTTCCTCTGCACGGGGCTCCTGTGCGCAGCCGAGCCCCAGGGACTAAATTCAACATTCAGACACCTGAGCCTCGGAAATCGAAACGCGACTATCGCTGGAATGAAATCCTTTGTAACGGTTCGATGCGTTTCGCTATTCTAGTCTTTTTTTTTCGAATCGCCTATCGAAAAGCCATTACTCTCCACGTAAATATTTAACGCTTTTGTGAATAGTGAAAATATTTCATTTATAATCCTATACGTATCCTTAATGTTATAATAATCGTATTTATAAATTAGAATTATAAGAGAGTGAGGACGGAGGAGAATTGTTCCACAGAATGAGCAGAAAGATATAAAATAGGAACGATATATTTAATTCGACCCAAACTTTTTTTTTCGAATCGCCTATCGAAAAGCCATTACTCTCCACGTAAATATTTAACGCTTTTGTGAATAGTGAAAATATTTCATTTATAATCCTATACGTATCCTTAATGTTATAATAATCGTATTTATAAATTAGAATTATAAGAGAGTGAGGACGGAGGAGAATTGTTCCACAGAATGAGCAGAAAGATATAAAATAGGAACGATATATTTAATTCGACCCAAACTAGCCGAGAAAATTTTTTATTTTATTTCCACAACGTTTCGACCATCTGTTTTTGGTCCTTTTCAAGCGAAAAACTAGAATGGTACAATTAATTAAAATTAATAAACATTTTTGATGTTAAACGCGAGAATTAAAAATTTTTTACATACTTCCTTGATAAAAGCGCAGTTAGTTGACACTGTTGTCATGATTATTAAACAATATAAGAAAGATATAATTAATGAAATCCTTTGTAACGGTGCGTTTCGCTATTCTAGTCTTTTTTTTCGAATCGCCTATCGAAAAGCCATTACTCTCCACGTAAATATTTAACGCTTTTGTGAATAGTGAAAATATTTCATTCATAATCCTATACGTATCCTTAATGTTAATAATCGTATTTATAAATTAGAATTATAAGAGAGTGAGGACGGAGAATTATTCCACAGAATGAGCAGAAAGATATAAAATAGGAACGACATATTTAATTCGACCCAAACTAGTCGAGAAAATTTTTTATTTTATTTCCACAACGTTTCGACCATCTGTTTTTGGTCCTTTTCAAGCGAAAAACTAGAATGGTACAATTAATTAAAATTAATAAACATTTTTGATGTTAAACGCAAGAATTAAAAATTTTTTACATACTTCCTTGATAAAAGCGCAGTTAGTTGACACTGTTGTCATGATTATTAAACAATATAAGAAAAATATAATTAATAATATTTATCAAAGTACTTAATATAAATAAAAATCGTATCGAATAAAAAAATAAATATTTTATATTTAAAAGAAAAAAAGTTTGCACGTATATGGCGAAAGTGTTAATTCATCACATTAAGATGTGAGTGTGGAATCGCACTTTGGGGAGGGTTTTCGTCGAGGGAACTTTAAATTCGCCGTCAGTAGCTCCGCGGAGAGGTTATTAGCGACTCGTCAACTCCTCTCATATTTCACCCGAGTGACGAAGAATTTTTACATTAGGACCCGCTGTGCTTTGAGGCGACAATTAAAATATCTCGGAGGCTTGGCCTCCTGTGTACAGCGTGAGCTGGCACATGAGCGAACGAGAACGAGAGGGCGAGCGAGCCGCCAATAAAACGAATAGAATTTTGCGTCTGGCCTTCAAAGAATACTTAAACGGCGGTTGATGAGGGAAAAAAAGGCAGCGCAATTAAGCGAGAGACGTTACCCGAGACAGATTGAGGCTTGACAAGTGCGGTAAATGATGGCGTAACGACGCGGCTTTCCAATTATGTCTTTTTATATCGCGGCCAAATGAAATAATCAACAAGTATGTAACGCAAACGAGATTCATAAATGTTCTATATACGCATGCAAGACGTTATTATTGTGTCTTTAATAAACGTAAAGAGAGAAAGGGAGTCGACGAATAAAAAATACGATCGACTTTTTCCCTTCGCAGAAAAAAAGGAATCCTTGATTCAAGTATATTTTTATTCTTCAACGCTATTTGATTGATTTAAGCGTAGAATGCTCTTTGTAATCACAAATTTTCATTTGCCTTAATAATAAATAAGTTTGTGTAAAGTATATTTTATCCTTAAGATATATTCTTGTTTTAAAAATATTTTATATTTGGCGCTATTATAAGGAAATAAAATATACTTGAATCAAGGCATATTTGCATTCTTTCAAGAATATTGTTTTTTCTGTGTCGCGGAAACATAATGGACGTAAGTTGACGAAAATAGCTTCAGGACGCATATTCTCTCTACGTTTACAGTGCAAATCATTGTACCTTTCCGCTTAGGGATTTCACGGTCGGGAACCGAGGAAAGTTGCGACTTTCGTTCTTGTGGATAGAAACGCGACGGGACCGAAGGGGACGTTCCAATCCCTCGAGAGGGTCTCAGGGATGGGAGAATGTTTCGTTCGATCAATCGAAACCCTGGCGCCATTCGTGCCGATTTGTCGGAAATAAGTCGATCCGTATCCCAGGTGTACGAGGGTTATCGGTGTTCGGCTATTCGCACTCGATTCGTCTCAAACGAAGATAAATGCGTCTTACCCACATTTCACCTATGACCCCTTCTCTTATAGCGAATAGAGAATTCCGATTCAATATCCCTTGCAACTAAAATGTATTAGACGACTACCCGTACACACATATATCCTCTCCTAACAAGTCAAATACAAGTGCAATCAATTAATCTAAGATTATCGCAATATAAAAATTGAAGATCCTTTTACATATTAAGGGGATTCTAAACATAGCTCAAATCGATACCTAAACACTCACTTATATATTCCTTTAGCCTTTATTTGTCGATGAAACAAGAAAGAAACGACGAAGACTTCTCGAGAACGTTTAGGATCCCCTTAAAATGGAATTACGAGAAATGCAAATTTTCTCTATGACGAATATAACACGTCGATTCTGCGTCATGTTAATTTTCATGCGTTTGATACGAATACCGCAGAAATGTCGGAAAACGCCGTGGCCTATGCAGTTAGGACACATTGGTTTCGTATGTGTGCGTGAGCATGGAACGTGACAATTTATTCCACGAATATTCGATGTGACATCCGAGCGGTCGGCTTCTCCATCACCTCTCTTTCTCTCGTCGCGCAATTTGTGTGCTTTACCGGTAGGGTTTTGTGCCTGGGGAAAAAGCCGACGGGACATTATATTCCGGACGCTTCGCTTCTTCGTATCCCTCTTTCTCCTTCTCTCCACGTTACGCGGAAATATCGTATAATTTATGCACCCTGCGCGAGCGCGTTCATAAAACCCAAATATTTTAAAACAAGGGTAAAAGAGCGGAAAGAGCGCGCGCGCGGTGGCTTTGCTCTCTGTGCGAAATGACGGTTAGGTAAAGAGATGGGCTTGGCATGAAAATCGGGAACTCCTTTTGTATGACGAAGGAGTAAAGAATGTCTTACCTTCGCCGTTTTGCTTCCCTTGCGACAATCTAGACTTTGATAGGAAGGAGCACGCGATATTACGCTTCGCCTTACGCAAAATTGTGATTTAATCGTTTACCTTTGTTAAACGTCATTTATATATAAGAAAATATATATTTGCGATATTTTTATTAGACGGTATAAAAATTGTGTCGTTCAACGAATTAGAATTGCAATTTTTTCGGCTCCCATGTCACATAGAAATATTAATTGTGTCGCCATTAAACGCTTTTATGGAGTGTTAAAACGCACATTTATTGAGTATTACAACATTGACCGGAAAGCTTAATTCTCCTAGAGATATAAAACGAGAAAGAAGTCCTCTATAAATCAGAATAGACCGCGTTATTCGTGTGTGGCTGAGTCAGATTGAGGAAAATCCGCCATTGTTTTCGCATTCAGCTGGCCGCTTTAACATGGCCCGCGTAATAAATATTCCTACTCGCCCGTAGGATTACGCCCGGCAGGAATAATATTCCTCTTTGTGGATCTCAGCTCCTTTGTTGCGGCCTTTCGCTAACGTCCGTGGTGACGTCAACTACCGCCGACGTAACGAAGCGCCTTTAGAAATTGCCGTCTTTGTTTCGGACAACCCCCGTCAAAATCTCGAACAAAAGTTATTGATAAGGGTTCGAATTGTTATGATAAATACACAAGTATCTTTGCGTATTAAACCATCTCCATTTGATTTTATGTACTATAAAGTACGTATGTCATTCCACTTTCTTCTTAATCAAAACGCGCTATGAAAGTTTAAAACTGTATATTCATTCCATATAGAACTATAAAATCCGTCTCTATCCCCCCTATAGTTTGAAAACGCTTAAAATGATGAAAAAATCGCGAAATACATTTGATCATATTTTTCGAGGGGCTAATCTTTTAAGGAGATTGCAAGGTAGCTTTATAGATTGTAGATTGCAGATTGATGATTGTAAACTTCAAAATGAATGGACAATCTTGATATATTTTAATCAATGCACACACGACGATATAAATTAAAATTAATCATTCAAATGCTACGTTTTACGCAAAATCAACAGATTTATATCGTACGTGTTTATCATTGTGTCGCGATTTCCACCCCCAAGATCTTGTTTACCAATGCAGCAATTCCTCCCACTTTTCGCTTCTTTTTTTAGTCGAATAAAGCAATTCATTGCTTCTTTCGCGATGCTTTTATACGTTTGCACAAATGACTGGGCGTGCCTCGTTTATTCGCAGGAGGCAAACCCTACGAGAAAAAGTTTATTCATCAAGAAAGGACTGGCCCGCCAAGTGGTCGGCTTTGTGATTATAAAGACCGCGGAAAACTTGTATACAGGCTATCTGGCCAATATCCAAAGCACTTCATTCGGATTCATTATTCTTGTACCGTCTGCAATTATCTCAAATTATGCGCGGTTACAGTTAAAAAATAAGTCTACTGTTTCAGAAGAGTCAAGGGATATTGATATTTAATATTTATAATCATTGTTTAATTGTTGTGCTATTAATATCAATGATCGACACATTTTTTAATTTTTATGTAAAGGTGAAAACAAAAATGCGACACAATAATCGGTCTTTCCAAGTATAGTACACTTCTTGATGGATAATTTCCAGTGTAGAGAGTTTCGAGAAATAATTTTCCATCCATCGAATGTACTGGGATGACGGTAATATGCATAACACTAGCAGGAAGTGGAAACAATTTTGCTCACGTAACTAACTTCATGATCGCGGCGAGACTTTTTTCATTGTTTCAAGCAGCGCGTGGACATTCAGGCTAGGAATTCGCCATATAATATCGTGCCTGCGTGCTCAACTATTCTAACAGCAGCCTGTCACGAATCCCCCCACTGCTTTACAAAGCCTTCATCCGTGTAAAAGCCTCGGTGATTCGGCGCTAATTATGAGTAACGACAGTTTTTAACGCTTCGCGGCACGCCAACTTGCTCGTTCTTGCTTTTCTTTTTCAAAGTATTTCTCAAGCTCGAGAAACAATGTCGCGAGCTATCTACGAAGATATCATGAAAATTAACGGCGTAAGTAGTAGCATACAATTACTTCAAGTGAGAGTTGGAATAAAATGTAAAGACGACAATTTTCTGCTTGGTACAAACATAAAAAGCGATAATTGAGTGCTTCAATTATTTTATAAACTGACATTTTTACTATTATTTATGATGCTATTATTGTTTTCAAAGTTGTGTCTTTTGAAAAGCTACGTGTTATTAGTAGAAAAAGATTTCTCCTATTTTATTTTTGCATTAAAATATATTTTTTTAAATTATTTCCTTCCAAGCATGTATAAGATATTTTATAAGGCTCAGGAGAGACGACGAATAAAACTATATTCGCCCACTCATGCTTACAAATAAATCCAAACTCAAGACGATCGCCTTTAAAGCTCGTGGGATTACACAAGCTATCGTGTGATTTATATACGCAGAGAATCTGGCAAAGACCCTACATTAATTTCAGCTAGAATCGCAATCAGGTTAACGTCAATTTTCAGAACAAAAGTTTGCTCATATAAATGTAAAATTATCGATTTCGATAGAAACCATTTTCATTAAATCGCTTGATAATATATTTCTCGATATTATACATCGATTTTAAATATTACAAAAGCGCATTGTAATTGCACGATCCTGAATAATGAAAGTATAGGTATCGTGAAACATGTTACCCCTAAAAAAGATAACAAATATTTGCCGTTACTCTTCAGCTACACTCGCGACGTATTTAAAATCATCTTCATCAGCCTGCCGACTTTCCTATTCAGCTTGCTAAAAGCCGTTCCATTACCTCCTACGCGAAGGCAAAGTCGCTAAAAGTAAAACGAAGAGTATTGAAAGAAAGATTTTGTATACGCGCCACTTGAGAGTTCGCTTTTCTTGAGCGGTCAAACGGCTCGCGATCCATAGAATAAACTCGAGGAGGGTCAATCGAAGGTCTAATCCGCTCCCGGGCTTTAGTACGGGGTGCATCGGTCCGATAGAACAGGGGTCTCTCTCTCTCTCTCGGTCCGATCACCTTTTCCCGAATCCATTCATACGCGGGGACCAGTCAGCAAGTTTGAAATTACATCGGCTAACGAACCACCGCACCGTCCTCATCCTCTCGACAATGTTTCCCTCTCTCATTTCCCCACTATTTCATTCCTCTCTGCTCGTACCTGTTTCGGCAGGAGGAATAAAATTCTCGGTGCTGGTCAATCTCGACCAGCGCGGCAGAATTCTTCTCCCTTTTGGTTCCTCGGAATCGCTGCGAACGAAAACCCCTTAATAACGTTCGCTCCTGTAAATCGCGGTAAGATCTTCGAGAAACGCTGACCACGGTTTACCAACGAAAGTAACGCGCTGGAGCCGCTTTTCTTGCCCTGGCTAATACTCATCCTTCGTCTTCATCTTGCTATCTACCAACTCCAGCAAACGAAAGAGCTTCGGCCGCATTCTCCCGTTTAAATCGCTGCACAATCTCCAATAAAAGCGGATTCCCGAGTGTTTTCTTGGCGAAATCGAGGTACTGTAATTTCTCGGACGAAAAATGTGAGCTTTACGAAAGAGCTTCCAATATCTAAATGCCATTTGAATGTTATAATTTTTTTCTCTTAATGCGAAAATTAAAAACAGTTCCTTTTTCACAATCTTCCGAAAGAAGAATCCTCGAAAAAGGTGTTGCGCGTTTCTTTTCTCCTTTCAACGTGGCGTGTCGCAACAGCGTGTCCGAGACATTCGAAGATTACGATAGATCGTTGCGAGAGACAAGCAATGTCGCGGAAGTACTTTCTTGTGGTTTCAACGATCGAACTTCCTGCTATTCCGAAGAGACAAGAGATGAACAGGGAAGGAGACGTTCGTTCCCTGGGTGGTAGTGAACAAACCCAGAACGGTCGCTATATCATATATATGTATATACTATATTTCAGGAGTACGTGTAGTACGACGTGTATACATGATATACATATATATAATATATATATGTGCAGCATATATAAACGACCCATTCGTCGCTTCTTACTGTTCGCGAATCGCTCGCGAGATCGGCGAGTGTCCTCGAAACAATTTATGCTGCTGGGCGCCCACCACGTCCAACGTGCCTTATCTGGACGCGCGCGCTCCGCACTGATAAGACGGCGAATGGTTTCGCACCGGATGGCGCGGGAGTACAAAGGGGAAGGACGTGACGTAAGTGCGTGTAGGAGCGCCTCTTTATCCTGTCGTCGCCAGACACGTTCGCTATGATTTCGTATATATACGATGGGGTGAGTTCTCTCTGGCGAAAAGAGAGAAACACCCGTGTACATATCTCGATAGAGGGAAGAGTATTTTTTCGCAGGAAATCTTTCAAATTTTTCCAATATACTTCATTTATAGATTAAGTTTCCGCAAAATATCCACGTCGCAATTATTTGGAATAATTGAAAATTGACATTTGTATTTTGATACTTTTATTTAAATAATCTTTCGCGTGTGTCAACTAAAAATATGTATAAAGATTTAAAAAAAAAAAAGATGGTATACATTTTAAAACTATTGTATAGGATAAAATTGCTCGAGAGATATATCACCCCGCAAATAAACAGACAAATTGAACAGAGGAGGAACGTGTTAATAAATCCGTTGCAAAATAGAATTAATTAAAGTCACGCGAATTTCATGGGACATCGAGTGCAACGCGACAGGCAGCGAATGTTTAGAGTGCATCTGGGATCTAAATATAGAATGGACTACGGATCGGTGACATATGGACCGCAGCTCGTGACAACATCGTGCGCGCACGTCGCTTCAAAATACTTAATTAAAACGATGAAGAGAACATTGCTATTAAAAATTCTTTAAAAATAAAATATGTCGAATCGATTACTCGAAAACAGAGTTTGTTGCTTCTTTCAATTATTTGATATAAAAGGCAATCTATTATTGAGGAAAGATCGTGTAACTTAACAGCTTCGATATTGAAAGCATTAATAGTGTATAGGCGAACTTAAAACCACTCCGAGAGAACGAAGAAAATTGTAATACGCTCTTCTCGAGTTTGCAATAATATGCTGAAAGGCTGTCATCACAGAGAAATTGCGTATTCCGACAACTTTTTTAACGTCGAGACCGCGGCGAGCCACATCCGCTCTCGCCGTCGAGACTGTTTATTAGCTATTAGCTATTAGCATTGCTATGCTTTCGAGCAACCCCGTCTCTCGCTTCGTAAATCCTCGAACCAGAAAAAAACTAACCGCGCGCGTATGCAAGAATAATGAAACAGAAAGAGGAAAAAAAGAGAAAATAGCGTCTCATGGTATTAGACTCAGGATTCGCGGAGAGTATTAGATCCACTGAGAGGGCTACTCATGTATACGTGTGCAATCGTCGCTCGCACATATATATTCGTGCGCGGTTAGTTGCGGCACGGATTAACGGTTACGGCCGCAGAGCTCGGACACCGAGAGCGAGAGGAAGATGCTGGAAAGAGGAAGTCTCGAACGCGGATCCGCGAGAAAGAGAGCTCGTCGGCGAGAGAGAAGAGACCGGCGCGCGCGGTCGGGCCGGTTTAAATGCATTTGTATTTGCATTTACATCGGGCCGGCTAGCGGGTAACACGACCATGCGACCAAATTGCCACCGCTCGACGAGCGTATACCGGCGAATTCCTCGGAAATAACGTCGTAAATAAAGCGCGGCTCTATATACACTCTCGTGCGCGACCGTAGTTCCGAATTTTTCGGCTCGCCGATTTTTCCCCGGCACGAGAGGAAGAAATCGTTCGGAGATCTCGCGCGTAATCTACGGGAAGTCTCGCGAGCCGCCCACGTCTTCAGCAAATACGAACACGCACGCACGCATGCGAGGCGCGCGCAAATCTAAGGGAGACGCAAAAAATACGATAGCGCCGAGGGCTACCTCGGAATGCCCGGAGCGAAGAGTATCGGGCGTGTACCGAGCGATAATACGGTCCGGAATCCCGCGGAGCGAAGACTCTCATTGAAGAAGTGCACGTGGTCACGGAGCTGGACGATACGATCGAGGGTTCCCGGTTTCAATTATGGTGCATGAGAGAGAAGAAAGGCGCGCGATGAGTTGGCGAGATTTTCGGTAAAGTATATCGCGTCTTTATGTGCGATAATAATCGGAATATTTATGTAATACGTTTCTCTCGATGAGATTCCTATTGTGGTCTTTTTTTCCCTTACGAGAGTCTAATACTGCGCTTAATATGATGTTAGTTGCGTTAAATTACGCGAAGATCCCTCTCGTGATGAAGTTTTTCTGAAGGAGGGTCTGATGCGGAAACGATGAGAGGAAATGAAATCTTCGCGACGGATAAAGTCCAGGAGAAGATGGTATCAATCGAGTATTCGGTTGAAACCAAAGAGAGAAACTAAAGAAAGCAGTAGAGAAGCGACTAAAATAAAAACGTTTTAAAAAGAAGCACTCTCAGTGAAATTAAAACAGTGGACAATATCTGGGAAATCGTGAAGAGTTTTATTGAACAAACGCAGTCGGAACCACGAGAATGCAACTAACAAAACTCGAAATATCGCTCGAGGACAGACGAGAAGAAATTGTTGACTCCCAATTCATTAAGCGATCTATTAAGTTTCGCGACAAATCAACACGAAAGAATTTTACGGAAATTAAAGAAATTAACTACTTTAATTAACGTATCTCGTTCTATTAGTAATTCAAGATAATTAACACTCGCTACTTTACATCTTTACACAGCAACTTTTCTTGGCGCGACCTCAAGTGTTCTAGTTTCTTCAAAAAAAAAAAAAAAAAAAAAAAGAGAAAAATCTTGTTTCGTTTAACAAACTCTTCTTCAATCTTGAAGAGTACCTTGAGAAGTTAAATTGACGCTTGTCTCGCCTTTCTAACTGCCAAGCGAAATGCGAAGTGGTCCCGGTTGCAACCTTGACCTTTTCCGACGACGACACCTTTCTAATTCATCTTGCGACAAGGTGGTGCTTCGGATGGACTCTCTCCAGCCGAGAGAATCGAGACATTTGGAGCGAGTCGGTGGCGTCCTATCTACGCGAAAGATCGAGTCGCTCGATCTAGCCCGGTTCTCGAGGACTCCGATTCTCCGATACACGTGGTACAACATGTCCGCGTTCGAGGTAACAAGAGAGCGTTATCGAGAGCATCCTCTCTCCTCCTCGTCCTCTTATGGAAACGCGTCCGTGCGTTCGTCCCACACGGGGGTGTTTGCTCCTTTCCGGTTTCTTTCTTCGTGTTCGTTTTCTCCTTCTTCTTGTCATCCTCGTCGTCGGATCCGAGATCCAACCTGGATACGATAGTCTGGGACCGACAACGATATCGATACCGATGGTAACAAAGCCAGCGATTTATAGTGGCGATTTATTGCAGTATTTATATAACGGCCTCTGAGGCCCTCTTTCACCCTCTCTTTCCTTCTTGAGTATGCGATATTACTTAAGTTTGCGCGTGAGGCCGTGATAAAGAGAACGATTGTTTGAAATGCTCGATTACAGCTCAATTCTTGAATAAATAGAGGTGATAAAGTACAATCTTGAACTTTACGAATGTTTTTTTCAGGCATATTAAAAGGAAAATACCGAAGGAGAATTCTGTTCTCTATGATTTTTGGATTTAGCCGAAACTTTACAATATTGTGTGTTTTTGTGCGTAAAACGTGGAAAAAAATTAGGTATTATCGCTAAATTTTAGCTATCCCTAATTAATAATAAATTAAAAATAGATGCACATTGTGTTATTTTTATATCTTTTTCCAGTCGTTTTAATAATTTAACATTTAAGTTCAATTAACACAACAACAATATATTGATTAAATTAACACATAAATGTGTTAAACCGATTTTAACAAGAAAACACAAATTTTTTTACTGTAGCAAACACTCGCACTAGCATTATTTTTTCATAATAATATGATATAAAATAATTTTAATTTAATAAAAATACCCAATAATGTGAGGTTTCGGTAAAATCGTAAAAGACGAAGCTTTCCTTCGGTATTACTATTAAAAGTTATCGAGTCGCTATTAATACGTAATGCGAACATTCCGTCAATAATCGACGAACGATATATGCATCGACGAATTACGCGAAACCACGATGAATTATCGGCATCATTGCGGTTTGCAGCGTTGTAAATGGAGTATGCGCTCGTAGAGATAGATACGTGGCCATTCATTAAATTTAATGCGCGTATGGTCGACACATATCAATTACCCACTTGAATTTAATATGTGAATTTCAATTTATATATAACGTCACGAAATGCCTAGCAGACAAAATTCGAAAGGCCATTGTGCGTTTATCGCAATTGTCAACTGTGAGTCGAATCATCCATCATCTCTTTTTACGCCTCGGAAGTCCCGATATAATGACGAGGTTTACAACGATTTAGCTTTTGACAAATATTGGACGACGTCGAGCGTCGTTAATATAGCACGAGCGATTTGTTCAATTTCGATACACGATTTTGATCGGACTTTTTACTCGCCGAGTGTCTTGTACATCCTCGCCGTCTGACGTTTGACGCTCCGTGTAGAGGATGACGGTCGATTCTTCAGAAACCGGAACTAATCTCCGCGGCACGACGGTCGGTTCTTCACTGTCAGCGTCCAGGGAATGCGACACATACTGGAGCAGGGAAACCCGCGTTTCTTTCGACGTTTGCTCTGTCCCTTCATCTATCAGTATCAGATCACATGAAACTTCTTTCAATTCTTCGTACCTCCGACAGCTATCGCTTTGATACCGCGAAACTACGAAGTAGAATCGCGACAAAAATGTGTGCAAGAAGTAGCGTTATTTATCAAATCTGGCCGCACAACTGGAGATTGTTGAAAATTTCCAATGAAATTTCTCGCTCGCTTTCTCCCACCTTACATCGCACATTAAATATATATTGTGTTTTATATAAAATATGATTACGCGACAAAATTATATTAAAATTACCCGCACCGTGTAATTTCAAATTATTCAGAATTATTAATTGCGGTATTATTAGATCACCATCACTCATCATTATGAAATTTTGGAATCGTGTTGCAGTACAAAGAGAAAGAGAGAGAGAGAGAAGGGCGAGAGAGTTGAAGATATAATTAACAAATGCGATTTGAATTCTCATTGTACTTTTTACTTTCAAAATTGGCTCGAAAAAGGATAAAATAAAACAATGAATAAAAAAACGAGTGGTTTCAAATTAGTATGCGCATGCACGGAACTTTAAAGTTAAAACCGGTACGAAATTGCATTTGCGGAACGACGAGAGGCGCGCTGGCAATTTGTTAATTCGAAACATCGTCCACTAAAGGGGACGGGCTGCATGATTGCGTCATTAGCAGCGAAAAAGCCCACGACGACCGGTACAATATGTAGCGATATTACATTTTTAATATTACATGACCAATTGGGGATCGTAGATTCCGCGGGTACATGTTTATGCATGAATCCACCTGTTAAAATGCGACGCGTACTGACACAATTTATGTTTGATAATTAATGCCATTTCGCGAGACAGAGGTGCATGGCAATGAAAGCGAAACGAATTGCATTATTAACATGGTGCATTCATGACTATATATAGCGATCAGAGATTCGAACAATCAACTTTCACGCTTTATCTCAAAGAAGTTTATTACAATATCAAGCAGGTATTTGGATCTCATATATATTTTAACCGATGCTCTCTTATAAATCATTATCATATATTTCATTTCTTGCACTCATTGCCGATTGAAGATCAAGTGAGAAGCCTGATGAAAAGTTAATACAAAAACAGTTACAATTGCATAATCGCGCGGAAAGATGAAGAAGAGACGCTGACGATCTCACGGGAGAGATACTTGAAGCCGAGTCGTGCATATAAAAGATATGAAAGTGATTTGTTAATACGATAAATTGCACCATCAGTATCAGGCGCGATGAAAGAGCGCCGCCTGAAAAGACAAGGAGAAAAAAATCAGATTCCGCCAAACATATACGTAGTCAGATTATAAGTCGGATAATCGTCTTTTGATTCAGCTTCGAGTTATAGATCGTGTCGACCATACTTCATCATTTCCGCTGTGCATTTAGGTCATTGAACTATCTAGTAACTGACGTTTTACTTTTAATTGTGCGGTTCGGTTGGCGCAATTGCCAATTGTGTGAGTGGAGAATACAAGGACGGAAAAAATGTTAACCATTGCGGTATAATGGTTTCAATCGGTAAACGTTAACCAATCGAAGCCATTCACTTCTCGACACAAGCTGTGATTATATGCGCGTTTTTATAAAAGAGGACGTCGATTAACATTAGTTTCTTCTTTCTCTACTCAAACAGCAAGGTTCAAAGATTAACTAACAGTTTCCTTGGGTTAAATGCTACTTGGAAACTTCCAACTGTTCTCTCGACTGTTATCCGACGATAGTTTAAGAGCGTAATTACTCGATACAGTTCTCGATGCGACTAACGTTCAAAGTTTGCTTTGATTCGATTTGAGAGGAAATGCGAGAAAATGCGCTGATTTAATCAGCTTAATGTTTTAATTAAATCGTGTAATTAATGTAACCGCGGGATATACATATTAAAATAAAATAAAAATAACGCTTTTCCTAATAATCTCTTAACGCGCGCAGCTTATTTTCACGTTGATTTTTCACTCTGCGCAAAGAGCTTTTTCGAATCCAACGAAATCTAATAATCTCCACATTTAATTAGATCGCAAGACGTAAATATGTGTGCGTAAAGTACCGAACGAGCAGAAAGTTCTTGCGATTTACGTGACAGCGACGTTCGCTTAAGCGCGGTCGAGGCGGACGAGATTGCGGCGACTCTCGTCCGCGCGCGCTGTAAACTTCTGTTAATTAAGCGCCGGATTTAATTCGATGCGCGGGGGTGGGGGTGGGGGAAGGGGGTGCACGGGGGCCAATTTTCCGCGAATCGTCATTTATCGGGGCCAGCCTGCAAGGGTTATGCAAATTACGCCGCTGGCATAATTCAGCGTCGCGCAGCGCGGATTAAAACCGGGCGTTCCCATGCAAATGTCTCTCGCGCAGATTGCTACGGTTTGGAAGGAAGACGCGCGCGGTGACACGAGCGAATCAAGACATTGATACTCGCTCGCCACCGCGAAGGGAACGGGATTTACGCGCTAAACAAATTCGTCGGGCTTGAAATATATTTCACTGTCACGTTACAACGTTTTCTCTTTGCTTCTCGACAACGACGCTGATGCATATATTAGAATAGAAACAGCAAATCCATCACTTGCGTATTCCGTGATTAATTTTTAAATTAATTATCTTGCTTTCATAGCTTACGAAGATGCTTGGGGTTTTATTAATTATTAGATGCAAAACTGTCACAAAATTATTTAGGATCCCTTTTCAAGTTGTAACGTCATTCAAAAATTTTGAAGAAAGGAAAGATGCATGATAAAGAAAAAATAACATAATTGCAATAGTAGAATGAAAAAATAATTTCGATCTTGACATAACTTGTTGCTTTATTTGTAATATTGTTACGAAAATGCTTGGGGTTTTATTAATTATTAAATGCAAAACTGTCACAAAATTATTTAGGATCCCTTTTCAAGTTGTAACGTCATTCAAAAATTTTGAAGAAAGGAAAGATGCATGATAAAGAAAAAATAACATAATTGCAATAGTAGAATAAAAAAATAATTTCGATCTTGACATAACTTGTTGCTTTATTTGTAATATTGAGAAGATAATAATCAATACATGGGCGTAAAATGAAAAGGCAATTTACGAAGATGCCTGGGATTTTATTAATTATTAAATGCAAAACTGTCACAAAATTATTTAGGATCCCTTTTCAAGTTGTAACGTCATTCAAAAATTGTGAAGAAAGGAAAGATGCATGATAAAGAAAAAATAACATAATTGCAATAGTAGAATGAAAAAATAATTTTGATCTTGACATAACTTGTTGCCTTATTTGTAATATTGAGAAGATAATAATCAATATATGGGCGTAAAATGAAAAGGCAATTTACGAAGATGCCTGGGATTTTATTAATTATTAAATGCAAAACTGTTACAAAATTATTTAGGATTCCTTTTCAAGTTGTAACGTCATTCAAAAATTTTGAAGAAAGGAAAGATGCATGATAAAGAAAAAATAACATAATTGCAATAGTAGAATGAAAAAATAATTTCGATCTTGACATAACTTGTTGCCTTATTTGTAATATTGAGAAGATAATAATCAATACGTGGGCGTAAAATGAAAAGGCAATTTATCTCGATTTTATAGTATAAATTTCGTAAAATAGTATTCTTTTTCCGATAACAATTTTGGTAGAAGCTATATCACATGTACGAAATACGCGTGAAATTTACTGCCCTTTAGCCGCGAATGTCGTGGAATTCCACGACGAAATTGTTTCGGAAACTATGTGGCTAGCTTTTTGTTTCGATGGCGCTACAAAAATCCAGGCGAACGACAGTGAAAAAATGCTCTTCTTCCTTTCGCTGCCGTTTTGGCGGCGGTTTCCGCTTCGGGAATTTTCGCTCGTCGCAAAACTTTCTCGTCGACACGTATATACGGCTGCATGCGCGAACGGTTTTTCGAACATTTTTAATACCAGCTGCTGTGCTAACGAGTTAACTTGATAAATGGCAATATTCCCCTCTTATTATTACATCGCTATTTTATCGCGACTCACGTTGTACTGGTAATCTAAATTTTCAACACCGTCATGCGTTTAATTATTCGACCATATTTATCATGTATTTGCATAATAGTAAACACAGACACATTTTATATTAATATATTTTAGAGAATATAAAACACACACATATGTATCAAAAATGTGATAAAAAAAACAAATATTATTAGAAGAGATAGAGATAGCGGGAGAAATATCTTTTTGAGAAAAATATAAAAATATAACGAGAGAGAGAGAGAGAGAGAGAGAGAACGATGTATGGGATCGCAATAAAAATGACATTTAATGGTACCAGACGGAATTTAAATTGGCCTAGAATATTTCGTTTCGTTTAAAGAAACAAAAATTTAAAGACATGCAAAGGTTGCTTAATTTATTCGACACGCACAAGTCTTGGTCGGTGGCTGTTCGTAATTTTAGTTTTCGTCGTTTACGATTGGATTCCCCGGGGGCGCAATTCTCGATAAGATCTCAACTACTTCCACATCCTTCACGAGCCTCCTTTCGTTAGCGCATACGGTAATCTTCCCTCGTATGAAACGATCGTATACCCTCCTTATCCTCGAGATCCTCCTTCATTTCCTTTCGACGAAAAGTAATTATTTGAAAGACGATATACCGACGAGTTTTGCGTTACACGCACATTCGGCGACTTGTAACGTCGTACACCAACCGCATCACACTCTTAACTGGAAAACATATATATACGCATGTTTCTTTACAACCATATTTTATCATAAGATAGCTCCGCTCTTTGACAGTCTAAGTACACATTTTACTTTTTTAATGAGATTGTGTTACAAAAAATAAATATTCCGACTGACCCTTATTAATAACTGCAGACATTCAAATGTTAAAATCTTCATTGCATTCCTTTAAAAGCGGACACTCCCTCGCTCTGAACGTTTCAAGTACCTTTTTTATTTTAATCGTATATTAATTATTATATACATAAGTAGGCGCTTTTCAAAGTCGGTTTATTAAATATTTTATAATGTGACTAAATTTTAACCGTAAAGATCTGAATATTATATAAAAGAAATCAAAGCTTACAACACTTGAAAAGGATCGCATAACCGATGGTCGAAACGTAGTGTATGATTTAACAAAACATATAGTCAGTTTGGTTGAGATAAAAAATCTTAATTATTATATACAGGGTGTCCGGCCAATTTGGAGACGATTTTTCCTTAGCAAAAATGTTGAGAAGTCAATAATTTTCGAGTTATAAGCGATTGAAAAAAATGGGTTTTTTGAAAACTAAACGTTTTGGAGTTAAAAGTCAACAGGTAGAGTTTACTATTATATAATAAAATTTTAATTTGAGGCTTAGTTATAAAAAGATACATAATGACAAAATATTAGAAAGTTGTAAAAAATGATGACCTTTTTCGCTGAGGAAAAATCGTTGATCCAAATTGACCAAAGAATCCATTTGTGATCGTTAATTACCAGACACCCTGTATTATCAATATCTACGGAATAAAAATGAATTCTAACCCGAATGCGTAGAATCTGATAGTTAAAAGTCTGACGGATGTTATTGTATTCGGTCGCCCCGCGGCCTACGGCATAAATTACTGACTATACCGGGCACACGTACGAAGTCGATTCCACGTCATTCGATCGCGATATGTCCGATTCATAAGCCACCCTCGAGCGGCGTGCAGGCGCATGTTTTGCACGTCCGGACTGTCCGGCGCAGCGCGTTGCGCGTGTGTGCGTGACTTCGCGGTGCGTTAACGGAAGCGGGTAAAGCGCCGCGCGTGCAATCTGATTGGACGATACTTCTCGTAATTGCCTGTAGATCCCGATCGCGATTAGCCGGGAAATTAATACGATACTGTGTCTGCGCGATTTATGTGACCCGCCCGTGGATTACGCACGAACCCGTGACTCGTGCGTAACCGCAACGTCGTGCACAACACACGCTTAAGGATCTGTCGAACGGAACGCAACCGCACCTTTAGGAACCTTGAGTCTTCGACGTCGATCTTGCGCCCTGAAATGCGATATCACGCTATTTCCGAGATGTCGTTTACGAAATGAGAGGCTGCACGGAGAGTAATTAAAATATTAATTAACACCTGTCTGAAACGATCGAGGTATCTGTAAGGTTAACTGAATATACTGTTATTTATTTCTTATTATATCCAAGAAACGCACAGATTTATTCAGAACTTAATTAATACCGCTGAGATTTTTTTCTCTTTTCATTTCTATTCCGCTGATTAACATTTCAACATCTCGCGTAAGAAAAGGACGTGACGTTTTAATTTTAATGTCACTATATACGTACCGAACGATTCCTCCATCAACCCCCACATTTTTCGATCGCAAACGAATTTTCGACAGAAGGAGAGAGCGAAAAATAAACGAAGGCATCGGGAGACGAACGGAAAAAAGAGAAAGATATCGGGCTCGTGGTTAGCGAATCGCATAGCGATTAAAGGGTGGCCATCCCCGACGAGTCGGGTCAACAGGCATTGTCCGGTGGAATTACCACCAGCGGGCCCCTGTGATTAAATGCTATCACCCCACGGTCTCTCATCCTTCCAAGAGAATCCGGAAAGGAAGAGAGAGAGAGGGAGAGCAACTAATACGAATGGTAAGAGGAAACCAGTGGCGGAAGGGAGACGGTAGAGAAAGCAGAGGGATACGTGCATACCTATATAGGGGCTGCTGCCTCTGCCATCCGTACTTGCATACCTATACCTTGCTGAACCTCTCGACCCTTACCCCTATATATGGAAACGGGATAATGCCCATTGTTTCGAGCATCCTATGCATCCTTGGTCCAAGACGTGATACCTGGGAGCCTTCCTCGAATGCTTGTGTGTCGCGATACGATATGTCTAAATGGCATCTAAATACCCGCCTATCCACAACTGGATCCTCGAGCGGGCTTCCGTTCGATTTCGCTCGAGGATCACCGGATACCTCGCGACGATCGGTATTCAGGTGCAAATTGGGCATATGCGGTTGTGAATATCATCTGCAATTTCTGATCTTCCCGAACGCTCTCCGTCATGTTGTTCATTAAAGTCTGTTTCATTGGATGGAATTTGCACAACTATCGATTGCAATTAGTCGGAAGTAATGAAGATGAAGGCAAATTATTATTGACTTTATTAATAATAATAGATCAGTTAAAAAATTAATATAAAAGGAAACATTTTTGTTTGATAATTAATTAAATATATCAGATTGGTTTCAAGAATATATAATATATAAAAGCTTTCTTTGTAAAATATATGTAAATTTTTTCAATGATAATTATCTCTATTTTTTTATGTAGTAGAAATAAATAATTAATAACTATGAAGAAGTAATTTTCGTCGTTTTAATTTACATGTAAAAAGGATCATATGATGGTGTAAAATGACATTGCATTACGTAAGTATTTGTTATAAACGACTTTTATGTACAAATATGGTCAATGTTTATACAACATAGTTCTACGTCCACTTGTTTTTTTTTTTAATATTGTATAATGACTATTCTATTTACAAAACTTTTGTCTCTCGTGTTATATAAATTTACGTATCGTTTATTTGTGGCAGTGTAAGTTCTTTTTGTAATCTCTTAGATCCATGGCCCCAGACGACTCTCGAGTACGTTAGCTGCGTCAACGCGTCCCATCAGTCTTAAATGGTTTAATAAATCTGCTAGAGCCGTAGTTTCGCGATGTCTGGCTTCCCATAAGTCCAAAATATGTTCCGTTGGACTCGCCTTCGTCGCAAAATAGTCGACGTATCTGTTGAAATGTTACGTCGGCGTAAATTTATTCCGCAAATCCGCAGCATGAAGATAGGTTGCGAAACACTACTTCAAAACTCACCGATCTACTTGCAGTCTTTGAGCCAACATTCGCCAATCATTTCCGCGTGCGCTTGGCGGATCCAGACACTGACATAATTGCTTTCTAAGCGTCTTAGAAAATCTAGAGAAAATCGAAATGAAATTTTATTGATTTTATTATATCAATTAATTCCATTCTTTTAAATTATAAATAAATGTAAAAAATACCTGAATGGTCTCGGTACAACGGATTCTGTCGATCTTGCCGAATTTTTTGTCCGTAAAACAATCGAGGATTCCTTATTGGCATTTCTCTTCCCGCTCATGTTATTCCTTTTTACAAGATCGAGATCGATCCTAAGAAGCAAGCATTGATCCTCGAAACCACGTTGACAAGCGCGAAACTCGAAGCCGAGCCTAAGGTCGCCGGCGACTTTTTCTATTCTAAAAGTACGTCGAATACTGATCCTCGAGGATGACCAAATGCGCCGGTAAGGTACTTCCAGTCGCTCGGCAAAACCGCTCTCTCTGTCTTCGAGATCGATACGAAGCGAGGTGCCGCTTGCACGAAATCCGAGAGTACCATGATCAATGTGAGTGCTGCCTAAACGACGTTCCTACAAAAAAAAAGCATAACTCAAAATTTAAAAAAATAAATAAAAAAATTCGTCATACAAACTGTAACTGCAACTCCTATACACACGTTTATGGTCAACATGCAAGTTCGAAATGCACATTTCGGACTTACCTGTTCGCTTACGAGCTTGAATGACGCTTTCGTGTCCTCGAGCACTCGGCATCTGACGTGATCGCGTTCGCGAGATAGGAAAACCGCTATGCAAAGCCTCTTCACGGCCAATCCAGGCGCGACCACCGAGTTTTCTCCGGCGACTGCGTAAACACTGGGTGTTTCCGTGACGAGGAACACACCACCATGATCGAGTTGCGCGAATGGTTGACCAGGCATATTCGTTGGATCGCCGCCGAGCATCAGCACCTTGCGCCAGGCTGTCACGGACGTTGAACCGCCCGAGCTCATCGATGAGCTCGTGGAATTGTTCGAACGGGTCTCCAGATCGATCTCCGCGGACCACAGACTCAGCTCCCAGTTTCCCGTTCTCAATTCGGCGCAGTGCTCGAACTGTAGGATCACAGGTTTCACCAGATCGATACCCGCGGGTCCGCAGGCCACCACGGCGGACAGCAACGTGAGTCCAGGTGGAAGATTCGGTCTGAAGGCATTTTCTCCCAGAACCGCGAGGTGCAGACTGTGTCGACGACCGCGCGGAATCGCACCTTCCGGCACAGACATCGAAACGCCTACTTCGGGTACGACCAGGAGAGCACCTTGCTCGTCGATTACGGCTTTCACGATAAAGCCACTATTGTCATCCGGCGCGGATCGCTCGTTCTCGTCCGGTCTTTCATCATCGTCCTGTTCGTCATCGTCTTCGTTCGTGCTTTCTGGATTCGCTTGATATGTCGAGCCTGAGGTTATATAAATGCAATTTGCCATAGATGAAGAGCATTCATCCGGGCACGCGGAAAAGAAAAGTCTATTAAAATAATTTATTCAACATTTTGTTCGATGTGTATTCATATTTTTTTTTTTTTTTTTTTTTTTGATTGAATATGAAATCCGAGATCCTATCTTGTTTGCAAAATTATTTTCCAGAAGAGAGATCGATTTATTGAAACTGATTACATAAAGAGCTCTCGTGTTTCTCGAACTTATGGGAATTTCTTACGAGAAGATCGTCCCTCCTCATTATCCGACATGCCGCGTCCTCGTTGCGAATTCTTGCAAGAAGACCTAGTTACGGAGGAGCTCGGGGATGGTCTCGTTGTTGACGGTAATGACAATTGCGGAACGTCATAATGATGCTCGGAACAGGATCTGCACATTACGTCAACGCATCGTAAAATTATGTGGATGTAATCGGATATTGATTTATATTTATATCGTATACCGTGTTCTCATTATTTTTTCATCGGAAATATTGATTGATATACCTGGGTAATCTGACGGCGCTCGATTCGTCGATTACATGTTCGAGACGCCTATCGCTAGCCAAGACGGAGCGTTCGTTCTTAGAAACGACTGATTTTGCGAGATCATCCGGACGACGAAAGTCTAATCTCGCAACGCCGTACAAAGCCTCCATTCTTTCTTTTCGGCGCATTAGACGAACGAAGAAAATTGTCGTTACGGCCAAAATTATCGCGGCTAAGCTTAAAGTGATCCACAGCGCGAGAATGTTTCTGTAATCTACTGCTCTAGTCGCTAGAAGAAAAAATATTTCTTTTTCCTTGGGAAACGAAAACTCTTGTAATAAATTATTCAATCTTTTCTTTACCTTCTTTAAATACTCTTGGACCATCTTGTCCGAGCGCTGCGTGCGATGAAAAACAAATATTTTAGTCTCTATTTCATATGCTACAATAATTTTTTACATCAAGAGACTTTACATCATTTTACCACATTCCGAAAAATTAATCACTTCGAAAAGCGGCTTGGAAAATATTTCAATTTCATCCATTCAGGCAGTCATTGTCGATGAATCATCGCGCATGCAAAGTCATCGAATTTTACGAATAGCAATCGAATGCGGGGCGATTAAAAAGACCGCTCCTCCCAGATAAATCGTTAGGCATCGAGCGCGTATCACGAAGAACAATAAGAAACAGAGAAACTCGGCTGGAGCTCACCATTACATCGATCCGTGGAGCAGGACTCGACGATGACGTCCTTGCCTTGACAGGAACGACCGCCATTGCTCGGCGGGGGATCGTTGCAGGATCTCCTTCTTACCCTCGAACAATCAGGACCGCATGCGGACCACGAGGACCAAGTTGACCATCTGCCATCAACCGCTATACGCAACGGGGTGAAGTTGAAAATCTCGATTAAATTGTGATTATCCGATTTGCAAGTCAGCGAAAGAATAGATACATCGCGTATTTTGATCATTCAAGAGAACGGGAGACTCATATTTACAGCGCTTAAACGTCTATATAGACGCAATATACATTTTAATTTCGAGCGTGTTTGTTAATTTCGTATTCTGTAACGAGTCGCGCGAACGTAACTCTATATTATTTTGTGCGTCGCGTGAATGAGTCTTTATAGTTTACCTACCAGGGCAGGAAGGATTGCATTCTACCCTTTGTGTGGCTGGCCCTGGGCACGTTTGACCGCCGTTGATTGGAACAGGATTTGTACATGTTCTTGTCCTCTTTTGTACGCCTCTACCGCAGCGAACGCTGCACTCTGACCACCCGGACCAGGACGACCACCCGCCGTTCACTGAGAATGGATCGGGAAGAGAGAGAGAGAGAGAGAAAGAGAGAGAGAGAGAGAGAAAAATATCGACGAAATTAAAACGGGAACAAATAACATCTTGTTATGCCCCGCGGCTCGAACAGGCTAAGACGCGAATGAATTGCTTATCCAATGCAACGTCAATTAAAAATAAGAAAATCCAAGTTTAATCACCGTGAAATCTGCAAGCGCATCGACTTCGAATTTAGTTCTTGACAAAGAGCTATGAATCTGCGGTACGGATATTGACTACGCGATTCTTATCTCGAGGGTACAATGTGAAATGTAAATAAGAAGAAAGAGATTTTTTGGCGATATGTGTATAAAATAAAAAATAAAAATAAGAAGACACTACAAGCTGACATATAAGAACCATAAATTCTTTAGCGTCTTTCGTCTTAATTTCCGAGCATTTTGCCAGCAATTTGCATATTAGATGAAAATAAAATAGCTCACCGTAAATCGTGAGCACCGCCGGTTCGCTGACTCTCCTCGCGGCGAGGTTCTCGGCGACGCACGAATAGTTGCCTTGATGCCTCAATTCGGCCTCTCCCAGGAGCAAATGTCCGTCGGCGGATTGCACGAAACCGGATGCGGATGCTTCGTTGGGATCCGCGTCTGAGGGAGCGGAAGCTGCGCCGGCGGCCGTCGTCTCGAGAGGCGAAGCCGTTCCTCAACCAAGAGACCTTCGGCGTCGGTACGCCCAAAGGTGGCGAACATCGCAACTCCGCGTTACGGCCGATCTCCACCGACAGCGAGTACGGCGGCGACAGGAAGTGCTTCTTCAGATCTATAAATCGCCCATCGGCCAGTTTTTTTTAATATCCGCACGCTCGAGAGGACGTCGGATGAGAAATAGAGAGGGTGGTACTCAGCGATATTAGGGGTCGCGTGTACAAACGTACGAAAGGGCTTTCACGATTTCGCCATCAGAAAGGCGGAAAGAGATTTGCGACGCGAGAACCACGCATATAACGGCGATCATTCGTCCAACCTGGCTCGGCATTATTTGCCGCGCCACGTCCGCGTTCAAAAAGCGAGGCTTTTCATATCTGCTCTCGTTGAAGAGCGTAAGCATACCTATAGACGTATGGTGTACCGCGACGCGGCAGTTACGCGCTTTAGAAACTGGCGGGATTCTATGCCCACGTTACATGTACGTAGACCGGACTGATGGATGATACGTCCGGCATCACAAAGTCCGCGCTATGGACCATCTACAAATGCATCAATTCAAATGCATTTATGTTGCGCCCCTTTACTCTTATCCTGTCTCTGTGGCTTCGTGGATTTTTATTTTCATAGACGATACGTTGTAAGATACAAATGGGATTTTAATACGTCGCTTTGTTCAAAGCTCTTTTCAACAAATTTAATTTTTTTTCTTCCATTTATATATAGAACTCGCATACGAAAGTTACTTCTGCTCTTGTCAGCGCATTTATGAGCGATAAACTTTCATTTCGAACTTTGCTCCCCTCTAATGAATAGCAAGTACGATCGTTCTTCCGCGCAATTTATTTTCTTCGTCGTTTGTTATCATCCGTGAAAATGCGTCACTCTGCGAGCACAAAATATTTAAACACGCACGAGTAATTCAATACGAGTGATCGCTCTTGCTCAAATTAATTGTCTACGCTTCGTTTGTTCGAAAATATAATAAGATTGTTGCGCGGAGAATCGTTTCTACGGCAAATCGCGTAGTACAACATCGATTCGATCGACATCATGGATTCAATTTCGAAAGCGCGTCTGCTTTCTGTTTGAACGCAAATACCGATTTAATTTTGCATCCTGTTTGCCGCGCTTATTTGCGCGAGATAGCGCGATTCGAAATGTCTAAATGAAAATTGCTCTTGCGCTACACCTTTTTTACGAAGCGTCCGCCAATCCCATTGCAATCGTATCGTTATTGGAATTTCATACACGAAAAAATACCAAAATACACTTTTCATACGGTTTATCGCGACTGTATGCGCGACTTTATTTTAGCTTTGATAACCGACGAGTGTTTCGCGTTGAATGACAGAGATTGTCCCTGTGTTTCCTCTCTCTGGGCAAAAAAAACGTAACGCTATTCCGAGGCTTACGCGTCTGTCGTTTCGTTTGCAATAGAATATCGATTAGATTTTGTACTCGATTTGCGCGTCACAGGACACTTGATGAAAACCGAATCGCGCTCGTTCTGTCGCTTTAATTTGTCCCATCTTCCGGCTCATTGCGAAATGTGGAGGAATAAGACAGGGAGGGGTTGAACTTTACATTCGAGTATCGTCAAGGGCTTTAAACGAATTACGAGAATCATATTAACAAAGTTACTACATGTAAATAATAGTACGTATAATGAAATAACCGGGACTATATTCATCGCGTATTTAATGAGACATGATTCGCATGAGACCTTTCTGGTAGAGACGTCTCGTCACACGCAAGCGCAATTATATATATAAATAAAGAATGTCGGGAAATAATAATTGCATATATTACGGTGATACTACAAGTGTATAATAAGCTCGTCATAAAATAATTATCTATTCTTAGTCCGCGAATTAGCACGCCTACGTGAATTACGAGGACGGAAATCTTTGAAATAGTTGTCACCATTGTGTCCGTTCAAAGGGACTGTTCTCGTACTTCCCCTCGTATTAGCCCGAGTGAAAGTGACGTAATCTCCTGAGTTGGAGCACGTCACGTACCGCGGAAACGAGCGGCGCCCGGTCATTACCGCAATGAGAGAAAGAGAGAAAATCCTTTGCGTCGGTAAAGAATCATTCAAAGAGAATGGAGGGAGTATACACACAGGATAGAGGGCCACGCAGAGCGTGTGGAGGACTCTCTACTTACAGGCGACCTCAACCGTAGCGGGCTGCCCTCGAATTTGACCTGGTCCCGACCATGCCACGCACTCGCACTTGAATCTCTCTTTCCCGAAGTACTCCTCGACCTCGTTCCTCGTCACGTTCAACTCGACCTCGACGACCCTCGTTCCCGTACGAGGGTCGACGAAATCCTGCTGCTGCGAACGCTCGGCCCGGTCGCCGTTGCAGCGAAAATACACCTGCGGAAAAAGAGTTCGGTGGAGCGTGCAGTTTTGCGTGCCGTGAAAGAAACAACTTGTCTTCGTTAAATTGCGGCTAAGTGGGTAATAAGAACGGAGAGAGAGGATCGTGCACAAAACTTGTCTGAACCGAGAAGGAAATAAAGACAAAGGCATGTTTCCTAAGAGGAGCATTGTGCGAGAATGATACTCTGGACTTGTGTAATACAAAGGAGCGAGTTGTAAGATACGTGAGGTAACGAGAAAATATATGTAATAAGGCAACAGATCTTCGTGGAAAACGTTAAACGTAAAGAGGTACAAATTAGAAATTATTAGTGCATTACCTGAAGAGCGTGCGCGGCTCGACAATGCAACGTCGCCGGTTTCCCTTTCACGACAAACGTGTCGACGGGCTCCGCCAGGAAAATCGGCAGGGAACCGCCGGCGATGAGATCGGTATCGCTCGTTATAGTCGCGGTCTCGTAGTCACCGTAATCATAATCTTCGACAGGATAACTCTCCTCGTCATCGTCCTCCGCGTCATCCTCTTCCTTCGTACCTATATATAAGCGAGCACACGCTTATCCCTTTTTTCGCGCGAGCCGGAAAAAATCGATAATTCCAACGCGATTCATTCCGCTAATCCAATAGAGCCGTCAGCATAATCCCCTTCCCTTTCCCACTCTTTTTGACGCAACATAATCCATACGTTCCCAAATTTTTCATATCGAATCGATTGAATTAAATCGTCGCCGCGAGGCCTCGCTCTTGGTCCATCGAGGGGGATTAAAGCCGCGTCACCGCGATAAAGAGAAACGACGATGTGTGGAGACGGCGTTATCGGATTACTAATGGTGCATTATCGGATCCGATAACGTGTCGATCGTACATTTCTGCGCTCGTCCTTCCCTGGAAAGTCTATCGCTATCCGAAGACGCGGTATCTCGCCACGCGCGACGCGTAACATATATATATTTAGCTGTCGAGTTGAATACAAGATGCGAAACGGTAAAGCAGGCTCAGCGATGCGTTTTAGCGGATTTTGCACGCATGTATATCAACCCCACGCTTACTTTACGCTTCGTGTTCGCCGTCCCGCTTCCAAGTTCCCGCGGGAACTTTATTACACCCCGAAACGATTGCGCCTTTCTTGTTTGACTCGTCGCAGTAAGCCAGGCACCGGCGGACGATGATTACCCCCGGCTGTCACGTTCATGAGAAAACATGTCACGATCCGTAACGCGGGGCTTACGCGAGAATGTAAATTTAACGCCGCGATTTCGAACGACTGGCCGGAAGCGAGCGAAATGAATTTTCAGTGGCCGCGGAAGCGCCGACGTTGCAATAATAGCTATTAATATTTAGATTTGTTTGGCGCGCTTAACAATAACATGATGTATGTGTATATATAATAAGCAATGTTATTTTATTTTTAAATAATCAACACGTGTGCGAGATACAATCTATATTTTACGCAAATGGGGAAGCTAATTAAATGTTGATATTTCGAAAATAATATTGTGAAACTTCTATACTGCCTTACTTACTTTCGAGCGCGCTGGCGAGGCGAAGAAGCGTTAAAAGAAGAATACTGATCCTCAGCTCCATCGTTTTACCTCACATTTCACTCAAATCGGCGTTTTATTCGGTGCCACTTAGGATAAATTAATAGATACAACAAATTTCATGCTCTACGCTGACAAGTTTTACTAGCGTCGCGCTTATTATCACCTTCCTCAAACGATTTGGACTTCATAATCGGCGATTATTGTGTCAGATTTCATTCAATATCTTGTACGATTTTAATAAACATTCACCGGTGATTCGCGTATCAGGACAGTGTATCGTCGCACGCGAGATCTCTACGACAGATCCAACGATCGAGCGTCATATTTGCCGCGCGTGAAAAATTATCAATTTACAAAAAGGGCAGCCGTGTCTCTTTTTAAAAAAAAAATGCCAAAACGACAATTAGTCGCGGCTCATCTAGGCTATATGACGAATCTGTACGAGGGTGCTCGCACTTGCATGGTTGCACTCGCGTTCGAGCGTGCAAAAGGGGGGACACGTGACCGGCCTTCGAACCCCTCGGAGCGCGATAGCGAGCGAAACCGGAGGAAACGAGGAATCCGCTAAGGGAGGGTGGCTGCGCGATGCTCGCAGGTCGGCACGCGGTGGACGACTGAACTTGCCGACGTGCGCGCACCTCTATATATACATATATATATATATACGTCTCACTTCGATACCGACGCTCTTCTTCATCCCCTTGTCGTCGGGGGTGTTGCTGCTGCTGCTGCCAATGGTGGCGGTATCTGCGGCGGCGGCAACGACGACAACGACGACGGTCATGGTGATAGTGGTGATGGTATAGTGGTGGTGGTGGTGATGGTGGTGGTGGTAGTGGTGGTGGTGGTGGTGCTTGCGATGCCGGAGGCTGCGCTTTCTTCCGCGAATGTTTTCCTTCCGCACTGAACAATGATCGACAGATCACTCTCTCAATATATGCACCCGTCTGACTCTTATATCCACCTTTATCGAAGAAAGTTGTTTAATTCTTAACATGCTTACTGTCACAGTTTTAAAAATTTGATCCACGTAAATAAATATTTTTTTAGTTTTAAAGAACAAATTAAATTTGATTTAATTGCGAGGAAAAAAATAAGTCAAGTTGTTTGTATGTACAAGGAAAATGTATATAATTAATTTTGACAACGTTAAAGAGACTGATCGTGAGAGGAAATAATTGAACCCTTTATCAGAACATCGATGTCACAATCGACAACGATTGAAGTCGGGAATGAAAGCGTGATCGAGGGTCATTCATTTCTTAACTAAGATCCGATTTTGTGGCTGAGACATCTTCTCGGATAGAATCAAGTACACTTATATTGGCACGTCGAGGAGGGTATTGTTGTGCTCGAAATGTCGATACGTCCGTTCCTTGACGATTCAATATTCATCCACCCCCTTCATTCATGGCACGTCGTAAAGCCAGTGCTGTTAGCCTCGAGGTCATTGTTATCGCACCTCGTCTACCGCCGAGATGCTTTGGTATAAGGATCGAATGGATATCACTCGAGCATCAACCTGGTGGAAGAGGGGACCCTATAGAAGTGGATCCTTGGCGGGAACATATGGGATTTCCTACGGTCGATCACTGCCGATCCGCTCGAACGTGAAATCGGATCCAACCGCGAGGACGAGTTCGAGACGCGACGACGGCCCTTTAACCTCACGACTTCGTATGAAGATGGGTGTAACGGTAAACGAGCTTCCGAATCGCTTGGTTACACACCCAGGAAACCGATACCTTGTTGCTACTTGGTGTAAATAGATCGGAGAGTGTAGAACGAGCCCGTATCGTGTCAGCTCGCGCTCTGCGGGAGAAATCTTGTAGAAAAACGTTATATATTTTTATACGACGATGTTAGGTAACAGACCCATTTAACGATAACGGATATTTTCTAAATCCATGCCTTTTATTTTTAAATATTTATTATCGCAGAGCGAAAAATGGAGAATATCGGAGTCTAAAAATATTTGTCCAGCTTTTTCCAAAAATACAACTGACGTATCTCGATAAACATTAAAGTGCATTCGAGCATCTCTCCGTGGAATTCTGTCGCGCTCTATTTATTTTAGGTATTTCGCGACGTTCAGCCACAGACAGGAAGATCCCCGCAGCACTTACCCGTAATTAATGATATCCTATAGAAGGAATTAACGTGCAAACAAAGTATACATACAAGTACACATTAGTGCTCGATCGAAGTTCGGCACATACATACATGTATATCGCGATAACGTTCAAGTTGCTCCATGTCCCGGGTATTAAGGTGGCTACGGAGCGTCGAATGACCTTAATCCGGATCTTTATACATCGGTGTATTCCGTCATTATACATTATACTCACATGTATATCGGTTCACCGAGACGTCGAAGCTTGACTTATGCCGATGGCCCTCACTCGCAGATGGTTATCTCTCGCCTTTACGAGAGAGTCGATCCCTTCGAGCTCGTGCAAGCGCGGAGCGCTTAAGCGATTTAACGTAAACACACGTAGCAATTTGTCCCGGGCTTTATGTCGCCCTCGGGAAAAAGGAACCCACGCGCTCGTTCCGTATCGTTCCGGATGGAGCAGAGAGGAGAAGCGTATCCGCGATATGACAGAATTCATGCGACGAGAACGGCGGAATTGACGAAGAAAGGAGCAAAATATAAAGCGAATTTTAATGAAGGAACAGCTTGTTTATTCAACAGTACGTTGACATTTTATAAATTGTCTTTTCAATGACGACTAATTACACAATCAATAAGATGCAATTTAATTCGAACAAAAACTGGCTATTCAGTTTATTGAAAATAAGTACACACGACGTTTCGACCCACATTGTGGTCCTTTTCAAGTGTTGTTCTTGTTCAGCAATTACATTGATTAAAAATAGAAACATGAAAAGGACCACAATTACATTAATTAAAAATAGAAACATAGAAAAGGACCACAATGTGGGTCGAAACGTAGTGTGTATTTATTTTCAATAAATGAATAGCCAGTTTTTGGTCGAATTAAATTGCATCTTACTATTTGTTAAAATTTTATCACTGGCGATCAACAATTAATTGTGAAGATTAATTACACAATCGCTAATTTTGCATCCTTAGATAGAGCGATGGAAACGAACAACGAGAAATAAAGTAGGTGAATTGATTTTCAAGACAGCTCGTCATAGATATTATGTCATACCTCTAAGATATATCACCAGATGAATAAATTATCACATATCTGTTTCGTTATATATTCATCATTATATTTGACAAGTTATACCTCCTCTTATTTTTTAATATTAACTTGTGTTTTTTATATCGATATAAATAAAATATCTCTCTCGCCAAGCATACGCAAATATATATCATAAAAGTTGATCAAATATATTTCTATTTATAAAATAAAATTAGCGGCCTAGATGTGTCATCAGTCATCGATCGAATCGACGTTAATTGGTCGTTTTGGAATACAAATGCGGAACGATACGAAACGATCCCACCGTACATTGTTATCCATCTTTGTCTGCATAATGACACGGGCTATATCTACGGCGCGCGCATATTTGCACCGGGCAATGTTTAGTGCAAATCACAACCCGCATAACGAGATAATCGGGGGGCGTAATTAAAAACAATGTCGCGTCACATATGATTATGCGCGGCTTGCGAACCAGTGACAATGAATATTGCCCGATTGCAAACAGACACCGCGCGTAATTGGCTTCCGCGCTGCGGCCGTTAAACGCCGGACGATAAACACGCTTAACGCATTTCGCCAAATATGTCGCCGGATGATCAATGCGATTGACAGAATGCGCGGATAACGCGACGACGCGACGCGTCCGACGATTTAATCATTAAACCGGCGACAGTGTGTTGCGCAGTTTCGTTGGTTCGCGGCATTTACTCACAAATGAACTTTGCCAGACAAGGCGTGAAGCGCTCGCGAACTCACAAATGTGCAAATCGGACAAATTCAAGATGATTTGAAGGATCGCTGGGTTACCGTTTTCGAGGCTGCGTCGCGAAGGCCAATTGTTTCATTTCATTTTCTCCTACTCTTATTCTTGTGAAATGCTACCAAAAATCGATACCCTCGCTGTCTTTTTAAATGGCCACACGATCTGAATTATAAATTATTGCATCGAAAATAATCTTATTAAAAGTTTATTTATAGCACAATTATTAAATATTATTAAAGGAAAAGTTGAAGTTTCTCCGAACATAATTTTTTTCAATATATAAAGGCATGTATACCCTGGAGCTATTCTCACCGATACAATATATGTATGTGTATAAAATGTTGCACCGTCTGTTATGTATTACGTCATTTGAAGCGGATGACCGTCCTCTTCGCCACTCTTGCGCTTCTACAGTTCAACAGAACGTCGTCAATATGTATATATACGTATCGAGCGTGCACGGGGTTGAGGAACCGTGGGGTGGAATGTCACTGTCTCTCTCTCTCTCTCTCATCGATTGTATCTCTCCTAAAGGGTTGTTCGTAGGATCTACCTCTTGCGTAGAAACTCCTTAATATTTCAGCGAGCGTGCAGCTGTTGTCTTCGCAAACTCGAGAAAACCTGCAGGTCTCTTACATAGCTCTCGACGAAAGTGCGGTTGTGTCGAGGGATAAGGAACTCGGTATATAGCTCATTCGCGGCGATGTTCGTCCGTTTTGGAAACGGGCGGCGTGCGATTGTTATTAATTCAACGGGCGCTAAGAGGACCCCACGGACCGACCGCGGGACAAACCGGAATATCCATTAGCCATCGGTTATTCATGTCGAAAGTTCGTCGCACGCGAAACGGCTCGCCGCAGCTGTCTCGGCGATACACGGGTATCGCAATGTCAAAACGCGTGATCGGACAACCTGTAGGGAAATTGATAGATATCAGCGAGAAGAGTAATCCCAAAGGGATATGGAACGTATGGTTTAACAGGAGATTCGTGTAATTATATTATACTGTTATTATCGCTAATGCAATGTTACTTATTGAATGCATTTGGAAAATAGAATGTTTGGAAAATATTATAAGTATATATGTATATTACAATAAAATTATACATTCCAAATTTTATATTTCAATTTTTGAGAAAGTATTTTTTTTTTCATTTGTGAAAGATAATTTATTTTTTGGCTTTCCGAATTTATCTCTTTTTTTTTTATCCAACCAATGGCGAAGAAAAAAATGTTTTACAAGGTGGAAATAAATGTCACTTAGCTTTCACCACTCGCGGTTGCATGGTAAACTTTTTCGAGGCAAGACCGAACAAAGAAAGGGTCCGATCTAGGGATACAGAGACGTTGACGTTATTTATAATGCATGAGACTCGAGGTAATAGAATACTCGTACATGCAAAGCGACGACCGGCCTTCCTAGGAAAGCAAGTCGCTTTCAACCCCTTCGACAGAATTTTACTTCCGTATTACATGCCGGCACAGAGCATCTGTATCTAAGTTTAGAATTATGTATCGTACAGTAAGCGCGTCTCATCAAACTTTCATGATTGCGACGAGAAAGAAACTCGGAGAGAAACGAGTATAATATAATTTACTGAGAAACGTTCGGTGCTTTTCATCGAAAACAGCTTAACGCATTTCGACGGTTCTTTAATCTTCACTTTTTTTTTTTTAATTAACCTTTCGCCGAACATCTTATCTTAAAAACTATCTCAAAAACAATGCCACGCTCACTTTTTAATTTTCTTAATTGCATAATAACGTTGCTTCAATGTCACGACTATGACAATACGACATTCGCATCGTCGTAAAAATAAGAGTCCCCTTTTCATTCGACGCACAATGGCCTTATTCGCGAAACGCCCACCACCAAGAAGAAACAAAGACCTTGCTTTGAGACCAAACTTTCATCATCCTCAAGGGCATGCTTTGCAATTTGCAGCGACTTGTCGCGCGGCAGAAACTCTCTTAAGCTGAACTTTTCTCTATAAGACTTAGCGAAAAAGAGCAACTATCCTCGGGACAAAGCTCCCAATTCTTGAAAGCACTCCGCGAGATACGTTTCCCTGATCTCGACACACACTCGGAACCAGGCAGCGATTTTGCGATAAGCGAGGATTTGCTCGCGCTCGCAAAAGTATACGCGAGAAGAAGTCGATCGTGCTCACCCTTTCATAAAGGGAGAGTCGGCCCCCTACTCGAAGATGGCGACGGAGGAGCGAAGACGAGAAGCGCCACTCTCGAAAGGATACTCTCGGAGGATTTTCCGAGCGTCGGAGGTAGGAAGTCCCGGCGGGCCTTTCACAACCAAGAGAGGTCCTCACAATACGTCGTTACGGGGCGGCTAACCCTCCCCCGGCCGAGGGCTCGTCAAGTGGATAATCGTTTTAGGGAGGGCGCCACAGCCACGGTATTACCGCCTTTGTGGCCCATGTTTGAACGCCGCCGGCACTCGGGCAATCAGGTCGATTCACAATCAGCGTACTTTCCGCGCCGTGACCGATCGCCGACGGAAATCGGTCCTTTCCCAGAAACGAGTCGCTCGCGTGCAACAGACGAGGTGCAAATATTGCGGGTTTCCAATCGCGAACAATATATTTGCTCTCTACTATATATATTGTATTGTAATATTAAAAATGGATATGGGTCAGTTTGAAATATCATTGATAACGACAAGTTTTCTTGTCTCTCGGAATAATAATTGAAGATATGACAAACTACGCAAGAATAGCAACAACTACTCAAGGTCCTATTCGGGGTTCCAGACAGAATACATTTGCAAGTGATGACTAATTCATCGACTCATGAATAAAATGTTCACGATCTCCATTGTAATGTACCTTTATCCATTGACGATGCAGCATTTCGACGCGTGAATCCGTGTTGTACACACGGGAGGAAACCGTTATACGTGCGAATGGAGAGTTAATTTCGGACTGCCAAAAAAGTACAATAGCAGTAGGCGCCATTGCTGACGGAATTCCGAATGAGACGGTAAATCATTTAAGTCTCATTCATTTTTATCAAATCTTTATTTCTCCAGGATTATCCAAATGATGCGTAATATATATGGGAAAAGCTGAATATAACAAAACTCCATCATAAATTTAATTCTCAGAGGAAATGATTATTACTATTTTAATAAGCACAAAAAATTAAATTCAACGTTCAAATCTCATAAAACGTCATATATCACAATTCTACATTTTATAGTACAACATTTAATCAATAATTCACTCGTATAACAGGTAAACGTGTTACGAATCCAACGTGGAAGATGCTAAATATTTTGTGCGCCAAAGTTGGACGTCGATTAAAGTTGTTGTACGTGCGCGAAGGTGATTTATACCGTATCGAAAGCGACGTGGGATTAAATGGGGGGGATCGTGTGCTCGCTGTAAAGCACATGCATACATACGTGTCAAACTGAAAGTACGAGATTTCGGGTATAGATGCGGGTTCGCGTCACGGCGCGGCGGTCCAACGAGAAAAGCACCGGAAGCCACAAGAAATTCGGCTTTTCGGACTCTCGCACGCTCGTCCAATTACCTCGTATACAGCATTTACATAACGTATACAAACGCCTATCCTATACCCGAGGACGAAACCGCCGCTCAATGTCGCCACCCTCACGAGACGACGACGGCCTCACGGCAACCGAAGTAATTACAGACGCGTTTCAGGGAGCGCCGACTGAATACAGAAATTATGCAGATGGCGTAATAATATTCGCCACACGTTTGCTCGGGTCAATATTGAACTAAGCTTCCTCGTAATTCCTCACGAAAGACGGGCGCGATTCACCACTACCGCGGCGAATACATCGCGCGAGCCTGCCTTTAAATTTTATGCCCCACTGTGTATACGCGATGTGAAACTGCCTATAAAATAAAATTCGTTCGGATTTAACCCTGCTAAAACTGATGCTCGACGGATTCGCGAATACTCCGTCTGGTTTTTCTACGCTTTGCAATTATAATACCTCGCCTCTCCGACGTGGCGCACTGGTCTCTCGTGAATAAATCTACAGCTATTGATGTTATTGAAGTCGCGGATGTCGCAAACTTTTTATCAAGACGATTAATTTACGCTTACCCAATTCAACGAGATATATATCGCAACAGTCTTGACACTTAGATTTCATCAAAATATAAAGTTTAAAATCTAAATAATTTAAAAAATCTTCACAATTAAATTGTTGATCGCCAGTGATAAATTTTTCACAAAAAATAAGATGCAATTTAATTCGACCAAAAACTGGCTAATAAGTACACACTACGTTTCGACCCACATTGTGGTCCTTTTCAAGTGCTAGAATACAAAAATACATAATTTGGCGAGCGAAATTAACATTACATTAACAATAATTTTGATCTGTAATACATACTTGTTCTTATTCAGCAATTGCATTAATTAAAAATAGAAACACGACAGTTGTCCTGTCATATCGACAATCTGTTAACATTATTTAAATGATTTAAAAAACATAATACCAGTCTACAGTAGTTATATTGTTAATGTAATGTTAATTTTGTTCGCCAAATTATATATTTTTGTATTCTAGCACTTGAAAAGGACCACAATGTGGGTCGAAACGTAGTGTGTACTTATTTTTAATAAATGATAAGCCAGTTTTTGGTCGAATTAAATTGCATCTTATTTTTTGCTAAATAATTCAAACATTATATTTAAATATAAATGTATTTAAATAATATACCGGAGAGTTTCACACCGAATATTAACGCAATTTTCCGAAGTTAGAGCCAAGAGCCCGAGCGAAGTAATTACGACGGATTAAACATCATAATTGCGGGCGTTTAAATAGCATTGTATTATCCGAGTCTGTGTGCACCGAGCGTTTCGCCGTGCCGATTCCGTTTCGATGCATTTACGGCTTCACCGAGTAGAGAGAGAGTCCGTGGGCTAGGTAGAATAGATACATTATCCATTCTCGCGCGTGAGAGAAAGCGGTCGGTGGATCTCGCACCTTCTCTTCGTCACGCTCTCTTGTGGAGTGGCGCTTTGCGGAGATATCCGGCCGTGGAGAATCGGCGCTATAAATCAGCTGTTACCGAGTCAATTGAGACGTCGCGAGCACTCTTTGCGCTCCGAGTCCGCGCGGTTGGTGGCTTTTTGTCGAGCACGTCGAGGACGAGTGAGAAAGAAGAAGTAGAAAGGGGATAGTCGCTGGGGGTTAGCGCAGTTTGCCTCGACCCTATCCACCAGCGCGGTCGTTAAACGCAGCCGTACTCGAGAGAGTGCCGAAGTAACGATATGCTAAAAGGCCGAGGGGGTCTCTCTCACAGTTCTTCCCCGATCGCTACTATACGATGATGTACGGCCCGATACGTCCTCTCTTCTCTTTTTCACGCGCAATTTTTCTCTCTCTCCTTCTCTCCCTCGTTTCGAAAATTCTCTCTCCGACTTGCAACGACGCAGTCGACGGCAAAGTGGCTCTCCACGATGAATTACGCCGAAACTTCCGTTCCACCCAATGTACAGCCACCTGATTACCGATGCGTAGACAGAGGCAGTCGCGTGAAGAGAATGGGGAAGAGAACATACACATTCGAGAAAATATATATATATATATATATGATATAATTGCATAAATCGTTGCATCAAGCATGTAACGCGAATGTTTGTTCGCGACCACCGTCCGTTTCACGTGGCAGTGACCAGATGCCACCAGATTCAGGTGCACGTGAAGATCTAATTATACGCATGCGTTATCCTTTTCCCTTGAGTCGCGACTACAATTAATATTGAAACGTTATTACGGTAATTATATATTATTGTTATGTCATTGGAGGAGATTGGAAGATAAATGTATCGGAAAATTATGACAGAAATGCATTTTTGTATTTAAATTTTCGATAAATTCTTGCTGATTTAATAAGAACAATTGGATCGCAGTTTGATCTAAAAATATCTTCATAGCCCGTAATTTTCCAGTATTCGACGTGCGCGTGAAATGCAATTAAGTCTTTCGTAATTAAGATTTATAAATGACTTGATGAATCAAGTTTAATGGAATGCAGTACATGTATTAATTCGTCGCAAATAATTATACCGGGATTAAATTGATAACACGCCGTACCTAGTCAAAATTCATAATCAGACTAGGAACACAATCGAAACTTTCGCGATGCCGCGCCGTTGTTTCAACTCGTTGGTGCTAGTTCGCGAGCGACTATCAGTGTTATGCCATTAAAAGTTGTAGCATTAGTGGGCGCTAGTTTCCTAACCTTTCCTAACTGAGCATTATGATTATACCGCGAAAGTTCTAAACATTATATCACTGCACCAATATGATATTTATCAAAGTTTGCGCGGGAAAGAGACTTTCTTCACGGTGAGTTATGTCCGGCGAAACTTCTTCCATCGAAAGCAGCGGCAATGTTAAGCATCGTCGATCGTGCGTTCGGACCTGTTCAGCTAACAATAAGTTTTATCGACATCTGAAATTTGTTCGGCTGTCGCGGCGATCTCGAGCGAAGATCGATGACGGATGAAAGGTCCGGAGTCGAGCGATGAATTATATTCCGAAGCATTTGGAAAATAATCAATATACATGTTATAATCGAAAAACGAGATACTTACCAGCTATATTACTTTGTCACCTTCGACGCGGCAAGTATGAAAGCGGATCACGTCGGGATGTTTCAAAGAAATCAGTTTTATCTCTCGGATTTCTTTCTCGCGCAGCTTGTCTGTAAAGTTCGAATGGAACGGGAGCGTATCAGGTGGAATTTAATCATATAAATGGACGAGCGTCCGATCCAAACTCGGTCCGATACGAAAAAAAAAAAAAATAAAAGTTCTACACGCGCGCACGGCACCTCGTCCCGTTCGGAAGGAAATCCCCTCGGAATTTTTTCCCGATCGAATTAGCCCCGGTGAAACTTTATTTCGCAGTGCTCGCTCTTCTCTCCCCGTCTCTTTCTTCGTGCGTCTATTTTTTTAATTTGCCGAAGAGAACATGCATTCGACTGGTGAAGTTACTCCATGTTTATTCAGGACAATTTTTACGCGGTTTAGAGACAAACGTCGAGGGAATTAGAGTGAAAAGAAAAGAAGAAAAAAGTCTATGTAAAAGTTATTTTCTTCTTCGTTTATACCAAGCTTTCATAAATAAGTACAATGCTAATGGCGCTAATTTAGTGTGCATAATTGGACAGTTGCAACATAAATTATGCACATTTATGACGATAAGGCAATTTTCGAGCATCGTCACGTGATTTCTCCTTAAATGTCCTACTTTTTCCATGACACAATAATTTTTCACATTACCTCGGATGAGTGTCCCCATGAAATATTGATCTCAATTCCGCTGGTGGCCGAACGTGGCCGAAACCAGTGCAAAGTCGTGAGAACGTGGCAAGAAAACAAGCGTCGTGAGAGACTTTTGTTTCATTTTGCCGTCACGTTCATGGGCTTCGCGTGCCATCGCGTCGCGGATACTAATCGAACGTAAAAGAAAGGAACTAAGTCGTCCGCAGAATCGACGTCGCCGACTTTTCTTCCTGGAGCCCGAGGGTAGCTTCCCGGTGCTTGTCGAAAGAACAATTACTATTGTCGAACGAACTCAAACTCCCCGTGCGATGTGCTGCTTCGAACACAGTTACTCCGGAATTTTTCAGGATAGAGCCAATCGTAGAGCTTGCTTTATCGGTGTCGGTATTTTCGAAGTTCTCGACAAGTCTTTTTATGCTGCAGTAGCGGCCATAGAACTTTCGTAGGTACAGATAATTAAGAGTGAATGAATTTTATTTATTGGATATGCTCTTACTGAGTTTTCTGTGTATTTAATCTTTAATAATAATTTTAACATTTTTATGACAGAATGACATTTCTCATTATTTTTAGGTAAAATTTGCTAATTAATATGTAATACAATGTATTACTTTAATATGTAAATTGTATATAATTATCGCAGACCAATCATCAAGACATATTTATCCCCACGAATTGTAACAATCGTTATTCTAGCGTGAGTATATTTTATTCGCAATTAAATAATTTTACAAAAGTATCGATTTATATTTCTTACAGAATCTTTTATTTACTGATGGCTATTCTTCATTTCATGCTACTTAAATGTTGCAAGCTGCTATATCTCCAATTAATATTAACTACGTTTGTGGTAAAAAATGGATTTTACATTAATACCGTATAAAAAATCAATACAAAACTTTGCTGCGGTTTGTGACAGCATTAATTAAAAATGATAGTTCTATTACTCATAGAAAGTGGCACTTGTGCTTTTGCTTTTGACACTATTATCCATGACAAAAGTGGAGGGTTGGAATGCTACTGGTCTAGTGTCATTATCGTTAATCACCGTCGTTATCATGAAGCTCTTCGGTATCGCCATTGCGTATTCTGATCTGGTATAATCTGCCTCCACCCTCTCTTTGCAAATAAAATTAAAGAAACGTTTATATAACAAATGAAATAAATTACGCGTTGGCCATCGTTGGTCGACGCTCGTTCACAAGCATTATCGTTCGCGTTAAATTCGACAAATCAATTGGCCGACAGGTGGACATGAGCGGCGACTGGTCGTATTTAATAGAATTTGGTTTCGGCGTTATATTAATCGCCATCATAGCCGGGATAGAGTTGCTCGTAATCACGCACACGTTGACAGCAGTGGCTATTGTTGCCTCTGTATTCGGTACATTCCTCAGTTTGGTAAATATCGCACATTGGAACAAACGTTCTATTTAACAATCAAACAAGTTACTCTTGTCAAACTAATAACAACCGTTTGCTTTAAGCTTTCGTTGATGGATCTTCATCAAAATATGAGCATCAATTCTTGGTGGTGGCACAAAAAAATACTCAATGGATGCGTGTATCACGTGGTCAGGCAGTACACATTATTGTGGTGTATACGGATCGAGCAGCAACCATACGTGATAAGGATATTCGATAGTATTTCCGAGGAGCAGGAGCAAGACGCGACTGTGTTAAATGGCCAATCTTAAGTCTGTCCGATCTTAAGGGGATCCTAAACGTCCTTGAGAAGTCTGTGATTTCCGTTCTGTTTAATTCTCTCGGCTACACCGTTTACACGCGCGCGGTATCGGAATACATTTCACGGATTACATTTCTGATTTAAGGGATATCACCTGGTCTTTTCGCGGAATATGACGTTTCTCAGATTGCGCACGGCATAAAGTATCATTAAAGAATCATATACGTGAGATATCATCGATTCGACGTCCTTACGATCCGCGTACGCGCATAACGGCTAACTAGAGGGACTTTGACAGACGGTATTCCAAAGAAAACACATAATCCCGGCCGCGATATCGGCGTAGAAACTGAGCTCGCCTTAAATTAAGAGACTCGCTTTTACGGCTGTCGCCGTTCCTTAAGTGCTATAAGGCGTGTGTGCGTAATGATGTCCCATCGAATATCTTTGAATCTATTTTACGAGCAGCTCTCGCAGTCTCCACGCTTATATTACCGGTTTATTAGACTACGACGCATGGAAATGTTTAAATTCTTTTTATTCTATATCGAATATATTTTTCCTTTCCTCTCTTTCACTCTATAAATTTCTATGTATTTTTTCCTGTAAAGAGTGAAAGTTTATATATACATATATATATATCAATCTCTTCTTGCTATACAGTCTTCTTAAAGATAAATATTATATCGTAAATATTATATCCGTTGTCCATCAAGAAATAGTAAAGAAACAATCTCTCTCGATGTCAGATGTGTGTATCTGACAAGCATTCTGCAGTTCTTTCGTGCTCTCTAAACTTTTCACGCCGGCAAAAGTAGAATGTTTCAAGGACGTTCTTCTTCTTGCGTCTTCGACAATCACGCGAAGAAAGAAAATAAAGGCACAAAGAGCCGTTGGAAAGGCAATGGTAAATATTTCGCCATCTTCGCTGGGACTTATCGGTCATAAAATGGTACTTGGGAGGGACTCGAGGGAACGGTGCCATGTCGCGGTGCAACCGGGCACTCGGTGGTCGAGGGACAAATCTTATCGACCTGTAGCGTGGAAAGGTGTGCGTGTGTGTGTCTGTCCTGTCGGACCACTTTCGGAAAAGCAAACAGCGGCGCCGGGCAGCCTGGCCAGGAGGAAAGGGTCGTGACTCTCTTCACGACTAGAGAGAGAGAGAGAGAAAATAAAACACGTAGCGCGATCTATACGCCGGAAGGGAGGGAGTAAGACGGATCAAGGGGCCGGATGTGCGACGAAGAAGTAAGGAAGCACCTTTCAGTTCCCACGAGATTTTGCGGCTCGTGGTCGAGCCCGAGGGAGCCGATGGAAGCGAATCAATTTTACGGGCGGCCGGCCATCGATACCATGCCGATTGGCATCGATCCGATAGAGGGAAGGAAAGAGAGAGAGAGAGAAGGAGATCGAGGCGTTCCTTTCATTCTTGCAGAGGGACGCGACGTGACGCGAAATTACCCGCCGTTGCAATCCGGACGTTCCGGCGCTTCCGCTCTCTCGTCTTCGAGCGGGAAGCGGCTTAGAAGTCCTTGCCTCTTCCAATTTGCAGGAACCGGCTAGCAGCCGTCTTGTAGATCGACGACGAAACAAGACTGCGTTATTTCCATCGAGCATGACGACCCGCCAAGCTTATTCCTTCTGGAAGCTCGCGCAGTTCCCCAAGATATATGTACTACATGTATGACAGAGTCGATTTTCTTAAAATGAAGAAACATGCTGGGACAGCTTTCGTTTCAAGCAATCAGTGCGACTGAAGACTGTCGCGTTATCGTTTTTATATTTAAGAGGCTTCGCAAACACACAATATCAAGTTCTTTTTTTCGAGAGAGAGAGAGAGAGACAGCTGTCGTTTATTGTAAGCTTGATACTACTCTCGTAGAGAAGTTTGACGAAAAACGAATGTGTAGAAGTGTACGAAAGACGGCATAAATTTACCGGTTTCAATTTTTGTTCTTCAAGACCGACTCAGACAAATCATCTCTCTTCCTAGCGATTTCCATTCGAGAGTCTTCGTGATTCGATCGTTTACAAGTCGTTGCGCGGTATAACGGTATTGTCAAATCTTACGATAATAATAGCTTGAATATACGATTTATGAATCATAACTGTTCGGCATAATGATTATACCACAATTAATTCGATAAGAAGCGAGAACGTCGAAGACTAGGTGGAATCGTGCATTCATGCAGCAACGAGATGAAAAAGGACGATAAGAAAGTAACAAGCGTAGAAACTACGCGCATTTATTATCCTTATGCTAATGCGCCGAGGAAGATATTTGCACGTCGTAGAATTAAAGGCAATCATTCTTTAAATTCCAACATACATCCGAGAGGTTCGTGAACTTAATCCACTACATCTGCGAAATAAATTTTCGCGCGAGTCAAATAATAACCAGCTTTAAACAATGTTATATATATACGTATCGCATTCTTCATAGATATTCAATTAAAAATTAATGACACCATGTGCGCAAGATCAATATAAATCTCCATTATTACGCGGTGTAAATCAAACAACGCGATATTATATTTACTCCGCGGAATGTTTAATTGCGAGAAACTATACAAATACAAAACGGATATCGTTTACCGAACGAGACTCGGAGCGAACAGTTAAGATGATTTATGGCGATGTTAAAGTCGAAGGTGGTGCAACGTGCGGTAGTCGCGTGATTCGCTTTCGCCCGAGCAATAGGCGTCTTATAAGAGAAGATAATTATCTCGGGGTCCTTCGTGCCGCCGTGAAACGTTATTAAATCAGGCAATCAGTTTTTTTCAGAGCCCTCGTCGGCAAAAGGAGGCGAATAAGCGCGAGAAATACGCGACGGAGAGAGAGAGAGCCAGTCCGATTCGCAGCCAGCCTGTGAGGCGCCGTTTCAACGAGCGACTAACGACAGCCACTTTACGACACCCACGCTCGAACGGTTATTAATTACGCGGCGCCGGGTTTTCGTGTTCGCCTCCATGCGCCCTCGACTCTCTCTCTCTCTCTCTCCTATTTTCTCGCGCGAGCTTTGAAGTCGCGCGCCTCGATCGATCCCGCGACAATATCTCGCACTGTACGCGCGTTCTTTTTTTTTCCCCTTAGGTTTGTATCCTAATAGTTCTCGATGTGTGTCTCAAAGAACGACGCTCCTTATCGTTCGTTCGTATATCAATCATCTATGATTCGAGACACGAGGTTCTTCGAAATCCGCCTTGTTCGTTTAAATAAAATTCTACGACGCGCGTTGAGAAATTCAAAAACCCATTTAGCGATTAAAAATATTAGAAGCATGAGCATGAATTAATTTGTAATTTTATTCAATATTGAAATAACAAAATATAAAAACATTAAGGGAGAATAAATAATCGTAAGAAGACTCGCAATAATTGTGACATATGACGCGATTTAAACGACGTCGCGGGCTAAAATCGCCGAGGAAGTGCGAAACGTCATTACTCGTGAAACGTGAATACAGTGTTCCTGTCTCTAGGTATATGTATATACTCTCTTTGAACGCGGTAACGCTTTGCGGCCTCTGTCATTCGTCTGATGTTCTTCTTTTTTTTATACATGTCGTAACAGCTCTCCTCTCTCTCTCTGCCGCCTTTGACGCTCTTTGTCGCGTGCCACCGGGAGAAGTTTCGAGGTAGACCTCCTTGAAACTTTCTCATTCGTCAAATTAGAATTCGCCTTTTCGCGATGCGTCGGCTGACTCCCCGGGGGTTCCTCGACAACGCCTAGCATCCCCTTCGTCGAGACAATGGATCAAAGGATCACGACTGTACCCATCGGCTGTACTTTATTTCCCCTGGACCCTGGATACCGTACACTTGCTACAGGCGCGCGAGACGAGACAATCTGATGGAAGAGATGGCAGATCGAATGACGACGATGTTGACGCGACGCGGGAGAGAAAGCGAGGAAACGAGATATTGCGTGGAAACCGCGTTTCTCCGACTTCCATTCGTTCGTATATTTTTTCCTCTCGTTTCTTCTTGTTTTTTTTTCCCGCGAGAAAATTAGAATGTCGGAGGAAACCTGTTGCAGAGCGGGAACGAGATGGCATTCGCGGGAGAGAAGTAACATTGGAGGAAGAAGAAAAAAACTCTCGGAGCTTTCTATCTCTATTCGTTCTGCCGTATTGTACGTGGAACGAGACGGTGCAGCTAACGCGAGCCAATATCCCGAATAAATCCATCTTAAATCAATCTTAATAAAAATAAAACGAGAGTGAGAGAGAGAGATAGAGAAAACGAGAGCGTGAAGCAAGACCAACCAACGAGTTCTCCTTCCTGGCGCTTCATCGACAGCCAATAAAGCCGCCTGGAAAAACACTGGCTGATAGAAGTTTAATCAAAGTCTTCCACTTCGTCATCCAGCGTTATATAACTCACCCCGGCCTCTGCCTAGAATAAGCAAGCTGGCATCGCAACCGTTCCGATTGGCTCGTTTTCACGACTTCGAGTTACGACATCGCGACCGGGAAATGTTCGTCTCGAGGCCGAGAGAAATCAATTTTGAAATCCGTCATAGAAGTTATACCTCGGCGCGGCGGAAAATACCCGGTATCAAACGTCGATAGATAGCGCCGATATAGGGTTGCGAAGCGAGGGTTGGGTGGGGGATGAATGAGAAAGGAAGAAAGAACGGGAAAGGTACGAGTGACTGGTCGGACTTATATAAGGCGACTCAATTAGGATTAGTCCGCCGGTCGGAGTCTTTCGGTCTTTGCGCGCGCTGATCTTCGAGACTCATCTCATCGGCTTAGGATTTCGGATTTACCTAAGGATCTTATTGGCATCGAGGCCGAACGATCGATACGCCCACCATTTACGAAGGAGCCCCGCGCTCACGAAGTCACGAAATCGTGATCCTCCCGTCGACAATGAGACGTACGACGGCCACCGTGGACGGTACCTATATAGGAACTCTGGGAACCGGTAGAGAGAGAGAAGGATTCTCTCTCTCACGTAATAAAAGCACCATTTCAATTGATTATCGAGCAATGCAGACTCCGCCGGTTAATTGAACGAATTTCAATGCCGGAGGTACGTTTACTTTTCTAATTGAAGATTCTGATCGGCGTTCGCGCTAAAGGTTCGAGTTACAGGGAACGTCCATCATCGCGGGTTATCGTAAAAATTGATTTCTGCGTAATCAAACTTCGCGAGAGCACCTCGGATATTTTTATCAGAGGATAAGTGCGCGCTCGAGAGATAAGGTCTTTATCGTGTCACGCGTATATAACGCCGTTGGTCTATTTGTGAAACGTACGGTGTATCGGACTCTTGCTTTTTGTCTCTCGATTCCACGTGCATCGCCGGGTCAATCTTGTCTCTCTCTCTCTCTGTTTCTCTTTCTACCTGTTACTTGTATTCGTTCTCTTTCTCCCTCACGCTCTCTTTCTCTCTCCCTGTCCCTTCCACCGGAGAATAATAAGTTTCCGGCGATGTGATCCGTGAAAATCGAATACGCTTGCACCGGTTGCAGCGACAGCTCGGTCGACAAGGCAACTCCGCGTCCGGTCGACTCGGTTATGGAAATCCCTTCGGCGCTGGCTCATCACTACCCGCCGTTCCTCCATGATGTTTCCCAGCGAGTTCACTTCTCGCCCCGATCTCTGTTCAAAGCCGATAGCGAAATCTCGTTATTTCATACCTTGCCCGCGATCACGAGAAAAATTGCGTCTGGTTATATGCGACACGATTCGACTCTCGCGCGCCGCGCGAAAATTCGCCCGGCAATATTTCAAGCGCTTTATTACCAGCGTGACGTTATTAAAGCAATGATATGTCCGCGGAAGTATTATAAATACCACAAGAGAGGTCCCTCTCTGGCGATTCTCGGTAGCGATTTGTAAAGTTGACGAAGAAGTAAATGAGGTAGCAAAGATGTGTACTTATTTTAAAATATATGTTCTTATGTCATCCGGTTGATGTTGATTCTTACTTTTCAGTTTTTAAGTTCCCTCTCTCATCTCTCTCTCTCTCTCTAAAGATGTTATCAATTCAATATGTTTTATCATTCTTTCTCATTTAACTCAAATGCTACATTAAGTTTACACAATTTTGATTACCTTATATCTGTCTCATCAAAATGCTGAATTTCATTACGTTTATTTACTGTAAGAAATGTGAACAGTTGTTCGCCAAGGTCAAACATAGATATAAATCCCATATATCAGAAGGGAGCAAAGGCTGTTGTCTTCACTCCTAATTTTATCATTCGACACGTCTCGCATTAATTATCCAATATGCTGTCATTAACTGTTTTTTTGTTGATTGGAATTTTTACGCAACGTAAGTAAAGCTACATTGTATTCAACAAAATATGATATTTTTGTTATTTTTGCTTTTGATAAACATTTTAATATGTTGTTTTATAAGAGTCATAAATAGGATGTTGAAAAAAAATGGTTTAAATATTTTAAGGAAATTGAGAAGTCTTAATAAATATTAAATCCGCAAATAAATCATTTTTGAGATATTTTTATTTTTATGTATTTTGTTTTATTTTAATAATATTTTTTGTTTTAAATTTTTATTTTTATTATTATTTTTTATTATTTTATTCATGTAAATACAGGTAAATTAAATTAAATTATAGGTAAGTTAAGTTATATATAAGATATTGCAAATATCCCAAAAATGGCTCATTTGTGGCCTTATGTTTATTAAGACTTTTTAACTTATTTTGAGACATACTAAATTTTCGTAAAAGATTTTATCTTTTTCTAAATACTCTGTATAATTATGATGTACATTGATTGTAGAGACGTTCGCTGACGAACCTTCGGTGGCGATCTTCGGTGGTACGCCTGCCGCACCAGGTGAATTCCCATGGCAATGCTCTTTGAATTATTACGGTGAACACAGATGCGGTTGTTCTATCATTGGTTCCACCAAGATATTGACGACTGCCAGCTGCGTGTTCAACTTAAAGCTACCCAATAACGATTTCTTTGTTCGCACCGGGACCATCGACTCCATTAGAGGGGACGTCTACTTTGCGCAAAACATCACAATACATCCAAATTTTACCGGCAAAGTATCTGATATGCAGGATGACATTGCTGTGATCACTGTAAGTCGATATATTAAAGAATTCAATACTTTGGTTCAACAGATTTTTCTCTCACTTTGTTTCTTCTATCTCAATCATTTTTTACCAATTTTCTTCGTTTCAGCTTGCATCGCCAATTCAATACAATAAATATCAATCTCCCATCCCTTTGGGCTTTTCTTTGCCAGCTACTGGTACGCCAACTACCTTCTCCGGATGGGGTTGGAAGGGGTATGAGGATCCAATATACCCACAGACTCTTCTAAAAATGACCCAGTCTACAATCTCGCTGTCCGAATGCCAGCAGACCTATGCTAGCAAACCTTTGACTAGCGCCCATTTGTGTGCCTACAATCGTCGCGGAATTGGTACTTGCATAGTGAGTAACATCCATCATTGAATACACATCGGTTAAAAATGATCTGCTCTACTCTGATAGATTAATCTAGCTTGTACAATTCAACTGCTAAAAGAATACAAGATAAAATGAAATAAAAAATGTTTCTGTATATTTTTCAGGGTGACCATGGCGGTCCTCTGATCGCTAATGGCAGGCAAGTTGGTATTGCTACCTCGTTTACATATTGCGGCGCTGATGGTAAACCTGATGTCTACATTAGTGTTCCCCATTATTTCCAGTCATTTATTGTAAAAAATTTAATCTAAAATAAGGCTATCCGATTTATCATATTATGTGTACCCAAAAAATATATTGTTGATTGTTTCATTGTATATAATTCTCTTGCAATGTGGAGAGACATGCAATTATGTCAATTGCATTTTGAAAATAGAGAAAATTCTTATGTACTCCTATTAATAACAAATAAACTATAATTCATTTTATTAGAGCATTTTTTTTCTTTAATAAGTATATGAAATGTGATTCCTATTGAAAAAAACGTAATATAATTCAATTCTTCTTAATTAAATATAATTTCTTACGAAATAAATAAAGAAAATAAATTTTTGTTTTATAAAATATATTTTAACTTACTCTTTTTATGATGTAGAAAAATCCATTCAATTATTTTATCTAAATTAATTACTTTTTCTTTTATAAATGCCATTAGTTACTCTATTAATATTCATGTTTTTACGAATTATGATATAAACTTTTGCCGCACTTCCTCTTTTTCTATAGTTGAATATTTTTGTATATTCACTGCTCAGTCGCGCATGATTTTTTCTTTAATTTATAAATATGTATATGTTATTATTAAAATATTTTCACACACACACACACACGACACCCTGTGATACATATATTTTTAATAAGAAAATAATTTTTTGAAAACATCTTAGAGAGAGAGGGGAGAGAGAGAGAGTTACAGCCACGTCATTTCATAAAGTTCGCAAAGACTGTAAACTTTTCCCATAAATTTGCGTCTTCTCTCTTCCACTTCCAGACTTGGTACATCGATCATCATAGTAATTTCTCCATTGCTTCTGCATCTTTTACGCTGACGATTGCCAAATTCCTTCCGACCGACGTAAGTTTCTAACGAAGCTACCTAATTAATAGGCAAATTCCGAAGAATCTACCTAATTAAGGATCAAATAATCGTTTTCAGAATGTTGTTGCAAAAGTCCTTACATTGCTTAACTTAAAGCGTAGCGCAGAATTTCTGCCAATGACATTAGACAAAATGTTTAAATGATCATAAGATATTTAAGACATATATTGTGACATTAAATTACATGTATTATATTATATATAGCTGATTGACCTTTTACAATTTCATTTCAATCTGTCAAAGCGACTTTGTTTTTTCTTCGCAACCCAATTGACGACATAATAAATATTTAAAAACCCCATTAAGTCACTCTTCTGTATGGGAAGAAAGGGGAGGAAGAAACCCAGTTTCTCCGATTAAACATGAGAAGTTTACGTTACAAGAAGGCCGGAACTTCTTGCGAAGGGTGACTAAGTTCAGCGGTTCAAGGAGGAGCGAAGGATCGGAGGTGCCGAAGGGCACGATATCGCAAGAGGGGTACCGACTTGTCTAAACCGCCTCATTGTTTGCCCGAAACTCGATTACGGGTTAATAACGTTAGCGTGACCCCTCGTTTCGTCTCTCGTATATACATTCCGGCGGTTTTGAGGAAGACCGCATTGCTCGCCGCATCGCGGCGCATAAAGGAGTTTCGATCGGAGAACGATCCAATTACCGCGACTAGCTGCTTCTAGCTGCTCGTTAAGAAGAGTAAAGAAGAGAGTCTCGGGCTTAAGGCGAGCTCGTAAGACTTCCCTCGCATCTCATCGGGAACGTCTCGTCCGCGATATTCGCGACTCGAGTTACTTCCAAGATTGCACGCGGGAGAACCAGACTGCGAATATCGGTGGTTCACGTGGGTCTTCCTTCGGCTGCGTTCGTACGTTCTTCCTGGGGGAATTGCGAGCTGTCGGCTAAGATTTCTTTAAGCCCGCAAACCGCGCGATTCGCCTTTTCGGGGACGCAACCACGTGGTAACACACCGCACGAAATCGGATTATATCGGATGCCATATCCCTCACGTCGTTAATAATATATCGATATTGCGGCGGAAAATCCGGTGGCAAAGTTGCTAGCGATACTAGAAAGTTAAGAAGAGAGGGATGAGAGATCGTCGAAAAGTTAAAAGAGAAAGCCATTAAAGATATTATTTGGTTTAAAGTAAAAGGAATAATGCGTCCTAGAATTAAGGCAGACGAAATAAATGCCTAATATTCGATTTTAATTGAAAATAATTTATTAGCGACGAATATGTCACCTAAACCAGTTATGCCATTAAATCCAATTGAATCACTTAAGGGTATTACGCTCTCGAAAGACGCGTTACTCTGGCAAAATTAATACGATGACAGTCGTATATAGAAACGAATCAATACGCGATCGAAAGGAAGAACGAGCAGTCATATACGTACAGCTGACGTCGGGATTATTAACGTAGGAGAAATCGGCGCGCATAAAATCCGAAGAGAATCAGCCGAGTGCGTTTATTCCGGCTCGGCGACGTCGTCGTCGAGGAAAGAAGAGACCCGGCCAAGTCGACCTTGGTTCGCGAAAAATTACGAGACGGATTGTAAAGAGGATTTAACGATTCTCGTCGGTGGACCCGGGCACGCCCTTCCGCCGCCGAAAACAAACGAAAGCTTGCATTCGATAATTTGTGGCTCGCGAGCCACCGGCGGCGTGGAACCGGCCTCGCTGTAATTACCAAGGTAAATAATGCTTTCCGGGCGTCCAATGGCGTAACACCGTTCGCGAATAAATTCGACTCTATATACGTGCCCGGGATGTGGAATGTCGCTCTTCTCCCTCTCCCGCGTCCGCTGAACGAGAAAACGAAGAGATCGTTACGATAATCACGGATTCGTTTTTTGCTACGGAGATTTGTTCCGCCGGGGGATTACATTTCCGGTCGCGTTCCCTTATTAGCTTATTAGCTGCAGTAAAGTATCGACTAATGTATTTTGTACCGGCATCGCATGCGAGGATAATTTTTTTTTTTTTTTTTTAATTACATTGTAACGCGTCACCGCGATAGCTTCGACTATCCATCAGATTTTATCTGACTCGTTTCGATCTGCCACGAATTGTTGAAATCGTTCGCATGAGATAAAGAGCCATGCGTGATCGTATTTGAAGTAAATAGGATTTTTTATTTCTGTTAATCAGTTCGGCAAATATTTTTTTTAAGTATAGTATTAAAAATGCGAGGGCAATTTTGTATCAGACTCGCTTCGATCTACCACGAGTTCTTGAAATCGGTCGTACGAGATAAAGAGCTGTATGCGTAATCGTGTCTTAAATAAATAGAATTTTTTATTTCTGTTAATCAGTTCGGCAAATACTTTTTCTAAGTATAGTATTAAAAATGCGAGGTCAATTTTGTATCAGACTCGCTTCGATCTACCACGAGTTCTTGAAATCGGTCATACGAGATAAAAAGCTATATGCGAAATCGTGTTTTAAATAAATAGAATTTTTTATCTCTGTTAATCAGTTGAGCAAATATGTTTTATAAATATGGTATTAAAAAGTTGTAGCGCTCTTTTAACAAACTGTACATGTTAACAAATACTATATAGTTTCTATATTATATATATCCCATATATAAAATCTTGTACTACAGTTTATATTCTAGCTTAAATGAAGTCTTACCCTAAAAGATGGGATAAAAAAACGACATCTTATTCTTAGAATTGTCAGTAAGTACAAAAGCTCGCAATTCTTAGAAGAAATATACAGGGTGTCCGGTAACTAACGGACCAATGATTAAGGGCGGATTCTCTGGCCAATTTGGAGACGATTTTTCCTTAGCAAAAATGTTGAGAATCAATAATTTTCGAGTTATAAGCGATTGAAAAAAATGGGTTTTTTTCATTCTTCATTCTTCAGTTAATTTCAGGTAGAGTTTACTATAATAAAATTTTAATTCGAGGCTTAGTTATAAAGATACATAATGACAAATATTGGAAAATTGTAAAAAATGATGACCTTTTTCGACATTTTCGCTGAGGAAAAATCGTTCCCAAATTGACCAAAGAATCCATTTGTAATCGTTGATCCGTTACCGGACACCCTGTATACACACCTATGCTCTTGATTCACTCCGGTCGTGCAGCCTCTTCCGCGAATCCATAATTACGATTACCAGGCCGCAGTGAAGAGACGGCGAGGGAGTCGAGATTGCATTTATTATCCGCCGCGAAACGGCTCTTCTCGCGCCGAAATTATCTTGGCAGCCGTCCAGTGCGACGAAACGTTCGGCGAAATGAGAATATAATCGAGTCCACTTGAAATAAAGAAGAAGTCGAGTAAACTGGGCGCGCAACAAGAGGCGAAGAAGCAGTCGCTGCAGGCGACGACGAATCCTCCCCATCCATGATTTTCAAAGGAGGAGAAGACGCAAAATTTTCCCCTCTTCTTTCGCTTATTTTTGCGCTCTCCTTCCGGATCTTCTCATCTGCTGAAAACGTCTTTCTTCGCCAAGTTCCGCAGCCTCGATCGCCGGAAACCATATACCTAGGGAACGACGGTGGTAGACGTGTTTTTCGTTCTTTGATCATCCGCGACTCAACTGAATTAGAGATGAAGCGACGGCTGTTTCGCGTACACGCTCGTTCGAATTGTTAGTCGTCTCGTTACATTCCGGAGCGAAGGAGCTCGATCTACACAATTGCTTCCTTTTCCGCATCTCAAAGACCCGATCGCGTTTCCCGACAGAGTTTGATTGAGCATTAGTTATACATTGCCTGATACTTGTCTGCTGCATTTTGCTCTTTGAGATTAGATGGAAATGTTTCGTGTGTCAAATTTTTGTTACTTGAAAATTATTTAAAATCATTTACTATTTTTCATATTTTTGTGTTAAGTGCCACATCTGTCGAATTACCAGTCTAGATTGAAAATGGAATAATTGATACATAATTTTGACAAATTACGTAACAAGTAATTATAAAAATATATTTATTTCAAGATGATTGAACTTGTTTATACGGATCTTGATTAAGATTCTGCGTTTATAAGTCAATGTTCAGGAAAATAAAGGCGTTTGATCGCGACATGTATCACGTTCTCATTATCGGGGAACAGCGTCGATTTCGGCAGGGAAAACCGCCAATTTGCGCCGAGAGTCGAGATCCCTAGAGGCACCGCTATTAAAAGTCTTTCGGAGGCAATTGAGCTGAACGAGAGAGGAGGATTTGGCTTAATCACAGCCTTATGCGACATATAAAATAATCCGATATTACGTCGAGTGCAACAATTCCAAGTAGCATATTTTTTTCAATATAAAACGTGGAGTATATATTTGTTCATTTTACAGCCACACGTGAATTTATAACAATTGTAAAAGTTAACGTGCACACTTGGAGAAAGAGAGACCCTGCTAACAATCTCCGTGAAATAGATGAAAACATTTCTAGCTCCACAATCCGAATCCTCTCTTTCCGAAAGCAAAGAGCATATTTATTTAATTTTCCAACCACACGCAAATTTATAATCAACACTTGGCGAAAAAGAAACCTTGCTAAATACCTTCGCGAAATAGATCAAAACGTTTCCAGTTCCACAATCCGAATCCTTTCTCTCAGGGAGCAAAGAGCACTCCTCTCAACATCCTAACGTAAGTATTGCGCCATTCAGGTTTCGAGGGGAGCCTCCAATTTGCGCCGACGGTCAGGGTCGCGTGATTTAAGCCTCGTTCCAGTCTCGTCAATGGAAAAGAGAACGTGCGTGAGAAAGAGAGAGAGAGAGGGACTCGCGTTAAGCCGTGTGGGGATCCGATGAAAAGGCAATTAGCCGAATGAAAATGTAACACGAGACCGCACGTGACTACGAAATACACGGGGGTTTCGCAACACCCCCAATTCCGCCATTGGAACGTGCATGCGTGCCGCGTAATTGTCACTTTGTCAACGTGCAGCACCTACTCCGAGGGGCTTCGTCTTGTCGAGCGTGAGAATAGAGAGTCACTTCTTTTAATTGGCGCGAGGAGCTCGTCGCGGAAAGAGGCGTAGAAGAAGGGAAAAAATGTCGGAAGAGTAAGGAATTGTAAGTTCGCGAGGGAGCTTTCTTCTTTCGAAGAGAGACACGGAGATGAAACATGAGGCCGTCGTAGAGGAAGAAATCAGGCGTGATCGAGCATCCATCCACTTCGCCATCATGGTTGTCGCGCTCCAACTTTTCCCTTCGAAAGAGCAGCAGCTCCGACACAAAGGATACCCTTGCTTGAGAGTCGTTACTATGCCGCGGTTCCTTGTCCTTCCTTCCTTCCTTCCTTCCTTCCTTCCTGTCGCTTCCTAACGATGTATTTCCCGCTATTGGTTTCCCGCGCGAACAATGGCCAGAGGAAGAAACAGATAGCGCACATCCTCCTTTTCTCCATCTATACCACTTTTTCCTTCGCCTCTGCGACGCGTGTGCGCGCTCACAAAGCGATAGGGGAAAAGGAAGAGGACCGACTGAGGAACGATAGAAGGATCTATCGAGGAGCGAGAAAGGAGGACCGGATCAATTGGAGGTAATCCCTCGGGTAGAGTCTCCCGCTTCGCAGAGCATGAAATTCTTCCTGTCTCCTCGCTGCACAGGCCTGCCTCGAAGAGTGGCCCTCTCTCGCACACGAGTATCCGAGGAAATGTGTGCGAGTGCGCTCGAGAGTGCACGCGCAAGTCCTCGCTTATCCTTCTCCTCTGCCCTAATCGCTCCTTATCCGCCCCCTCGGGCCGAACCAGAGGGCGGGATACGCGCCTTGATTCGAGCCAATTACACCGGCGGTTCACAATTCAATTTCAACCTAGAGAACCGGCCCCTCGACGTATCGATTATCGATCTACTTTCGCCCGCCGAAAGAGAATTTCGGAGAAACCTCTCTCACGCTCGGGAATATTCATGCAAATGCGAGAAACAATTCGGAGATACAATGACGAAATAAATGACGCGGCGACTTTTTTACTTATTTCATCTCACTCACTCTTTTTGTAAATATCGATCCCTCTCGCGAAATCCAGACGGAGAAAGGTAGGTGCTTACTCGTGCATTTTTTATCGACACATCAAAATTGATCACCGACAATTTTTCCACCTTTCCATTTCGCTCTCCTCCGTCCCTCTTCGTTCGAATAAAGACCAAAGAAGTGAGAAAACGAGAGAAGAGGACGGTGCAAAGGATAGGTCCGAATGAATATCGACGGTCCGAGAGTCAGTCGCGTGGGCGAACTCGCGCGCCTCTTTCCGTCTCGTATATCGCATCGCATTGTTTCTGACACCGGAGATTTATTATTTGCCGCCACGGCCGACCACTTTTTCCGTCGATTGAGCTCATTGTTCGCGAGACGATCGTGATTAAGAGACACGTTAACGAGCCGCATTGAGCGGCTGAGTGCAAAACCCGCGAGAGCCCGTTTCACGGAAGATCGAATAAGATTCATTACGCTTACGTGTAACCGATCGCGAAAAAACGGAAGGACGTATATATATATATACGCTGCAGTCTGCGAGTGACCAGTAAATTTCTGGCGAACCAGCCATCGAGCCACGTTTCGTTTCTCGATTTATAGCGTTTAACGGGACGGGTGTTTTCGTTGGATATAGGGTCGCGTGCGCGTCACACCCGGCCGAGCAATCCAACAAACGTATAAAAGGCAAATCGAGCAAAACCCGTTGTTCGTTTATTCGTTTTTGGCGGATTAATCGAACGGACACTTGCTCGTTTTTGGCTGGCCAGGTTGCGCGACCGATTATTCATTTAGATCGGACGAGTCGAATGATTCATTTCTTATCTGCTCGGTAACGTGAAAACTTGCTCCCCGAGCTGAATCAGATACTTCTTCGTTCATTATTATGGGACTGTCTTTTGAATGGCAAAAATCTATTTCAAGTATTTTACAATTCGCTCTCTTTAAATATTGATGAAAAAAGTCTTTTTCATTATATAATATATTATACTTTTGGGTGGGCCGAAAAAAGAGAGAGCAAGAAACGACACTAAACGTCACGAATGTATGCCATATGCGTAGGAATGTTCTTAATTAAGAGGCGGACATGTGTGTGTCACGCGCTATCTGAAACGGAAGTTAGGCGATGGAGATGAACAGACGAGCTCTAAACTCTAAAGAGAACGATTTCATACACGCGAAGTGGCAATCTACAGGACGCTTTGAAGAGACAACGTGTGGTTCGAATTAAATTTCTCGCTGCGAACTTCCGTTAAAATCGTACGAGGAGAAGATTCCTCGAGTGCGGCGCCAAGAGACGATAACATCGGACATCGCACGTGTTTTCATTTTACGTGTTGTACTCGCATCCGCGTACGACCGCCAAGAATATCTTTGTGCCGTTCCTTCACGTAGGAGTGTCGATGAACGACTTCCAACTACACGTATACTAAAAAAAAAGAAAAAAAAAATAAAGCTTAAAAATTATTTTAAAAATAATTTCTTACCTCGCATCTATGCATACAAAATTTATTTTCAATAAAATAAAAATCTGAATTTTGCGTTCATAAATATTTTCGTTACTGTAATAATATTAATAAAAATGTTATAAAAAGCTCAAAGTGATACAGACAATTATTGTGTCAAACTAATTTAATTTCGTGTTAATATCTGTATTTGTACTATAGATCAGAGTAGATATCGATCGACATTCCTCGGCGCGTTGCGCCGGTATCGCCGTAATTAAATTTTTAATAAATTCTCAGAACGACTGAACATTCCGAGCAATAATGTTCCGCGATATACAAAATAATTCGCGTGTACGAGGAAACGAAGTGGGACTTCTGCGAAGCCATTGTCATGTGACAACAAAGCCCGCCATTCGGCACAACGGCGGGTAGGTACTTCGGGATCGACGTTAAGGAGTCGACGATAGATCGTCGTAGTGACGGAGAGGCCGGGGAATTTCGCTCGTTGAATATGGAGAGGCCAGAGGCCTGTCGATCGCCCCTAAACGACGTGCATTCAAGCTCGCGTCCGTTGTCATGGAAATCGAAGGACGACTTCGTCGTCGTAGGCACCCGTTGCAAACGTGACGGCGTCAACGGCACAAAAAAGCTGCGAGATTTCAGTCTTCTGATCCGATGGCTAGTCGTATAGAAAATGCGGATAAACCCAATATTTGTAGCGCATTTTTGGATAGAGTTCGCACATTATCACCGAAAGCAAACTGAGAATCGGGGAGATCTTTAAATTATGAAAGCAAACGGATATTTTTTTATTGCGAAGCTTGGAAAATTTAAAATACGAGTGTGCAAAAAGCACAAGTAATTTAGCTCGCGTTTGCAAACATTTGACAGCTCGCGATAATCACCCATGCAATTTAAAAATGTAACTACGAAAAAGGATACCGCTGCGATTAGCGAAAGTGGCGGATATAAAAATTGGCGAATATCCTGCTTTATCTGGGCCCTCAGACCGGAATGAACTTAATCCGTAATCAGCTTTCCGGGAAAATCACATTCGCAATCAGGGTTGGTGGGCATATCAAAAAGATTCGCGCGTGAACGACTCGACGAGCAATTATGTTTCTGTCCGTCCGGGATTCTCCTCGTCTCCGAGAGAGAGAGAGCCAACCCTTAGATCCGCAATTTCCCGCTCTCTCAGAACAAAAAAGTAACCTCTTAATGTTTCCCATCTACTAATTTTTTGAAGCAAAAGATATTCCTGCGCGTCAGCCGAAAGGTAACTTAACCCGGCGTTCTCGCGACTCGAAAAAAAAAACACGTATCGCGCTTCGTCAAGATATTACGATTGCTTTTGCGTACGATCTCTTTTTTCGCCAGGGCGTGCGACATTCTGCCTGACATCCCTTCTTGACACTCGACGCGACCGCCGTCTTCTTGTCAAATATTGACCTTTCAATGCGTGGGAAGGTATCTTTCTCTCCCTTTTTCTCTCTGTGACTTTCCACTTTCTCAGTAGGAACATATCGAAATCGGGTCTCGTAGAAAGAAATGAGATTTCGCTACGAATCACGTCGAATGCAAAAAAATAGTAAGGGTTCGAAATCCTTGCGATTCTCCAAACCGGAATTTTTGTCGTTTTATTCCAACGTGAGACATGACGGCGATATTATTGTCTTTGCACTGCGCACCAGATATCAGTGAAATATGTAGCGGCGACTCTGCCGCCGACACTTCATTAATTACACTGGAACGAATTGGTACTGGAGGGCAAAAATGATGTAAGATGGTAAGATTAAAAGTAGAACTTTTTAATTAAATGAAACCACTGCGTTTCCAGAAAGAATCAAGAAAGATATTTAAAATTAGTCTGTGTGTGTGTTATATCGTAATTTAAATTATACTATAAAACTTAGTAAGAATTTATTTGATAAACTACTTTATTCCAATCTCTTTTAACTTCTTCTTGTAACACCATTCAAGAAAAGTAGCGATGTGTTTTTTTCCACGTAAATCGGACCACTAAATAAAAATTTGCCGTTGTTCCGAAATCACTCTGCAATTTCGCTAAAACAAATTTGAAAGAAAATTGGAACGGTATAGAAGTGTAGATTTGTTGAAAGATTCATGCGTTTAATCTCGTGAGCGCGATCGTAAAAGGAAATTCATAGTGAATCAAGAGCGATTGTATTATCGTTCCGCTGACAGTTTTTTACGAAATTTCATATATATATATATATATATATCGTCACTAGCGTTGTACGCCGACAATCGTTAGTACGCCGCCAACGAGGGGTGACTTACCCAAACGTACACAAACTTGTTAATTGCCGATATAAACACTGCAGTTTCCGGGCTGGCGCCAGAGACGCGAGCGTCCTACCCCATCGTCAAAATTCTCCCCCAAGCGATTCTGGTTTTATAACACCAATACCCATTTTACAGCATTCCCTGATGAGCTTCGATCGACGAGATCGTCTACCTAACGGGCGAGTCCCTATTTTCCTCTGTTCCGACTTTTACAAACCGCTGACGAAAATCTGCTTCTCGCAAAAAATGACAACTTCCTCCATAAAAATTGCCGACTATTAACGTCGCATAGGTATTCATTTTAAAACGATATTCGAAGCTTCCTGATCACAGACGGCTCGTCGACGATCAATTCCCTTGATGTCATCTACTGTCTTTTATCGCTCGTGAAACACTTCCGTGTTGCATGTAATAATCTGACGTTTCCGCGGCGATCTTTGCAATTTCATTCGACAGTTTCCTCGCGATAAAATAGTAATGGTATTCTTGGTCCGATAACACATCACGATAACGACAGAACAAATCTACTTGTAAAAGTCATTAAGAACTTGCGTTAACGTTTTATTATTACGGCATTTCATAGAGTATTTTATAAGATATAAAATAATGATATGTGCGTCCGAAGAGTCGCGATATATTATTTGATTAAACTTGACATTCTCAGCGAGAAGGAAACACTTATCTATAAAACTGTCAGGAATCGAGCAATAACGTATGTGGGACACGTTGATACATATATGGTTGATAAAAATAGTTTGCTTTTCATTTACGCGATTCGAAATTTATGATTCGCGGCTCGATATTTTCGTGTTAAAACGCGCATGACTGAGTTCTGATGTAACCCCGACGCGTGCAACTCCCGCGTCAAGATATCCATGCGGTAATTCGAATTTCAAACAGTCTGGCGAATTTCCATTGTGCTCGCAACGTAACGTATGTAATTGCTACGCTTGGATATCTGTAACTGGCTTGCTGCTGCGTTGCTGATTGGATGGCACGCTAGGTACATGAAACGTTCTCCGGCCGATTTTAACGTACCTCCAGATTATTTCAGCGCGAGAGAGATCCAACTTTTTAATAATCTGTCACACGCAACGGCCCGCCCACGCAAAAATAGTTTGTCTTGCAAATGTTGCTGCAATAAACTTTTCAACGCGTTTCTTTCCGTCCACCGATTGTGCTGAATCTTTATTAGCCACAATTGCGGAATCGCTAAATTTAATCGACGTCAAATTAATTAAACCAAATTATTAATGCAAGAGAACCGAGATGAATTTTATATCATATGTAATGTACATATGTAATGTATAATCTCGTCGTAATATTTGATGTGATGCACAGGCGATCCCATCAAGACCGGTTTGATAAAACGAGACTTCTCTCCGTGGAAGGAATTTGAATTATTACACAGTTTTTCATATTTATGACATCAATCGAAAATTAAATTGCTGTCTCCTCTCGATGTAATCATTTTCCCCCTCTTTTTCGAAAATTCTCATTCCTCCGCATGTCGCGCCATCGTTTTCCTGCGGCATATATAACGAAAAATACTTACCCTCCCAGAATTTACTCTCTCGCAGGAGAACCGAAGTAAAGTTCTCCCTTTAATCCGTATCTCGCGTTCACGCCTCGATTGCCAAGCTACGCGGCATAGTTATTAAGAGAAACTTTGCCCTACGGACTTGCATCTCCCTCGCACTATCATCCCCCTATCTGTCTATCTATCTCTCCTATCTGTCTCCTCCATCTCTTACTTTCTCGCTATTGCCGCTTTGCTGCCAGCGTTGATGCCGCTGCTGCTGCTTCGGTGTCTCCAAACTTTCGAACGTCTCAGGCAGACCGTGAAATCTGTCGCCAACGAAAATTTCAAGTAATTCGTCGACGATGCGGAGCCGGTCCCGCCGTCGCTCATCGTTGATCGAGCTCCCCAAACGCGTACGTCTCTTCGCGCCCGTCAGGCAGACAATCAGTCGTGATTTCGCGCGTTCCTACAATGCCGGAGCTGTTTCGAGAATTTACGCGCTCTATGCGGATTGTTTCGAGTTCGCGGATACAGCACAAAGAAGCTAAAAGTTTGAAACGTCTTTCGATCATGCCGCAGGCTCCGTCGGTTTATTCCAATTAGAGAAGGCTAGACTTGTAACTTTTGTGTATCTCTCGATAAAGAACAAAAATTCAATTGAATTAATATAAGCTTCTTTAAGGATTGAATTCGGCGCACGCAATCTTAATTTGATCATCAATAAGCTTGCGTTGGAGGGAGATATTCCCGAGATAAATTCCTCGCGAGTTAAAGACCGGTCTTGCTCAATATGTTAATGTTGCGCAAAGACGGGGATAGAGCTACGATAAATATTCGCAAAGTCGCAACAATGATAGGGCAAGTCGACCGACCCACTCCGAGGACAGGAGGGAAGAAAGAGAGCTCCGAGCGACCTTCGACCTTACGTCGTAACCGGTTCGAAGTATACATATATATATATACTCCTTTCGCGAGCGGGAGTTTCCCGTGGGAAACGACCGATCTCGAGCCGAAATATCTCCGAGAGGAAGGTGAGAAACCAAGGAAAAGAAAAAAAAAATTCGATACGTCAAGAGGACGATGCGGAAAAGTGTCGCGTTCACGTCGGGGTAGAGCCCAGAGTTTTTACGCGGTGGCCGACCATTACCGACGATAGCGCGTGGACGAGGACATCGGTAGGACGCTGGTACTTCTGGAGGCGAAAGTTTCTCGAGGGCGGCCGAGGAAAATGACGACAAAAAAAAAAAGAGAGAAGAAAGAAAACGAGCACGACAACGACGTGTCCCTCGTTTCGAAGTTCGAGACCCCGCGCGTCGATTACTCTCTGCTACTTCGTCGGTCCTTCGTCCGGCTCCCATCTGCCGACTCCGCGAGACGAGAGAAACAAAGTTTATTCGTTTCGAGGTAGCCCAAGTCTCTCCCTCTCTCGCCCTAACTCTTCTCCTCGATCGAGCGTCGCGGCCAGTAAAAAGGTTTTTGAGAAGCTGTAAAAAACGTGATTAAACGGCGGGTACAATGTAACATTGCTCGTTGGATGTGCGCGTTGCGCCGCAAGAGAGAAACTTGGAAACTCGACGCGATCGCGTCTGAACCGCTAATTTAAACGTCGTCCCAAGCAAGCCCGCTTTCTCTCTCCTCTTGATCATTTATTCGTTTTTCTTTCTTCGTGACTTACCAGCAGTCACAAAGGAACCCAACCGCAGACGGACCGCCCCGTTGCTTCAAGAGTGAGTCTTTACTAATTCGCCTTTCGCGCTACTATACGCGTTGATCGCATTGTCGATGCATATGCGGAACACAATGTCCAATCGCAGTCGTTCGTTGCCATTAATTCGCGACAGCCTCGGACAGCAGAAGGGTTTCGAGATGTGAAAGGAATGGCGAAGGGCGATTTGCGTATTACGATGGCGAAAAACAATTAATGGATGCGGCGTATCCGGGCACACTTGTAAGCGAGAAGGGTACCTGGCAACACACGACACATGGCCCATTACGAATTAATGTAGCATTTCACGGCGAATTAATTACACGAAGCCGGGAGCCTCTCGAGCGTTCTCCGACGAGAGCCCGAAAGAGTCGGGCGAGAGAGCGCCGCTGACTCACTCGAGGTACTCGAGTACCAAATCGTTTTAATGGAACAACTGTTACCCGTTTTGAACGTGCGCGCTACGTGAGACTACGGACCGTACGTACGTAAGTATCGCGGTGTATTTTTTTGAGGGAGAACCCCGGCAAGTATATCTATAGGTTCCGTGAGCTTGGAATTATGCGTGGAATCTGTAATTACAAAGTTTAAAACGAAATTCTATCTCGTAAAATGATATTAGGGATATAAATATCAAGGAAAACACTTTTTTTTTTTTTTGTTTAATCTGTAATTATTTATTTTTGAAACTTTGTAGCGCGTTGAAAAACACATATTTCTCTAGAATTCTTAATTAATGAATTCTTTATCTCAGCATCGTGAGCGAACTGGTCTCTTTGACAGTCGAGATAAATAATGACAAATAAAAATAACTGAACGTAAACGAAACGTAAAACTAAAACGCGCCATTTAAAATTATTACAGTGGTTAGAGGCACGGCGAGTAAATCCGAGAAAAATGTGGAGATGCCAGCGGGTAAGAACCTGATACCGTAGGAGAAATGTACCACTTAAGCGTACACGTACCGCGCATCTGCAAGAACTATTTTTCATTAACGTATTCTACATTCCGTTAGACATACGAAGCGGTAATTTTTCCCTAAACAACATATTGTTTTGTTGCATTAAAAATTCAAAAATTTCAAAGACCCCGCACACGCATGAAAATACTTTGTATACTTGCATATATATATTTCACAGACATAATTAATTAGTTAATCACATATATAAAGCATACATAATTGGCGACGTCAATTAGAGGTGTTTTTTTAAATATGTGTACAAGTTAATATTATACAACGCAAATATTTTCTATCCACTCAGAACTTGATGCATTAATCACAAAATTGGAATGTATTTCCGCCTCCGATGAGTTTGGAAAGTTAAAATTAATGAATTTCCGCGTGATCTTGTTATTTCGCAGCGAGTATTTACACACTGCGGATTTTATTTCTTTTGGAACGTGAACTACGGTGTGAGGAAAAAAGAACGACTGGACGCGACCGCTAAATTTCGGCAAACGAAATCATAGGTCGTGTATCGCGCTTGCTGCAACCCTCGCGCCGTTTCTCGTTCGATTTATGACGCAATCAGATACCATGGCGCACGGAACTGACCATAAAACATGGGAAACTACGTTGTCACCCAGTGGTAGTGGTACAGTCCTGGCCAGAAATCATCATCCCCGTTTCTTTCACCCTTCCTTTTTTCCCTTCCTCCGCCACCGGGAGCGAGATGGGAGGAGCCAGAGATCGGTCCTGAAAGCGGAATAAAAAATAATTATTGCGCGCCGCCAAACAGTCGCGTCGAATTAATTATACCGCGCTTTAATAGCCAACGATAATTTGTGACTTCGCCATTCGCAGTAGACCGGGAAGGGCGCAATGTACAAACCGGGTACTACATATCATCCTCCGCGGTGTGTTTCCCATTTTTGCTCTCGAATTTACATTATAATCGTAGTATAATCGTAGTTACGAGAGAGAGAAGTACTCAGCCGCGTGTCGTCCCCCTGTCTGGATTTTGACGCGATGCCATATAGAGCGCGTCGCCAATACACGCGCGCGAATGCACCTGTCACGTTCGTCGAAACGTCCATAAAAATGAGCTGCCATCCCGGCCGTATAATCTCGGAAACGACATCTGTCGTTTAAATTTTACCGCGTATATTTTTGTCAAAAATCAATACGTCGCCTATCGCTCGACGAGACACGCTCACGACGATACGAACGATAACGAAAGTCGTAAACACGAGCGAGACTATAACTTCGAGGATCGTCATTTCCAACACATATATATATATTCGCAGTTTATTGCGGGGAAACAATCGAGGGCGTTTTTTCCTTCGGCTACGGCACGCTTCGCAATAACTATAGTGATCGCAATTCGATAAACCAAAATGATTGGCGTGCATCGAGTTACGTGCATTTGTATTTTTCCTTTTTTTTTTTTTTTACTCACCCGTCCGATTTTTCTCGCTAGCCGGAAAGCTCCGGAAACGGTAGGCTTTTTTTCCCAAATCGCAACAACTGCTATGATAGCCGCACCGTCCGAAAAAAAAAAAAAAAAAAAACAGGATTACAGCATCACCGAGTTTTTAATTCGATCAGCGTGACTCACGGCGGGTGGCTACATGCCAAGTGAAAATCCATAAACTGTACGCAGTTTTGTCGTGTCGGATGAACGACTACCAGGCGCGGCAGTGGTCGGTGTGGTGGGAAAACCGACAGTGTTCGAAATCGAATTATTGCGCTACGGGCGATAAATGTTCGTTAACTCGTAGTAGTTCTCGCGTGTAGCAATGTCCGTTTCGATTTCGATTAATCGAGCAAGGCGCCTTGTTCGACGCCGGCGTCATTTCGTCGTCGTTGCGCGAGCAAGAGCGAAGGAAAAAAAGAGGGAGAGAGAGCAAAAGGGTTACGTATACATGAGATAGAGTTTGGCTTCGCCAATTTGTTTAAATTGCATTTCCGGATAAACTGCAGCGGACTGTGACTGCGCGCGAATTATACTAAAAGATTTACGCTTGTTTTTGCCTTTTTTTCGTTATCAGAGTCTCCAAAGTCTGACTCAGTCTCCTGGATCTCGGCTTTAGACATGGAAAAATGTTTCAGATAAAAGTTGTAATATCCTACAACTTTTGTCTAAAATCTTTTTTTCATAAGCATTTCTAAAGTCGTTTCTGAAATCTAGGAACGCTCTGTACTATCTTTTTCTTGCGATAATCAGGGATTTGGACAAAAGCTGACATTTTTCTTTCTGTCAGCTTTTATCTTTCTTTCTTTAGTTCCAATGAACGGTCGTCACTTCGCCGATATCCGTTTCGTATTTTGTCCTCGAACGGAATTACGACGGATATTAAATTAGAGTCATTTCCGATTCTCGTGATATCATTGCGATGCAAATGATTAATACCCGTATCGGGTATTAATTTTCCGATTGCCACTTCAACACTTTATCATCACCTATCACAGCGAATTAAGATCTGGTGGAGGAGTTGACAGTATTGTTGAAAGTATATCGCGCAATCGCATAAATTGCACTCTTAAAGAGATAAACAGAGCAACCGTGAGAAATTTATGACAGCGTATAACGATGATATATACTCGCGATATTGTCTCTTTCTCTCGCGTTTCGCGAACGTGAGGGCAAGAAGGTTTTAAACGTGCGTCTCTCGCGCAAAAAGACGCGGATATCGCTTATAGAACTTTCAACGTTGTCTAACGGTTTGAATACCACGCACAGGCATTCAATCAGAAGAACGAGGCGGGCAAATAATAACGAGAGCCGTTGCTCGTGCGCGGAATAATTGGAGCCGTGCAGTTAACCGCGGAGATATACGTATACAAGTTCGGTCAGTATACCGAGAACTTTATATATACTCCTGGTAGAGGAGTTGCAGAACGATAGGTTGCCTAACGAACCAAAGTTCATTCCTATCTACCGGATGGACGCGCGAAACAATCGAACCAGCGTGCGTTCCAGACGTGATTAGCATGAGAAGAGGATGCACGCGCATTCTGACCGAGGAGAAAAAAAAAGGCAAGAAAAGAGTATCCGGAGAAGAATATCGAGACAAGAGGGTCCGAAGAATTCGCCTTAATTACGCGAGTATTTCACGCAGCATTTTTTTGCGCACGCGGTAATGTAAAAAAATATTCCGCGCGACACGAGAGAGTTTATGTACGCGCAAATAATTCCTGATTTCCCGCAACAGATATTTCGCCGTTTAAGCCATTAATTCACTCGGAAGAGCGCGCAGCGACAGATCGTATAAATAAAAAACGAGGAGCGATCTGTCAGACGCCGCGCGTTGCACGTGGGACGACGCGCAGCAGTCACGGGCTTACGCGCGGTAAACCGGTGTTTACGATCGCACGAAGGCGAGAAGGAGGAATCGAAATCGTCGTCGCGGTCCGTAAATCTTCAAAGTGCGCCGCGCCTCGATCGATCGTGATTGCGAACGAGCGGACTCGCGTGACTTGAGCGATTTTCACCCTGCAAAGAGTCCAGGGGACAAGCACGGAGATGTCTTCGTGACAAGATATGGGAATTTCTATGACCATATCGCTCATTTTCTCTTCATCTGTCTGCGCGTTATCTGTTAAAAAGATGCGCCTCTCTTGCGGAAAAGGACATTCTCGCGAACTTTACGTGTAAACCTTATCAGCGATAGAGCTACCTACGTTCATCCCTTCCTTTTCGCTACTATCGCTTTACTACCCAATTTGCCGTAGAAGGAACGCCCGGGAGAATTAGGTTGGTTCCTCTTCGGGAATCTCTTCGAAAATTTGCCCTCGTCATCGGTCCCAGGAGAACCGGAAACGATTCTCGGGGTTCGAATGCATGCTCCTTTCCCTCGCGAGTATCCTGCCTCCTCGCAATCGTTTTTTGGATGAAGTGGATGAAAACGGATTAGGAGGGTACTTTACTCTTGGAACGGAAAGGCGTCGAGACAGCTAGTCGCTTTAGTATCGCATTATTATACGATAAACCGATAGCAATCAACTCCGTAGAGCGCTTCGAATAATTAAATATCTTGTGAGAGAAGAATAAAATTGAATAAGTATAGTATGGATTTTATGAAGAAATATAAAGAAATAAAATTTTAAATAATGAGCACAATATTAGAAAGAATTTGAGTATAACAAAAATTCGTGGAAAAAATATATATCTTTGCGAGAGAAGAATTTTGCCTCGGTAAATAATTATGCTAAATAGCTTCGCGTTGCCAGAAACGAAATTCGAATATAATTAGAACAGCCTCGCAGATACACGTGTTAATTGCGAGTGTGTCTCTGGCAAGTATTTAATATTTCCCAAGCCGTAATTACGCCGGTAAGATTGTGCATTTTTATTTGGAAAAAGAGACATTATGACGAAGGCATAACGAGCAAGTAGGCGAGCAATTTTTCAAGTCGCTAATTACAACGAGATTATTTCATTATCATTGCGATAAAAAATTATACGTCCCATGTGCTCTAAGCATACTATTTTACTCGTGGATTTAATTTCGCTCGAAGACTTTACATACAATCACCTGGCACACACCCACGCCATATGTACGAGAGATAATTTATTTCAATAAAAATTAATTAATTCACAGCGAAACAATCATCTGTGCGTTTCACAGAGGGATTAAAACAATTTGCTCGCGACGTTCATTATTTCTCGTTTTCTTCGCCCTGTTGTCACTTGTTAATAAGGTTCGAAAAAAATCATCGTTGTTCTCGCAACAATCATTCTTCTCTGGGATCGACCGAAATGCAGTGGGAATTAGCATTAATTAACCTCGATGCGCGACACGAATTTCGACAGCGTTTTTTTTTTTTTTTTTTTTTTTTTCATCGCATGGATGGCGTAATCGAAAAATCAGAGAGCGCGCGCACTAATAATTAATCAAAACAACGACACGCGACACAAAAGGCTTCCCTTAACGAGGTACCCTCGTTTGTACATATCAGATTGTTTTTTTATTTATTTATTTTTCAACAACGGCGAGCATCACGCGAATGTCGCAATCCGGAATCACGCAGCGCAGAATCGAGCGAAGGACGACCATCAGCGGCAACCGCTCATTAGAAGAGGAATTAAATTTTGTTTCTCGAAACGGAATAGAGAGGTGAGACTGCAATGCTGGTCCGTCTCTCGCGCGCGATTCGTACAGAGCTTCGAGCACGAAACTACGTGTAATTTCGCGCCTGGCTAAGCAGGTGCCCCGATTGTACGGGACGACTCAAATAAAGGTGAAAAGCGGTACTTCGCGATCTGCGAGACCAACGAGATGATGCGCTCCTAGGACGACTTTTCCCTTCTCTCTCTCTCTTTCTCCTTTGTCTCTCGTGACCGCCATCGCCGTGGAAATTCGGACGTGCGAGTCGGGACGCAATTAAATTTCAAGCGATCGGTCCTCGACGTCGAACTACATCCGTCAAATTCGAATACAATTTTTAATGTACGCGACACAATGATATACGATTTGAAGACATTATAAAATGTGTTTCGCAATTTGTATTCTAATAATATATTTAACATCTTTTTCTCAAAATAATATGAATCATTTTTTTTTAATCTAAATAAATATATAAAAATGCTACAAATGCTCTGATATACAATGACAATTAATTAGAGGGAAATTTATTACAAATAGCAATGTAGAAATATTAAAACCCGTTATAACTATACATATAACGATGAACGTAACAGGAGCCCTTTAGATAAGAAATTTCCATAGAAAGTGTGCATATCCTTTTACTCGGCAACGTGGTAATTACCAGTTACATGACATAAAATAAGCACAAAGTATAACTAAAAAAATCTTCTTTTTTTTTTCTCGTTTTTCTTAAGAATTCGCTTTGTCATACAAGTATGTACCACGTTTGCACAAGAATCGATTCGTTGTGCGCGCTTGCACAACGTCTTTTAAAACGGTTAATTGTTGGTAAGGCACTCGAGACAGCTCCTAACACAGCGTCAACCCGTTTTCGTCGCCGTTTTTCTCCGGCTCTGCCCTTCACCGTCCACTTGTCGCGATTCTTCCTTTCGGACGAACGAAGAGGCCGGCTATCTGGACACCGTCAAGTGGTTATAATTAAAGTTTCGCTAACGAGAGAATCCGTTCAGTCTGAGATAACGAGGTCTTCGATTTGAAGAGACCTCGGGGAACACGTGGCGAACGAGAGAGAGAGAAGACGTTGGGCTCGAGTGTAGAGCAAGAGTTAGAGAGAAGAGGTGGCTCCCATCAAGAGAGAATCTTTACTACCCGACCCGTGTGCGCGCATACATTTGCGTGTGTATACATATGGAGGCGATGCCTACGCAGAGAGTAACGTAAAAAGGAAGTGTATTCACCGTAGACAGAGAGAAAAAACGACACACACACACACACACGAAGGGAGAACTCGCGTGCATCTACCCCATTCCTCCCACCACTACGTTCGATTGGTCGGTTAATATTTTATTCAGGGCGGAGTCGGATTTGCATACCGTAGTGGGGCTCCGTTCCCTTCTGTCTATCTCTCTTTCTCTTCTTCTTTCGGGAGACGCGTGCATCTGCTTGGGACATAATACTGATGATATTGTAGTCGGAACGAACGAAAAGTGCATTCCCGTTCCAACGCAAATTTCAATTTTGATTCTCCGTAAAAGTAACTTTCCCGCGTATGTCTCTGACGGAATATAAATTCGGATGGACGGAAGCGCCATTATAATTAATAAATATTAATCACAATCTTCCTCTCTCCCAACAAGGAATAATTTAGCCGTGCAATCATTCATGGGCATCCGCAGATATTTTTTCCACATAATTTATTTTTTTATAATAAGAATATTTTTAAGTCAGCTCTTTTTAATTTTAAAACCACAATCTCCACTTCATTCCTCTCGACCAATAGAGCCAAACGCGATGTTATTGCGACAATTAAGAAAGAAAGAAAATTTGGAAACTAAGGAATTTGAATCCTATGGTTGGGTTTGGCATCGCGTTTGGCTCTATTGGTCGAGAGGAATGAAGTGGAGATTGTGGTTTTATTTTTTTATATTAAATATGCTAATAAATTCTAGTGTTCAAAAGGAGAGTAAATTTTTAATTTTTTTACAGATTCCAAGCCATTATAAAATCCAAGACGTTTCATGAATTCTCGGAAAAAGCAGCGACGACGATACTAATTTTACTTTGGATAACGCAATAATAGACGCGCGCTCTAATATGGCCTCGTGACATATGCATAAGCGGCGTCTATGTAACAGAGCTTACTCTATTGTAACAGCGAAGCGCAATGTAAAAGATTAGTACGAGTTAACGCGACATTTCCATACCGCAATGGAATATGCATGAGAGGATGTACCGCAGCATCTGTGGTCCAAATAATGAAAGCGGGTCAAGCGATGTTTCATCTAGGCGTATATTTTACTTTATGATTCCTCGCTGTAAGGTGTGCCGCAACGATTCCTTTATAACCCTGTTAAACGGTTCAGCTGGATTCGTATATACGTAATAAAATCACCGGGAGAATATCTCGTTAATTTCTCGATTACATCTTTTTTTAACATACACAGACTATTAATAAATGTAAAACGATAAAAATTTAAGGGCAACAGTTTTCGCAGAACAAACGCAATCATTTAAACTAAATATATGGAGCTGCGAATTATTACTGGAATCCCTGGTATAAAATCTCCCGCCGAATCCAATTAAATTGCTCGAATTTATAGCGGTTGGGAAACTCGTGAACAATTTGACTAAAGTTTATCACTGACTTGCCAATTAACTGTGCTTGCCCTGCGCTCTTTCACCCCCACGATACGTTACAAAAGGACAAGTGTACCTATGTGTGTGTAAAAAAAGAAAAAGAAAAAACTCGCGAGCTGGATAAGAGGTTCCGGCGAAACGCATCGCTAATTAGTCGATTACCGTTCGCGTAAACGCTTTCACGTACGCCAATCGTCGCGTTCTCGGACTGGCAAAGCCTTTACGCGGCTACGCGTAATCTGATCACGCGCGGGGAGCTGATAACGCGTCCGCAAATACTCCACGTCACGTACCGGGGCTTAAGGCCGGGATACGCGTCGACCCTGGGATGCACGACATGGCGAACACGCGGTCCCGCGACGTGCGAAATATCCGCGAAACTTGGTGCCGGGAACTATTCAGGGAGAGGGCAGAAATTGTGACCCCCACTTCACGCAGGGGTTGAACGCGAAACGCTAAAAGCGTCACTTTCGGGCAGCGAAAGAGGCACGAATGCATATTTATGGGAATCGATCACGCGACGATCGAATCGTCGCGCACGATTCAAGTGATATGAAAAAATTAAGAAGATTACGGTTCGTGTTTGCGATGCGTGAATGGAGCCGGCGGGACAGAGAGAGAATGGAACGCGGCCACGAGAGGCGATAAATCTATCGGGCTCGATAGTTCGTTCGCGCGTGGGAAACGTGAAACGTATAACATTATCCGACAACGGGCGGCGGCACGCCGCGAATACGAACAGCGGTATCACGAATGTGTATAGATCCGAGAAAATGTAGGAGCGTGTTTAGCGTTTCGGGAGAAATGTATCATTCACGATAATCGAAGAATAGAACAGCGGGCACGAACCCCAATATTTTCGTACGTTGCGCAATTTAACGCCAACAAATACATGGGAATCAATTTTAACTATCGCATACCTTCACGTTTTCCTCAATTTTTCTCGTCACATGAATTGTTCACCGGAATTTAAAGAAAAATTTCTGACGATCCACTACTTACCTATTTTCTTTCAAAAGTTCTTTCAAATGTTTTTAAAAAAAAAAGTCCGATAATCATATTGTTTAATAATCATGACAGCAGTGTCAACTAACTGCGCTTTTATCAAGGAATTTTTCACTTGAAAAGGACCAAAAACAGATGGTGATCGAAACGTTGTGAAAATAAAATAAAAATTTCTTGGCTAGTTTGGGTCGAATTAAATATATCGTCCCTATTTTAAAGAAAAAGTGTTTTTAAAGTGATCGAAAAATATGTCGCGAAATGCTCCGGAGAAAATTATGACAATCAGCTGTTTTGACGTTTGACTCGAACAGCTCGTTAAAAACTACATGCTGACGCTGAAGAGCCCATGGGATCAATATTGACAATCAAGCCGAGTTATCTCGTTAATCTTACTACCGGTCACGTCTCTATCCAGCCCGGTCATCATCGTGGCACACAAGCATATATGAAGCGACCGGTCTGCTCCGAGATGTCACATCCACCGGCGGAATTAAGCGACAAAAAATCATGTACGAGCTGATCCTTTCTAAGTTCACCTCACGCCACCTCTTCCGACTGCAATGTCTTCGCGAGTAAGTAGTACCCGAGTACATGTAGAGTCTTGTCACCGAACAGTAGACTGGTTAGAGGAGGCGCTTATCGTAAGGAGGGATCTCTCTGACAGCCGCCAATTAAAACATGCTAACGAGCTGCTGATCCTGCGATATCTCGAAGCGGGGCCTAATTAAACTCGCGGAAGAGAGAAATGGAGAACCGGGCGGAGAAGAGGATGGCGAGAGAAGGAGAGAAACAGAGATGCAAACGTGGAGCAGGAAAGCGAAGTAGAAAAGGTGAAGGAAGCGGAATCTACGAGATCTCGGAGCATTTGTACTTATCGTTGATGGGCTTAACGACGATCTCACCTACCACCGATGAACCCTAATGACGCGATTTCCAAGTTCGAGATAGAGTTCTCCAACTGATTTATACGCGTATATATTGTACGCGATCGCTGTATAGCGATAGAAGCTAAGTTGAATACTCAATGAGAATATTCTAGCAATAGAATTTCTGTCAAATTGTAGACTCTTCTCGTTATAACTAAGTATTCGTATAATTTTATTATTCTTTTTAATTAATTAATTAACTTACATATCTCGTTGTTTTTCGTGAAACACTACTAAAAGTTGTATTACATTTTTTTTTTAATATAATTGTAAATTACTTCGATATATAACAAAAATTATTACGAGAAATCTGTTGGTAGGGCGGTTGTATATTTCACTTGAAATCCTCAAGACTTGGAGTTTTCTAAGAGCAGGGGAGTCCCCTGGCATTATCGTGCAAGATGATTTGTAATTCGTGGTAAAAGCGCGGAGGAAACGTTTCAACGAAAAAATATGTATGAGTTAAGGAAGAAGAATAACATCTTTGCATTCGACCCTTCCTGTGTAGTAGGGAGAAAATCGCTTTAGAGATCGAAACACGTGAGCTTAATGTTTCTTTATCCCATAACGTCCTATCAATTTTATTTAAGATTCCGTTGATTTCTTTGAGAACTCAAGTGACAGCCAAATGGATTAAAATAATTTATCATAAGATTACAAATAAATTCGTATCAAATATTGTGCAATTTTGTAATAAATATATCGTAAAATAATATAATTATGCACAAGTAAATTAATAAATAAAATTACAAAATTATGCAAACATACAGAAAATTACATTTCGTGATGAAACAGTGTAATAATATTCGTAATAAAAAACGATATCAATTTTGTTCATGTAATACCTACGTTGTTATCGTAAAAGACATATATCGAAATGCAATAGAATGATTGACTAAAAGAATAACGGAAGCGTAATATCGTGGAATGCACTTCTATTAAGGATAAGGTCGTCGTCTCAAGTTTGTACGAAGGTAGGTGTTTCTGATAAGCGTAGAATCTACAGTAACAGCAATAAGAAATACGTTGTATCGACCTCAGTGAAATCTCAACGCATTTTAAACAGCCATCGCGTGCGCGATATTCTCTCCACGTGCGAGAGCTTTCACGCTTTTTCATTAATGGCGAACAATTTGTTTCGCAGACTCGAGATCGCGTAATGGAACGAGGATTAAGAGAACGTTCAGTCGCTTTACAGATGTATATATGTACTTTATCAACACTCTGCTGGCCGTTATCACCGGCGCGCATTATTCAGCAGACATTATCTTGAAAGAGAGAGAGAGAGAGAAAGCGCGAGCACCTGGGCGATTTTCGTTCGGGAATCGGTTTGTGCAATCTGCTGCTTCTTAGTGCTATCGGTTTACTACCATCGTCGTCGGCCAATATATAAATGGGCGAGCGACGACGACGTTCACGGAATAATCCGCGATTCGCAGATCCGGTTTCCCTTCTGCCATCCGATGGCGATTCGAGCAGGGCAGCTCGAAATATATATATATATATATATGACCGCTTACTTCCAGCATACTCGAGGTAATATCGCACAAGCTAAGACCCGGCCATATCAGCCTTACACGTCGAACGGTTCCCGATGCCGCTTCGGTGAATATCCTGCGTGCGAAAGAAAGAGATAGACGGAAGAAGAGAGAGAGAACGGGGTTAGAGAGCTGCCGTTCTGAGTAACCAGAATCTCTATTTGCAGTAGGATTTTGGAACTAAGCCCATGTTTGCCCAGACAGATGCACCCACTTGCCGTCCTTAATAGCATAGCTTACGCACCGGTCGCACCGATCGACCGCCGAAGCTCCGAGCAACGTTGCGCGCCTCCTTTCATCCGTCGATCGTTTCACCCTCATCCTCTCGGGAAGAATGGAGTCGGGCTTGATTGTCGGGAGGTGGACCAGCTCTCTCTCTCCGCGACCGATCGCTACCGCGCTCGGCTGAATAGGGAGAACACACCTACTCTTTTATTTCAATCGCGTCCCCCGAGATTCGGATACAGAGATTAAGCGCTTAAACGGTACCCAATTGCATTGATACCGCGCATAAGGACTGGACTAAGCGTATTAATTATGAGATATGCGAATAGCGATATTAATGAGGTCATTTGTAATATCGGCCGACGCGAACTTAGATTAAGATAGCACGATAAAAATAAATAAATAAATCGTTGTAAGCCCTCTTCGAAAAAAAACCAATTTCTTTATTTGATCATACGTCGTTTTTATGAACAGCCTGATTTATATTCTATGCATTCGCAAATTGAAAGCCACATATAGGGTGCATCGAAATAAGTGCGAAAACATTGAGGAGAATTTTTTATCGAAAGGAGGGTTTCTTGTATAAACATGTACTCTTACATCCCTCCCTGAGAAGTTACACTTTTCTAAAGTGGGAAGCAAAGATTAAGATTTTATTTTTTTCCTCAAATTTTAAACTGAATTAAAAAAATAATTTAGTTTTTATATCAAGTTTCCTCCCTTAATTTTCGACAAAGAATCTCCTAAAATTGTTTGCACTTAGATACATCCTGTATACTGTCGGGAGAAGTGCGAAAACATTGAGGAGAATTTTTTATCGAAAGGAGGGTTTCTTATATAAACATGTACTCTTACATCCCTCCCTGAGAAGTTACACTTTTCTAAAATGGGAAGCAAAGATTAAGATTTTATTTTTTTCCTCAAATTTTAAACAAATTAAAAAAATTATTCAGTTTTTATATCAAGTTTCCTCCCTTAATTTTCGACAAAGAATCTCCTAAAATTGTTTGCACTTAGATACATCCTGTATACTGTCGGGAGAAGTGCGAAAAAATTTAGGAGAATTTTTTATCGAAAGGAGGGTTTCTTGTATAAACATGTACTCTTACATTCCTCCCTGAGAAGTTACACTTTTCTAAAGTGGGAAGCAAAAATTAAAATTTTATTTTTTTCCTCAAATTTTAAACTGAATTAAAAAAATAATTTAGTTTTTATATTAAGTTTCCTCCCTTAATTTTCGACAAAGAATCTCCTAAAATTGTTTGCACTTAGATACATCCTGTATACTGTCGGGAGAAGTGCGAAAACATTGAGGAGAATTTTTTATCGAAAGGAGGGTTTCTTGTATAAACATGTACTCTTACATCCCTTTATATCAAGTTTCTTCCCTTAATTTTCGACAAAGAATCTCCTAAAATTATTTGCACTTAGATACATCCTGTATACCGTCGGGAGAAGAATCATTATTCAGACACTAATTAACCTTGAGTTCTGCATCGTGTCGGGTGTCGTCCGCCACATCATCGCCGCGTTATCCTCGTCTCTCCCTGTAATTTTGCATTTCACAATGCAGCAACTGATTAGAACGCCATACACCGCGGGCTCAATCCTCGCGTTCCATGTAATCATCGACACAACGCTTCAGCCGGAGGGCGAGGAAAAGCGGAAGGGGACGAGGTTTTACGGGAGAGTGCGTCATATCCGTGTAGCTCCTATCCGCACAATGCCGCTGTAACGAGATGATTACAGGCGTCGTCGATGCTTTCGGGGGATCAGCAAGCCACCCCTTTGACGAAACCGAAAATACCTGATCCAAAATGCGCGCTAACAGATTCCCGTGTCTCGATTTAAGTGGACCAGATTTATCGAATTTCGGCGTCGGATGAACATTCGTATTCCGGCTACGTGCGTCGCATCGCGCCGTCTTTCCGGAGAAGGTCGTCTTCTCGTAAGGGGATGATCTCCCGAGTGGGTAGTATTTGTAAGATGAAAGCGTTCCGACAGCTGTTCCTGCCATGTAAAATGGGAGTTGCGTGCAGTGTACAAATATACAACTTCGAAATGTTCTTTGTAAAAAAAAAATATCAATATATTTCTTCTATAATATTTTTCGTAGAGCAATTTGAAAATATTGCAAAAACGATTAAATGTGAATAGAGCCGTCAAACTTTTTTTTTTAATCGGGATATATATCGAGAACACCTTCGCCTAACTGTTTTCATCCGGGGTTCCAAAGTACGCCGCGGTTATGATAGATACCGATCACGTCCCTTCCAAGCCGGCGCCTCTGCGAGGGCGAGCTAAGAAGCGGATGGTGAATGTCGCGAGAACTTGAGAATAAAACGGAAAGCCGTGCTTTGAGGGTAGCGACAGCTGGCTCATAGTTTCGTCGAAATCGACGGCGCCGACCTGTGCCGGAATCGTCGCAACTCACTCAGAACCCAGCTGACGTTACGACCCTTGCAAGAAGTCTCGAGCAACATTTCCCTTCCTCTATTACATCTCCCGCTTCCCTGATGTCCGGGAGAGCCTACGCATAGCTTTTCCATTTCAGCAGTCGGTGGTACGAAATAGTAAAGAGAGAGAGAGAGAGAGATTGTTTTAACACCCTTCTCAACTTTTTGACATTTATCCTCGAACTTGAATTATCAAAGATATTGCGGGATAATTTTTTTAGATATCAAAATCGATATAAGAGTGTCAAAGCTTTTAACAATAGAAAAGCAGATAATAATTGTTTTAACACCCTTCTCAACTTTTTGACATTTATCCTCGAACTTGAATTATCAAAGATATTGCGGGGTAATTTTTTTTAGATATCAAAATCGATATAAGAGTGTCAAAGCTTTTAACAATAGAAAAGCAGATAATAATCCTTAAAAATCTTTCCTCAATGGTAAAAGTCGACCAAACTGGCAATCATTTATTATAAATAATTAGTTAAAATACAACGTTTCGGCTATCATTGCAGCCCTTTTCAAGTAAATCTATAAAAAGTTAGATAAAAATAATTTAATACATTTTATCGCAACAAATAATTATAAATTTATATACAAAAATATGTTACATACCAAACGTAAATGCATAATAAATTAATACAATAAATCAAATTCACTGTATACCACCGACAATATTCACCATTGTTTTAATGAACAATGTAGAATTGACAGAAGTAAGCAAGAAATCAATAGAAAAGCAGTCTAATTACCTTTATGTAAATAAATGTAATGAATAAATAAACACACATTTCATAAATAATGATACCTCGTTACGATCATTCAATTTCGCAAACCGATTTTCCGAAAACGATACAAACTCTAATAACTCAAGATTTCGAGCATAAAATAATTTAGAAGTATACATAATTAAAAAATGTGCGCTTATTTAAATCATCCCAGTCTTTCATTGAAAATAAATTCTTACAAATTGAGTATAAATTTTTCAAATCTTTTAAGTAAATATAGTTGTAAAGAATGTATTCGCATAAATTTTAATTCTTACTTGCTATTTCTAACGTTCTTTATAAAACTCGATCCGCGCAGATAAAACCAAAAATAGATTTACACGCTTAAATGATTTACAGATTTAATGTGTCAAAATCATTCAATGTCTCTTTTCTAATTCTCAACAATAAAATAATATTTTAATTCACATATATAAATAAATTAACCAATCTCATTTTTAATTAATTATTAACTCTGATCAATTATTACAAAAATTCCAAAACAATTCTCCAACTTGATATCTCGCTCTATCCGAGAGAGACGATTATTATCGGATATATCCTAAACATATGTATATACATATATGTTCGAGAAATCAGTTCGACGCACACATACACACACACACACACACACACATCATTCAACACAACAGACTCCTCGAAGCCTCCTCAAGAGCTTCCTAACTGCACGATTCGATATATCGACGCGCTTCCATCCCATAATTGCAAGTACATCCCTCGAGTGCTCTTGCGATAACGCTTACACCAATAGCACGGTCGCATTGTACATTAGCAGATCAAATTCCGCAGTGGTTAACCGAGGCATCCACGATCGTCGTGAGACAAAGATCCGGATCGTCTTCGTTACCTTCGTTACACAATCGGAAGGATATATACATATATATAGAAGCCCAAAAAGTCCGAAGAGATATACCGGACGTACCGGGAATAACTCTATCTCTCCCGGCCGTCGTTCAATTATCGGAAAGCCTTCAGTTTCGCCGGCTACTTTTATCTCCGGTCGCTTCTCGCACTCGCGCGCAAATCGACATCGGCATGGCAGCGGGTTTCGCGCGACTCGAAAAACATTGTCCGCTCCGATTCGGGAAGAGGAAGCTCGAAACGCACAGGCACGGTTGCGCAAACTCGATTAAAACGAGCGTTAAGCGATCGAGCGCTCGCCCGCGGGGGTGGAAAGCGCACCGCTTAATAGGGTGTGATAGATCGGGTAAATTGCATCGGTGCTAATGGGATTGCACGCGATGGTGCTATAACCATTACCGCGGCTGTAGAGACCGGGGGGTATCCATACCCCGAAACCACCCCATAGAGCAATCCTGGCTGGTCGGGTTCTATACCTCTTGTCTGCCCATGTCCCTCTTTATCTACCTCTCCCGTCCTGTCCTTCGTTTTCTGTCCTGTCGCTCGTTTTCGTTTCGCGCCGCCTTCTATCCTAGCTCTGTCTCCGCGTATCGCGAATCTCTAGCCATCTCTCTTTCGCTCTGTTATACGATAACGCCGTCCGATTTAATAATCCGGCCGCGACGTTCCTTTTTCCGAACAAAAGTCACTCACAGACCGGCGATTGCGCCGGCAATGCACGGTCTCGCATCCATCAGAATCGATCGGCTTCGGATCTTTATCAAACGTGACGTACGGTCCGGTCGTGCTTCAAAATTTGGACAGGCTCCTGGAGGGCGAACCGCGTAATCGTTTTAGGGGTAGTTTGAAATTTCATGCCAAATTTATCGGCCCTCTCTCTTCCACTCTAGCTTTGTAGGAGAGGGAAGTCCCTACGCCGATAAAATTCCCACCCACCGGCGAAATTAATACAATATAACTATAAATTGTGTTAAATATCGACTATAAATTATATTAAATGTGCATAGACTGATCCCGCGCGTAACGAGGCGAGAAAACTAATTATCGCGCGCTAAATTAAATAATATATACATCTATTAATTATCCAGATTAGAATTTAATTATACACAGAGCTTTAAGCTCTGAGAGGGTGTAAAATTATTTGCAATTTTCGAAATATCTGAAACAAATTTAAATTATTTTCGTAAATATCATTGTTGCATGTTATATTGCATTTTTTAGAAGCTCGTTTGTTTTATAAAAATAAAGTGAGCCAGCTTTAAGATAAATACCGATTTAAAAAACTCCAAGAATAATATTCGTCGACCGACAATCTAACGATTTTGGGGATGGACAACCGCGCGATGGAAATATAATCCAATCGATATAAAAATGTCACGTCACGGCAACTATTTCCTGCTTAAACAATTTCATTTCATCGTGATTTCAGCGCAGGAAGTAGAAGAGAAGGTTAGTGAATAGTTGGAAAAATCGGTGTCATGACGTGGCTGCGAGGGTTGCGACAAGTCTCTCCCCCTATTTTATCTCTTCCCACCATACGATTGATTTCTCCCGACGAAACATAAACCCGAGCCGTCCCCCATGCTTCCGCCACAACGAAACCGACGACAAGAACAACGAAAACGACGAAGAACCACCGATCGCGCTTCCTTGCGATGAAAACGAAGGAGCGACGATGAGGATAGAAGGAGAGACGGCGCGGTTTCATTGACATTTAGCATGACGAACAAAAAGCGCGGACGACGAGGGGACAATGCCTGTCGAATTCTTTGTCCCGCTCCCGCGGTCTACGGCGGATTTTTAATAACGGCGCAAAAATAATGGAGATACCGCGGCGACAATGGAGCGGGTGGGTCTTCATTAGAGCGCGCTGTTCGTGATCAAATACTTGTCTAGCGGCCGCCGTAAGCCGTGTCGCGGTGGATGGTTTGCAGCTGCGTGATGTAGCGAACGACGAGGAGAACGGGGGATTTTACAGCAAGAGATCATAGCGCGGTCGTGGTACAGGCGTTTTGCCGCCTGTCGTGCCACCCCCGGCCATTACCACATTCGCACGAGTTTCTCCGAAAGCGCGACACGAGAGGGTAATCCAGGTTTCGCCTCTGGCGCCAAATCCAGCTATCCAATAGAGTAGATGACCGGTAGGTTAATACTCGCGGTGAATGCGGAAAATGCCGATTAAATATTGTCTCTAAAAATTACGGCTACCCAACGCGAAGTGTTTGCTTAAAAAAAAAAGAAAAAAAAAACTACACGTGTAGAAACGTAAAAAAACTGTATGTTTTTATCTCACACATATGAATAAAAATATAATAGTATATTGTGTATCAAGTGCGGAAAGTTGACAATTGGTCACGAGTGCGGGAGATGGACGCACGAGCCGAAGGCGAGTGAACAATTGTCAATCCGCACGTGATACACATACTATTTTGTATTATAAAGGCAAAGTGGCTTTGTGCGCGAGATGGCCGATCGCACGCCGCCATTTTGCGACGGCACGGTGTGGGAATAGCCGCGTTCAAAGTCATTGCCCACGGCTGAAGCCGTGGGCAATGACTTTGAATGCGGCTTATTCACTCATCGCGTCGTCGTTAGATGGCGGCGTGGGAAATCGGCCGCTTTCCGCACAGAAAACACGTACACAAAGTGCCACTTTGCCTACACGTGTAATACAAATGATATTTAAATCAGAAAATTGAATTTCAACTATAATGTGATATAATATAATAATATAATATAATTCTTCTTATAGAGAGAATATAGAAGCTTAAGTTATAAATGAAATTGTTCTTTAAATACTCTACTGCTTTATCACGGAATATAAATGATCGATGTAGAAGGAAGGGGAGGAGCGATGAATAATTTTATCTCACTCCGCTTAAATCGATTCCGTGTCATGCAACTGTTATATTTTATATACATGCTGAAGGAAATTAATGTCACTTTGCTAGAACGATAATTGGACAGAACAAGAGTCCGTGTTGCATGGTAAAAGCATTCTCAAAATAAGTGGCAGAGGTGGAATAATATTTGAACGATGAAGCAAAGCTCAATCGAATGTCTGAATTAATTCTAGCTGCATCATATCTTTGATATCGATTCTCACAGGAGATGATACAAAGACCTTTTTTTTCTATCATTACTTTATGCAGAATGTAATGCGTACTAATGAAGCCAGCGAGTCTCCCTTGTTTCCGACAATTGCCCAAGCAATCATGCAGATAATATTCCGCTCCAATATACCGACAATATAGAGTGACTGTATATTTCATCTTTTTCCCCCTCTCGTTTTCTCGGAGAAGAGCATCCGCGCGCAATCCCTCAAACCCGGGTCAGATAAATAAATAGCGGGAAAGATTCAGCAAATATTTATACGTCCTCGTGCACACCTGAAGAGGCGATCGGGGAATGGTATAGAGTATTCATCGCGGATGCTTGTCACTCGCAAACTTTAATCTCGCATTTTTCTGCTATTGAACGCGAATATATACGAGAATTCTATTCTAACGTGGATAATACAATTCTATGCAGAATAATAGATACGTCATACATAATTTATTTAAGCAAGAGCTCGTATAAAATAGCATTTCTCACTTTGAAGCAGCTTGAAATAAAATTGAGTATTAAATATAAAAATGCTAGTCACGTGCAATTGCAAGAATAAAAAATATATATAATTTTTTTGTATATATTAGATCCTTTATTTATTCTTATTTTATACAAATAAATGTAATTTTTCACGAATATATGTATATACACTTAGGTTCGATTTGCGAAAATCGCCACATTTTTTATGACGTTATACGGGATGCAGAAGACAAAGACTGACATAACTAAGACATATACGGCCGGAAAAGGAGGTAAACGGAAATTATGGTGCGTGTGAAGGGGATTACACGGACCCGGCATATCGCTACCGTCGCACTTAACTTCTTGTGAGCTCACGACGTCGCGCGAAGGGTGTTTGTTAATTCATACGGCGGTGTCACTGTAAAGCGTCGTCTTCGCAGACTGAAATACACGGTTAGTGGGGTATATTCCCGCAGTATATTGCATTGCTCGTGAACCGTACATATTTCACGCTTCTAAATATATCTCGAGCGAAGATCCCGACCGCATCTGGAAGTGTTGCCGAGAAATATAATCCATATATAAGCGAGTTAAACTTTTAACGCGCATGTGCGGTACTTGTCTTACTTTTTTTTTAATCGCAAAGCGCGACGTGATTGAATCCTCCACGCAATTCACCACTTCTCTCACTTATCTCGTACGCTTAATTGCAAAATTGTGTTTTAATTCGACGCGCGCAGAGATTGGAATTATCGATCCGTGAACGAGAAGCCTTTGCACGAATTTCGCGATTCGTAACGATCAAACACGCGTGTATAAATTATCGAATTATCGATGAGCGTGCTCGCGGCGCATTGTTGGCGTGGCTTCTGAAAACTTTGATGCCGCGGTAACTCCATGTCAAGCCGAATCTCGGCTGGATATTACATTGACGCTGCAGATTACCAGGCCGAACCGTCGTTTGCTCGGTACATATTACGAGCCACCCTCATTCTCGGTATGTCAAATATTTAACCGAGTTTCAACGCGCGGAATATCAAATGGTGCGATCGATAGGAGTCAGCGGCTTTAACAGCGCGGATTTCAACCTTGTCGTCCGTTACATCGAGTGTCCTCCTACCGGTTTGTCTTTTCCCTTTGACTTTCCCTCCTCGTAAGCGAACCACCACCCTCAAACCACTTTTTGTACCGGCTTTTCTTTTCGGCTCACGACTTTCTCCCGGGATCATAAACGTGTGTGCGCGAGAATTCAAAATATATATATTCGTCCCCAGGCAAACATATCATTTTACGACCTTTTGCCGGGCCCGGTGGAGCACCGCTATAATCGCGATATATGAATTATTTGAATCGACGAAATCTAAGGAACGAAACCGCATCGAACTGGTCGAGTGGCGCGAAATGAATTCTAAGAAGAGAAATACGCGAGAGAGCTCTTTATTCTGCGACTGCTCAAATATCCGCGAGTTCTATTTGCATACAAGACTATCTTTATTATATATTGGATACGAAATTTCATATTTCCGAATATTTCGCAATATTCCATTTACAAAAATAGATGTATATAATATATGTACACGTTTCCTTAATTTAAGAAGCAAAAGAAAGTTTTGTAAAAATATCTAATGTATAAAAAAATTAATTATTATAATAATTAAGTAAAAAAGTATTTCATATAAAATTGAAAAATTTTTTATTATACATTTTATATTTTAATTATATATCTAAAACAATTTGTTGCGTGACAGCAACTTTGTTCCAACAATTCTTGTTAAAATTTAAGGGACACAAATCCTTTTACGTTTAGCAGTAATGGAAAAAAAGACACGCGTCTTTGTCACGACGGAATCGCTGACTTTGAAAACTTCCTGTGAGAATCGATCGATCTTTACAATCCTTATCCTCGCATTCATCCCTTCCGCCTCTCTCTCTCTCTCTCTCTCTCTCTGGGTCTTGACTGGGTGGTTGCCACAATACGAGCGTTCAAGCGTGTCGCCCTGATATCTCTGTCTAGTATCAACGACCTCAACGACTTCTCTCTACGTCATCCAGAATACATTGGAAGTACCTAAGACCACGAAGTTCGCTCAAACTCGTAACTACGAGGGAGCTCTTCGAGATATGCGAGTAACCTATGAGAGTCTAAGTATAAACCAGTTATGTTAAAATAGAATCAACCGCTATGCTTCGAGCCTTCGAGCAATGTTGAGTATCCTAAGTGTTGCCAAGTAAAACAGGCATTTATATACGAACGTCAAATTAATAACATTTATACTTGAAATTGCTTGTACAGAAGTTAAATGCATTTAATGTTGCGCGAATCGTAAAATATAAATTCACAACACACGATACTAACAAGAAATACTCGATATATATATATATATATAGTATATAGGTACATTTGTTGGTGGAAGCTCTAACATTAATACAATTTATAGGAATGCATCGGATGAATTTTCTACGATAATAAATTCTAATATTTCCCCGACACTTATAACCGGCGGTAAATTTCGCGGCGCGAAATAATTTTTTAACAAGCGCTAATTCATGCCACGAGGTCGCGACACGTTCGTATCAAGCGTGTCTTCTCAACGCGTAGACGATGATTCTTCTCACGTAAGGATTACGATTTACGTCGGCACGTGCTCCTTGTGATTTCTAAAGCCCGTCGGGGGCAAAGGATAATGGTTGTGAGGAGAGAAGCGCGCAACTGAACGAGGAGGATAGCGAAGTAGATGAGAGGGAGAGAGAAAAATGACGAAGAAAGACGGATGGACCGGCGAACTTGGTGGATTCGACGAAGCCGAGGGTCTTCCAGTCTCCTCCAGCTTATCGATTCTGGAAGCCGACTCGCGGGTGGTCCCTCAGCGTCTTCCCGATCTCTCATCGTGCTCTTCTTTTCTTTTGTACGAAAGACGGTACGAAAATACACCAGGCACACTGGCACTGGTCCGCGAACTGCCCCCGTGGGGAGACGGATCCTTCCTTCCACGTGGGTGGCTCTCGCGTGCCGGGGCCTAATACGTTTCTAATTGAAATGTTTATCGAGAGGCTCCAAAGGATCGTTGGCAAATAGTTTAGATGGATTCTCGATAAACTGGCCGCACGAAGGAGCCGAGTGTTAATCGACCGTACGTCGAGTTCAAAGCGATTGACTCGCAAATTAAATTTCTGGGATAAAACCTTGGCTTTCCTTTTTCTTCCTTCAAGAATAATGTTCCCCAGGAATTTAAAAGAAATATAAAAATATATAATAAAAATGTAAAATGGCGTTGAGAGCAAGATAAAAGCCGCAAATTACACTTGATTACGAGCGAGAAAGTAATAATACGGAAATAAAAGCGAAAAAAAAGTCACTCCTGTAGAACATTCGCAATCTATTATGATTTCGAATACGCGGTTATTTGAAGTCTTCTTTGATCCGAAGTCTTCTGCAAGTCTACAAGAAAAGTGTCTCCAGACAGCGGAGAAATGAAAGATTGCGAGGGAGAGAACTGTCTGCCTGCCATTCGCGTCTTATATGCGCTGACGGGAGAGCATAATCCAGCTTAACCGATCGCAGCGCGATGGCACGTGCGCTAAAGGGGTGCTCGTCATTGCTCGTCGGCTTCGCATCTTGTGCTATGCGTAATTGATTTCGCGCCGGCTCTTCGGGCATTTGCCAGGCAGTAGCAGAGAAGAAGAACGAAGAGACATCCTCGTCTCCCTTCGAATTACCTCGCGACACGCAGTCGCACAATTATCGGCGTAAACGACTCGCGGTTCTATAATAGACTTAAAACCCCTCGGTGCTATTCTCTCATATCGCGCAATGCACTTTACGAATATATCGATCCGCATTTATTCAAATAATATATGATACAATCTAAATGGTGATGTATATAATTTTTGATTTTACCTTTCTCGCAGACAAAATGATCGGAATCTAAAACGTGACTGAATCAATGTTGTAAGATGTTGGATTTTGCGAGAGATTTGCGTGTCGAGCGAGACAGAGAGCTCGAGAGAAGGTGTTCCGACTCCGAGATATATAAATACAACTCGAGGCACGTTCACCATTTTAATCAGAGGCCCGAGACTGTACTGTCGACGGTGGTCCAGGACGTGGATCGCGTGCGCGCTCTGAGAAACGCTTAGATTCCCGCGCGACAAATTCTCAAGCGCACCGCTTCGTAATTGCGATTTACGACTGCGGCCCTCGCCTTCTTGCGGTTCCTCTCCCCCGCCTCTCCTCCTTTCCAGCGGCTCGAGCACTTAATGGCGTGTTGAATAACGGATTTATATACGGGGCCTGAAATACGCGCCGGGACGCTCGCGATACGCGAGACGGACGTGTTTACGACGCCGAAAATACAAATTGCATCGTACGGCCGCTGCAGTCCTCCGCTGCGGGCGTCGCAAAAAAGGTCCTTCCGCGCGACGGATTCATAAAAAATGAAAGACCCTCCCTCCCCCTGCATGCTTCATTAGGGACCGATGAGCGAGGGCGAAAAAGAGAAAGAAGTCGTTTCGGATACGAGAAACCTTGTTAACGACGTTCGGGAGTGCATCCGAACAACTTTTGTAAGCTAATCACGAATGTAAATAGTGGATAGGATGAACGCCGGTAGGAAGGATCTGTCTGGTCGGATAATTATAGGTTGCTTGATTATTTTAAAAAACTTTAGTTTCAAATTATTGCAGTTTTTCGCTTTGAATTATTGCATTTTTTTTTAACACATACATATATATTCACGATCATAAATATATACATATAAAAGGCAATAAGAGCTAATTAAGTTCTTTCATTAATATTTATTTGTGGAAAAAGATTTATAATATAAAATATTAGACAGAAATAAATTCGAACGTTAACAATCAATTATTCATAACTGTCAATATAATAAAACTATACAGAGACACAGTTATTCGCATAAAACTACGTCAAGCTATTTTTTTTTTTTAAACGAAATCAACTCATTTTTAAAGCACGAGCATTTTTATATATACTATTCCTCGAATCGTCATTCTATGTAATTGTCGCGAAACGGATCTCTCGCTAATTGTTCGGTTAGGAGGTCGGTTGCGAATCTCGATAACAGCAATTGTTAATATGTCTATAAAATCATTGTATACGAAAAATTAACATTGAAAGATAAGTAAATTAATAAAAATAGACTTGCAATTAAATCGATAAAAATTGATAATAAGAAGGCTCGATCCACCAACCCCATTATCGTACCTCGTTTTTGACTCATAGGTTGTTGAGAAAGGAAGTTTAGATATCTACCAGAAAACGTTTTTTTATGATACCAATCATATATGATGTTGTTATTTTTTAAAATCAATGTTAGGTCGAGAAAATTAATTTGATTATTATCTTAAATTTCAAGAGTAAACTGGATTCTTTTGTGAAAAGAATTAAATAAATTTAATGTGTGATCTATGGAATCCGATGGAGCAGCCATTATTATATCATTCACGTATCTGATGTATATGGGTGTACATAAATATATTATTTCTCAAATACGTTCTAAACGCGCAATTTCAAGAGTAATATATTTTAGTGCAAAAAGCGATTTGATTATAACGCAGGAATAATCCAAACATCATAGCCCTTTCTTGGACTTACTTAAGGCATAATCGATCGAACGTTTTTACTAGAAATGATGAATGCACACGTACGGGGACTCGCTGCATCGAAAAAGCCGGTCTCCAGCTGCGTGTGGCTGCCATCCAGACTAGCGTGTAGAAGAATGAATAGCCATAACTAACACGCAAAACATCAACCGACTCTAAATCATCTATATACCCACCCTAGAATTCATGAATCTTTGTTTCTTCTCTTTATTACAACTAATAATATCGGACGCATAATTGAGAAAAAAAAAACATACAATCCTTTATCACATGCTTTGTAAGAAAATTCCCGGGTACACTAATCGATAAAATATCGAAGAACTCAAACCCTGATCGAAGCGCGCAAATTCGTATAGGAGCGATTACGAGAGCGCACGATCGCCGCACAGTTCTTTACGGGAAACGTAACGACAGCCAAACTCGGGGACGAAGCACAAGAGAGGAAGCATACACACGGAATAAGGAGGATGAGAGTCGGGTGGACTCGCCGGCGTGTAGTTGGCAATCGAAGGAAGCGATAAACCACGAAGACAATGCGTTGTCGGAGCCAGGGAGTCTGGGACGGTGGGTTCTCCTTGGAGAAGACCGAGGAAGAAGAGAGAGAAATCCGTAGGACAAACAAGAGGAATATACGAGAGGCAACGTCGCGAAGGTCCGCGCAAAAAGTAAACCGACTACCGCGGGGCTCTTAGGTCCTATTGACTAACTTCAGCATTCGCTGCCTCCGCTGGTTCCTTCGCCGTTTTCCTATCCTCCCTTCCGTTTCTGCAATTAATTAGCTCTCGACCACGGCGATCGGGCAAGCCGATGTTCGGCGAACTTTTTAATCCCGACCACTCATCGTGCGCCGCAGAATCCCGCTAGGTCGGTACTCTTTCTACCTCAACATCCCTCTTCCAATTCCCGGGTTCTTCTCCGGTACGCGCGCGCAACTCTTTCTTCAGGAAGCCGCCGCGTATTTCTTCCAGTCGCGCGACATGTGCTCATCCCACTCGCGCGCTTCCTTCTTCCAGGTTTTTACTCGTCGAGGACGAGCAAACTAGAGATCGAAGCTACATCCGCGTAATTGCGAGACGCAATTTTTTGCCGCGTCTGGCTATTGATCACGAGTCAGGGATTACATCGGAGAGAAAATTTCTACGTGCTCGTGTAAAATCTCGATTTATTTCAATATCGAGCTCGCGTCTACGCGAAAAATAAACCGAGGGTGAATACTAGTTGAAAAATTGAGGTCGAGTCCCCGTGAATGTATTTGCCAGCACTCGACGTATCTATGAAATGTTTGGAGAGAGAGAGAGAGAGAAATCTCTTATTGCCTCTCGTACCTTTTTACAATAATAGTTCGCGATAACAGATACTTGACAATATTTTCATTAATATTATATATTCTTTCGATTGAAATTGTAATTTGCAACGAAAAACTATTACGCTCATAAATGTCAAGATGAGAATATAAATAAATCTTTTTTGTCACCTTTTATTGTAATTCATTATTAGACATTAGATTAAAGAATATTATTTTTATATATGACTTCACTTTCTAACATAATTTGAATTTTTATATTTATACTGTTCTTAACAGCCTTTTATCAAATTTATTATAATTTAATAAGAGCTTTGACTTACTACGATTTAATATATAAATAAAAGTTACATATATTTCTCGATATCCGCGATGCGATTAAACCCAACTAGTCCACCGTGTCATCGTCCGGACATCCCCAGGAAAAATGCCTATTCTCGGACGAAGAATCTATCGATTATATATACCCGGTGGTGAGGATCCATTTGATACCATTTCTCGCTTCTAAGGAACCTTTCGGTCCTCCAGACCGTATAAATGATTGTCTCCGTCCGTTCGCTGGCACCGCAAGCGTTTTTCTCCATCGCGGCCCCTCACCATCCTGTCTCGAATTCCCCGCCATACGGATTTGTCCTCGACGATAATCGACGGGCGGATACCGGGCTGCGTCTTGTGCATTATCAATCCCGAGTAAGATCCCGACGACAATCGCTGCCACTGGTGCGAGGACGCGCCGCAAGAAAACCGCCGGAAAAACACGTCTGTACGTTCGAGGAGATTTCCCGCTCGAAGACAGGGAAAGAGGCGGCCGTGACGATGGTCCGAGGAAGATGATAGAAAAAAAAAGGTTGAAGCGGTCGTTTCCTCGCGGAAAATATGATTCCCTTCCGGCGCGAGACGTTGATCGAGAATCCCTCGATTAGGAGGATTTCCTTTCTTTTTTTTTCCTCTCTCCCGAAGGAAAGAAATTTCTCGCTACGCGTGAAGTTGGTAAAAGGGAGGAGAAAACGACCCATTGGCAACGTCCTTGCAAGTTTTCCGCGCGAGCAGGGCAGAAATGGGAAGGAGGGAGCTAGCTAGAGGATGGAGTTTATATTCCGTTGCTCGAGAAAAATACCGTCGCATTGTGGCTCCTCCCAGGAAAGGATGAAAACTTGTGAGAAAATGTAGCGTGTAGCTCTGCCGCGCTCGGCCATAATGGAGAGAAGCGATTTATGGTTGTTATAACTCAGAAATACGCTAACCAACTTACCGTCATCGATCGCCGATCGCGCGATGGCGAAAGTCTCGAAGGAGACAAAGCGTCCGTGCTCACGCGACGAGCTCTTATCGCGTAGAATGAGGTATCAGCTTGTTGCGCGTAAAGTGTTCTCCTTTTACATATTAAACCCGGTGAATTTTCGTGGCTCAACGCTTTGGAATTTTGTATTAAATCTTTCACGCCGTTTATTTCCTTCCTGTTTGTTTCTTACGAGGAAAGATGGAGAAATACAAAGTGTAAGATGGAAAATTACGATTTCACGTTTTATAATTTGCTCCCACGTCATCGCAAGTAATTTCTCAAATCCGTAGACGTAGCAATTATAACATTTTTCTCCAGGCTCGGAACCGCTAATAACTCATCGTGCGGAGAGTGAAGCATTAGCGAATGCTCTCCTCTCGGCGTCTTCTTCTGCGTGAGAGCTGCGCCGAAAAGAGCATCCGGGATGAAAGAGAGAGAGAGAGAGAGTGCAGAGCGCGAAAAGAGAAGACGGAAGGAGAGAAAGGGAGAAAGAATTCTCGTCCTGGTTCGGGTTCCCACCGTCGCGAAATTGCAAGGATGACCCCGGAGGTCGCAGGACTAATGTATGCGGACGTATAGTTCTTTACATGCTCTTTTTCTCGTGATTTTCTTTCGTTCTAAAACCTCCGGTTCTCGCTGCATACCTACATATAAAACGTACCCAATATATTCTTCCACAACACCTTTCACACCTCCCACACTTTCCTCCGAAGTAACTCCCAAGTACTGTAACTTAAGTAATCGCGTCAACACTACTGAAGTATTCACCGAGGAGGAAGAATGTCCTAACGAGTTTTACATGGAAACCAGAAGAAATCTTGTTTGTTTCGCCATTTTTAAATTAACTTTATGTAAATTCTAAATAATTCTCGAGAAATTTAAATCTGTGACATCTACTTGCAGCATCTTCTTCAAAAATAAAAAATTATAAAAAAGAAAAATCAGATGAAAAGAGCCAGACGCAGCAAACTTGTTTTTCAAATCCTCTCTAAATATTTTTATAGAATATTAAAACAATCTTATTTATATAAACATATACTTTTATATACCTCTAAAGAGGTATCTCTCATTTCTAAAGAGAGTATACTCACTTTTCTAAAGAGGGAGATCAAAATTTCGTGTTTATTTAATCTTAATAAATATCCATTTTATTAGTAGAAAATATCCACCAGTTTTATTTTATAAATTTGTTTAAAATTTGAGAAAAAAAAAATATAAGAAATCCCTCAATTCTTCACACTTACTTAGATACACCCTGTATATCAAAGAATTGTCAATTAATTTTATAATAATTCTAAAAATATAATCTGCGTTAGAAAAATAATAAAAATGCAATCGCATTTTACAAAGCTCTGATACGAAGCGCTCTCGCATCAAGCCTAATTTTGGAGGATCCGCTTCGCGAGCCGACGCGATCGGGACGTAAATGCAATACGGCAGCAGCCGCGTAAACGACGTGTCATAAAGCGGTGGGTCCGATCCTCGTTCGTGCGATTATCTCTCGCGCATCTCGCGTAACACAATTTGTAACAGCCGCGGCTTCCATCATACGAGCGAGCGTCACTTTCCATGATTAATGCGACGAGGCCTGATGATTTAGTGGCCGGTTACGCACGCGTGTGCTGGCTCACGCGTGCGGCGACGATCGCGTGACTCGACGGAAGAGGGAGCTCGGCGAAAAAAAAGAAGCGCCAAGTCGATACAGCATTAACGATTCTTTTGAATACGGTAAACGCGGCGTGTCCTTTTCAAAAGGATCCGGATAGTATCCGGTCTGGCGACGATGGCGAATTACCGGCGCGCTTTCGGGCTCCGATTTCACGGTGAATTCATTATATTACGGTAACATTAGTCCGAGGGTATCTCGGAATTAGATTGCGAGCGCATTCTGCGGATGAAGCGCGACGCGCTCCGATTACTCGCGAGCTCCGAATGCGATATCGAGCATTTAATTAAATGAATACCTACAAAAGGGACACGCGAGACCGTCGATTCGAGGAAACGGGACGGGTCGGATGAATTTTTCTCGCGAAAAGATATTCTACCGAGGGTCTTTAAACAGACTCGAGGAACGAGTATTTCTGCGTAATATTACACTTTCCACTCTTCGACTTTTCTTCCCGGTTAATTGCTTCTTCGATGATCGGTGCTTTTACGACGCTCGCTTCCTCTCGAGCGTCACGGGCGTTTCTCGTTATTACAGGAACCTTCGTATATTATGACGAGGGATGACGGACGTTACTTGCTCACTTTGCAAAGTCATTTATCACGGGAGAACATTGTGGAAGGGCTAGAGAGAGAGAGAGAGAGACAGAGGTAAGAAGCGGCATTGGCGTTTTCCATCCAGAAAATCCTCATCGGCCCTTCGTTAAAACAGTCGTCACCTCTCGCTGCATAAAACGAGATAAAAGCAAGGCGAAACGTGACGAAGAGCGCGCGGATTCTGCGGCGGAGTATCGCGGGGAAACGGTATAACGACGACGAGTAGCGGAGAACGCCGCTACCGGATTTCGCCGATCGGCTTAGACTGAGCCACCGTGAGCCCGGTCGCAGCTGTCGTTCGTTCAGAATCCCAGACGCGCGCTCTCTCTCTCTCTCTCTCGAGCTAGGCGCTCCTGTTGCGACGCCCGTCATTACTTATGCAAGCTCCACTTACAGACCGCTACCGAAAGCCGTCCCGCTACGTCGGTTCCTCGTCGAAGAATGCCGCTGGTACCTTTCTCGGCAACCCCTTGCTCAAGGTCGTCCGAAAAGCGCTCCTTTTCCCGCTTGTTTTCGAAATGTCTCGAGAGCGACGGATTTTCGCCTCGTGCGAGCGCGAAAATCGAGGGTTGGTTCTTCGCTGTGCTAAACAGATGCCATTAAGCGACCCTCGCCAAGTGGAGGAGATGTATCCGGCGATGTCGCCGATCGGATTTCAAGGTAAAAGTGACACAGCTGCAAGCCCTCCTCTCCTTACTGCAGTGAATTAGTTATTTCTCTGGGATGGGTAAAACACGGAATGACAATGAGAACGTTGCGGATGTTGTGTATGTATAGGTGTGGGGAAAAAGAGAGAGCGCGGTAGAGAATTTTAAAAAACCACTTAACAGCGAAACTTACTTTCCCCATTTCCCATACGTTCGATAAAATCTCGTCGTGGAAAACTCGATAGCTTTCATGGATCTAACTGGATATATTTGGCCGAAAAATATCTAATATGCGGGTTTAATCCTATAAATCAGCGATAATTGCTGAAACGTGTAACAGGAAAAAGGTCGGAGATCAAGGGAGATTGGTTCTTTGTTTCAAAGGCACACGTGCTCTCTTTAGAAACGAAACGAACCGCTGACGGATAAATGTGGCCACAAAGAATCGTCTTTAACGACTCGACGGACGACGAAACGAGAACACGTGGTTTGCATCGTTTTCTCTCGATATTGCTCGTAAAGTCTTAATTAAAAGTATTTCACTCGCGCCGCTAAAGGAAAAGCTCTCTGTCGAGAAAAAAAAAACATTTTTTTTTCTCTCGAGCATCGGCTTTTCGATGTTCCATTTTCTAAATTACATTATGTAACGTTCGAGTTTATATAGATACAGACTGTCAATGAAATCGTACGAAAGAATATTTTTAAACCATCTTCATTTCATTAATGAATGCTTACCAGAGCAACCTGCGACACCAGGCACATCGAACCGATGCTGAGTGATAATTAATTCACGAGCCGCGGACATAGAAATAGAAATAACCGTCTCTTGTATAACCACCGGATCAATGATGCGTTGCAGAACGATTCGATCGCGTGATACCTTGCGATCGTTCGACGTATCAATGACCTGTTCTGCGAGAGCGGTTTTTGCTCTTGTCAGAATTTTTTATGTATTTTTTGCAAGTGTTACGGAGTAACAAAAATGAACGAGTAGAAAAAGACGCCACGTTGAATAATGCAAGGCGCTTGTCATTCAATTTGACACGTGTAATAAGTTCCCCCGACATCAATATTCGTACAATTTTATTGTTGTAAAATTAACTGCAAATTTAGCTACATTTTATGCTTTATGGGCGAATAAATTTGAGAGCATGCAATATGAAAAATACGTATTGCTTCATTGAGAGGCTATTAATCTTGAACGAAATCCATTATGGACATTAAAGTTGGACATTGTCAAAAGTGTCCATTTAATGCCCAAGTATTCGCGTATCGGATAATTATTACAGGATTGAAAGTTGAACGTGATTACTGATATGGAAATATTAACGATCTCTTTATTAAACGATATAAATTTGTACAAGTAATAGTTTATTTTTATATATATACATAAAAAAACGTTTCCGAAGAATTCTTCTACACCGGAATCATGAATCATGGTATATTTAAAAATGTATGCGCGCAATATATTTAAACCGCGCACTGATGAATGGTGCTGGTTATATTCTCCCAATAAAAGTATCCGATAATTTATGCAGATGAAATGTACCGAGAAGCGTATTAAAAATATTGGCTCATTTTCAGGAACGGAAGTGCCTGAAATAAAGTATGCACTTTGTCTCATCCATCGAAAGCGACGAACTGCCATTAATACCAATCGCCAATACATAGAGCGAAGAGAGAAAGAGAGAGAGAGAGAGATCGATACTGAGCGAACAATATACCACGCATCTCCCTTCCCTCTGTCTCTTCGTGGATAATGGCGACTATAAAATTAAAGTTCCATCTCTCGGCACGGCTTATTACTCTTTCCGCTTATCGTAAAAAATTCCTCCCTCATTATAGCCATTTGCTTCATTCTGTAAATAATTGTGATTTTTTTTCAATAGCGAAATATTCGCAGCGAGTTGTAGTATAATCGATAGAGCAAAGCGCTTAAAACTAGATGATAGTAGGATCCTGAGAAATCGTAACGTCGCGTCAATTTTTGCGCTACTTGTAACCAATGATATTAACTATAGTGACAAATCGTAGTAAGTCAAGGCTCTTATAAAATTATAATAAATTTGATTGTCTATTGTAATTCATTATTAGACATTGGATTAAAGAATATTATTTTTATATATGACTTCACTTTCTAACGTAATTTGAATTTTTATATTTACTTCTCTTAACAGCCTTTTATCAAATTTATTATAGTGACAAAGTTTCTCTCTCTCTTTGCCGACGAGTTTATACCGCGACGATATTTGCAAGAGTTTCGCCATCCTTGCCATCGTATACGAACTTGATTAACCTGAAAATCAGGCACCAATTTTCCAAGTTCTCGGCGCAGAGTCATCGTCCGACCCGATGAGAACGTTCCACCTGCTACACGGCCGCGACTCCTTGGTCGCTTGGTGACGAAAGTTGCTCGCTATTGTTTAAGTTTCACAAAGGGAGGGTGGACAGAGGGTGGGAAGGGACATCTCTCTAGGAAGGACAGAACTTTCCCGGGTTCTTTCTTCCCCAGGTTCTTTATTCTGTCGGCCGCAGACACCGAGGCGTATGATTCATAAGAACGTGATCTTCCGAAGGGTTCGACTTTCTTCCCTCGGTCTTCTTTCAGAAGCTTCTTCTTCTTCTTCACCCTCGGAACAGATCGATTCCGTCGATCGGTCGCGTGAGTTTCGGCGACCTCGTAAACAACATTGGACAACGAAATCGTCGACGGAAGCTGCGATAAGGGCGAACCGCGACGAATCGTGGTGGAGTTCGGATGAAAAATTCGTAAACGCAAACTCGCGCGAAGCTCCATGAATATTGCATCGCGAGCGGCGGTCAGTGGAACCTAGGTTCGGACGTGGGTCGAAATATTTGCCGCGAGCGCCGCCCGAAGGATTCCTAAATTATTCCCGACGTGTCTCACTTTCCAGGGGGCTGGGAAGCGCCATCGTCGAGGCTCCAATCTCGCGGCAACACGCCGCAACACGCCGGGCGTTTACATCGCGCGCGAGCGAGCGCTTGGGGGATTTTACGATAGTCGTTTCTCTTTCGGCGCGGCATTACATTATTCGGCGTCGAATTGCGCGCGCCCTATAACACGGGATATGCTCGGCACGTACCTCAGCTTTGTTAGCCCGGGATTTTTAATTATCCTCGCGACATTCCCATCTACCGTATATATGTCCGTTGAAACACAAGCCGCGCAAGATAAAAGAGGATATCTTACGTTAGGCGCGCGCCGCTTTGAATATCAAAATATAATAGCAGACTATCATAAATCCTGATTTCACATCGCCCTTAAAATTGTATGACCATAGGCGTCCGCAGGGAGGCATTTACCTCCCCCATCGAAATCAGTGAAAAAATTAAGCACTTGCTCTCCTTGTGAATAAACACTGGAATTTATTTGCAGTTTTATTTAATATAAAAATATTAAAATAATAAAAGAATTACAAAATTGAATTGAAAAAAATTAAGAAAGAATAATAATGGAAAAAATACAATTCTGTGTATGACGGAGCGATTGCGAATCGGATTTGATGCGAATCATTAAAAAGATGAAATAATATTACTAAATAACACATTAATGAGCTTCGAAAATAGCGAGAGGTTCGGAAATATTGTGAACCATTTTATTTGATTTTCTAACGCGTCAACGATCGTCAATGCATAATCACGATGAATAGGAAATGAACGTATGTACACGGTAAAGGGGACAGACATCGCTATATATACGCTGCTATTAATTCCGTTCAATCATGATAAGCCAAAGTCAATGTGTGCGGACAGTCGTGTCAGACATTAGGGTCGCTTACGCATGAACTGTCTGTGCAATTATATGTGACAAGCGGCAAACCCGCTATCGTCTCTGTCTGTAATGGTCAACCAAATCACAGTAGCACGGATACCTTGAACGACAGTCGAGACTATTGTGCTAAACTAAATGCATCAGCAGATAGATGTCAGAATGCACGTCAGAGGCTTGGAAGCGTTGCGATGGAGGACCAAAGGTCACTCGGAACATTATCGTAAATTAAAACTCTTCTCTATGTTGTAATACATGTATATGTTTCAAAAGTAAAAAAAAAAAATTCTATATAAATTTCCTGACAGCCTCTCACTTTACGCTTCTTTCCCATCCCGCCGACCTACACGCGGGACACTCTATACCCGGTTATTAAGCTGTAGATCCTCGACATTCTTTCGTAATCTCACGATAGAGAGACTGCAATGCCTGGGGATTCGGGGCCCCAGGGGGGCCACCGTTCAGTCGCTAGGGGAGCTCGATGTAAGGGAAATAGACGATGCGGATAGCGCAAGAGAGAGAAGAAAGAAAAAGAGTCACACACAGAGGGAACAGCGTTCTCTCTCTCTCTCTCTCTCTACGACCATTAAGACTAATTTGCGTCAAATCGCATTGGAACGCGACGGAGGTATTCTCTCCACTTCAGGCGCGTATGTCCCCACGTGTTGTCTACGTGACGCGAACAAATTGTACCAATTTCCTGCGCGAATCCCCTTCTTTTCTTACGCACCAGTCCGTCCGTTCGTTTTTCGCCGCGCGCGGTCTTAACGCGCGTGCAGATTTTATCAACCTTCGCGAACACGCATGCAGTTATTTCAACCCTTAACTCGACGCGCGCGCAACGAGAACCACTGTCACAATTGTTTCCCCCTTGTTTCTCGTCACGAAACGAGATAAAGAAAGAAACGCAACGTGCGTTGATTATAAGACATATCTAATTTTCTGTTTCTGTATAGTTTTAGAATATTGACAGTTATGAATAATTTATTGTTAATTTCTATTAATCTTTAATATAATTTGTAAAAAATGTAAAAATCTCTGAAGTCACCAGATGATAATTAAAAATGGTAGTAATTTAATCAACCAACTCTGGCTATTTAATATATCTTTATTTAATATTCACGACGTTTCGGCCATGGGTTTTGGCCCTTATCAAGTGCTACAAATTATAATAATGACAATTATTAGAAAATTAAAATTAAAAAATTAATTAAAAAGTAACTGAGTAACAATAATTATTTCCACACATTAATATGTATCCTACCTTAAACACAACTTTCTATATATAAACTTAATTTCTGATCTTAAAATGTGACATGATATATGTAATGTGAAACAATTAACTATATTGTTGTGTTGGTTACAAGCTCTTTATATACTCATTACTTCGATCAAACTAAACGACCTTTATTAGTTTATCGTAAACATTTATAATTTGTAAAAGCTCTTTAAAAAATTAATCAACAATTAAAAGGCAATAAGAGCTAATTAAACTTAATTTTAGCTCTTATTGCCTTTTAATTGTAGATTATTAATCTTTAATTTTAAATGATGCGCTGAAGAAGGTTGAAAAAGGCAACCGAAACGTTCGAACTTTTTCGTCTAATATTTTATGTTAAAATTTTTTTCCACAAATAAATATTAATAACAGAACTTAATTAGCTCTTATTCCCTTTTATACGTATATCTAATTTTTTCTCAGTCCCCTCTCTTTTTATTAATAAAGCGAAAATTGTTGACGTCAGTCTCGTATTTTGGTTCCATTAATAATTCTCTACGTAACAAGTACTACTTATCGATGCAATGATAAACGAAAATGATAAGAGAAAATTTTTAATCATGCACGAATTCGCCGTATCGGTAATCGCGCTTGTCGCGAAAGATTTCCTCGCGATACGAGAATTGATGCGCGGTGATTATATAATATTATGGTGGCTCGGAATTAAAATTTTAGCGGAGCGTATCATCCCGGCGAATTTTACGAAGTAAATGATAGCGGGGCGCGCGCACTAATAAAAACGCGATAAAACGGTAAGAGGCGGCGGGTGGGTCCGAGTAATTATGTTAATTCATCTGGCCGTGGTATGTAAAGTATAAAATGCTTAACGATCGCGACGCTTAAGCGGGCGCCGCTGTGTGATATTCGTTTACTCCAATTAACTTAATCGTCACGTACTCGGCGCGCTCAGATATCGGCGATACGGAGCAGCTTAAAAAGATTGTAAGACGGGAAGCTGCGTATTAAAATTATGGTCATTAATAGTGTATCCCCGACTCGGCGCGTAATTTTTAACCGTTATCCCGAAGCGGCGCGATTACCAATCTGCCCGGGCAAAAGATTACGCGGGAAAATTGATACGCCGCGGTGATCACACTGGTAGTTATTGTCATCTATGGTCGTTATGCGTACGTGCGCTGGAAGCACAAACCGGTTAAGAGATGTCTTCATGGCTTGTCATCGTCGAGAGCCTCGTGTAAACGGGGCGCATGAATCTCATGAAAAAATCCTCACGATCACGACGCCGAAGAAAAAGGAAAAACCTCTCGTAAATGTATTAAAGAAACTTTGATGGAAATTATTAATCGCAATCTACCGCGTTAAAAATGTCACGTCATGTCGTGTCCCATTAAAACGGCGTTTAACATTTTTCTATTAATTTATATATCGAAACACACTCGCGCAATTTCCTGGGAATGGATGATTAAAGGAAATAAATAAATTTAATGCCGCACATGTATTACGAACACGTTTTATTTTATTTTTCAAACTATAGTCATGTAGTTACATCGCATTATATAGAAAGAGGAAATGTTCTCTCTGACATTTTCGACAGAAATTTTATTTAGCGGAAAAGATTTTTACGATTATCAGAACGAGACAGCATTCTGCACCATTTCGCCCGCGATCTCCGATAGCTCTAAACTTTATGTCGCTATAAAACGTGCGAGAGTAATTTTTTTTATCAACCATTCCCATATCACACTCTAACGGGGAACGAGCAGAAATACGCGAGAAGGAAGGGAGAAACGAAATTTTCGCAAAATTTATCAGTCGCACTATGCATATTACTTTATCCAAGTATGAAGAAAACTCGGACGATCGCGTGCGTGGAATTTTGCGGAATCGGTATATAGGGTAGTCTTTTTTATTTTATTCTCAAACGAACCATCTGGTAATTATCGGTGAGAGTACCGCGAGTTACAGCTGTATAATTTTCTGGTGTAGATTTCTCGCGCCGTGGTTTTTCCACGCAAATGCTTATTTTCGCTGGTCATTGGTATATGAGACGGATAATTTACTCTGCGAATGAATGTCGGGAAAAAAGAGACAAATCGCGCTTTAAAAATTCGTGTTCGCGCAAATGTGGCTTCGCGTGATCGTGCGATCAGAAATTAAAATCCTGCTCTAATTGTCTCGCGGAGAAAGAAAGAAGGAGAGAGAGAGAAGAAGAAAAAGAGAATTTCGACGCAGGTGCAGATATCGTTCGTTCGAAGTAGGTACTTAAAAGATTGCTTTTTCATTTATTATAATGAAAGGAGGTTTCCTTCGAATTCTCCGGTTTTTCCTTTTTCCGATAGAATCTAGCACCGTTGCGACCAGCGGGCGTGAAAATTAAATGTCGACCTCTTCATCTGCTAACAACCACTAGTTTCACAACTACTTTAAACCGGTAGCTTTATGAAAGGCGTCTTTCCCCTTTTAACAAAAACGAGCCGGTCTTTTCTCTAGCGTCGGAAAGATAATAACCTAATGCGCGCGAGCCTGGATGAAAAGTAATCTGCGTTATGTATTTAAATCGTCGAGCATCATAATTTGTCCACCACCCTTAGAGCGCGCAAACACGAAGAGCTATCGTATCGTCGGAGGATGACGTCGAAAACGACGCGTGTGTACAGAACGGGAGGCTATTCCATTCCTTCTCCGGCAATTTCCAATAAATCTTTTGTCCGCGAGAGACACGCACTCGCGTCTAGGGGAAAGAGAGAGAGAGAGAGATGATACTAGCCCCCGGGAAGAGATTGCGTCTCGACTTCCCGCTGAGAGGAGAGATTTAGGATCCCCTAACCGAAAATTCGCGCCAGCCTACGCGCGACCCCGGCATTATATTTTCATTTGCGAGGCGCAAATTTCGAAATCGCAAACTGCCGGGACACACAATCGCCACATAATACGTAAATGATAGTCGCTTCCACAGAGACGGCATTCCGGCGAAAATCCGGTCCCCGGAATTCTAGCGCTACGCGCGTTTAATATCTCTTAGAGACTTTGCATATCCCTTTACTAAATATTATTTCCCCATGACATTTTAAGCGCCCATTGTGCGCGTTCGTTGAATGCAAATTGTATTCATTTTCTTAATGTAACTAATAATAAATATACCTTGGATAAAAAGAAGATTGGACAAATTATATATTCGATCGTAAATGAAAAAGAAAGGTATTCAAAATTCAAAATAATTTACAAACAGTGCAATTTCCTAAAGATAAAAGACGGGAGGAGATTTCTACGGATTACGAAAAGTTGATATCCAGGATAGAGATATAGTAGTGCCATTCTGTACTCTTATGAAGGCGTTATTAGATCCGTCCGAGATGCATACTTGAATAGGCAATTTTACATTTCATCGCGCATGAATGCGAATCGCTCTCTGTTGCAAGGGCAAATTTTCGAATTTCCGGCCTCGTGTGTTTCTCGAGCCTCGCGGAATCCTTCGCGCGATCCATCTGTCCGGCATTCGCCGCCTCGGGTGCAGCAAGAAGAGATCCGCAATACGAAAAGTGGTGCAAAAGGAAAGGAGCGAGTGTATACGAGCGGAGAATAAGAAAACGCGCGGCCTTTAGGGAAATAAATACTAAACATACCTCCGTCTCGTTGCCGCTTTCCCGGCTTTATTTCACTCGACCGGGCTAAAACGCGTTTTCCCGGGCTTTCCCGTGAATTCGAAAAGAAACGTTTGCCGCGATGGGAGGATGCGCGTCTTATCGAACGGAAACGTCGGAGTCGCGCCGCGAAAAGCGTCCATTCCCGACACTGCGAAGTGATAAAGTTCGCTGATATCTCTCCGGAAACTATGTTTCGCGCGCGGCACAACTGCGGAAAGTGTGTTATCGACAGACGATCGTTACATCTGTGAGAGAGCCAAAGTTTTCCTTTGCAATTTCTAAAACGCACGACGGCGGAGAGATGAAAAGTCCGCGGACGAAGAAAAAAGACTAACCTGCAGTCGAGGAAAAAAGAAAGGAGAAAAAGTGCGAGGAGAATCTATGGGCGACGGGTTTATTATACTCCCGAATGTAAACTCACCTACCTCATTCCCCTTAGTTCCGACTGGGAACTAAGCGCAGGGAAGTTTGAACGTTAAGAAACTCATAATCAGAGCGCCCAAAAGCCGTAAGAGTGCCAACAAGACAAACACGAACATGAATGAGATTGCGATTAAAGGACCATTGTCTTATATTACGCGAGGCTTCATCGCAATCGCGAAAACTTTGTTAATAGGCAGCCGGGAATTTGTACTCGCTATAAATCACGGAGGACGAAATCGTCGAGGTAATTTAATTTTCAAATTGGAAATGGACTTTTACATTTCCTCCGATCTCTCTTTCTATCGAATGAAATCGAAAAGTTGTCTCGATAAAATCTACAATGAAAATAATTATTATTCGATAAGCCAACGTGGAAACGCGCGATAGCAATATAAGGACAGGATGGCCGAGACAAGTGTGGATCGGAAGTAGATTATTTCCCTCTCGAGGAGGAAAGGAACGCGATGAAACCGAGAGTTCCTTGTCACTTCGTCACCACGATTACGGTGACAATCGTTCTTCGTTTCTACGGCAGACTCGCGTTGAACCGAAGGTTATCTACTCCTAATGGTTCGCACTCCGTCGTACGACTACTTCGAGATCTCGAGGACAATGGGAATCCGTTAAAACGTAGTTGTGGAGAAATATACATCCGACGAGCGAGGAGAGTGCACGTCTTCGCCGGAAGAGGTGAAAAAGATGGCGGCTGTTCGGAGGAGGAGGCGACGATTCTCCGACGAGTATATGCCGAAAGCTTTTACCGAACAACGGAGACAGGGTGCGAACGAAGATAGAGTTGTCGCATCTATATATCGGCATTATTCTTTCAAGGGGCTCGCAAACCGAGAAAAAAGCGAGAACGCCTACGTCGTTCGCACTTTTTACGCCCTGACATTCGACATGCGTATAGAAATACACGTGCGAGATGAGAATTCAGACACGGCATATCGATCGGCTACCGATAGTAAGAGCTACTTATAAATGATCACCTCGGAGGAGTATATTTCCGCGAACGGAAAAACGACGGCACACAAAGTTTGAACAAAGCATTTGCCGTGTTTGCAGGAAGGATTTCCCTTACGTGGTGCGCGTAAATTTACGACCCTTCGCTACCGCTCGCAAGAATTAATATCTTTCTCGCGTTGCCACTTCGATGGTGTCGATGAAAGAGATGCGTCATAGGAGGAATCGGAGATATATACGAGCGCGTAATTTTTAGTATCTCTCTTATATGTTTCACACGTCTCGATAAGGCATTAAACAGAATCTCAAAAAATATTTCTATAATTATTTAAAAACACTGAGTTATATTTATTGCAAGCTGCAATATTTAATTTTTTGTAAAATGTATTCGTCAAATTTCAGCCTTACGTATACAGGGTGTATCTAAATAAGTGCGAAACATTTTAGGAGATGATTCTTTGTCGAAAATTAAGAGGGGTTTCTTATATATAAATATAGGTACACTCTTAAATTCCTCCCTGAGGAAAAATTAAATTTTTTTTTCTCATGTTTCAGACAAATTAAAAAAATGAAACTTGGTGGGTGTTTTCCACTAATAAAAAGGATATTTATTAATAATTTGCCTGTATCGTTATAAGGGGATGAAACTAACAACTCTAAAAGTGAAACTCCTCAGGGAGAGTTATAAGAGCATATGTTTATATAAGAAACTTCCCTTAGTTTCCTACAAAGAATCATCTCCTAAAATGTGTCGCACTCATTTAGATACACCCTGTACGTGCCTATCCCGTTTGAAATGGCCGGTGCAACTGCCAGCTCCGTCAACAGGAGCGTTGGCCCGATTTAGCTATATCGATTACGCTATCCAAGTGGAAACCGGCGCTAGGCTACGTGCTCCGCTTACGATCTTTAGACTGAGTGGCTCGATTAAACGTGGGAGGCGTTTCTTCTCGGATTCCATTCGGCACGTGGTAATGACTGTAAGGACCGTCGTTTCCTGACTGTCGAGCTCCGGGAACTTATCTCGTCTCTCGACGCGAGGAACGAGCGAGAGCGAGATGAGACGGCGTCGCTGCCGAGACGAGATTAATCGACGTCCCGTCGACGTCGTCGTCTCGGTTTTATCGTTCCAACTATACCGCGTCAGATCCGTTCGAACGCTTTGTCAAGGAGAAGTTTTGGCAGCGGCAGAGAGTGTGTGCGCGCGTCCCTCGTCGCTGCGGAAATGGAATATCGTCGATTCGGCTCTCGTGTCAGCCACGACCAACTTTCCGTACTTTCCGGCCAACTGTGCTAACGATTCCTTCCACTCCCGCGAGCAACCAGAACTGTTGTCTTTGTCTACGACACGAGACCCGTCATTCCGTCGTTTTCGCGAAAAGTTTCTCTCCGTCTAGCTAGCCCAGAAGTGTTACGTTTATTCGTAAATCGAAGGGAACGAGTCGCGTCGCAGAACTCTCGGATTAAGGCGGAATCACGCCTTTGAGGGTGATATATATAAATGCGATTCGATCAATAATTTTGTTACACGTCTGATATAAATTATACATATGTATATATCATATCGGAGAAAGAAGTTCCACTCGACTGAATTATTTAACCATTCCCTATATATATATATATATCGAGATGTGACGGCGTTATTTATTTTTCCCGTTAGACATCTCTTCTGACAAGTTGCTGAAGGAGAAACGCTCTCGATAAGTCTCGTCATCTTTCCGTTCAGTGGAATTACCACTCTTCGATCGGTACGATTTCTCTCGAAGAATGACATAAGTCTGATCAGCAATGCATAAACATCCTCGCGAATAACACGCTTCGCGAAATGAAGGCCTGGAAAGATGATAGAGTTGATTACACGACGGAGTTGTGCCGCAAGAGAGAGAGAGAGAGAAAGACGGAACGAGGTGGTAGCTGATTCTCATTTGCGATGCGAGATGTTTAAACGTGTATTAAAAATAAAGAACACTGTGCTCGACGCGTGTATTCTCTCCGAAGCAATAATTATTATTGAAGCTTCGCTTCATCTCTCGCCGAGGGAGAAACGGATCTTTATTCCTCTTCTCGTTTACCGAAGATAAGTAAAAGCGACGATTTTATTGAATGAGAAGGTACAGTTCCTGGTGCTAAATCACACCGCGGGTAGTCCGACCCGTTCCGCCGGAAAGGGCCTCATAACTTCACGCACCCAGCAACCACCCTCCTATCCCGGGCACCCTTTTTACCGCGGCTCAAACCTGCGGCCTCGCCCTTTCCATTTTCTCAACGCCGGAACAGCCGGGCACATGAAATATTAACTTCGGCGCTATTCCGGATGTCGGGCAGAGAGAGAGAGAAAAGATGAGTAGAAAAGAATGGCGGGCGCCACTCCGACATTAACAATTCCGCCGACACATATCATTGTTATTATAATACAAGATCGTTGTATCTCCTTTTTCTTTGTTCTCTGGAAGATCTTTATTTTTTTTTTTTTTCTACGCGCTAAGCTAACATCCCGACGCGTAAAATGAGAAATAATATTTTCCTCGCATTTATCTCTTTTAAGTTAATATGTTATATACGCTAGATATAGAGATGCCTGAGCTTGTTCGATAAACAAGTATACCTTGCGTTTACTAAAAGCGGTCGGGAAACTTCGAATAGACTAATCTGCCATATAATAACGGTAAATTCTAAACTATGTGTACATCCTGTTTTCTATCTGAACACGATGAAACTCCGATGCAACCATGTTTCCGGCGAAATTATGCGAAACGAGATAACTTTATATTCTCGTATTTCGCAACGCGTTGCATTTATGAACGCGAGAGAATATAGTGTATATGTATATATATATATGTATGTATGTATGTAACTTTGTACGACAAAGTATAAGGACCATGATTATATCTACAAGTATATCAGTGAAACAAAAATTACGAGCGAACCGTAAGATTACGGCAAAATGTACGGAAAATAAGGAAACGAGCGCGCTGGTAACATCAAAGTTGGTAAAAAAAATATCGTCTAACGTAAAGCAATTTCGAATGGGAAGAAATTTTCTTCTCTCTTGTCTCTCTCTCTCTAGCTGCTTATTTCTGCTGAATTACCAAAAGCGCAGTACAACTTTTGTCGTAATACGCTCGTTCCATGACGACGAAATATGGCATCCGACCGTAGATTCGTCGCGACGGCGACAGCGATTCAACGACGGGCGAGCTCGGTCAAGATGCAATTAAAGCTGCAAAGCGGACTGCAGTGAGAATCCACAACAGCCCATCCATTTTAAATTCATGAAAACTTAATGACTCTCCCCGCTCGGATATGAAGAATGAGGTAAGTGGCAACCGTATTTAGAACGGAAAATTAACAAATTGGGAAGAAAAGCAGACATAATGTTTTTTGCGTAATAACATAATAAATGAAGAGATGAAAAATTCAGAATTTTCTTCCTCTTCTTAAAAACTATCTTATCGTTAACCAAATTTGCCCGAAATATATTCTTACAGCATTCTATAGCTTCGAAGAGCTCCGGCAAAAACTTAACTCCCTCGGTTAGCAAATTCAAATCGAGTTACTTAATTCCAATGTGACATCCGCTCGGGAGAGACGCTTCGCCGCGAAGGTCGCATCGCGGATGTCAACGACGAGACCGCGAGAGAGCGGTTCGTCGGTCAAGTCGCAATTAAATCGGCGGGACGCTCTTCCCGCTCGGTGGTTGCGGAAGGAAGCAGAGAGGGTTAGAGGGATCCGCCGAGACGGATTTTCGAGAGGAGAGACAGCGACGATAGGCGCCCGCGGGGTTTGCAAATAAGGTTAGTTAGCGGCAACGCGTGTATAATTGGGACGCCGACGCCGTCAACAACGGAGGCCTCGCGCGCATCCCACGGCCAAGTTATAATGAACAGGGGCTCGGATGAGTCGCGGTCGACCCGTGCGTCTACATCTCCCAGGCGCTTAACAGACACGCGCCGAAGTGAGAGGAAGCGGCTCATCGGCTATATACCTACACTACCGTTCACGCTTGCATGCGTCGCATCCGGCGGAACAGTCGGCCTCGGAGAAGGCGTCGCGCTTAATCGACGAACTTTATCGAACTTTCGCGCAACTTTCTCACCGCCGCCACTACGAATGGTTTTCGGCTGGTTGGAGAGCGGAAGAAGAAGACTCTACGGCGTGTCGACAGGGAGGAGAGAGAGAGAGAATCCGTTCGTGCTTTCCTATGCGAGGATGTTCCGTAACGCCGGCGATTACGGAATAAAGCGCCTAGGACGTTTACATCGTCCTCGAGTACGCACTCGCTCGTGACTAGAATGTTATAATCCCTATACAGCGACTTCTTCTCGTTAAAGCGACGGACTTTCGGATTATGCGTGGATATCATGGCGCCTAGAGATCTAGGAAATCGATAATAACTGTCACGATTTATTCCGATTTTTATTAGAAAATGAAAAACCAGAAGAGCTTTTATAATATCTAAGATATTTCGAGGAATTGTTTCTTCCGATATTTCTCTGCAAACTTAATAAGAATACATTCACAGAAAAAAAGGAATCCTTGATTCAAGTATATTTTTATTCTTGAACGCTATTTGATTGATTTAAGCATAGAATGCTCTTTGTAATCCTAAATTTTCATTTGCCTTAATAATAAATAAGTTTGTGTAAAGTATATTTTATCCTTAAGATATATTCTTGTTTTAAAAATCGCATGTGGTAAAAACAAACTTAGTCACATTTGAATTATTATATATATTTAAAAGTACCGCTTATATCCGATGCACACTTGCAATATTCATAAGTAAATTTCAGCTTCAACCAAGAATATTTTGCACTTTGTTTTTAAGGATAAATTATCCTTTATCCAAAATTATTTATATTTAGCGCTATTATAAGGATAAAATATACTTGAATCAAGGCATATTTGCATTCTCTCAAGGATATTGTTTTTCTGTGTTAGAAAATGAAAAACCAGAAGAGCTTTTCTAATATTTAAGATATTTCGAGGAATTGTTTCTTCCGATATTTCTCTGCAAACTTAATAAGAATACATTCACAGAAAAAAAGGAATCCTTGATTCAAGTATATTTTTATTCTTGAACGCTATTTGATTGATTTAAGCATAGAATGATCTTTGTAATCACAAATTTTCATTTGCTTTAATAATAAATAAGTTTGTGTGAAGTATATTTTATCCTTAAGATATATTCTTGTTTTAAAAATCGCATGTGGTAAAAACAAACTTAGTCACATTTGAATTATTATATATATTTAAAAGTACCGCTTATATCCGATGCACACTTGCAATATTCATAAGTAAATTTCAGCTTCAACCAAGAATATTTTGCACTTTGTTTTTAAGGATAAATTATCCTTTATCCAAAATTATTTATATTTGGCGCTATTATAAGGATAAAATATACTTGAATCAAGGCATATTTCCATTCTCTCAAGGATACTGTTTTTTCTGTATTAAAGATTATACGCTTCTAAATAAAAAGTCATACGCGCTTATATTAATTTTGCTCCTCGAACGAGAGCGTTGAAGAAGCCTGTTTTAGCAGATTGCCGAGAAGAGCAATTCCTGCCAAGAGCGAGGCTCAGAACACCTCAAGAATGGAGTCTGCTTTATTTCACGGGCGTCTCTCCCGCGACGGACGTCTGAGCCGACAGTGGGAAGAGAAGATCGAGGTTCGACCCTCTCGAGACTGGATTGACACTTTAATGAACGAGAAAGACCTTCGGCCTGTATCGATTGTCGCGAAAGGGAAAGTGGCGAAGAAAAAGAGCCGAGGCGCGCGAAGGAAATCGAGCGCCTCCCCAAGAAGGAGGCGATAATGTCTAGTGCCCTGGCGCGTAATTGCCTTCGTTTCGAGTCGGCCTCTATCGTAGAACGGACGGGCAAAGAGCCTTCGCGAAGAATAAAATGGTGATCGTGATAAACCCGCGGAGAGAGTAGAAGAGCGACTCTGGTCCTTCGTTGCACGAAAGATGCACCCGAAGGGAGAGAGAGATCGAGCAAGAGTCGACGACGGCACGACTTAATTCGCGGGATTTATTTACGTCGTATACGTCGTCGGATTTTACAACACCGAGAAGTAGGGAAGTAAGCATGAACTACGGCGTTGGACGGATTAAGGGATCACCCGTCGCCACTGCAACCCGGGACGCGAAACTTTATTTTCACGCAAGCTGCTTAGCTTAGCGAGAACAAGAGCTTGACAGTAAATATATCAATGGTATTACGAAATAAATATAGAGCTTTCGTCGGCAGAGAGAAACGCGCGATCCTGAGGAACGTCTCCATTTTATAATATCGATGTAACGCACCGTTGCTTTGCGTCGTACGCGACGTCGTCCGGAAGAAATAATGACGATATCGCTGTAATACTTGCGCGAAACACTGCGATGTAAATACACACAGCTACTAGTTCCAAACTTCTTCCTAACTCCTACCTAAATCGTGCTCAAAGTTCCCCAACAATAGAGAAACAGGTGTACAGATACAACGCGTTCTCTCTGTTACTCCAGGGAACATTTACGACAATACGTAGCTTCAACAAAGTGAACGCGCAGATTTACTCATAAGAATTAATATATCCGAAACAAGCCTACATCAGCATATTCGTCGACCCTTATTCCCCGGGAATTTCTAGAATTATTGCGCAGTCTCATAAATTTCTTCGCGACGGCAATAAAATTTCTCGGGCATTAAATTACCGTTTACCGAAATAAGAAACCGGCATCATTTCGATTTCATCGGCGCGCGACAGCCGGTTTGTTCCTCTCGCTCTCGGATCGCAGGCGAGTGCAATGTTCACGATTGGTCGTTGAGCTTAAGGCTTAGCTTTTAAGCTTCCTTACGTACGACGCGGCCTTAACACGTCGCGCGCGTTCGTCCGGGATCCTCTTCTGCAGACGCGCACTTGTGAGTCGAGTGAGCGTCTCTCTCTCTCAAGAGAGAGAGAGAGAGGATTGTGGCTTTTCTCGTCGTTTTCCATCCCGCTCTCTCGAGCTCTTTGCCTTGCACTCGAGGCCGGTGGTAACGGCTGCACCGAGAGAGGAAGTGGAGAGAATGTGGACGCGAATCACTTTGCTGCTGAATCATATATACGTATCTGTACCCTTCATCCTCCCATAACGCCACCCTGTTTACCGCCGTGACTTGAAACGAAGCCGAACTCTTTACAGAGTTTCAAGACCGATTCGCGAATGTTGTCTCGTCAAGATTTCCGATATCAGCTCGATGAACATCTCAACTAGCGAATCTTTACCAGAGTTTGCTTCGATAAAAATGCTTGGGAATTTGTTTACATTCTCATATAAATACAGGTATGGGGAAAAATCACATATATAATTGTGATGTTATCTTTTCATCAGAATAATAATATTAAGCGAAACTAATTATATCGTAGTAAGTTAAGGCTCTCTTCTTAAATTATAATAAATTTGATAAAAGGCTGTTAAGAGCAGTAAGTTAGAAAGTGAAGTCATATATAAAAATAATATTCTTTAATCTAATATCTAATAATGAATTACAATAAAAGGTGACAAAAAGGAATTAAACATAAGTACTCTTTAAATACAAATACAAAGCGAACGTTTCGGTCAATATTTTGACCATTATCAACGCTGATTAAATTCTGAATTTAAAAACTAATAAACGGTGTCATAACGAAACTAATTATATTCTACGATCGATAAGTGATTGAGTAATTCCATCGAAGCTCCTAATATCCGACTTCTAATGAATTTAATGAAGTAACGTTATCGAGAGCGACGTCTATCGATGAACATCTCGACGTAAAGAATCTTGCGAACCATTACAATTCCGAGAGAGAAAGAGACACGAATCGAATCGAGATTCGTATAGTCGTCGAAAACGCGACCGTTGCAGAAAAATCTCTCTCCTCTCAGCTGATCGAGTGGAGCGCGAGACAAGGAGCGAAAGCAAGAAGGAACGAACGCAGTCAGTCAGTCAGTCTCACGAGTTTCAATCCGATGGGCACTCCGCGATCGGAAGGGAAACGTCGTCGAAGCGATTTGTAAGCTGATTTTAATGTCGCGTTTACAGAGCCCCGTAGGGCGCTTTGGGGAATCCCTTTTGGCCCCTCATTCTTTCCCTGCTCCTTCTTTCGTCGTCGATCCAACGCGTCGGCGAATTTTTGTCCAGGGGTCGTCGTTTCCGAGCGAAAATGTTCCGCTCGCGTCTCGGGTTTCCCTATTCCAACCTCCTCCTTTCTTTCCTTCGTCGCTACGCTTCGTCATCGTCGTCGGTGTTTTTCGATAATAAATCACGTTTCGGGCTTTTCTCACTTTACGCACGACTTCACCTCAGATAAGGTCAACCCCAGGGTCATTAGAGGGTCATTAAGACGACGCTAATGAATGCAGCGCGGAGGATTGATTTCTCCACGCGCGAGGCCGACTACGGCAAAACTCATCCGTATCTCTTCTGGAGCAAAGAAATGAATACGAAGCGAGGAGAGCTTGCCTCATAATGAGATGGGATCCGCGATTTCGAAACAAGCTAAAACGATTTGCTTTTGTAATAATAATCTCAAATGATGTATTAGTAGTAGTGAGTATCATTCGCAGTTTTTGAACTCTGTCGTTTATCAAAAGAAACACCCTTGATAGCAACGACGCAAATAAGTGGTTTCGATTCTCGTTCCGATTCGGTTCCCATAACTGTCGTGAGAACGTTTACACAAAGCGACTCGTACACCACACGCGAGTTCCGTTTCGATTTATTCCTCGAGCTCGATGCTCTTTAAAGGTCGTCTTAGCCATAATAAATTCTTATATCGCTCGCGAGAGCGCGACGACTCTCTGCGCCCGATTTCTCGCGGCTTCGACGAGAAGAGAAAAAAGAGAAAAAAAAAAACTCGAGCGAAGGCCTGAAAGAAATTAGATCCTATCCCTGTCGTTTCGCGGCTCCTCTCGCCATTTCCGTCGCAGCTTTCTTTCTTGTTTCCGCAATCACGCGAGATTTCTGCACCTTTTTTTCCCTCCCTTCCGGCCGGCGATATTTCTCTCGTCTTGCGACCGTTTACACATCCGCGTGTCGGATCAACAGGAACGAAGAGGACGCGAGAAGGACGTCGGATAGGAAGCGCGCGATGAAACGAACGTCGAGGCCGGCACTTTACAGATATTAAAAATCTCGTCGCCATTAATCACTCTCTCTCGCGCGCGCGAGGGGGTGTCTTTATATACATTTATATATACATATATATATATATATATATATATATCTGTCGCGCGCGTTCCGCTTTTCGCGTCTTAACGAACGTGCGATAATTTAATCCGGCAAAAATTCGCCACAGACGGAGCAACACGGGATTGAATGCGTTACTTCAATGTCGTTGATTTAAAATTTTGCTACTTTAATTTGACAGTTATTCAATTAAGGCTATCTGCCATCTCGGGGCGCCGTGACCTTCCTCGCAATGGGGTAGAGCAGAAACGCGGGGGATTCTTCGAAGCTGAAAGAAGTTAAATTGCCTCTTCCACGGTCGTCAGTCACTCTGGCTTTTTCGCCGTTTCATTTGTCCCACCGTGTCTTATTTTTCCCATTTCCAGTGTCGTGGAAAAAGATAGGCCGAAGCGATAGAAAATAATTTTAACGGTATACCGATATCTAGCTAGAAGAATAGATTCATCTTCCAGGATTAGAAAACTAATCCCTTATCTTTTATACGTCAATCTATTATTGATATGAGAGGAGTTTAAGCGTTTTAACTACTTCAATAATCTGCTCCAATATCATTATTCTTTCGTTATATATGTCATTTCCAATAATGGACTCTAAGATATCGATTATTAATTCGGTGCCATTTCGACTTGATGTCGACAACCATCTCGTGTCTTTAATCATGAAATTACATTTCAATTTAGAGGAATCTATATCGGTAATGGATATTTTATTTCTCTAATCCTTCACGTCAGGAGCTTCTTTGGTCCTCTCTCTTTCTCCCCCGTCGTTCCCATCGATCGTAGTACATCCCCCGTTTCATCAGCCACTTTTTCAGTTCCGCGTCCTTTCGCTCGACGGGCACGTGACTCGTTGGATCGTACTTCCGGTCTGTGAGCGGAGGTGAAGTTAGTCTCTTTGCTCGTATTCCGACGCAAAGTCATATATATATATACAGGGTGTCCGGTAACTAACGGACCAATGATTAAGGGCGGATTCTCTGGCCAATTTGGAGACGATTTTTCCTTAGCAAAAATGTTGAGAAGTCAATAATTTTCGAGTTATAAGCGATTGAAAAAAATGGGTTTTTTGACAACTAAACGTTTTGGAGTTAAAAGTCTAACATAATTACATTCTTCAGTTAATTTCAGGTAAAGTTTACTATAATAAATTTTTAATTTGAGGCTTAGTTAGTTATAAAGATACATAATGACAAATATTGGAAAGTTGTAAAAAATGATGACCTTTTTCGACATTTTCGCTGAGGAAAAATCGTTCCCAAATTGACCAAAGAATCCATTTGTAATCGTTGGTCCGTTAATTACCGGACACCCTGTGTATATATATATATATATATGTATATGTATGTGTATATATATATATATACCATATATACTATATGTGTAGTATAGTTATAGCTGGCTCATCAGTTTCCTTGGACTTTCATGAACGATTCGAGGGTATCGGGATAGCAGGTTGACTTCGGCTGCCCTTGTCGAGGCGTACTTCCTGACTGAGTCATAGATCAACTCAAACCCTCCTCTCGTATACCGAGGGATGACACGAGCATCAAATACTTATCCCTCTCCTGGGTGTCTCTTGTGTCTCTTGCGGGCATATACATATAGTATACATACATACGTGCGTCCCGCTCTCATAGTCGTTCTGACCATTAGACCTCTCCGTCCCTAAGGGAGAATATTGATTTCCTTAAAGGTCAGTGTCTTTTGAACACAGATCTCTCTTGATTTCCGTAGAAAATCGAGTTCCTAGCTCGGCGCAATTGGCTGTAAATTTTTAAGGTGCTATTCGAATCTCGCAGAATATTTGTTCGCTGATTGTTTGTCGCAAATTATCGATACATTGTCTTCTAGTAATTCTAAAACGATGTTCCATAAAGCATGACGTGTTGCTATAAAAATGGTTTACTTGATATTCCCTACCCCCGTTTATACTGCGAGGGACTAGCAAATATTTGTGCGCACCTATACATTTCCTGCCAAATATTTGTAGGCAGCTGCATCGTCGGATGAACTATTCATGTTAACCATTTTTCCCAATACACGTGCGCACGTGCTTTTTAATAACCGATAGTAGTTGACTGATGCATCGTAAACGAATATTTCTCGTGCGCAAATGTTGTGTATATTTGAATTCTAAAATAAATCGCTTCGACATATTCGATTAAAATCTGCCTACATCGCGTGTGATACTATTAGAATAATTTAACATTTCTCCTATAATGCCACTATGTAACCATTGATTTTCATTTCAAGAAAATTCGAAAAATAAAAAATAAATTTGTATCCAAGTCTAGCAACCAAAATAATACACCGATCATTCGTTATTGTAACCTCGAGCAATCAACATCTGAAAGCCTTCACGTCACAATATAACATCTTACTCGATTTAATTACATATTAACAATTGCTGTTATCGAGATTCGCAACCGACCTCCTAACCGAACAATTAACGAGAGATTTGTTTCGCGACAATTACATTAAATGACGATTCGAGGAATAGAATATATAAAAATGCTCATGCTTTTAAAAAATGCGTTGATTTCGTTTTTTATAAAAATAATATCTTGACGTAGTTTTATGCGAATAACTCTGTTTCTGTATAGTTTTAGCATAGTATTGACAGTTATGAATAATTTATTGTTAATTTCTATTAATCTTTAATTTTAAATAATGCGCTGAAGAAGGTTGAAAAAGGCAACCGAAACGTTCGAACTTTTTTTGTCTAATATTTTACGTTATTAAAAATTTTTTCCCACAAATAAATATTAATAAAAGAACTCAATTAGCTCTTATTGCCTCTTATATGTATATTAATTTTTAAAGAGCTGTTACAATTTATATTAATACACCGATACAACGATACTTTTCGCTAGTGAGTTCGCCCGAAGAATTATATGCTGAAAGGCAGACATTCATGGATGCGGGATGACAGAAGAGGGAGGATAGAAGAGTGAAAGTGCAGTAATTACGCACGTACCACGCAAGACATCGTCATCGCGCTGGAGCAAGGGTGGAGACGTTTTATTGCGAGATGCTATCCTAATTTTAGTCCTCTTTATTTCTGTACATCCGACAACTATCCTCTCGACGCAGCTCGGTATATGGCGGGAACGCCTCCGTTCGTCGACGAACGATGATAGTCAACGAGAGTTGCGAACCTACACGTGTTCCATATTCGAAGCGGCTTTCTCTCAGATCTCGATGCGGCGTGCTACGTTGTCAAACACATGGCGTTTAATGCTCGCGGTATTGCTTACGGGTCAGAGAAGCGGGATCCTTTAATCTTCCGGAGCCAAGTCAACCGACGTTTTTCTGTTCCAGGCAAGTTAATCGTTCCGCGCGCAATCCGCCAATTCGGAGTATCGAATGGTTCTTGGAAAACCACTTGTGCCGGTCGAGAGAGAACCTCATGAATAATCGGTTTTCATAGACGAATGTATAATATCTCAGTTTTTATCGGTACAATTTTTTATTTGGGACACAACATCCTGTACATATATGCGCTAATTCTATCAGAAATTTTTTAAAAATTAAAATATATAATTGCACTTTGATTTTTTTAAATTATATATATATATATATATATATATATATATATCAATAAAAGTTGGCAAAATATCAATTAAATTTTTTAAAATTGAACAAATGATATGAACAGACAAACGATATGTGCGCGTATATGTAAATATCTATATAAGCGGAACTCTTCCGGGCTTTGTTTATTAACAAATAAATTTTTTTCTGTCAGAAATAATTCAAGTGTATGCAACCCTACTTGTATTCTTTGGCACCAAACACAGGATCAACCGTAATAAATTGTTAAATGAGTATTTAAGCTTGTATGAGCGCGTATATGTAAATATTATCAATATGTGTTTGTTGCAATATTAACCTACTAATAAGCTTTCAAAAAAAAAAACCGCTGGCAGTGTAATAATTCGGTGTCTCAAATTAATGACAACACAGTAAAGCTACGCAAACAGTAGTAGCAAGTTCTCCAAGGAGTTTAAACTTGCAGATAGCTAACGCCTACGAAAGACACAGATACCGTTACATGACACGAGGCCCTAAGGCCCTAATATTATACCTGCAGCGCGCATAATAAGTCCGAGAGAAAGAGACGAACGTACGTCAGGTATTCCAGCAGTATCCCAGTCGTCGAGGCGACGATCAATTAAGCGCAGCCCGCAAAGTGCTAAGACGTTTATGGCCGACATCTTATTATACCGAAGCAGATGGGGTATACGACGCGACTAAGCCTCCGGGTCGTCGTCCTCCTCCTTCTCGGGCGGTTGTTCACGATCGCGACACGCAAGTGCGACGACGAACTGTCGAAGAAGCGGAACCCGTGAAGCCCCAGCGGAACGCGGCTGTCTCCAGTTCGATGTCTTACAAGATTCGGTTAGGCTCGATACGATCCCGTTGCTTTGATAATGACGCATGATGGAATTAGTATTCGTTAGGGGTTCACCGATTTGAAACGTCACCGGCCAGAACGGCTCGAGGAAACCGCTGGGAATACCGGAGACACGTTTCTAAAACACATTAGCGGCTAGCTGTCTTTAGGAATGGACACGAGAAGATATCATATATAATTTATATATAAGAGACTCCGAGTAAGGGTGTATGCGTGCGCGCTCAAGTGTATTTGGCACGAAATAAATGGTAATCGTAGGAAAAATAATACATCTCCGTGTCGGGCCACGAAAGGAGGAGTTTGGTCGGCCTCGCAGAAATTGCTATCTAAATCATGAGATTCCGTGTAGATGCACTGACGTGTGCGTCGCACGAAAAAGACAATGCGTGACGTAGAAGGGAGAAAACGAGCATGCCGACCATTTGCGCGGTCCACGCGAGAGAGGCAGCCAGCCCGCTTATCCGGGCGACCGCCGTAAATCAGCTCGGAAAATAAATGAAAACCCGGGGGTTCCCTCGACTCTCCGGAAAAGTTTTTTTTTTTTTACAGTAGTACCAAGTCCGGTTCGACACATATATACACGACCGAGTTCCGCGCGATATTATAAGCCATGGATATTGCCGTCAAGAATTCGACGCAGAACTCTCTTATTAGAGCAAATGAAACTCGCGTATATATATGCGCGCTTCTCGTTAGGCCGGACCGGACTGTATACTTGAACCGGCGCGGCCAACCAAACTTTTTGTAAGTTTAATCAACCGTCCGTCCTCTCTAAGCTCGCAATGGTGCTCCAGAACGTCGCCCCGGGCAATCGCTCACCGTCGTCATCGTCGACGTCGCCCGGGTGCGGCCTCTCCGCGTTTAATATGCACGCGTAAAGAGACCTACGTCAAATTGTTAATTAAAGTTAATGCATGCGTCGCTCGCGCGACGTTATTATCCCCGGGCGCGTCAGCTGGTGCATGACCCGATGCCGAAGGACGTGCTCGCTGGCTGCCACCGCCTGCCTGTATCGGCAGATCTCTCCTTCTTTACCTCCCTTTTTTTTTATATACCAGGCGTTATTGCATGAATTCGCTCCGCCGGGACGCATAGTTAAGGCCGGGGCGACGCGTTGATGGCTGTCGACGATCTAGAACGCGCGCCCCGAGCTACAAATTTTATGTACTCCAACACGCGGCTTCTTACTTTGAGAACTCTGCGCCGCCTCTTTAATACATTAACTCGATAATACATACATGTACATCGACAATAAATGAGGTGGTATTTTTAGCCGCGATAGCTAAAGATAATGATGATACTCTTCAATATTATTAATTATTACACAGTCAGTCGATAATTACAAAATTAAGCGAAATATTATGTTCTGCTTCTAATTTGTCTACTTGCCAAAAATATTATTTATATTCATCAATAAATTCGATTATATTAATGTAAATTAATTTGTATCTCACACAAAGCGATATCGTCGCTCACGCTTCCATCAAATAGGGATACACGAACATAAAGGTTACATATATTACACTTATTGTCTTCTTCGACACCTACGTACAGGCTTGAAGCAATAATTCATCGTATCCGACCTTTCGACGACGATTGACCCGTAGCATCTGCGCGACGAGAATCAACGGTACGACGAAAGGGCAAGATTTTTTTTATGAAAGATGATCCCGAGATATCGGTTGACCTACCCTCGGCTAAAACGATAATCCGCTTTTTTCGTAGACTCGATCGCGGTATACAATAAATACACGCACGTGTGATAAACGTTCTTGAGAACCAGGCATCGCTCTCAAACGTCCATCCAGGCCCTTCGAAACTCTCTGTCTCTTTCGTGTCTACCACCACGTTTTCAACCAACCAGCGGATCTGGTTCTTGTCCTACGATACGATCTACTCCGCGAGTATAATAACGCTATTATCCTAAGTCCGTGACGTTTCCTTCTTGCCTTCTCATGCGTATTCCTGTTGGAGAACTCTCGATTAATGGTGTTCGGTCTCGTCAACTCGTTTTGCGAAAATAAATATATAGGGTGCACTTGATAACTCTCATGTCTCTATTTTTCCTTGATATTGCATGTAGAAAAAAAAACTATGCGTCATTATATAATAATTTTGATGCAATCTATATAATTACTAAAATCAAATCATAACTTTTTTGTCATTTTCTCCATCGCAATATTTAATCTTTATAAAAAAAATCATGGTTCGTCAAAAAATATTTAAATATAAAGAATTATACACTAAATTTGAATGTCCTCTCTTTTCTGTAGGAATATTCTATTGCGTAACAATTGAGGCAGGATAATATTAACTTCTTAGGCAACGTATCAAAGTAAGAGTATGGCAGGCAATCGAGTTAGTCCGCTGGTCATCCGTCGTATAATTCGTGCACCAGCGACAGAAGCACCATCCCCTATTTTACTACGCAAGCCGACCACTTCGGCGCGAGAGACCGCCGAATTAAATTAAAACTTTCCTTCCAGTTGGCTTTTGCCTCTCCGCATTAAAAGCGGATACGGACTTAAGTTGATATTTTAATAAGATATATCCTAAATTTTCCTAATAGTACACGATCCAGCAAAAAATTAGTAATTATTAATAATTACCAATAACTTTTTCTTAATTAAAAAGAGACGTACAAATTATACGAAATATACAAACTATATAAAATTAATTTCCGCATCTATCATATTTCTCGATAATTGAATGGCTTGATTTTATTAAGATAATTGAGTTTCCAAATCCGAAAAATCAAGATATTAAATTACAAGAAATTAAATAATAAAATTTATTTTAAACGCGACAAGCGGGCAAAGTAATATTTTTAAATACTTATCAACGTTTTTAATACATGTTGATGCAGCCCCCATATCCGGAGGTATTCTGCGGAGTGAATATCTGGACAGTTATCGGAACACTCGCAAGAATATACATATACCGTGGAGTGAATTATAAGACAGCTGCGGTATAAAGAAGCTGCAGGAATCGCTGGTCTCTGGTTAAGCTCGAAAACGATAGCGGCTTATCGATTCGCGGTCCGCTTTGAATTTAGCCGAGTTATCTGACGAGCGTGAGGCATGCGCCGGCTACCGAGCCGATCGGGGCATCTGTTCAAGTTCCTCAAGTTCTCCAGCAGCGTTCCCGGCTGTCCGTCTATCTGCGGAGATCTGTATATGCGTACTCGAGCGATGACACACGTACTCGTCATACTTGGAAGGCGGAGACGCTCGAGTGATGCTCGAATTCCCGATCGAAGACGTCGAATGCCGATCTTCAACGACAGATCTGAGAGATACATATCTCTGCCAGATACTCGGGTATATCGGATAAATCGTTGAAAATTGCGACGCGAATCGTTTGATTGAATCAATGGAAGAAAAAATTCGAGAGAGAAAAAATTTCGAAGCAAATTGGCAAAAATAGAGCGAATAAATGATATAAAATTAGTTATGTGAAAAGTTGAAATTTTCTATATACTTTATGATAATTACGCGGACGAATTACGGGAAATAATTAATGACGTCGGATGCATAATTTCTGCGAACCCCTATATTCATGTCCATTAGTTAATAACTAATTAGACAGTAAATCTCATTTGCGGCCGCACATAGCGCTTTCACAGTCGATCCTATAATCCCACGATTAACGATAGAGAAACATTCCACGCGCGCCATAATCGTTTTATTCGCCGAGATACATTATGTTCGCGACCATGAAATTACACCGAAGTCACATATAAGCTTTCCTCCTTCCTTCCTTCCTCCCACCTTTACCTCTTCAAAAAAAAATCTTGAATGCGCTCCTTTATATGCGGCAGCGAGTAACCCGTCAAAAACAGCACAGTGCCGGTAGATACGTTATCGTAACACGCTTTTGACGACCTCTATAACTCTGTAATAACACGTCGCGAATGTTGCAGCACCGTAAAATTTAAGATGACAATCTCGCAACAATCCACGCAGCACCCTTTAATGTGAAATTTTGCTTCAGAACGCGTAAAACGAGATTGTTTCATTCTGTCGTCGAAAATTGGTTTCTCCGAATCAGTCGTAGACATCTCGCCAGAAAATTATCATGTATATTATCGCAATTGTGCATAATATTATCTTACTTATATATAGATAATAATTTGAAACTTATAATAAATCCTTCCATAGTTATAATAATGATCAACGCAATTATCTATAGCAAGTGAATAGATTTTAAACGGCAACATTCGAGCTGAAATAAACTTTTCAACTTCAATGTTCAAGCTTCACCTGCTTTCACTCTCCGCTTGGATATTCTCCAAGAAGACACTGGCGACCTTCGATAAGCGACGCTTATAAAATCTACAAGACGTCGTGCTTGCAGAATATATATATCTGCGTTTCTGCAGATCAGCCAGCAGCGAAAGAAGCGCCCGTAACTCTGCCGGCCATTAGAGGTAATAGGCTACGAGAGTCTTAAATAACGCGAGGGCAGACTGCAGTAGATGACAGTTATGACAGGCACGGCCCATTGTTCTCTCTCGGGCACCAGTAATTATTGGAGTTGCGGCAGTAGCGTTCTATAGCGAGCCAGGGATTCACAGAACGTATTTTTACCGTCTCACCTATCCGCGGTATTTCAACTTCAGCTTCAACCCGAAAGCAGGGGAGGGCAGAGGAAGGGAATAGGTGGGTACTTCATGCGCCATTTAGGAGGGTAATGAAAAGACCGGCGTCGGATATGACGAGGGAGAGTAATTGCGTGTATACCCGAGGACGTTCCCGACGTCGCTCTTCCGTTCCATCTTCGTCTGCTCGTGGCTCTTCAGACCTCGACCATTCGTCCGACTATATCTGCGAGAGAGAGAGACGGAATAAAGAGAAAGAGAGAGAGAGAACGGCGCGGATCTCTATGGACAACAGTCGTCTACTCTAATTTCATTCTTGGAGCGTTTGGCATCTTGAACGGCTCCCGGTTTCTCCGGAGCGTCGTCATTCGTACGGCGTTTGATCGTTCCAGCAGTCCTCGTTAGCAGACACCGTGGAATTTCCAGACGCGACGCGCGTAAAATATTAGCGAGGACGTTAATGATCGGCGATAAAACCCTCTGAGGAAACTTGGTTGCTTCGCTGGCTCGTTGATACTCAGGCGAAGGTGAGATCGCGACCGGATCGCCGCGTGAAATTGCGCGAAGATCTCGAGGAAAGATCTCAATAATGAGTGAAATACACCAAGTGGATATCGTTTTTCTCGGATATTATTATAGTTAAGTCATTACTCCGGGCCATCTCTTACACATTCCGGCCATAAAGAGAGAATTCAAATGTCAAATCTGAACGAAAAGTCTTTTTATTATAAGCCAAGAAGTTTTTAATTAAACGCCATATCTTGCTGGTTCACAAAATAATATTATTAAATGGTGAATGTAAAACGATACAAAAATTAATGAACTACGCTAATAATTAAAACTATTTAAAAGAATAAATATATTATAAATGTAATATAAAAAATTATGTGCCGCATACAACAAGCTGTCATCGTTACTAGTTTTCCCGCCAGAAAATCTGATAGATTCAACACGAAGGAAAGATCTCAATAATGAGTGAAATACATTAAGTGGATATCGTTTTTCTCGGATATTATTATAGTTAAGTCATTACTCCGAGCCATCTCTTACACATTTCGGCCATAAAGAGAGAATTCAAATGTCAAATCTGAACGAAAAGTCTTTTTATTATAAGCCAAGAAGTTTTTAATTAAACGCCATATCTTGCTGGTTCACAAAATATCTAAATAATATTATTAAATGGTGAATGTAAAACGATACAAAAATTAATGAACTGCGCTAATAATTAAAACTATTTCAAAGAATAAATATATTATAAATGTAATATAAAAAATTATGTGCCATGCAACAAGCTGTCATCGTTACTAGTTTTCCCGCCATAAAATCCAAAAGAAGTGGACAATGAAATGCGGTCATTCAAGACATTACGTGCAAAACGATAATATGACATGAATCGAAATAGTATCCTATGGTCGATCGCCACGCGATACTGGCTCAGGAATCGGATTGTTATACTTTCAAATCAGTCGATTCCGGGAATACGAAATCGAAAAGATCCCTTTTTCCCTCTTCTCATTTTTTTTCGCTCTTCTTCTTCTCCTTCGCGCAAAGACGATTCGACGGTCAGTCAACGGCTGTATTTTCCGAGCCTCCTTTCAACAGTAGTCTTCCGCTCCCGGAAAGAGGGAAGAAGGAGCGCGAAGGAAGCCGGAAGAGGGAATGAGAACGATCGAGTCTGGTCAATGCTCGCGAAAATTGGCTTCTAAATCTTGCGGCCGGAATGAGTGCCACCCTCCTTTCGCCCCTTTCTCTCTCTATGGGCGACCTCAACCCACCGCCGCGCCACCTTCTCACGATCCTTTCCCTTAGGTCCGGCGGAATCGCTAAGATGGAGGGAATGAGAAACTGCTGCGGTCGGGAATGGAGCGAGGATGAAGGGGAACGGAATGGAAGGCCATTGTCGACGACGTGGAGGCTTACGGCCCACCCCACAGGCCGAAAATCCGCGAGGCAACTTTGCGGAACGGACTTCCATAAGTTGCATTCAATGGGACATCGGTATAAAGAGGGTATAAAAAGGAGGAGAGAAGAGAGACGGTCGTATTGTCGCAGCGGTGAGAGGATGTCCCTATATTCCTCGTCTGCGTTTGTATCTTATTCCCACTGCCTTTTGCGCTTTTTGTGCCGCTCTCTCTTTCGTCGAGGGAGAGAGAGAGAGAGAGAGAGAGAAACCATTATTTGCTCATTTGACTCAATCCACGCAATTATCCGCGTGATATTCTTCTCCCTGCGATTTTTTTTAATACCCGCTCTTTCTTCGTGCCGCGCTATCATTTATATTTCCATTAACGTTAATTTTAACATCGCGCTCGCATTACCGCTTATCCAGCATTAGTTGTTCGCGTGGATAGGCTTGTACGGCCAGTAATCGATCATTAAAGAACAGAGATTATTAATTTCCTATTCGTGCGACCGGTATACGCAATATGCGATGATTAATAAAGAGCAGTAAAAGGGTTATTAATTTTGTATATTTTTATGTAGGAAAATAAATTAATCATTCGATTAATAATTCATCATTCGATTAACTAAGCGTAAATGAAGATTACATGTACCTATATGTGATTTTCAACTTTGCAGCGCAGAGTAAATATGCAGGTGACGCGCGCGCGACAGTTATTACAATTTCTTGGAATTCTGTAAGCAGAAATTTGCATGTAAATAGTTTTTATCTGAAGTTACCGGAAGTCGTTTCGGCTCGATTTCTTCTTCATTGCTTCGTGACGGTCGCGCAACAGGATCGTTACCTTCCACGGAGGTAGCTATTGGTTGGCTACTTCGCGTCGACATAATCAAACCTGTCCATCTTGCACGAACTGCGAGCACTTGTTTCCGTCCGGATCTTAATGGAGAATTTGCTTTGCAGATTAGACTCGTCTCGGTTACGGATCCGAGAAAGGCATCAATTATCAACACAAAAACAAAAGTAAAATTCTGAAATTCTACTTAATAAGCTCATAAGATAATATCACGGAAAAATGAATTATGTAGCAATAAAGAATTTCGCGAAATTCTTAATTATATATTTGTATCTTCAAATGACTTTTAAGAATGAAAAAAAAATGCATCCAGTTGTTAGTTTGCATCGGACTTGCAATGATCATGAGTTCCGTTGGGATTCTCCGGTGATGTTGCATCAAGAAAAACAAACAAGAAAAAGAGAAATTGCAGAAATGTTTTATATAAAAATACAAAGTAAAAAGGCATTAATTTACAGAAAGATACGGAGAATTTTAGTGGGATTTATGATCGTGTTCTTGACGCTATTTAAATGATTTTTATTTTTACCTATTTATTTGACTTTGTTATGAGGTTTTAGATTGCGAAAGACACATTAGTTTTGTCTCGATTTTCTTAACGCGTAGTGACTAAGATTCTTGCTAACTGTTAACATCTATTTATTTCTTGCTTACTTCTGTCAATTCTACATTGTTCATTAAAACAATGGTGAATATTGTCGGTGGTATGCAGTGAATTTGATTTACTGTATTAATTTATTATGCATTTACGTTTGGTATGTAACATATTTTTGTATATGAATTTATAATTATTTGTTGCGATGAAATGTATTAAAATTATAATTATTCTTATGTAACTTTTTATAGATTTACTTGAAAAGGGCTGCAATGACAGCCGAAACGTTGTATTTTAACTAATTATTTATAATAAATGATTACCAGTTTGGTCGACTTTTACCATTGAGGAAAGATTTTTATGAAAAAAAAAATTTCTGAGCGATTTTTCAAATATACATTCCACAAGTGCAACGGTATACAGGGTGTCCGGTAACTAACGGACCAACGATTACAAATGGATTCTTTGGTCAATTTGAGAACGATTTTTCCTCAGCAAAAATGTCGAAAAAGGTCATCATTTTTTACAGCTTTCCAATAATTGTCATTATGTATCTTTATAACTAAGCCTCAAATTAAAATTTTATTATAGTAAACTCTACCTGAAATTAACTGAAAAATGTAATTATGTTAGACTTTTAACTCCAAAACGTTTAGTTTTCAAAAAACCCATTTTTTTCAATCGCTTATAACTCGAAAATTATTGACTTCTCAACATTTTTGCTAAGGAAAAATCGTCTCCAAATTGGCCAGAGAATCCGCCCTTAATCATTGGTCCGTTAGTTACCGGACACCCTGTATATCGCAGCTTATAACGCGAATTGAAATTCGAGCAAGAATCGAAGACGCTAGATAGCAGACGTACGTGTACGGTCTCTCGCTCTTAAGTATTCTGAATGCATCGGCAGCCTTATCTCAGACATTATCATATCAGGAAGCCCCGAGAAGGATGGGACGCTCACGCACGCACGTGCGTACCCCACATGTAGCCCCGGGGGCAACTAACGCCGCGTGCAAATACTAACAGACTGCCGGGTGTGGTCCCGACCCGTGGAAACGTGATCTCCGTGGCAAACCGCTGTTTACGTAGATATAGAGAAGTGAGACGGAGAGACGCTCTGTCCATCGAGTTGATCGATGTACGCGCGCGTTAATCCCCGTTTAAGACACGAGTGTCTATTCCTTCCGGTTATCTCTGGGGAGACGGACAGTTTCCGTCGCCGACGCGTGAGAAGTTTACCAGGCAAATAGATAAGTGTCTTGACGGTGCCAGGTGTGATAATGAGAAACAGCCCGAGTGTTCGAGGAAATTCGAATTTTCTTTCGTGTATCGTTCGGTGTGCATCTAATTTTTCAGATAATAAATATTATTTTTTCCAACGCGCTATACGTATAGAAGAAAAACCACATGTTCTCGATGTAATAACGTTACATCGCGATATTGAAGTCATTCCACTTCTCTACACGGTGGTCCGGCGAGATTATACAGAACAGAAGAAGACGGTTATACGCTTTGCACGACAGGAAGCAAAGTCTGTTTGTTGTCTTAGGTCGAGTCCGATGCCGGCAGCGTTTGGAATTTCTCGGTATGATCCTAAATAAACATACGAGGCGCCAGCAGTTATGAACGGGTTATGAGAAAACAATAGTCATAGTTTCCGGAAGCCGAGCACCTGCGACTTCCAATAAAAATTGCAAGTCGAGCTGTTTTCGCACTTGGCGCTCGTGTGCGATTTATTTCCGCGTTTGTATCTCAATTAACTCGCGAACAGACTCTCTCGACTTATTATTTCATAAATTTCAATATTTCTCTCATAAGTCGATTATTTCAATATTTCACATATTATTAAATAATTTAAAAAATATACATTTCTATTATTGCTATTCACATATTCAAAGATCGTTATCATTTAAATTAATCATTCGTTATTTGTTGAAAACTGTTAATAGATAAAATGTTTAAAGTTAGGCAAGAGAAAAACTATAACTGTAATAAAAATATATAATGCAAGTGGATATAATAAATATAATTACATCACAATATTTTCCATCCTCCATCGTTCAGGGTTCTTTTTTTTCTACAAATAACTGATTACACTTAATATCGTCTTTCACAAGCGTTTGCGTGGCTGAATGTTAACACAAGAACTATGCGCCAGTTGTATGACTGGCAGAGATAGCATTATGTCTCATAGAAATCTTCACAGAAACAGCTGTGCATCTGATACGTCTATTGAAATGTTTTCCTTCTTACGGTAACTTCCTTATGCTCTTATAAATTCTTGCTTTCTTTTTCCCTGGATGTGTGTAAGAAAGAGGAATTTGTTACATTTTCTTCAATCCCTTTGCTTTATCTCTGCGCATCGTCAGCTTCGGTATTCCAATCGAAAGGAAGAAAACTCTGAATTCGGCCAGGGACAAACTTTTGTCGATCTAACAAAGTCGCTCTTATAAGCCAATTATTTGCTTCTTCTCTTTGGCAAAACGATCATTTGATATATAACGAAACACATCCGGTGTTGCACTAATAAAACTTTTTCGGATAATTCCAACAATTAATTGGTTTGTCCGCGTCGTATTGATTCGATTCGAGGGTGATTTTATGATACTTGCTGAAATGCATGATTTTCAAATGATATGTCAATCTCAATATCTTTAACTTGATAATTTTATAATTATGGCAGTATTTTTTGCAATTTTTCATATTAAATTATAATATATTTTTCGACATACATCATCTCACACCGACTCCAAAGTAGGGCGCGATTAGATTTGTAAACAAAAAGCAAAAGGGATCGCCACAGCTGTTGAGGTGCTATTACGAGGCTGTCGTTTACATGTTACGGAAGGATCCAGCTCGAATTACAACACTCGTTACGCGAACCACCGGCGTCTCCAATTCCGGAGCGCACTTTTAATGAGTCTCTGCCACGGTCAATTAGTTCTGAACTCCGCTGCCCTCACAAGGCCGGAAGATTTGGATCGTTTGAGTGTTGGAACTTGCTCTAATGCGACGAGAATTGTAAGATAATCGTTATGACCTTTATAGCATTCCGGAGAAATGGCGCAATCGCATTTAGATGAACATTTAATTAGTGGCGAAAAATTGCTCGACAAGATTGAGATTGTATATATAGAAATAGAAAGTAACGTTTTGCTTTCCTAACAAAATTTAGAATATTAATAAATTGCTCGTTCAATTTATTCTCGTCGACAAATTCTAAGAATGAGATATTTGTTATAAGAAATTAATTGCATGATAAAATATACATAACGAGTTATTTCATAGAGTTTACGCAATATCAATTAGTATGCTAATCAAGATTACAGTATTTTATAACTAGTTTTAGAAATAAATTCTTTTGTCAAAACTACTAGCATACGATCGTAGAAAATGACAAAGTTTCTTCAAGAATATTACGAATTATGCTATTCGCTATTCGCAAATGGCAAGAGCAACATTATTTATAGAAGAGAGTGCAATTTTATGTCAGATAACAGGAGAACGAGGAAGGAGCGATCCGATATCATAGTCACGAGCATGCACCGTGCAATGGTGCTTTTACGGTAGCAAGTAGGCCGACCATGCAGAAGAAAGTAGAACGACGACATATAAAGGTTAACGATCCACAAATGTCTGAGCGCTGATGAGAAATGCCAGTCGCGAAAATGAATAGCGCAGACCTAATGAAGTACGGGTACCTGATAAGGCCGGAGTTCTCTCATTCAAACAGCGCTATCGCGTGAAACGTACTTGTTCCGTACGTATACGATATGCGGTATATATACGCGATTCGACATCCGAGAAATGGGGACGATAGGAATAATTTACAGCAGCCGCGACGAATCGAACGGATTGCGCTCGACTCCCGCAATTAGAATAACGAAGAACGCCGACAAAAGAGCGACACATGTCAACGCGAGAAATATATTCCGACTGACGAGAGTAAGAGCCTCCTCGTCGACGTTCTTCCGCCAATCTTTATCATCTAACAATGCGATAACGAGGCCCATTAGCTTTTTGCTTTATTGAGTTCCTGCGGCGTCAACGACACGAGGGATCAAATAACCCTCATTAAGACAAACGGCTTAAACAACGCGCAAATCGCGTCCCATAGTCGGGCGACTATAACGTCGGGCAATGGCCTGAAGCCGTCCGAGACGCTACGTCCGACGCATCATCGACATTTTCTTTCGTCAGCTAACAATCGGCGCGTTTATAATTAATAAGACTATCGATTAACGCCGCGAGCCATCTAATCGAATTCCCAACTTTTCCAGGAAGCAATCCGGGAGGCCTATTCGCCTATGGAGGAAACCGTTACCATTACGGCACGAAATGCTTTCTCATCTTATTTAATCCGACACTGATCGCCGAGCAATCTATCAAGTGTCAGCTCTCAATATATCTCGTCGACGATCTGCATTTTATTGGGTCTCACTTTTATTCGAAGTCATCTCATGCGTGTAGCAGTGCAAAAATTGAAAAAAAAAAATTGTTTGAGAAGAAATAATTAATTGCATAGCCGTTTCATATGATGTAAAATTTTTTAGACTCTCGCACTCATGTGTATATATGTATGTATTTTCGATAATTTTATATACATATATAAAATATATGTACCTAGCGAATTGACTCATTTCTCGTTTCTTTACAATCTCTCGTTTTTCAACGAATAAAGATATTTCATGTGTCAAAATTATCATGTTATCCTCTTGAGACTGTTCCCGAGCTTTATCTAAAAAGAGGAATAGAAAAACTGAATGTCTCCTTCTTGACAATACAGATTACACTTGAGAATACTTGACATCTCTAAAGTTGTTTCTTTTAGATAAAACCTTCTGCAGAAGCTTCTTATTATACTTTAGTCATACTTTGACCAGTATTCTTCTCTTTTTTTCTTTTTAATTTTATTAACAATTTTTGTCTAACTTTTAAAATATCCAAACCAAAATTAATATTCGTCTATCATGATGTCGAGTCTTATCTTGTTTAATCAAAATTTAATTATAATTTAAACATCAATATCTTCGAAGCTCGACAAAATTACGAAAGATGACTTTCTTTCGTTAAAATCATATCTGAAACAATCTGCTCGTGTGTTTATTCTCTCGCTGCCTATACAGTCCAGATTTATTACAACGATCTCATTTCGAGGCACGTATAACGTTAACGTCAATAGTAAATCACGGAGAGTTTGTGCAGCAGCTATAAAAAGCGACGCAAAGGATAATTATCGAATGGCTCGAAAATTTCGCTCGAGGAACAAGCGGTAAAGTTACGATTCTTTGAAAAAAATGACGCTCGCAGTGAGGGCTCCTTTTTTCAGAGCTCCTTGTCAGGGAGAGGAAGAGGGGAGACAGTACAACTAACGACGTGGCAGACTGAGTAAATCAGAAGGGAGAGTGACGATAAGTTTTTGCTCGTTACAACCGGCCTGGGAAGCTCATTACGCGGCTCCCGCGCTAACCCCACCAGAAGGGCGAGATGAAGGTGGAGGAGGGTGCGGGATGGGGTAAGAGAAAGGGCAACGCGGAGGCAGGCTTCGACCTTTTCGCCCTCGACCAGCCGGCCGAACCGGAGCGGTGTGCTCGGAAAGGCAAAAGTTTCGCGTGAGTTTGTTACTTCGTCGGAGCTTTCGGTTTTCCGACGAAAGCCAGACTAGAGGAAGCCGCCGATGCGCGGCTTCCTGCGGCGCGCAATTGCTAGAAATCCCGTCCGTAAAACTATGGTTAAGCGAGAAATGTAAAAAAAATCCCCTGGCGGGAGATTGATGCGATGGCGCGAGATGCCGAGAGAGAGAGAACGTACATATACAAGCACGATCGTTGCGGACGGAAGCTACAGGAGGGTGAGCGCGCTCCGTAATTGGATCTATCCGCTTTAAGGTAAACACGAACATCGCCGGGGCTCCCCAACAATTAGCAGAGCAATCGAACGGAAACATGCTATGCCTATTCTGAGGCGTACATAACGGTAACATGCTTTTTTGACCACAATTATAACCCTACATCTGTTACCGAACGTGATTGAACATAAGTAGAATCACCTTTTCAACCACTAGTATTTTAATCAAATGAATTATACATGCAAAAGACGTGTCGCAGAAAATCGACGGGTTTATATGTTTGTATTACACGTGCAGACAAAGTGGCACTTTGTGTGCGTGTTTTCTGTGCGGAAAGCGGCCGATTTCCCACGCCGCCATCTAGCGGCGACGCGGTGAGTGAATAAGCCGCGTTCAAAGTCATTGCCCACGGCTTCAGCCTTCGGCTCGTGCGTCCATCCCCCGCACTCGTGACCAATTGTCAACTTTCCGCACTTGATACACAATATACTATTATTTTGCATGAATTACATTTGTAAAGAAAATAATTGCAAAATAAATTTCACCCTTGCGCGCTCAACAAACGAACGAAAGATTCCAGGTTCGTCGACCGAATCAGCGAAAATTCCAAGATCGAGGCAGTTAAGTGCGCGAAGTTAATGCGCGGCAGGCAAAGGGTCGACAAAATAAATTTGGCGGTGACACCAGAGACTTTCCCGTTCGCGGTCGTGGCGAAGCCCAACGACGGACGCTCATCGTCGTTCGTGCTCGGGCTTTAACGTAGCTTGGAGTCGCCTCCAATTACGTTCCAAACCAGTTTGCGGAAGGGTTTGCCAGCCGACCGATCGGCGGGCTCGGTGGCAAACGGCGAGCAAAGAGTATCTCGCGTACATCGGCGTGTTTTTTCAAGGACGATCACGCGCGCAAAGTGTCCCATCGTGAGTCGTTACTTTTAATTACGCGAAGGGGAAAATATCCGAGAAGTTCGCGTCGCGCGTGAGAAACCCCGCTGATCTTCGCCTCCGCAGATAAAACGGTTAATAATTAGGAAGGTTGTTCTCTGGTCCGGGAACTGCCGGCGAGATGCCAGACGCATCTTCCTACTTCGTTCCGCGGCGCCAGGATTTATAATCCACTTGGCGGCCGATTAGCTCCTCTCCTTTCCTTCCGCAATCGAGAGATTAGGAACACAGGACGTGGGATGCGCTAATTTTCCACGAAAAGTCCGACCATGTTCCCGCGCTTCATTCTGGGAAAAATTATGTCCGGCCGACGCCGCGACTCGCTGAAATATTAGAGGAACTTCTCTCTTCGACTTTTTTCCCCCTAATTTTTTCTCATAATTACGAAAGTTTGTCACCACGCTGTATGAGAAATCAGAAAGCAAAATCGAAAAAAAAACGATATAAAATTTTATGCTCGTCTAGTTGGAAAAATAATTATTCGCGCACAATTTTTTTCCTACTCAATATTGCTGAAATAATAAGATAAATGAAAAATAAAATAAGAGAGAGAATGTTCAATAATACTTTTCTTCTTCATCATCAGATTCAAGCGATAATAAATATTAATTACATCGGATTATAATTATTTTATCGCGCGAATTGATTTTATACCATCAAATCACACGTGCAAGTTTCAATAAAAAAATATGTATACAATAATCCACGATATATAAAAAAAATGTGTAATTTCCTGGAACGTTTCCGCAATAGCCGTTTCTACGTAGCGTACAATCAAATACCTACACATACCCGCAGCCTTTCGCGTCGAACGGCGACATAAAGGAAATAAATTGCGGCGCTTTTGCGGAGAGCGAACGACAGCATCGGGAGGAGAATCGATCGATCGTCAGTCGGAGAGTAGAGAAATATAGCGGAAGCCTCTCTTTTTTTTCCCCGAGCATGTCATCGAAACGTAATATAATATTTTCGCGGATGCGCGTTGCGTCTGGCCAGAGTCGCAAACAGACCGTAGTCTTCTAATCGCCTATGCACCCCCGGTGGCTATCTCTCCATAGAGATAATAACGGGAGCGCGCACCTGACGCGCGGAAAATTATCCGTCGATGACAACGACAACGTGCATACGCGAATATCAAGTTTTCCCTCTGTCGCGACCGACCGGTGGACTTCGCCGACTGGTGGTTACCAATTTATAGCGTCTACCCGACGGTCAGACGGCGGTGCGTATTCGCGTCATGTCTACAAGCGTCTAACATGCGTAGTCCATTAATCGAGAGAGTGTACGGCCCGATGATATACCTACCCTCCAACCCGAAGGCCTTGGTTCCTTCTCCACCCGCTGAAACGTCGCCGTGGAAACGCAAGCCGGGCATATACGTTTTTCCTGAAACTCGAGCGGTGTTGGAGGTGGGACATATAGGCGTCTCGAGGACGAGCACCGGAAGGTGGAGAAGTAGAAACAACGAGGAGACGAGGCAAAGACAACCAGACATCGTCTACGTTTGCTAAGACGGAGATTTTCAGGGTATATGCGCTTTCTCTCTCTCTCAACATTGTGCAAATAAATATATATATCTATCCCGAGAGATGCAGTTAGTTTAAAACAGACGTAGTCTTGTTGTTAATAAATTACTGAGAAAATATCATCAGATAAGACTCGATCGCGTAAATCGATACGAGTGGAAACATCGTAAATTGATGCGACCGGGGAGACAGATGGAATCGCGTCCCCGACGAGTTGTAGCACACTACAAATCGTCAATCCCATCTCGAACCTCAAACAGATACGTAATGGACCACTGGCTCTATACACACGTGATGCGCACATATACAAAGAACAAATCATAAATATCTATGGTGACGGGGTTAAAAGTGCGCTTAAATCTCCACGAAATATAATGGACTTCCCGTAGGTAGAGGTGGATATTAATAATGTCGCGACGGCACCGTTGTTTCTAATGGATTTTCCGTTAAAGAAACGTGAAAAAGGAATTTTTTATGACCGGCGTCAGCGTCGTCGTTTCTCTTCCTCTATCTAGTTTCGTCCTCCGCGGCGGCTTCCGTCTCTTCACGCATCTTACCCACGGTACTTCGTGCATGGAAACACGTGGCGGGCATCACTTTAAACGACTTTCTCTCTACTCCATTCCCTCCCTCCCCCGCCTGTTACGCCAATGGCACGGGATGTGAAAGAGGCGCGTCTTCGTTGCGGCGTCCCCGGTTACCCTTCGCGGCTCATAAAGGGTCTAATTGTTCAGAGGGTTCCCGAGAAACCGACGAAAAAATAACAGACGGCGGCAGTAAATTATTTCACCCAAGATTCTTCGCTTTTGATTTAGTTACTTCCTGTATCGAGTGAGAATCTGGCCTGATGCTTAATGAATGAGGATATACATCTTTCAAGACTATAAAAATTTAATCACAGGTTTTGAAGTTATTTAGGAAGTTAGTTGGCAAGAGCAGTCGCCTATTTCTCCATATGTAAGTTTCGAGATTAATTTATATATGGAACTTAGTGATCTCAAACCAAGAGGTACAGTTCCGAATAATTAATTTTTCGTGCTTTGGCTCTGTTGGCCGATTTAAAAAACATCATATTTATATTCTTAATATTGAGAGCCGATAAAAATATTTCTTTCTTATTTAGGAAGTTATTTTCTCTTTTAGCAATAATATGTTTATGTTTATTGCAATGTTCTCGTTGCAAACGTTTTGAAGAAAAATTATCACGAAAAAGCAACGAAGCAGAAGACGATATTGGAAATACAATAATTGGTGAAAAATCTGTACTACTTGTGTTCTGATTTAGCCAAAATGATAAAGCTGTAACAACGTTTTCTTCGAGATTGGGCGAGGAACGGTTTCGCTGACGAATGAACAACGTCGCGTGAAAGTCTGAGAATGCCTGTGGAGAGTAGAAGGACGAGAGCAGGTAACCTAAGAAGAGAGAAACGTGTCGAAGGCCACGAGGGTTGCATACGAAGAGATGTGAAAATCGGCCACGCTGTCGTCTGATGCCGAACAAAAGTCAAGAAGAGAGTATCTCTATAGCAACTATTGCGGCAACGTTGCCAACTATGAAGAGGAGAAAGGTCAGCGTTAGATACGAGTATAGGATGACGGAACAAGGAGGAAGGAACCGCAGGATTCCCGAGAGAGAGCGAAGGAGAACTAATATCCTTTCTCTCGTATCGGTGAGAGGATAATTTTTGTCTCCGAGAAGATCGGATTAGATGTCAGGCTCCAACTACATACATACATGAAACTTTCTTACCATGCTCGCATGGCGTATAATCAGATGACATTTGCTGCTTTCTCAATGTTACATGATACCACAAATATTAAAAACCAATATAATATATATGTATGTAATTATTTATATATATTATTTATATTATTTATTTATATATATTTATATTATTTATATAAGTTATAAATATTTGTTTCTCTAATATAAAAATTTATTTGATTAGAAACGGCCAAGTTCACATACATGTTGCTGATGACGTTAAGATTTTAATTCGCTATTTAACAAGACAAGAGTGCCCGCCGGCTATGGAAAAGGAGAATCGCTCTTAAATTGAGTCATCTTATGTGGCCCGTGCTGGCAACGACTCGATCGTCGACTAGGGTCACGATGGTACGAATACATTCATTAATCCAATTCAAATGTCGTGTCACAAGCTACTCTCGTAAGAGGGCCGGCTCGCTCTTTGTGCTTATTACAAAGCCATAACTTATCCCGCTAGTCGCGCTTATTATCGTCCAATCTAGAATAAACACACTATAAGCATTTAATTGACTTTTCGAACTGTTTTTTTTTCTCCTTCTTCTTCCTTTTTCTTTCCAATCGCATAACTTGTAACTTCTTTGCACGGACCACCGCGAAGCGTGGTCTGTAAAAGTTGCCGCAATAATGGATTCTTTTATAAAGTGTATATATATACTTCTCCACTTGGATAGCGTCTGGATTCAGCGAAATCCTTTATAAAGTATTTAGACGGATCTAAGAACACTCCGAGCCGTATATCCGCCACGATATCCTCGACGAAGCGGTTGCATTATCTCGAGAGCAATTAGCTAAGAATACCGCTCTTGGGATGCAGGCCCCGTCTTATCAGTCTTTGGAATAAACATCACTGCCGGTGCTATTTATTATCATGGGAGAGAAGAAAACGCTCGTCGCTGTAACTCGGAGGACTGAATGATGCTTCCTCATCAAGGAGCAAATCCTTGTCTCGCGAACATCTATTTTGAGTCTACGGAGTCTACTTTATATCTTTATTCGCGTGCAAATGTCGAAATAATTGTTCCGTAAATGTTTTCGCGCGATTACAATTCCTGCTTTAATTATAATATTATCGCTTTGTAACACTTAACAAAACTTTGTTTATATTAATAATAAATACGCATGTACGCACATATAAGGTAACTAACCGAATATCAAACATTTCTCGTTACGGAAAACGAATTTAACTTGCATAGGGCATTGCAGACTCCTGATGACAGCGTGTGCTAGGTAAACAATCACGGTTCGCTTCGACATATCGAGTATGTTTCGATAATGCCCGTGTACCGTTTCCTTTTGTAGATATACGCATACAAAGAGCAACATTGCAGCTGCTGTTCGCGGCATTTCCATATATCGATCGTCTTATCCAGCGGAGAACTGCGAGTAAAGCAGCCGGAGAAAACGATCTCTGACAGGCGGATCTTCATAAAGAGCTCGGATATACGAGATATCGATCTCACGGATTATGAGTTATTTGCAAACAGGCCGGGATATAATTGATATAACGCTGGATAAAAAATTTTTCCGCTCAGCTTCATGGAAATCGAAGCGTTCGCCGGGAAACCGGTTGGTGTCGGTAATAAGTTGAGACCCGGTTATGTATCGCGCAGCTAGTTAGCGTTAGAATGCAAGTGTCATCCGTTTGAACGATTCCATGTAATATACATATATATATATATATATATATATATATATATATATCGACCGTTTTCATAGAGCGCATTTCGCGTAATACACGAGATAATAATCCGAGATATGTCACTTCGAATTAGACGCGATTACGCGGTTCCAAGACGCGTAATGTGCACGTCAATTAACAATCACACGTGTATATCGGGAGGAATTTCAAACTGATAAATTAAATTCGCCAGAGGATGAAACGACGAGAGTTTCGCATTTTTCTTCCTCTCGTAGTAAACTTTTTTTTTTGTTTTAATCTCGTGACAGGACGGCATGGCACGCGCGCTAGAATGTCGGAGAATAGAACGTAACCGTCCAGTTTAGCTGCTTTTATTTATTAATGAGAGCCGGGCTCGTCGAGTCAATTAACCCGAGTCCGTGGAAAAACGCGCTCCCGTTTTATCTCCGGTTTATGCGCTCGCTTATCAATACGATTACAAGTATCGCGCGATAGGTATATGTGTGTATATCCGCGGACCCGGGCCGCCGAACGCGTCGTGCGCGAATAAATAATGGAGTTAACGAGCGCCGTGCGTTGCACTCGGCCGACTTTCTTTACGCTGTTCGATCGTGCCCAGTCGCCGACTAGTTCGGAGCCAGCTGGAATCCACGCCGGGAACGCGAGCGAACTGGAAGAAAGGATCGATCGATTGATTTCGATATATGTAGACTGACAGATCACCAACGGCGGCTCGATCGTACAGGAAGATAAATGGAAAAGCGGATTAATTTGCGCAAAGATTTATATATTTTTGTTTTAAATTCTTCTTCTTTCAAGAAGAATCTTGATATGCATATTCTGACGCAAAAATACATCCCTCAAAATAATTAAGGGATCAAAAAAATAAGCCATTTTTTTATCCTTTAATTATTTTGAGGGGTGTAATTTAATTTTTTTTAAATAAGAAAATTTATTTTTTATTTCACCAAACTAAATATAATAAAATAACCGAATGAAATGTGAAACGATCTATTAATAAAAATAAATTTACATTTAATAAATAAATAATTTTCTTAATTAAATATTTCAGGAGTAAAATCCTGCAAAAAATGGAAAGCTTAGTAAAACGAATCTCGAAATATAAAATCTGATTATGAAGGGAATAAACTCATTTAATTTCCTATAATATATCTCGGACATCTTGATTATAATTTAGCGCCATAATAAAAATTCGACTAATCGAATACATCTGCGGAGAAGATGCTGGATTGCGTTCCGTGACAGTGAAATGTGCATCGGGAGGCGGGAGTATTTTCGAGGGTACAAAAAAATAGTCTCTCTGTGGCCCCTCGGGCACAACCGTGTAGACGTGCGAGAAGTATGTACAACGAAGGCGGTTCGCGCGCCACGCTCGACGAAGATACGTCGGAATTTTAATATTTCTCGGCTGCGAGAAAGGGCCGAGTGTAATCCCCTTGACAAACGGTTGCCTCCTCCGTGATGCTCCTTGACAAACAGGGGCCATCGGTTTCGCGGAGCTACGTAGAGACAAAAGGACGACGATGGAAGAGAAGAGAGGCGAGAGTATCGCGAAAACGGATCCTTCTCTCGCTGTTCCACGCCCGAGAGAGGAAGAAGAGGGTGAGAACGACGGCAAGCTTGCTTGGATGGGATCCAAGAAGTTTTGCCGCGCTTTGTCGCCAAAACAAATTGCTCGGGTTTCGTCGCGCAGAACGGACGTCGCTTTCGTTCCGTCGTTTTCGCCATAATAATTGCGTCGGTCGATCGACTCTTCCCGGAGTGATGCGACCTGTCGCGGAAAAATACTCATCCCTGGATTCTCGACGGGTTCATTCATTTCACTCACGTTGGAGAACGCCTCGCGGAGGAAACGATTCGCCGCGCTACAAACCGCGTATCTCCGCGACGAGAGAGCCTTTCATATCGCGCGTGGGCATTATGGTCCCTGACTTTGAACCACACGCGTTCGTGGCGCGCCATTAATATGGGTCGTCGGATACTCGACGACGACGACGACGACGACGACGACGACGGCTACGTTCCAAGATTCCGACTTGCTTGCTACTATTTTCGACTCGACTCGCGCAAGTCGACTGTATCCACTCGGGAGAAAAATCAAACGTTCATCTAGTGACGACTGCCTGCGGCCCGTAAACAGCGCACATTTAGCCCGAAATGCGGGGGCGAATTTTATTTTCGCGTGGTATAAAGAAAAGCTTCAGACGAAAATATGTGTATGAGATAAACTGTCAAAAAATAATAATAATTTTATATCCATCGAGTGATTCACTCATACACGGAGGAAATTTTCTCTTAGAATTTATCCTGAAAATCGTGGTAATCGTGGGACAATATAGTATTGGAATAATTTTATAAGAGTTTTTCTGAGAATATTTACCACAATAAAAAATATTAATATGTACATTGTATATTTTACTATGTATATAGTAAAATTAATCACGATTCATCATGATTTTCAAGATAAATTCTAAGAGAAAATTCTCTCTGTGTACACTGAAAAAAATTATCAAGTTAATATTTATTTTAATATTGTTTAATAAATCATTTATTGGAAACAAATATTTATCTGTTTTGAAAAGGATTTTCTTATATGAAATATGTAAATATTTTTCACATCAATATTATTAGTATTGAAATAAATATTTATTCAAATTTAATAAATTTTTTTCAGTGTAGAATTACTTGTTAAAAAAATAATAGATTAAAGAAAATTTCGAGACGAAAATATGTATATGAGATAAACTGTCAAAATTGAGTATGACAATTTCATTTTTATAGACCGATTCATTTCTAAAATTATTATAATTCTGTTTCAAGAGATATAGTAGATTCATTAAATAGAAAAGTACTTTGCGTCAAGCAAGTGTTATTTGTATCATAACAAGCTGATGAATAACGGCATGCAGCGAATAAATCCTGCGCTCGTGGAAGGAGTAGATTGATCTTCGAGCGCCAAAGTACCGTACAAATGTGCGCGCGTGGGATTATTAATCGACATCGCGATCGATTACACGCGGATTTCTTTTTTATCATAGAGAACTTTCCGGAGATTAGTATCTACATATATTGTAACTCTCTCTCTTTCTCTCCACTTCTCCCTATAGCGCGCCGTAATAAATACGTTACCGCTGATGCAGAGGTCAGCGCGAAAGGTTGGCCGACAACGTTCGCGGAATGCGGCGTGGTTTAGTCGAGGGAGAGGGCAAGGGACGATGATAAGGGACCCGGGAAAAATCCAAAAAAGCTTGTAAGATAACGCGTGCGAGAAGCGGGAGAAGGGACTTTGGGAAAAAGAACCGTGGCGGACAATTAATTTCGAAGCGTCGCGTCGAGGAAACGAGCCGGGGCGCGCCTCGGCGAGGATCTGCATGCAAGAACAATTAGCTACACCTCCTCGTGGCTCACCTCCGCGATAAATCAGCGAACCGCATTACCGCAACGGCCAGCGCGCACAATGCCTGTAATTCTCGCCCACTCTGGCAGCGCCGGGATAGAAGACGTAAGGAAGAAGAGAGAAGAGAGAGAGAGAGAGAGACCCGGCTCCTTCTCGGGTCTCCCCCTGATCATCATCCACCAAGACACGACCGAGAACGAGGTAACGAGAATGTACACTTTGCGCCCGCCCGAGATTCGTCAACGCCTTCTACTCCTCGCTGGCGACAAGAGATTAATGAGAGGACCTCGCGGGATCTCTCGGTCATTGCGCCGAGACACTTCACCAGAGAGAGCTCGGCAAGAGCGGCGTAAAGCGTGAAACGAAGTCTCTATAATAAAAAAAAAAAAAAAAAAAGAAATCCGTCGTCGTCCCGGTATGAAGAAGGGACATTTTGTGGCGGACCGAAATGATGTGGTTTCACAGGTTTCTCGTTCTTTATTGCAGCGCGATATAACGAGCGTTAATCTTTTTCCGTGCGCACCGCCGAGAGAGAAAGAGAGAAGCATGACATTGCTATAATTTTCCGGTGAGATTATAGTCTCTCGACGGACATTTATAGTCTTTAGCAATAGCAAAGGCAAAGTATCTAAAACGCGCCCGCCAGTCTAATTTTACGAGTTTGTTTACGAGTGCGCACGGAAGAGAAAAAAATTTTTTTCCCGTTATCCGCGTAATAGCACTTTACTCCGAAAATCCTAGCGTTGATTTTTCACCGGACCGTGCAGGATACGCTCGACGGAAGAGTAACTAAATCATCCCGGCATCGTTTGTCGTGCAGATATGTTTTTCCAATCAGAATGTTTGTCGCCGTAAATCAGAGATGTGCGTCAGTCGTACTTCTCCATTATCCGATCGTTATCCTTTCGTCTGTCTTTCGCGGCGCGAAATACGCGGCTCCGGCCGACGTCTCGATCGTTCATGTCTCATGTGCGAGGAACAACAACGAGGGAGGATCCAATGCTCGTAAACGCGGCGAGGCATTCGGACAGGACGATAAAGCCACCCCCGGTCGATGGAGTCTCGAAGGAAGCTGTCGAGCCGTGGCGGAAACGAGGAAGGAAGTATACCGGTTATCGGTGTATCGGTACGTCGAGCGTACAGCTGATGGAGCGGAAACCTTTACTCGGCGCCCGCCTCCGTAAATCGTCGCGGCGCTTACCGATTTTATTTACGCGCCGCGAGGAATATACGACGGAGCACGTAGGAATCCTTCAGGGGTGGCCGGAATGTGCACACGGGATTTATCGTCTCGCGGATATACAGGGAACAGACAAAATAATGTGAACACCTGTGAAAATGGGGTATTTATATTTGTCTGTTAATAAGATGTTGGGCCGCCATTTGCCTTTTTCTCAGTGAAATGTTGTCTCATTCCTCTATTTGTCAATTCTCTATCTTTTTCAAAATTGTCTACAGTCCGATGATATTAAGCTATTAAGATGCCCAAACATTCTCTCTGGCCAGCACAATTACCAAACCCAAATATCATCGAACCACCATGGACAGTTTTGGAGAAGAGAGTGAAAAAACTTTTTACTAGTGGCTCGATGATATTCCAATTTGGTAATTGTGCTGGCTAGAGAGAATGTTTGGGCATCTTAATGGCTTAATATTATCGGACTGTGGGCAGTTTTGAGGAAGAGTGAGAAGCGGATTTCCTTCTTCAACATCTCTAGGGTAATTAACGGATTGAAAAAAAATGAGACAGCATTGCACTAAAAAGGGGACAAGTGATGGCCCAACATTTGATTAATGAACAGGTATAAATACCCTTCTTTCACAGGTGTTCACATTATTTTGTCTACGCCCTGTATAATATACCTATGCCTATTCTGGTGCGACGGCAGAATCAGGGCGGAACAATGGCCGGGATAATAGGTTCGAGCAGTTTTCGTGGGAATGAAATCACCACTGTCTTTGCCACCATTTTCTCGCGCACTTGGCCTTCCTTCCCCGAAGATTTGCGGGATTTTCGAGGATGACGAGATCGTCGCTTTTCCTCTCGCGCGGCAAAAACTTTAATGACAATACTTTGAACGCTCGCAATTTCACGCTCAAGCGATTCGGCGAGGAAGAGAGAGAGAGAGAAGTGACCCGATAATGTATCGTTAAGTGGTCAATGATGTTGGACACGAACGGCAGTTCAAGTATGTATGCGTTAATGCAGCTCCTGGCATATCTGGTTCCGCGCAGTGCCATTTTTTTGCAATATCGTTTATTGCATTAATATTATTACAGCATCATTCGTAATTAGTTCCCCGCGAATTCACACTCGAGCAGCATGTTGAACACTTAATTGCATATGCAGAATGCTAAATGTATTTTCTCTGAAAATTACGTTGCAAATTTACTAGCGTCGCCGTTTCCAAGAAGTTATATCCTCGCGAGCTAATATCCTGTATTAGATAAGAAACTCTTTAAGTTTATAAGTTAATTTAAAAGAAATTGCAATGTGCAGGCCGCGCACGCTGGAGATTAAAGCAACTTGTTGCTGACGATAACGTGTTTGTTATCAGAGAAATAGAAACAACTCTAATCTCACGCACAAAATTATGTTATATCTTACAATTATAATTATAATAATTGCAGTAAAATATGCAATAATATGCTATTAATTTAATTTATTTTAGCTAGTCGCCTTTCGTACTGACTGAAACTCGTAACGTCATATGAATGACAAAATAAATAACAAGCTTATCAAACGAGTGACGATAACACCGGAAGTCTGAGAACACTAATATCGACGCTTATAACAAGTGGTTCGTATTATCGCGATCAATCAATGTTTCATAAATGTATATCGCAGTGGAGGGTATCACGCAGACAATGAACGGTTTTCGACGATAGCGAGATTCCATCAGCGATCCATCAAGGAGATAAAGGGCCTATTGATTCGCTTCTAGGTGGAGAACGGGTTATCCGCGGTAAGAAGAAGCAGCGGACTAGATTCACTTGATCAATCATTCCGACAGTTGAAGGATGGATCGACTCGTCCATGTTTACGAGAAAAATATCTGGTTTAAACTCTTCTCTCTGGTTCAAAGCATCCTCTCGTTATTAGGAGGCTACGCATTTCTAATCTCCAGAGTATCCCGGTTCAGGAAGTAAATTTTTCGAGAACGATCATCAGGATGGAAATTTTTGCGAGTCACTGGGGAATGGAAAAAAGCTCGTATTTTACGAGAAAGAAAGAAAAAGTGAGCGAGAACGAAACGAGATCGCGGGGGCGGTGAGACGCATTAAAACTCGTCCCGGCGAGAAGTCCTTCGTTCTTGCAACAGGCCCGAGAGGCAACAATTGGAGCGTAATTATGAGCCGAGGCCTCTCGACGGCTGACTCATATTCAACGCGCGCGATCTCTCCGTTCCTCCTCTCGTATTTCTCCTTTCTCTGTCGTCGTAGCACGATTCCACGAACGCTAGAAAAAGTATCTCGCTCTGGGCGTTTATCCGCGCGAGTTTGTGGTTTCTGACCACATGTTGGGATAGTGAGGTACTTAGACGCTCGTAGGCCTGAGGCATCGTCGGCATCTCAACGCTTCGCACGATCCAGCGACTCGCTCTCGGAAATTTCGATAATGGCCCTACATTAAAAGCGGTTTAGTTTTATGAGTGTATGTCGGCTGTAAATGTGTAAATGGTAGGTTAAAACCTATTATTAGAATCGCTTCAAAGATTCTTTTCATCTGTGAAGAGTCCAAGATGTTATCTGCCTTGACATAATTAATATAATTGAAAATATGAGGATCTTTTTGTAGAAAATAAATTATTAAAACAAAAATTTAATATACATTCGGAGAACAATAACATTTCCTCTCTTCCTCCATCTTATGGATAGTACGACGCTCAAAAAATAGCTATAAAAAAATTAATACATGGGAAGACTCATAGTTCGAAAGAATTTTTCGCCGTCGAGGTGGCTAGCTAACACTTAGCTCTTTCGGGACGGTCGTAAAATTGCTGGACTTAGTACGTTCCTGGGCAGAGATATGCTAACGCCTCTCCAACAGAGGTTACGGAGCGTAACGCAACCATTCATCCCACACCTCGTCGCCGGTGTCCGGGTTCCGGAGCAGGCCGGCGACCTGGTTGCGGCAGCACGCGCCAGGAAGTAACGGCTGCAATAGCGAATATGTTCATTGTGTGACGTGTCCGAGAAACCACACATTCTTTTTCTATGGAAAAATGATGGAAGAAAATGGTGCTGCGATATTTTTTTCGTCGAATTATGCGTTGAAGAAGTGCAGAAATGAAATTTAAGGAGTTAAAATATTAAGAGTTTTATTTCCAGAGATTTTTATTCGTTTTAATTTTAATAATCTTTAATTTAATTTCACAATTATCGCGCCAATTATAATTCACGGACGATCGATATTCAACTGTGGGCAGATCGATTCGGACTTGATAAAAGATAGATCGCACGCGGAACTATAATAAGTGAGCACGTCTGAGAGGGTGGATGATGAGGCTGTGTGTAGGCAGATCGTGCGAGAAAAATCGCGATCGAGCGTATACGATTTTCCTTTAATAGAAAATTGTGATGTAGTCATGACAGGATCGCGTCTTGCGTAAGATGAAATCTTATCTGTGCATTCTTTGCACGTATATTTGTAAGGCGTGTATGACACAGGTATAGATAAATAATTGTATATTGTGTTCGATGTGTGCATTCCGTTCACGAGCTATCTCTTAGTGCGACAAGAGTATACGCGTATTCGAAGAAAACAACTGCAGGAAGAGCTGTATGTACATAGATAAAGAAAGACGAAAGTTGTGTATGTCATTTTTGTTATATGACATTTATTATTATTTGTTTGCCACGTGAAATCGAATTTATACAACGAGAAACTCAATTTTATTTCATGAATACAGACACGCGATATTATATTGAAAAAGACGTTTCTTCAACAGTCTTGTTACAAAATTGCATTAGTATAGAATAATAAATGATAGTAAATGATCTCTGACTATTTGTGTATAGCAAAAGATTTAAAATCAAAACACGTTCCATTAAATTTCCATAAAGCAAACCATCCAAAAATATTATTGTATGTTATATAGTTTGTTACATTACAGACAGATATGCAATAAATTTCGACGATCCGGGGGCATTCTGGGATAAGAAAATACACAAAAAAGAGGGTTCCCCAATTTATCGAGCGTACCGCATTCATTCACGTCGTCAGCAGGTTGTAATTAATAACCCGTTTAATCAGGCCCATGCGCGTCGGAGCTCCGAACGGAAAAAGCGCATCCGTAAAAACACACTGATTTATAGTCAGACGAGAGAGAGAGAGAGAAAGAGACAAAATAAAAGCGTGCCGAGGAAGCGATGCTGCTCGGATTGATTGACGTTAAGTCGACCGGCTGACTCGATTATCGTTCGTCCCACGTCATTAAGAAGAAACATCGTCCGCTTCGAAGTAAAACTTCCACTTACGCGGATTAAGATAAGTAATTATGTCTTATAGTTTCAGGAGGTTTTCAGATTAATCGATTCCCAGCGAAAAAATCGGATAATGGACCGCCGATACGCGCGGACTATTAATTTTCGTATCATTCCGTATTAATACTCGCGCTTTATTCACAAACGACGATGCGGTTTTCTGTTAATCCTACATGAAAGTCATTCGAATCAATTAATTGCCTCATTAACGCGAGTAATCGCGCGCCGAGTTGAACAAAGAGGAAGAATATAATTTATCGTCGAGAGAGATGCGTCGAGAGCGCGACTAATGGTATTTTTATCATCGTTAATATATCTCGCAAATATCGAGATATTAATTGAAAATGTTGAATTTTCGCGTCCACTTAAATTTCGTCTCTCTCTCGATAACGAGAGAAGCAGCCCAATCAACTTCCGCGCGTTTCAACTCGACGAACGACTCGCGTCCTCTCCTCCGAGTACCGAGATACTAGGTGCATTTCCCTGCAACATTCCCATCTTCAGACTCCCCGGACTTGCCGGAAGTCCTTCGCTCAACACGCTCAAGGGCTTCTATTGTTTCGCAGGGCGCAATACGCGCACGGCTACTGCCGGTTGAGCAACTTGTCCGCCGCAATCTCGCCAATATCGTCCGAGTTTGAGCGTTACCTCCGGAGAGAAGTAACGTCAGAACGTACGCCGGAAAGCAACGAACTCGGCGAACTCCGAGAGGAGAGAGAGATCGAGAACACGCCGACGAAGGTATGTATGTATACAGAGACAGAGACACCCATTCAATTTTCATATGGCCCTCAGGAGTCGCCCGAATCCAGGACCATGAATTTTCTCGAGATCTCTCGTGACCGGGCGTAAATCCTTCGAGGAATTAAATTCCGCGCGCGGAAAGAAGGACCACTGAGAGAGAGAGAGAGAGAGAGCCCCGGGTAGGTTCTGACCTTTTTAAATCCATTATCAAAATTACACGCCTGCCACCGCCGAGCTATCGACCGCTATTCCATCGCTCGCGGTCATTCTGACGAGATATGACCGCGTGTTACATTGCTGCGTAAAAAAAAAAAAAAAAAAAAAAAAATGAGACTGAGAAAAGATCGGACGCGTAAAAAATCTCCGCGCATCAATTAAAATTGATGGATGAAAATTTATCGGGGATTGATCGTCTCTATGCTCGAGATAGATGATGAAAATTCTCGCAATAAGACGATCTTACGAGGTTACAATTTATTAAGCGAAATGTAATTAAGAGAGATTCTCAAAAATAAATGATTAAATATATAAGAAACTATATTATAGAGATATTATTTTATTCATTCTTTCAAGATAATTGATAGAGCTCGGAAACATTAAAGAAACACTAATTAATTTTTGAAAAAGATCTCATTTGCATATCTTATATCTGGGATCGTTGAATAAGAAAAGAAATGTATTCTATGATAAATTTCCGTTGCGGCCCCATCGGCGTGTAGTCGTAAACGAACTGGGAAACTTATCTCCGAACTTACATCGAAAGACAAATTATCACATGAAGACATCGATCTTCCTGATTGATATCTGCGGACAAGCTGGAACAGATGCGAGCGAACTAGCCGTTTCGGTAGGCGCGGGAACGAAAAAAAAGGAAACGAATGAATGGAGATGAAATCTCCAGAAAGAGAGAGAAAGCGCGGAAAAAATTCTCCCGTAAACCAACGCTTTACGTTCGTCGTTGGCGAGCTGGAAAACGTACATCTATTGTGCATTATTCGCTGAAGAGCGAATTAGGGCGAATAGATTTTTCCATCTATCCTCGTCTTTCTCTCTCTCGTTTAGAAGAGAGAAAAAGAGAAAAAGGACGACCACGATAGGCAGAAAGAGCACGCGTACGTGCCGGCGTTGCACAAAGGGCCCGGTGTTACCGCGATGCATTGTGCAACGGTCCTGCAATCCATTGCAAGAGCCACGGGACTGTCAAGAGAGCAGTTCCTGGCCCTCTCGACTCTAAGAAAAGAAGAGAGAAAAAAAAACAGTGGCACGAAACTGTTCCGTCGACCGCACGACGACGTCAAGGTAGACTGAGCGCCGGCCAAAGAGTGAATCCGCGTCGGCGGAAGAAGGACAGCGACTTCCACGGGTCTGCAGCTGCCAGATAGCGCGGTCCCCATCAGAGCGCGAAATGAACAAAATCTACACCTGCAAACTCGTGAATACAGGTTCGTGCGGAATTTTTTTTCGGACGAGAGGTAGAAGGAGTATATATCGATCTCTCGGTTCTTTCCAGAGCCCTGTCGCGTTCATCCCTTTCTTATCCTCGCTCCGACGAAGAACTATCACCGAAAGGACAGACGGGACGGACTTCGGACAACCCCATCCGTCTATTAATCCGACCTTTTGTACCTACTATCGATCACTCCTTCCGCGCTCTGGGGGGGCACTATACGTATATATCTCTCCGAGCTATCCTTGATATTTTTTCTCTCTCCGGAGTACTCTCCCAGGTAAAGCCACACGCTGCGTAAGTTCCGAAAGTTCCGCGGCCAGGAACCACGGGAGGTACTCGTCGGTCGTGTATTAATTATGTTAATTATGCCAGACGCACTAAGAGGCCAGTAACGAGAGCCGTGAAGGAAATAGCTCGGATGAATTTCCTTCAGGTATGATTAAATCAAATCGCTACGACTATCGCGTTGAGGAAAAAAACGAAATGTCTAAATATCTCTCTATCATATAACATTTTCGATTTAATTAAACGTGCAATAGGCTGTCAAACATGTACCTTTCTCAAATACGTCGCGCAACTCGTCAACATTGTTTCCTTACATCAGCCTTTCTCTATCAACAATCTTACGAGATCAAATCGCTACGACTATCGCGTTGAGGAAAAAAACTTTTGTAAAACAAACGAAATATCTCTGTATCATATAACATTTTTGATTTAATTAAACGTGCAATAGGCTGTCAAACATGTACCTTTCTCAAATACGTCGCGCAACTCGTCAACATTTTTTCCTTACATCTGCCTCTCTCTATCAGCAATCTTACGAAATACTAGACTTCTGTCGAGCGATTCTCGCGTGTCGTATGGCGCAAGAGAGAAATGATTTCGTAAAATTCCAAACTAACGACAACACGGCACGAACCCTCGTATAACTTGGAAAATTGTACCGGTATTCGACCAATAGTCCCCTCGTCTCCTCGAGGCGGATATCTCGTGCGGGCAAAAGCATCGAGTATGCAAGACGTATTGAAACGTATAGTACGCGGGCGGCCAGAGGGATACCGACGCATTCACGATTGCATAAGTAGCGCAACGGCTCGGTATAAAAGCCTGTTGCACAAATGCATATCCCGCAGCGAGGAGAAACCGGGGAGAGATCGCCGAGAGAGCCTACTCGAGTTACTCGCCGCCGCGCACAATTGTGTGTGTCGTCGTTGCGTGTGCCTAAGTCCTACTATTTCCCTCTTCTTCTCTTCCAACCCCTCTTGAACACACGAGCGATTCTCGCAAACTGCCGTGTAATAGCACAAATATATATCCACCATGAGGGATCCACCATTTGCTTCGACATTTTCAGAATGGAATTCTTTCGTGGAAGAGCTTCTCGTCGTTCTAGAAAGCTTTTCCACGCGTGCGTTTTCCTGATTATTATTATCCACGCTCGTAAACCATCGTTTCGATACAATAGAACCTTGGCGGCGAGTTAGAGTTCGGATGCGAAGGCACATGCGTGCGTATACGCGATCGCATATGGTAGTTTAATGACGACAAGTTTTGTACACCATCGGGATAGGCCATTGTTCGCTTCTATAGGCGCGTAGAAGCGCGAATCATAAACTCGTGCTCGTGTTACAATGCTTGGATCTTTATTCGCAACGCGCCCCAAGGAGCAACACGTATATGTTATGGTAGTCGGAGAATTCTTCCGACAACAATCAACGAAGATTACGTGTATCAACTCCGTATATGTATCTATAAACTTATATACGTATAATCTCGCTTTCTTTATAACGTCGCATAGAACGCTAAATTTAGCGTCGTTTGATTTTCTATTTTATTCGCGAATAATGTAGAGAGATCAACGTTAACGTGCAAGAATCGAGCACAATGCGGCGCTAACTATTCGAACATTTCATATCTATATAAATATGAAAGCGAGACTCTCCGATTCTCTCTTACGTAACCATATTTCGTATAGTTCTGTTTCGCGAAACACATTCGGAAAATAATAACACATCCCGCCGCGAGCACTCTCGACCCAGATCCCCGAGGTTTAAAAATTGGAGGGTTCGCGCTGAGGATCGAGTACTCGACAAAAAAAAATCTCGCAACAATTCCATTATATCACGGCACGATCGCAACAATCGCGATAAATAGAAACAAGCGTTATCCTTTACGCGGAACGTTCTCGTCTCCCGGGTATTAGCGAGCTAATGAAACGTGAGTTGGATTCGAGAGTCCGTGGTATCGCGTTTCCGGAAGCTGAGAGGGGTCTCTGCCGCGTGTTCCGCAGAAGCAGGAAGAAGAAAAGCGGGACGGACGTTTGGTATAGGAGAGAAAAAAAAAGAGACCGAAGGGTAGCGCGACGCGGGATGGGAAGAAACCTGATCAATTTATTTATTAAACGTTTTTCGTGCCTTTGTTGGGGCTGTCGGGTTCCCATGGGAAATACGAAGCGCTTAAATGAGTATACCGACGCGACGCGGCGGAGAAGACGAGAGAAGATTCAGTCTCGGGAAGCAGAGAGATCGGGCGCAGATTCTCTTTACTAATGGAATTAGCGTCAAGTATCCACCCAGCGGCGGCCAAAGATCCGGGATTCGAGGCAAAAGCTTGATACAGGCGCGATAGCACGAATTTTCGTGCGGCGGAACGCTTTCCCGTCGATCTTCCATGTGGACGGCGACTCCTGAGAGAAGAAGAGGCGAGAGGCCGATTCTTCTCCCGGGAGGAGACAGCGGTTCGCCATTAGCGCAATCTAATCGTCGGGGGTCCCTTAATAACAGGTTGGCCTCGGCTTCGTCTCGGAAGAGCTGCAACCGCGCCCGAAGGAGAGAGAGAGAAAGAGAGAGACAGAGAAAGAGAAAGGAAGAAAGAAACGAGAAGGGCGGCAGGCAACGCGAAGAAGGAGGATGTCGGAGTCTCAAAAATTCATTCGGTTTCACGGATACTCTCTGTAATCTCTCTCGGTCCGAAGCTCAATTAATGCTTAACGACAAAACCGTCGAGAACCCTCGCTAGAGCGATGACTGGTGCGTGGGATCGGAATCAAGAAGCTCGGTAAAGAATGCTGCTTCGCTGCTAATTGTAAAGCGCCCTCGTATACCGCAAATTGTCGAGTATGCGTTGGAAGAATGCGCGTCGAATCGTTCAGGACGAGTCCTTCTTCCTTTCCTATATGTATATATATATATATATATATATATACGTATATACGTTACGGGAGCATCGCGTCGTCCTTGGACGGATCGAGACCTCCTCCTCTGTTAATTGAAAATCGCGATAGCGCGGCATGGCGGAGAAGTAAATAGCACGTTCGGATTGATTGGATTTATTGAGTGAGTAGACTCACGATGTAATGTTCAATGATACACCCTGAATGGGAGTCTGATTGGCAGGCACTCGGAGGCTGCGCGAAAATACACGGTCGTTAAGTCCCCGATTCTGATAATGTGTAATCGAAATAAATATCCTTTCACTTTATCTCGTATATGTGTGAGTGTACTCTTTGTTGTCTTTTCAGAAGCTCGTAACTAACGAGCGATTTTGTTAGCCTTTCGTAAACGCGTAAGGAGAGTACTGTTATTATATAATTTCGACGTGAAATGGGTTGGATATATTCGTTAATCACGCAAAAGCGTCTAGATTTTCGTGATTTATCAGAGAATACGTTATTTAATATACGCAGGGAATAAACCAAGTCTTTAAGTCACAATGATTAATGATACGAAAATAAAATATGTTCTCGTTAAATGTTAGGATTGGCATAAACTAAGATCTCGCTGACACGCGACGATGAATTGAAAATAAATTTATCACGCCGTATACTTAATCAAATATCAGTTCGATGAATATTCGTGCGAAATTACAGAGTACGTAGCACAGTCAATAAAATTCTCCTCTACGACGAGACACTTGTTGGATTCTGCGCATATAAATAATACTTTAGTATTACAAAATCACATCGACATCCAGCCTAGCTTTTATCGTACAGTTGTTTAAGAGCCGATTCTCTCGTTTCAAACCTTACAATCCGATACACGTATCTATACGCGGATACAATTTGTTGCACGATTCTTCCCGGAATCCTGTGGGAGCAAGAGCTTTGTCATTATCTCGATAGGTATCGGGCGCCGCCCAGAGAAAAACGAGAATCAGGTATACAGCGAGAGAAAAAGAGAGAGAAGAAGGGCTCTCTCAGTCACAAGTAGAAGAATTGAGGGAGAGAAATATCTCGTTTCTGAATTATAACCGGTCGGTATAAAAATCTCAAGGAAAGACCTGGAGATCGGAGCCCTACTGCGGTCCCTTTCGCGTACATAATTCGCCTCCTAGGCAGAGCACGGGATGCAATCTGCCAGATTGTGGGGCACATCAAAATTACCGGGTTACGAGAGAGAAGGAGAGAAGTCTTCGTTATAGATCGGACCGGAGAGTCGCGTCGGACTTTCAGAAAACCAACGTGCCATTAGCGGCCGGTCTCCCTCGTCAATATCCCGACATGCAGGCGGGCCCCATCTTGCCGGTAAATAATGCGCCGCGAGAGGGTGTGCCGCTGTGAGACAAAGGGAAGAATTCTCACCCCCTCCTCTCCCTTTGTTTTATCCGTAGATCCCGACGACGTCGCCCGTTTTCTGGATCCTCTTATATAAGCCGAGAACTCGGCTCTCTTCATCGCCAGCGGGCAATTATTATTTTTTTTTTTTATTTATGTCACTGAGAGTTCCCGGGAAATCGAGAGAAAATGCGTATAATGACGTAAGACGGCGAAATATACGACTTATGTATTTGCTTTCGATATCTGCTCCGAGAAATCTCGCGATACAAGATTAACGACGTTAATACTTAATAGAATCACGCTCTCGCAGTTTCTCGTTATTTACGATCTCGAACAAGGGATTCTGTAAATGCATCGTCGGCTTCGATGAAATGAATGGGTTGAAGGTAATCGTATCGCATCCATAAAGGAAGAAGCAGGTAGATATCGATCGTAAGATTCACGGTAGCTTTAAAAAAAGGCAATCAAATCTTCAACTATCTTCCCAGTCCATACGTTGCGCCTAATAATGTAAGAATGCCATCGAACGGATCGTTCGAAGCAAATCGAATTTACGACTTACGGCACCGAGTTTTATACGTGGGACGCCGGAGATTTGTCGGACAACTTATCGATTCCATTAAGTACTATTAGGCGAAACGAGAGACGTATAGACCTCGAAGAGCTCGAATCAATGCGCCAGGCACGCTTACCTGCGCCTAAACATACCTCTCGAAACGTAGAGGTATTTGTTTTAAAGGGCTCGAAAGGGGACAGAGATCCTCCGTTCCAGATAAAGGACAAGAAGGTCTTTTTTCTCTTCGCACTCGGTCAGGATATATTATCTTCGGATATTTTCGGACGCGTCAACTGGACACGGCGTATTCATCTTCTATGTCTTTTCAATCCCCCCTCGACATCTTGGTGAAACCTCCGAGATACGCCTAGGTAAGATACGTCGTACGAACATTTTTCATCTTGCTCTTTCTCTCCTAGTTTTTTCCTTGTTTTCCTCCTGCTTTGGACCCTTTTTTTCACGAGAAATGGAACAAGCTCGAATTTCACTCGGGGGTCTTCCAAGAGAAGACTCGTAATTCTAGATGGTCGACATCGATTTTCCTCTTGAAAATTAATGGATACGCTGACACACGCAAAAAAAACTATATTCCACTCTACTGAATTTCCTACGATCTTACCGCACGTCAATTTCATCGATGCGATCATATCTTCGATGAATCGTGTCGCGTTTCTATTTCGTCCTGTCTCTTTTTTTAAGTGAATTTTTTTTATTCTGACTCTTATATATGTATATAATAGGATTCTAGAATTTCATAAATATAATAAAAAAAATAAAACGCACATATAAATAAAATATATATAATCTTTGAAAATATTTGGCAAATATATTTTAGAATATTACATTCTAACAATAAAAGAACAATATTTCTGGAATGGATTGCACATTTAAAACATTCTCTACATTCTAATCATCTTGCGGATTCCCATAAAAAAATATTCTATACATATTTATACGAGAAATACGAATTTTTCTGTTTATGTAAACCGACTTGCCTCTTTCACCCCCGATTCGATTCAACCATAGAATTTCACGTCTGCTTTTCTCAAGGGGAGAACGATACGGGAGCAGCGGCGAGGGACATCTTCGAGTTTCGTTGACCTCCTGGCGAAACGAAACGAACTTACAAGAGTTTCCTCTTAAGAAAAGCAACCCACGAGAGTCTGAGAAAAAAATATTCTACGGCTTGTCGGGCGAACCTTCGACGGTGCTTCTGGACCAATTCTGCACGAAGAAAGAGTCTTGTAATATATATCATATATATCTGAACCTCGAAAATGTATGTAGCAACTTTTTAATTTCTATATGATAAGGACCGATTTCCGACGAAGAGAACATACTTTGGCGATAGTACTGCATATCATAACACAACAAATAAAAAAGAGACTCGGAAAACGTGAAACCGATTTGTGGGCGTCACGCGTCACATGCAACTGAGACTTTCGAGAATAAATGCATAACACATGTTATGCGTTTGGGCTCTTTTAACCACAATTATCCTAAAAGTCACAGATCTCTAACACCTCTAACACCTGTATTAATAATAACCATGAAAATACACATACAGTTATATATCAGTAAATAAAATATATATCGATAAAAAAATATGTGAAAATAAAACACGCAAGAACGAGAAAGCTAATAATTTCTTTAGCAAAGGTGATACGATAAAAATTATTTATTCATAATTTCAATAGTATATTGTGTATCAAGTGCGGAAAGTTGACAATTGTCAATCCGCACGTGATACACATACTATTTTGTATTACAAGTGCAGGCAAAGTGGCTTTGTGCGCCGCCATTCTGCGGCGTGGGAAATCGGCCGCTTTCCGCACAGAAAACACGCACACAAAGTGCCACTTTGCCTGCACGTGTGATACAAAATAATTTACCTAACAGTTAACAGTTTCTTCGACTTCCCACGCTGTCATATGCTCATTAAGCACATTTGTTACGCGTTAAAAAATACTTGACGAAAAATTAGAATTTGTTGATCATTCATCGCTAGCATGTTCCTTTCGAGAAATGTTATACAACGTTTCGAAGAGAAAGGCGTCGAATTCAATGGAATCGCACACAAAACCGTCGGAGAAAACCCAGCGACCATTTGGAAGGACTGTATCATGGTCCAGGCATATTCGCCCCCTGCTGTTAAAGCAGCTTCGTGGCAGCAGACGGGAGGGGGTGTGGCACATGAAACACCCCTCGGGATCCTGCGGTCATCCCCGATCGTCGGCAACCTTTAAAGCTTCGTGCACAACGAACGTGGCATTATGCAGACTCGAGGCAACACGGGCCGTTACGGAACCGCCCCGTAATGGGATAAAAATAACCGTGTTTATATAGGATTACGAGGCGATCATCTTCTCCATTCGAAACTCCACGTAAAAGGAGCTACGACAAAGGGAACTCGCTGGAAGGGCACCTACGATTTTTCATCCCTCTCTTGTTATCGCGCTGTATATTATTGTCTACTTAAAACTCTCATTTATCGATTAGAAGTCGTGTGACAGAGGAATACAGGTCGACAAAACACGCGCCACGTCGTGTTACCGTGTTATCGGGATCAGATACGAGATTCTCGGTAATTATAAATAGCGAATGCACGAAACATATAAATAATATCATTTATAATTACAATAGCGGGAATAGGGACACGCGGACAAAGTTTTAATTAATATTTTTTAAATATACATAAATACTTTTAACAAGTTACAAAAATATTACTCAAATAAACTACGAGTCCATGGAAAGAAATAAATGTTTCGCAGCGATATCGCACGAGATATTCACCTTACTAGAACCGAGCGTTCGCCATATGCACTATTCTCATGATCTATTTTTAAATTTAAATTTTCTCTCTCTCTCTCTCTCCCTCTCTAGTTTAAAATATCTTTGAACTTTCATATATCGAATCTAAGAAGAAAAATCCTAGATTTTCTACTTATATCTCTGGCAAATATCCGATATAGCTTCGAATGCATGAAAAAATAATGTATTCGAGAAAAGAAAATAAATATAGCGTAAGAAAGATTCGAAATGAAACGGGACGAATGTAAATATTTCTCTAACATGTATCGAAGCAATAAAGGTATTTAAAATTAAAGAGAATATTTTTTCGCGGAAATCAATTTTCGCGGAACTTACCCTTCCGGAAGTCGCCATCCCCTTGCATGTATTCTTTCCGACCTGGAATAGAGAAAGGGGTGGAAGAGGGTGATGTCGAGTTATCGATGAAACTTGTATGTTTGTCTTTGTAACGCGTACGTTAACGAGATATACCGCCAGGTTGGACATCGAGAATTATTTGATTACAATCTCACGAATTTGCATGAATTCACTTGCCGGAAGTCTCTCACTGGTTAGCTATTTTCCCTCTCTCTCTATTTCCTCTCTACGCTGCGTGATACCCACCTCTCTCTCTCTCTATCTTTTCGATGAACCGTACCGATCGGGAAGAAGGGACGAAACTGGAGTGGGAAATGCATGAAAATGAACGTTATTAAATTGTTCTACCGTAACGCCGAATCCAACCGTAGGGACATAAATTGACACGGACAACGTCGAATTAGGCGCGGCGGGTTCGCGACCATCAGATTGGTCCAGATGAAACTAAATGCGCGCACGTATCCGATTCCACGAGTACACGTACAACATATATATATATATATGGTTCCGCGACGAGGTTGAATCTGTGTGTTATTAATGGATTTGTTTGCGGTGTCCATCTCGACGGTCAATATTTATTTATCGAACGACACGAAGTACGCGCTGGCGAACGGGAAAAAGACGAACGGGAAAAAGAACGGAAGTGGGCGGCGGAAGGGGCACTGTAAATAAATGGTATTTATTTGATGAAAAAACAAATTTATGCACCACGGTCAAAATGCGGATTCTATCCTCAACCTGAACCCGAATCTCCCTGCTGTCAAAGTGAGAAAGATAGCTCTCTCTCTCCGATTTCCCAGATTTTGCCTTTTTCTCGCGGACCTTTCTCTCCTTTATAATACAATCAAGCGAGCGACATTTCACCCTCCCTCGATATATATATATATATATATATATATATATATATATATACGCAGTCATCAATTTAATTCGCAGACGCGCAAAATAATATATTCTCTGTCAATACTAATTACCCGCGATTTCGTCGTGCATCTCCAACACGCGTAACCGAATCAACTGCTCCGAAATTCGAATGTCCCCCGAGTAATCGGGGAAACAAGCAGGTTGGACTAACATTCCTCCTATGCGAGGGTATGCGATGTACTATCCGCGACAACCGGATGGAATGAATATTTAACAAAGTCTGCGGCCAATCTCTCTGTATACACGGAGAGCTATACACACTCCGTCTCGTGCGGCAGTTCGGACAGCACTCTGCGGCGGCATCCGCGTGTGCAGAGGAACGACTGCAGAGGAACAGAACGGAACAGCATCCACGCTCCCACCAGAGCGCTCTTTTCCTCTTAGCTGCCTCTCCGCCTCCGTTAGTACCAACACCATCACGGCATCGCCTCCGTCGCTACTATACTACTACCGCCACCATCACCACCATCACCACCACCACCACCAGCACTACCACCACCGCTCTATACTCTGTCCGCGATACCTCCACCACCACCGTCAGCGACCTCCACCACCATCGCCACCACGTTCGCCCAGCACCGGCGCCCAAGAGGCGAAGGGCCCCGAGATCTCCGCGCTAGACTACGAGTCAGTTGGCCGACATGAGCCGCGCGTGCTGGGGCTCCCGGGTGTTTATCCGCTCTTAACGGCTAATCCCGAAACTCGTACCCTCTATATATATATATATATATATATATATTGGGACGTGCGCGTGCACGTACCCGCTCGTGAAACGTAGACTAGGGGTGAGAACGACGGGTTTCTCTCGTGCACGGTTCGTATACCTGTGAAGGGAGAGAGAATTTTTGACGTACGGACCTCTGGCTCTGAATTTTTTCCGAACGGAACGTGAATAGATTCCGCGTGACGGGGAAAATTTAGTGCTCTTTGTTGCGACGGGATATACGAGATATATCGATGTGAAAAATAGTTTATCCTTGAATTGACGCGAACGTATATCTCGACAGTCGCGATCCGGGAGTGAAGAATGACGTTACTACGCGCAGTGTAACGAACTTGCAACGATGATAACGCTAGTGTCAGTGCAGTGGGGTTAAAGTGCCAGCCGGTTTATGGATAACCACGCTTCGCTGATTGGCTGCACGAGTAAGTAATATCCGGTATTAGTTGCGTAATGTGTCGTGTAGCGAATTTTTTTCTCGTATCGCTCGCCGACCTAGGAAATGTGTCCCGATAACATATGTAAAATAGTCCGCTTCTAGTCGAAACGTGCGCGGAATATAGTTTGTAAATCGCGATCTCTCACGGGAATAATGTCACAAATTATTTCGCAAAGCTATGCAAAATGAAATAACGAAATTGGAGCACCGTGCGGTAGGTATTTCGTTGTAAAAAACAATTATTTTCAAACGATTAAACTTGTCATAAATTTTTTAAATGTTTTCCCTTTAAACGTGATTTAAATGCTTCGAACGCAGGCATTCTCTCGCGACATTTCAGACTACTAATCGAGATAAATTCGCTATACAACGCTCTCAAGCGACTACGAATATTTCGACGATTCATTCCGGTGACTGCACATTTTCAAAAGCCCGCTAGGGACCAAATCGAAAGATGAACGTTAGCGTTTAACCCCTGCACTCCCGCTGGGCCACATCCACACGGTCCAAGAGTCTCCAGGAGCCTATTAAAAACTCGCGGCTTGTCATAAACTCGCATGCTCCAACTTAGTCCTTCCCTCTGCATGTTCGGGCCTCTTCCAAAATACCGGTTGTTACGAAGCTCGATTCGGCGATCGCCTCGCGATATCAACTACCGGATTTGCGCGAAACGACTATAATCTTCAACCCCCGCTGTTGCGCTTTGACAGCAGGTTAAAGGTATACAAACGCCGATATTACAGGTCCGCGCATCAAATGAATGAAGTCGTTGGAAAAATTATATGAGCGGGCATTAACTCGAGATATACGTTATTACTTGTTGCTTCATCGGAGCTATATTTACAACCCTTTCTCTTATGTATATGTGCCGTCGATGTAAAACTTGGGGGAGAAAAAAAGCGAAATAAACGAGAATATTTTTTTTTTGAAAGACACTTGCGAATTTTATTTCCAATCAGCTGTTTTCTCAGCTTCGCCGAACAAATGAAAATACATGCGAGATCGACCGCGCGTGTAAATAAAATAGCGTCGAACGTACGATAAATGGCTCCCGGGTGATCTACCCCGGTAAACCTACAGAGAGAGAGAGAGAGACTGCGCGCAAAGAGAGTACACGCGTAATCATAAAGTATTCTCCCGTATGCACCGTCGAATAGAGATTTACAAGTACTCGGGGGCACTTACTAGGATTACTTGTACAGGAGCACGTTCTTCGATACGACTTAATGGCAGTAATACGTTGTCGGCGATTTACGTCTCACGTATATGCCTACATCTTTTGTCCAAGCTTTAAAATCTTCCACTATTGCGCTACCTATCAGGTATCTACTGGAGGGAAGTTTTTCCAAAGATTTGTAGATTACATATATATATAATACGTTTCTCTCTCAATAATACATCGTTATTACGTTCTTGCTGCATTGGCTAGATGGTTGATTTGTACAACGCTGATTTGTACAACGATCTATTCAATCATCGGCTTTTTCGACGAGATCCTGGTAAGAATGATGATGGTATCATATACATCCGCGCGCTTATAACGAGGAAAACGACTGTTGTAAGCGCGGCATTATCCCCCAACAAATCGGTAACATTATGCTTCCAACTATTTACGGCATTTATTGGCTGTGAATCGTTAGTCGTGACACTCACGACCTCACAATCGCTCGTAAAGATCGCGTCTTTGCGGCACGAGTAAATCTCTCGGAATGGAAAACGCTCGATACAAAATACGGCGCATTCGCCGAGCGCGAGTCGTTAATTAATAATATCGCGCTATCTCTTTAAACTGCGACGGTGGAACGTATTAATCATATTAATGGCACCGTACATTAATAATTATCGCTTTGTTCCGTTTCATGGCCGTCATGTTCGTTGAAACAATTTCGCGTATCGCTCGCAGGAAAATGTTAACTAATTATACGCTCATAAATTTCGCGATAATAATAATAATAATAAACGCGCAAAAAAAATATATCAAAAACAGAGACGATAGGAAGCTTTTACTCGCGATTACTATCCCGTCGCAAAAATTATTTACACGCGACCGGGGGGGTTAAATCGCGGATCGATAAATGCGCGATCTCGAGTAACCCGGCGATGTACAAACACACATATATGATTGCATCGTTATAAATAACTTTGGAACGCGATAGCGATGTGTCGGGGTCTCGAGACGATTACAAGAGAACAGATCCGGCCGTTGACTAAACATTTTGACCGGCCGCCGTGTTGGGTGGTGCTTGGCGATTGAAAGGAGGAGGAGTCTTATTTGACTTTGTCGGGAACGTTATTAACGACTAACTGTAGTAACACGGCCGTATATAACGATCGCCACAGGCCGGAGTCGTCTAGAAACCCCGCGCAGAAAAGGGCCCTCGAAAAAAATATAATGAAGCGGAGCGAGGCGCCTTATGCCAATGGGTCCCTTTATTTCAGCCTTTACCGCGTTCGTCGCTTTCTGTAAATACACTGACTGAGCGTGACACGCGCGAGCGTCTTTGAATGTCACCGACAGTGAGGCTTTGCCTCTCTCGACCAAGAGACGTCTCGTCTCTTCTTCATCCGCGCGCCGGATTCCGTATCGTCGCGCTTTCAACTTTCGCTGCTTCTCCTTCTCTCGTGCAACAACGCGAAAATAATTATAAATAAGCTCGTGTTTCTTGCTTGTGGAGTTTGCGCGCACCCACATGTACATTCTATATATAGCTCCGAAAGCAGCGAGAATTTAAATTATTAAGACCACTTTTGCGCGGAAAAGAGACTCGACAAATCTTAATGAGAAATGAAATAGCCATGTGTACGCAATATTTTACGAATGAGATACAAAAAAAATATTGCCTCCATTTTCTCTCTGCTTTTTTTTTTTTTTTTTTTTTAAATAAATAGCGAATTAAATAATAACCGAGTGAAATTTTCCTCATTTTTTCAACGATAAAATTCCAAGTATCGATCTATGCATTTTCGATGTTGAAACAAAAAGCTTATTACCGCTTTTCCTCATTTCCTCCGAACGAGCAATTTCAGCTTCATCGCGCGCGCTTCGTTGTAATGCGTTCGTTGAAATTCTCCTCTCCCACCCCCTCCTCATCATGAATAAAAATATCATGTCGGGATATATTCTGGAGTGAAACTATTACGCGAAACCTACACTCTCGAATCTCCACGGGATCCGTGTAAAGGCCAGCTCCGGCCCGATACATACTTTGAAAAGCAAGTTAATACGCCATTCACACGCGATATTATTCGCGGAAGGGTACACATTCGTGCGCATTGATCTCACGTTCGTGTTCGGGGGTGGTCGACGATTTTATGCCGACGTCTATCATTTTATACGTCGCCGCCGCCGGCGTCTTCGTCGAGTGTTTCTCACTCCCGCGCGTTTTCCGACTTCCGTTCGCGCCTACATATGTACATATATATACGTCATATATATATATATATATATATATATATATATATATATATATATACATGCCCGGTCGGGAAGTTCCGCGAAGGAAGACAGGAAACTCGCGCGTACGTGCTACGAGTGCATGAGAGACGGCTGCATGGTGCCCCGAAGACTGTCGATCCCTGATGATACACTCTGGGCTTTCCGACCATCAAAAACTCGGTACTATAAGTTTCGGTTCGTCCTTCGTTATCGTAGCGTCAGGATCAACGGGGCCCCTGCGGGTCCGGTCTCGCAGAAACGCTAATCTCGCGGTCTCGATCAGCTCGCAGGAAACGCCGTTGCATCGGCTCAACTGGAAAGACCTCAGCGTCGTCGAAAGGGGCCCACCTGGCACGCGCATGCAGGGCCCCATCTGCGACGGCCGATTCACTCGAGGGGCCTCCGTGAGAACATCGAAGCGCCTACCTGCCTCGAACGGGCTCGTAAAAGGAAGGAACCGCGAGAGGATCCTCCCTATTCGAAAAGCATATTCACGCGTCGACGAATTTCTGCGGTGGTGATCGAAACGCAATCATGAATGTCTTCGGGGACGCGATCGATCTTGAAGGGTCTCGATACGACATAATCTGATCGAGAGACAGGATCGATACAAATCGCGATGAAGTTGCTGATTGAATGGCAGATGTTGAGGATTCTGAGATTACTTGATTGATCGACAACGAGTTGAGGTTTAAAGAGATAATGTGTATGAACGGGAAGCGCGCACGAGATGAAGATATAATAAAGATAATCAAGGAACGAGTAATTTCATTCGAGAGCCGAATCTGTACGCTGAAACGCTTTTACATGTCCCCCGAATATAATGGCGTGTAATAAAACTACATACGAATAAAACGCCGAAATAAAAATGCATTTTAACGACAGCTGCGTCGCATATGTACGCGAAATTTTATTTTATGTAACCCGGAATCTTTAAACAAAGGTATTGAGTTTCTACCGGTTAGTTTACAATAAAAATGACAGAGAAGAGTCACAAATCGCAAACGCAACATACATATATACTTATTTATCGTAAACAACTCTATACGTCGTTTCCCCGATTTTTACTACATACGTAGAATTTTTCTTATCGGTGGAAATAAAATCGGTGAAAATTTTTCAGGAAGCCTTCCATCGTTCTTTACACGTCGTAATACCCGAAGGCGTCGAATGTCTGAAAAATCTTGGCGCGAAAAAAGAGAGACCGAGAAAGCATCATCCTTCTTCTCGTTTACGTCCGCTATGATATGAGCCGCGTCCCCGTTTTCTCGTATAGCGGCTCTCGTCATATATCGTGTGCGCAGCTTCATCGCGAGGATGCTGGAGGAGATCCCGCCCGGGGCGATCGCGTAGTCGCACATTGTACTTTATATTCATGCAAAAACGTCAAATAACTTCCAGGCACGGTGTTTGCCTCGTCGGCCAAAAGCCGGCGCGGAAAAGCGACGTTTGATCCTTCATCCAAAGTCCGGGGAAGATGCGGATAATATATATACATATTTTCAGCCCGTTCAGTTCTGTTTGCGAGGTCCACGTTTCTTACCCAGCTGCAATAGGCGATGAAACGATCAAAGAGCGAAGGGAAAGGTGTATTTCGGCGTTTGATTTTCGAAATGCCCTTGAAAGAGGCACCAAGGTTGAATACTCTTTAGCCGCGGTCGGGATCCTATCCGTGTTAGAAGTTGTAAGGATCCTTTGTGCCGGATGCTCCTGGAGTCGTGACACCGAGTCGTTACTTATTCTCCCGCGCAAAGTAATCGCGAGGGAGTTCGTGGATCGTTCGCGACGCTTGATTTTACGGGTTGCACTCTTTTAAATCTCCCTCACCTCTCGCGAGAGAGAGCCTCTTTGATCTCGAGTTATTACGTTTACTTTGCGTTGGAAGTCGAAGTTTTAGCCTCGATAGCCACGAACGGATAACTTATGTTGCGATCTCTTGCGTAAAAGATCTCTCGCATTGTGAAGAAACAATCTATCCTACCCGTTGGATCCGCATAGGGTTGGAGTCGCGAAAATGAAGGGGTCAGTGACTACGTTAGGAAAAATATTGAGACGGCGAGAAAAAGAAGCGAGTTATTATTATTCCTACAAACCGCAGGCGCGCAGTAAGATTCATCCCGTTAGAGGCCATTAATAACTGCTGGAAATCGATAACCACATCAGCACATCTTTGAACACCTGCAAACATCTCTCTCGCCTAACAATACAATTGCTTTTAAAAACCGCTGAAACACGGTGCGCCTCAAAGAAGCGGCGCGCATAAATGGAATCCCTTTGCCGCAGGTAGTCACGAATTTGTATACGTTTCACGAAGTTGCAGGTTTCCACTCCCGCAAAGTCGGAGACCTCTCTCTCGAGACTCTATCTTTTCTTTCTTTCTTTTTTTCTCAGACAAGAACGATATATCCTTGTGAGGAAGAAGAAAAAAGACTGACACGATAGAATCGAGCTGATGAAAATAAAAAACCGCGATAATCTATCCTTGATTGAGGAGGATTCAGATCTTGCGCGGATAAGACCGATCGGGTTTGCGGGAGAATCAGGACTAGACGCATCTGCCAGTTGGTTAAATAACAGTCAGCGAGCGAGGAAGGACCGGTATCTGGAGGAATCTCTCCGTCGAAGGCGGGAGAACGACCGTATGTAAGCACGGAAGACGTCGCGAGAGGAGGAGGCCGAGGAAAAGAAAGGCGATATCCTGTACGTGCGGTCTATAAAGACGCTGCGCGAACCCACATCCCCCTGCTGCACCCTGCGGGGGAGGTTGACATGTTTATTTCGCTCCGTAATCCTCTCGGATTACGTTACGGAGGAGCGAGAGCGAGAGATACGGTGGAGAAAAATGGAGAGAGAGAGAGAGAGACGAAGGAGGAGTCCTGGACGATATTCGCGGCTGGATGTGTGTTCCCAGGGAATATCTTGCGGTTGTCGGCACATCCTTGAAGAATGTCGCGCGGTTTCGCACCTTCGTGATATTCTATACGAAGACACCGCACCGAGAGATGAATTATTTATTTTTCTATCGTTTACGTAACGATATTATAAATGAATGAAAATCGCCTCGTTCAATTATCGAGAATTAAGACGGAATTTATGTCCGACGTTCTTAATCCGACGGGGGATTATCGTCGTTTACCTTTCGCCGAGGAATAATAAACTATCGAGAGCCTGCCTGAAATTTATATATACAGCCGCATTTATAATGTATTTATCCGACTCGACTTTTTTTTCCAGAACACAACTCGCATCCATCAAAAATTTCTCCGAAAGTGTGATCGTATATTATATACATATATGTATGTACGTACTTTGACCCTTTCCTGAAAGGCGCATCTGGAACCGGTAGCTATATCCTTTCGACTAGGGGTCCAGTTTGGTAGTCGCTCTACCTGTTGTCATGCGATATTCAAGATGCGTCATTCAAGTCGCTCTCTCTTTCGTATCGTCGCCGACGTTGCGACAATATTGCGCCAGAAGAGGATGGTTCATCCAGGCATGTTCGACGAAAGAAAGAATTCCAACTAGCTCCACTCCGCTCGGTTTTTTCAACCAGATGGAAGAGACCCGGGAGAAGAGAATTCGTGCCAACTGCGGTGTAAAAACTGCCATGTGGCGGTCAACGCGCGCGTGACGCAACGCTGTCGAGTGTTTTAAACCCTTGAATGGATATAATGCCGAGAGCATGTACACGTTTATAAATTGAATTCTCGTCCCGCAGGATTAGAACCAGCTCGAGAGATGGGAAATCTGTGCATGGCCCATGCGATATATATGTGTGTACACCTACACGGTCATAATGCGCGTATTGCACACGGGGTCGTCGCTGCATCGATTATTCCGCGTCATGAATCTTCGAGAGCATTTTCGGCCTGCGTACCCCGATATAGAGTGTAGCGGTTTCATCGATTTTCCGAACGCTGCTGTTGATCGAAAACATGAAAGCGATATTGGACAGATTCAATCTCGCAGAAATAAAAAAAAAAAACTCTCGCTCATATTTCCAACATAATTATATTGTTATACATATTTTTGCATTATTAAAAATATCGAAATATAATATACGCAGATATATCGGTATTAAAAATAGCATTTTAATCTGATCAACTTGATCATTTCGCACGGGTATCGTTTTAAACGGCGAGTAAAAATTAATGTTATCGCGATTATATATCCGGGGGAGCAAAAAACTCGCGTCACGTGAACACGGAAACTTGAAAAGGCGACTCCGCTGTTTCTTCTTTTTTTTCACAGCATGCTAAATTTCACCTTATTCCATTACGCGTTTGCTCACGAGAAGGCTGCTCCGTACAATAGCGCTTACGGATGTAATCGAGCATCTAGCGAAAGACCTTGACGAACGACATTGATAAACGATCCCTTAGTTGCGTTTCAACTAACCGACTCGGTAGGATCGTATAACAGCTTGGTACTAACAAGCTTTGCATATATGCACGCTAGATATATGTTCGCGATCGCAAGTTCGCCTCAAACGTTATGTTTCTGCGCGAATTTTGTTGCACGATATGCACACATCGCGTGGATTTGATGCATCTCGCTGAGAGTTTAAAGCATCGATCGATAAAGCGAGGGGATAATTCTCGTAGTGTAATGCCCTACGAACAGCGATGTTGGTTAAGCATACAAATGTAGATTAATATGTGCGACGAAATATATGTTGCTAAAAGTTTGTTCTAGAGAGCGATTGCGTTTCGCAGGCAACATTATTTAAAGATAAACTCGGAATTCTCATTATGCAGAGTTGACTCACATCTGGCTTTTAAACGCGTCGTTTTCACAATTTTACCGATTTTAATTCCTTAAGAAATTATTATTTTAAGAAAATTATAATTTTCTTTTTACATCGAAACGAACAATAACAGTCGACGAGTACCAAAAAAAATGTAAAAAAATTCTTTTTCCATCAAACCTCTAAAACTTTTCAAGAAAGAAATTAATACATTACCGTTTAACGGAGATATACAATAATGAATTAAAATTGATCGTAAATAAGTAAATATAAAGATTCAGTTTGTAGAACGGAATTTCTTTACGAATCAATTCAATGCGTTTCCAATAGACGAATCGCGCTTAATAATTAATTCCGACGGTTATCGATCGGAGAGTCCCTCCTCTGAAGAAACAGCAGTCTCGCGTTTGAGGGAGCTATCGAAACATAAGGGGAAATTACCGCCCTCTCCCTGCGCAGGCTTTCCTTTCACGGTAGCAACGACTGGAAATGAAGGCGCCGCGAGGAAATTTCGCGTGCGGGAAAGTGTCTGCCGCCGTTGGAATATTTAAATGCCAAGGGCTCCACCAGCCACGTCGTAAGTGGCACTCTCGACTTTCCTCTAACCGTCTCTCTTATACTGCTTTCCGGTAGAAACAACGTTCAGCGGCGACCCGACCCGACGTTAAACCCATTTCACCTCGATACTTTTCTTCGCCCCGGTTGCGTGCGAGATGGCATTTTCATTTTGCGCAGAAGAATATATACCTTCCATACGTTAGAAGCGAAGTAGGTTGCTTTATCGCGTTTCTCGAAATTCTCGCCTGAAAGTCGTGCGCATTTTACTTAACACATCTCTTTATGTCCAAGATTTACGGCGATTATATTTCGCGTTCCCGGAAAATTATTTTCTCGCGCGTTAACGAGAAAGCCCAGATGCGCGTTGAAACTGCTGTATTAATCATTGCGTCGGTTTATATGATTACAGGTGCGGGCTCGTATCAAGCCGACGAGTGGCCAGTGTTATTGTGTCGAGTGGCGCCGAGAAGTATTTAAACGTGATATTCTTATACCTTTCGTACGAGGAGAGATGAACGAATGATTGGACAGAGGTGATCCCCAGCTGATACGCGCGATGTGGCCGAAATCTTGCTCGCTGTTCCTCTTGTTCTGCGTCCTCCTGCCCGGAGTGGTTCCCTTCACGTCTGGCGAAGGTAAGTCAAAGAACTGAGATCAAAAATAAATATACATATATATATGAAATTCTTTATATAATTTTAAATAAAAAATATTACATATATGAAGAGAGAGAGAGAGAGAAAGCTCTGCGCGTCACTCTCTCGTAAAACTTCAGACTAGGTACGTAAAGTACAGACAGTTGAGGAAGAGATCTCGTATAGAAGATCGTTAAGTTTGCCATTTAACTCACGCGGCGAGTCTATAATGATCTCCCATTCCCGCAGATACCTACAGCCCATACGGCTGGAATATTCTCGCTCGAAACGCAACGTCCGAGAATTACTTTACGCGTAGTCCTTCCTTCTGTCGGACGCAGGCACCGGAGAGAAATTACTATTAGACCGTAAATTGCGTTGTGTGTCATTACGTCGTCGATGGAACGATCGTGTTAATTTGCCTCGTTTATTTCGCGAGAGAGATGTTTCACATATATATATATTTCCTTATTTTACGGTCGATAGGGAAAGGAAGAAAGAAGGAGGAAAGAGAGGAAAAATTAATAAAATCCACAAGAAAGGCTCAGTAAATGCGTGTATTTACACAATTGCGACAAGCCACTCGAAAATATCATCCGTCAACGTTTTGGATTGTAATACACGGCGCGAGATGTAATACACACCGTGACTCGGGTGTTTCGCTAACGATCGCGAGCCGGGAAATGAAAACAGAAGCATGCCTTTTACGGGCCATATGTATATACGATGTAGCGAGGAAGGAAAGTCGAGCGTTGCAGCTAGATATATATACATATATATATAACGTAACGAATACGCGCGGGAATATTCAAGAGAAAGAGAGAGAGAGACTGCTAATTATACAGCGAGGCAGTCTGACTGATTAGTCGACGCATAACCGGCCGGTTACATTACACCAGCCCGTTTTCGATGATGGATTACAGCTCTCCCCCGGAGCTACTTTGGAGAACGACCTCCTGGACTACACGTGAAAACCTCCGCTCTTCTTTCTTCGATCTTTCTTCCCTTCACGAAGGGACACCGCGAACAACTAATTAGCGCTCCCGACGTATCTTCGTCACTGTCGTTGGAACGTTAACGACGGATTGTATCTCTCTACGCGGATATACTTGCTCTGGCGCGCAGGCGCGCGTTGGTGTAAAAAGGGCGAGCGCTAATCGATCTTTGTTAACCGGGGACAAAAGTATCTTTGGGCGACGTCACCCTAAAATAAACACGTTTAGCGATCAATCTCTTTCTCGCCATCGTATTTCCTTCTCCGGGAATTGTCGAAAATTTCGCCCGCGTTATCTTCTCGTTAGGTGTATCATCTCGTCTACCTATATAGCGTGTGTGCGATTGTTTCTCGCCTGGTAAACGAAAAACGGATGTGTATGATTTAACGCTAGCGCGAAACGAGGATGCAATTATGACTTGCTAACCGCCTTCTCCTCCAAGATCTAACTATATAATCTTGCACGCGCGCTCACATGGGGCCCTCATCCTTATTATATATCCCGCGTTTGCCCACGCGCTGCTCGCACACATCGACGAGGAACAAACGGCGCCGGCTCGAAAACATTCGTTTTCCATTCCCCTGGGTACGTGCTGTACAATAGAAATCGCAACATAATGCGCGTACAAACACACACACACACACACGGCGTCGTCTTCCTTCGGCCATTTTTCTCGCGGGATGTGCACCAAGAGTAGATAAATAATTCCCATTCTGGCGCGCGCTTCTTCCTCCACGATATGGAAGCTATAACAAGCGCGATGTTCTTCTCGCGCGCGAGAAGTCATATCTCGTATATATGTATATGCACGTGTGTATGTAAGTACACACGTGTGCCTTCCATTTCTCACGCACGTCTCTCTGGGATAAGTAACAATTATCTTGCAACAGACACGTCGCGAGACAATGCGGATATAGTAACGCGGTTAAAATTGCGCGAAGACTTATATACATACATTTGCATCGAAGCCCGCAACTTCGTTCGTCGATTCGGTGAAATTTAATGAAGCATATACTAGACTCTTGGCCGCACCTATATATGATCTCGAGTATATAAAAAAAAAAAAAAATCTATCTATTCGCCGCGCACTCGTTACCATCATCCGTGATATGAAAAACAAGCCTTAATGGCGATACACTTGCGGCTCGCTGATAAATATACAATCGCGACCTCCGACCCGGTAATAATTTCAGCGAGAGAGTTACACGGCGCCTGTATCGCGAAAGAACGGAACGCGGCGCGATCAGTCTTCTCTCAAACCCTAGCCAACGTAAGGCGTAATCATCAACGTCGTCATCATCGGGCAGGAAGCGAACCGGCGCCTAGCCGTTCTCCGACGTGCAACCTGGCCGTGGCGAGACACGTAGGCACGCACGCACGCAGGCACGCACGCACGCACACTTCGCACGTGCGTGAATAATTATCTTGACGATTTATCGCGACGTGAAATCGCGTCATAATTTCGCCGTCTTGCGAACGCGGTCGCCGAAGAAAAATATTAGCCGCGTTAATAATTAACGGGTCGCCCGCGGAGAGGACGTTCTCTTCTCACGTTTCGACCGCGGTAGCCGTTTTGTGCATCATTGCCAACACCGGGACGTGCAATTTTTCAGCCGCGGGCTCGTTATCTCGCGAACGCGCGAATTTCGCGGCTTTTTTTCACGTCCACGGGGAGATGTATTCGCGCGCGCGAGAGAGAGAGAGTTTTTTACGACGCGCGATTTCGCAGAGACGGAAGCGCGGGTCCGCGAAAACCCAAATTCGGGCTGGAAGCTCTCCATTTCCTCTCGCGCGCGAGTATTAAATTTATGAATGCGATAGCGTCGCTCGAGAATTTATGTTCCGCGACGCGCGGGATTATGCGGAGAAATTGATCGTTAATTCGTGCGCGTATTGTACGGAGAGTTGCTTTGTGATTTATACCAGAGCTTATATACGAATGCAGCGTACATATACATATATATATATATATGCTTTTCGCGCAGCGGCGAAATTGATTTTTTTCGATCGACATTTTTACGAGCCTCTTCGAGAGTAACTAGATTTCGTCAAGTTTCGGCCTTTCGCCCTCGAGGTATCTTTCGAAAGAATCGATTCCGTCGGAATGGCTCGAAATGAGCTTGTTTAATCGCAGCGGTACGGTAAATTACACGAACCATGACGAATTCGTGTACCTAGCGGTGTTTCTAATCAAACCTCGCGAAACGATCGCGCTATAAATCGCCGGGCGTTATATCATCGCTTTCACGGATCGGATTTGTTATCCTCGAGCGCGGCTTACACGTCGAGAAAGATAAAGAGAGAGAGAGAGAGAGAGGATAAATAGGACCCCGCGCGAATGCATAGATTTGAAAGGGATCCGCTACTCACGTGAACCCTCCTACCTTGATAAGTATCATAAGTAAATCGCGATTATCGGTCGCGATATAATCGCCGAGCGCGGACTACAGCTGACGAGCGGCGATCGATAGGGAAATCTGGTCTCTCGCCTCAAAATCGCCACCGGCAAAAATGCAAAAGCCGCGAACACGTCAATTGCTACTTGCGTCGTGCAATTACCCGGTTGATTCCGACATAGATGATTTTGTCTCGTCAGATTGAAAAAAAAAAAATTCTTGTGACAAGGTAAAAAGGAGAAAAATATAGACTCCTTATAGAAATCTTTCTACCTTCGGGAAGATTTTTTTTACAATACCTATCTACAGTGTCCATAGGAAATAGCTGAAACTGGCAATCAGCTGGCATTTTTTAATGCATACAGTTATTGAGAAAATAAAAATTGTGTATTGTGTTGGAAAGAGGAAAGTCTGCAGTTTTTAATGGATATAAATAAATAAAATGTTGATATAAATAAATGGAGTATTAATTTTGACACTTACAACAATTGTTCGTCTCGTCTGTCAAGTTAACCGACATGAAAAATTTATAATCTATGTTAAATTTGCAATTATCAACGATTTGATTCTATCTACATTTGATAAGGACTACAAGCGGTGATTGAAACATGTAATTTTTCATGCAATAAAGTGATGCCAGTTTTGGTCAACTAAATAAATTAAAATTTAAATAAAATGTTTGTATACTAGTTTATTTTATTAATAAAAAGTAATGAAAATAGTGCTAATAATCACATAAAATTACATAAATTAATGATAAATATTTTCAACATGCAGTGCCAGATTTAATAGCATCTATTAAAAGGATCGTCAATAACATTAAAAATGACATGTTAGAAAAAGTTTTTACGAGTTTTCGTAAAAGAACAGAAATTTGTACAGATTCAAATAGTGCGCACTCCGAAAATATTTATCATTCGTTTACATATGTGATTATTAGCATTTTTTTCAATAAAATAAACTAGTACAAAAATTTTATTTATATCTATTAAAAACAGCACTTTTCTCTTTTCAACACAATTTTTGTTTTCTCAATAACTGTATACATTAAAAAACGACAGTTTCAACAATTTCCTACGGGACACTGTATATTTATATAAGCAGAATATATACGTATATATTTAATAAAATAAAAAAGAGGAGAGAAGGGAGAATGAAATGAGTGGCAATCGAGAATGAAAATGAAATACGGAAAGTGGGAGAGTCTCCTTAATATCACGTAGTCTCTCATCGGTATCCGTCCGATCAAGAAGGAATCGCGCGTTCTTCTCGTTGCGACGAAAGGTCAGGTCAGCTTTAATTATCGTAAATCAAACGAGCGGCCGCCGCAACGTGCCGAGGAGGCCCCAAGTTGCGCAAGCACGATTATTGTTGAAATCAGGGAGAATATTGGCGTGGAGGAACAGGGAAGGGGATTCCGAACAGTGCCTCGCGAATATGCGAGAGAACGGCGATCGTGAAATATCGACCGATCGGATTACGTTCCTCGGAGTCGTGATATTCTCGCACGATAAATTTCTTTTTTTTATTTTTTTATTAACGAGATTATAGCACACGGTTCTTATGATTACCTTCAATTAATTATGTGAAATTATAAATAATGAGAATGTCTGAAGTGAGCTTAAGGATTATTAACGATTTCGAAATCCGTCTACGTTATAGGAATGAACTTTACAATGCCTGTCTATATATATTTAAGAATATGTATAGAAGATGAAAAATCTTCTTATGTAAAAAAGATTGATAAATTGACATGTGAGTTATTATTCATCATCATATTTATATAATTTACACATAATAAAAAATAAAAAATATATATGAAATTATATAAATATATAATACATTAAAATAAAAATGTATTCTGTAGAATAAAAAATATGCGCCTAGATTCAGTTACAAAACTCATTTTACTTTGGCTTTGCTTCACATCGCGCTCGCTTTCATTTCGAACAAAATAGAACTGTCAATGCAATTTTGCCGTCCTGGAGAATCATTACGGTGTACCTTCGATACAACGTAACTGCAACGAACTGAACTAATGTCACATCGAGCGCGAATTTTCATCGGGTTTTAATAGCCGGCGACTGTATAAAAGAACAAGTGCGAGCGAATATCGAAGAGGAGGATCCATTGGCACGACGTGCGCGATTCGATCTCGCTGTTATCAATAGACTCTCCAAGAAGCCACCGCGGGTGGTAACACGCGAACAGTCGTATCTGATTCTGTTATTCGCTTAATTACGCGCCTTAACGTAGCGGCGACGCCGCGCCGCAATCGAGTCGCGTAATACGCATCATCACCCTCCATTTTCCACTCTTTGCGCCACTCTCACCCTCGCTGCTCGTGCATTTGCGAGCTCTTTAATTCATTTAGTCGCCGCCGACGCATATACGCGGCCGCCATACGCGTGTTAGGGCCGCGCTTCGGGCTATATTCGATTATTCTTTCGCAAAAATCGTATTTCCCGGCCTCCCTATATATTTCGAGAACTTTTGGCGAGAAAGTTCCAAAAAAAAAAAAAAAATTGCCCAACACACACACACACAATTAAGTCGAGACAAAATCAACTTGAAATTAAGCGAACGATATATCGCTATATACGAGCTCGAAATAAGCCTGTAGGGCTCGTTTCATCAGCAATTTTAAAATCCCAGCGGCGCAACGTGTGCCACTTTCACACGCGTGCGAGTAATATCTAATACACATGCGAAATGATACACGCGATAAGCAATCTCCCTCTCCAGTCTATCTATACGTGGGATTAAGATGTATCGACCAATCCGGATCAGTCGGAATACTTTAATCCTTTCCCCACGGTGTCATCTCGTCGCCCGATCTCGCCGGAGCGAAGTATCACGATCTCCATCATCGATCTCTCCTCGGATCTGCATCGGACCGTATATCCCCATCTCCCACGCATCGATCGATAAAAAAAGAAAAGAAAAAAAATTCGTCGTAAACCTACCTACCCACTCGTCGTGTCTCTCGTTAGTCGGCATGACGGTTCAACAAAGTTCTCGAGTTATTCGAATCCGGAGGTCGTGATCTCTCATCCTGGCAACGGTCTGGAATACAATGGTGACCCGACCTGAGCCTAGGCGCCGTATGCGCTATTGTGACGTGACGACACGCAGTATACGTCCGCAACATTTCTCCGACCGGAAACGAGGCTCTGCGTCGATAGACGAACGCGGAAAACGTTAATTCAATACGACCGCACTTTTGGAAGCCTTATTGTCGCTCTCGCTCTCTCGAGGACCATTCAAAATATTTGCTCTGCACCGGGATCGCGACTTTCGGCTAATCCGATTTCGGAAAAGTCACCGGATAATCGCACCTTTCGCATTGTTCGCCGAAGCGAGGGATCGAACGCTCTCCATTCGACGGGATTTCATTGAAAGCGTGTCTCGAGGTGTTTATTTTCGCATGTTGATTCGAATCTCCGTTGTATTATTGTCTCGCTCGTATTATTATTCCGACGGTGCAAATCGGGGAAAGAAAAAAAAACATACAAACTACCGTTGGGTCAATGTTGCCGCGGCCACGAAACAGGAACAGAACTGGTGGCGGTGGAGGTGGTTAAGGTTCGGAACGTTGCTCGGTTCGCCGGCTAAAATAACAAGGCGTATGACGCGAGAAACAAGGAACCCCTTGTCTCTTCCTTAATTCGTCTCTCTTCTTCGTTTTCGTTCGCGCGGTACACACTTGGCGCACATCCTTCTTCCTTCACGCTTCGGTCACCGAGCAAGAATCTCTCGACGGTGTTCCCGGTGTGCTGCCGTGTTGCAGGTACCTTTGTTAATTAAGAGGCGTCATGTGTGGTCTCTCACCCCGGGACGCATCATGAAACCGTACACGAATGCACCGTGTCTCTGTCTCGTCCAGGACGCGATACGTGGTCAACCCGCATAGTAGCCACGTGGGGTTCGAGGATGCGGATGCACATCGCATGTGTGTGCGTACACGTGTATGTAGCCGCTACCGTCTGCCCTGTCTGACGCGTATCTAACGGAGACACGACTAACTAGCTTGGCCGCCGTGGCTAACGAGAAGGAGAGAGGGAGGCTCATGCTGGCGCCGCGACCAGGTGATTCAGGCGACGATATGAGACCGGATATACGTTTCCATCCGGGCCCTATCGTCCGTCCGATCGGGGCCGAATTATCGGAAATCGATGACAATTCTCCGAAACGACGCGCGTGACGTCGCGCACACGATTAGATTACCCTCCCTCGAAAGGGATGGAGTAGAGGGTGGGCGAAACTTTTTCCAGGCGTCGATCGTTGTATTAATCGGCGGATTTAAAGATAGACGCAGTTTTCGCGCCGCGGAACCAATTCTTCTTCTTCTTATTTGGCTGGAGCTATAAAAGCTCATACACCATTTTTAGACAATTTTGACGAATCAGGCTTCAGGCTTGTGTATTTTTTGTATCTTCAATACTCATAGTTTCCTTTAGATGAGAAGCTATATCTTGACTCCAGTGCGTTTCGTAAAATTGGATAGTTCTTCGTAGATTATGTTCTGCTTGGAGAACTTAGTAGGATCACAAACAGCGGTGATGAGTCTGTTGGAAAATACACAAAATTCAGGACAGTTAAAGAAAACATGGTTGAGGTCCTAGAATGGATGACCACAAGGACATTCAGGAGATTCAACAATATTTTTTTCTCGAAAGTGTCCCCGGAGCGAGACGTGGTGAGATCTAATTCGAGAAATCATGACCACCAACCGTCTTGGCAGCTCTCAACCCGTCAGGCTATACTAAGGAAGAAAAAGCACTGATTCGACCAGATTAAAATATCTGGCACCCTTATGTCTACTTCTTTCTTCGCTTCTTTTTTAAATTTGGAATAAAGATTAGTGTAATGGCATTTACTCACCTGGAACGGATCATCAAAGACTCCTTCGCCAACGCGTCAACGTATTCATTGCCGGTAATACCCTTACGACTAGGGATCCAGTATATTTTTACACTTTTTCCAATTTGCTCGCAAGAATACAACAGGCTTCTGATCCTCACAATTAAATTATGATTATTACCAGAAACCCTAGGATTCTGCAAGCTGGAAAGGACGCTCAAAGAATCCGAAAAAATCACTCCTTTACAGATATCATTGACCGTGCCGCGTTACGTTTTGTACCTCGCGTATAAAATGAATAATGATCGCGATCTGATCCGCGCGCTCACGGTCATCGAATATTCATTGTGGCCGCAAGATTCCGCACGCGGGGCCGCCCCGAATAATTATCCAGAACCAATGGAGGAGACGTTCTTTTTTCTCCGCGACTGACTCGACATTACGGGGTCGCGTGACCTGCCTCAATTAAGTCGTTCGCTTATTCGTGTCTGCGTTCTCTCTCTTTCTCTTTCTCTTCGCGGGTCTTGTTTTCGGCTCTTTTAAAGAGAGCCTCGCTTCGACGTAAGAGAAACTAACCGTGTCATTGGACGCTGTTAAAAATACACGCGAATCGATTGACGGCGACGCATTCGAGTCGGCGCCGAAAGAGAAGGAGAGCGATGTATAGAGAGAGACAGATCGAACGGTTTTGCGCGCGTTCCTATCAATGATTCGATCTGGTCGAATTGTCGGGAAGCAATGAAAATCCCATTCCATCTCGTTCCACTTTCCGCGCATCGCGTGACGTCGCCCGATTAAATCCGCGTCTTGTTATCGCGTGCGCTCTTTCCTTTGTGTGTATTCAGTGTACTGGAAAAGCCGCTATCAGAGAGAGAGAAGAGTTACTATGTATAACCCCGCCGTACAAATAGATCACGCCGGCTACAAATTATACAACGCGTCCGATTCGCAAGAATCGACCATAAACGCGCTCGAGGCAACTGCAATTAAGGAACCCAGCCAATTCCGATTGGGGTCGATAGTTGTTTCATCCACCTTTGTGCTCGTATATGCAACGTTACGTAATAATGTCAAAGATATACACGATCGACAATACGGACATTTTCGATATATACGACGTTCTCGCTCCGTGTATGAAAAATATACGTACACAATAAAATCCCCCGACGAATACAGGCGAAAGAGAGCTCTATATACGCATGTTCGCGAAATGGTTAACGAACTGGTCGCATGCTCCCAAACGGCTAACGAGAATTCGTATGGATGAATTCGCCATCAGGAGAAACCGGGTAGAATGATTTCGATGGGTCCTATCGGCCATTCGATCTGCTCGAATTATCGGAAACCGATGAAAATCCTATTTTACTTACGCGTCTCGTATTCGTACGAGGACGTCGCGCGTTACCCGAATTCTGCATGTGACTCCGGGGCGTCATCGTTATACGTTTCCCGTTCGGGAAACCCCCCCAGGCTATCGCCGACCCCGACTGTAACGTCATCACCGTCATGAATCGCCTCTCCTTTTTCCATATTTTATCTCGAATCTGCGGCATACATTTTTTTTATATATATTTTTTAACACTCCCTTTGATTTCATTGACTGGGAAATATTCGTTTGGCAAAACGCATGCAATGGAATTAACTAACGAACACGAAACGATTGTTAAAATCTGGAAAAAAAAATCAACCAACATCGAATCATGCATCACTGTACGCGTTGCTAGAATCTCGAAACTGTTCTGATCATACGCTATAATCCGTTTCGCCCACATAACAATCGATCGTAAGACAATGGCCGCATCTGTATTGATTCCGTAACACATCGCGTTTATCCGGCTCCGCCGTTGCAATTCATTGACTATATACGTACGATATAGAGACAATATAGAATGCGGTGCTAATCCGTTAGTGTGTTAACAACCATATGAGAGAATTTTCATCCCTATATTTATATCGTACAAAACTGCAACAATCCGACTGCTCGATATCGGACTTTGCTTGACAAATTGAGCACCGTATAAAAAATGGAATTGCGTGGGCAGTTTATTACATGACGCGGCGCATTTTTTTTTTTATAAGCTCCTCAATAGAGAATAATAAGAGAGGGTATGAGAGAGAAGGAAGTGAAAGAGACGACGGTACAGGGCGGCGTTTATCGTGGAAATTGTGGCCCCCGGCCAAATGTCGCACGGGGATAAAGGTCTAACCACTCGTTGGCGGAAAATACATCGGACTTGTGCACCGGTGCGCCGCGTAAATCCGAAAATTCATTACCGCAGCGCGCGCAACCCGCGATTGTTCGCGTAGCTCCGGCGTTTCCTAGCGCGTATTCGGCCTGCGCGAAGCGACGCTGCATTAATGACCGTCAGGATTTACAGGAGGGAACACGCCATTGTGTTGACAGGCGAATATAAAATTTTCACGAGAGTCCGACGGAGCGCGCCGCGCGTGAATAATGATCATCATCGAATTAATAACTGAACCGTGAGTTACGGTTGCGGTGCGTTTAGAATGTAGACGACCGATTTCGTCAGATTTTTAGCGCTGATTGCGCGCTGAAACGTTAAAGCGGCATAATAATGATAATGCGAAATTGACTCGATTCATTACGTTATAATAGCCTCTAATATCCTTGTCACGTTTAATTATTCATTTTAACGTATACGAGCTTCCGCGATGTTTGTTTGCAGATTGGAAAATATTTAATAAAAAAGAATGGAATATTAATAAATTAAATAATATCGTAAATATCTATGCAAGAAGAAGATAGCATTTAAAAATAATAATTATGCATTAATAAATATATGTGAAAAATGAAAAAGCAGTTATTAAAAAATTATTCAAATTATTTCTTTGTTACAGAGGGTGAAGATGCCGCAGAGGAGGACTCGTATCTAGAGGAAGACGAGGTGCCTTCGGCTACGATAGCCAGCGATACCGAGTTGATTTCCGAAGGTGGCGGCCATCTGCCAGTTTTTCTCACCGAACCCGTTAACTCTTTCGTCGTGAAGAACAAACCCGCGACTCTGCATTGCAAGGCCGCTCACGCGCTGCAGATCTATTTCCGTTGTAATAATGTGAGGGCGGAGGAATCTCAGCAGCAGGATTTCGTAGATCCTCATACGGGAACAAGGATCGTCGACTGCGAGCTAAATGTCACGAGGGATCACATTGAAGAGTACTTTAGCAAGGACAAATTCAAATGCGAATGCGTCGCTTGGTCTGGGTCAGGACAGATTAAGAGCCAGCCGGCAATTATCGATGTTGCTTGTAAGTATATAATATATATATATATATATATATATATATATAAAAGTAAGATCGTACATTTAATCCAATAATTCTTCTCAAGACGAATCTAAATTTCTTATACTTTATTGACAAAATTTTTCAACTAAAATAAAAAGCTGCAATGTGTATAGCGGCAGTCTCATAGCAAATTACTTTGTCTTTGTGTTCCCTCGTAATTATCTTGATTCTCCTGCCAACGAAGTCGTTATTTAATTCTGTCCCTTAATTGACGACAATGCAATGAGCGTCGAGTTTCCAAGAGAATCAATTTAAAGGGACAACCACTTGGCCAATTTCAAAGTTACATAACTCAAAAGCTAGACGTAAAAATGAGAGATAAAGAGATACGTTCATAAATTACCAAAAAAAGAACAATTTAAATAATATTTCATATCAAAAAAAGATTTTGATATAAAATAGAATCAATTTTTTCTTTGAAAAATATTAGAATACAAAAAGAACAAGTCAAAAATTAATGTACTTCGTATAAATTTTATAAATTATAATTTCGTCCTATTATCACGTTTACTAAGACGGGCATGCAAAATTATTTTTTTCAGATTTGAAGAAACAATTCGAATCGCCACCATATTCCGTATCCGTTGAAGCAGGCCAAAGTACCGAACTCAGGTGTTTGCCTCCGGTAGGAGTGCCACCACCGAGAGTTTACTGGTTAAGAAATAATATCCCCGTGGACACCGAGTCGGATACACTTCTAGTGTCCAGCGAGGGACATCTACTTATTGGTCAAGCGAAACTTAGCCATCAGGCGAATTACACGTGCGTCGCTGAAAACATCGCTGCGAAACGACTAAGCGAGCCAGTTACCTTAACAGTATACGGTAAGAATTCTCTCTCTATTTATTTTTATAAAATTATATATATATATTATTTATTTTTATATAATTAACTCTGTATCTATTATATATGTGTATATATTTCCCGGTTAAAATATCTAATAAATATTAATAAGTAATAAAAAACATTCTCATATGTTTAAAACAAATTTTTTTTGTTTCGATTAGTGAACGGTGGCTGGTCTTCCTGGTCGTCTTGGTCGGAATGCTACTCGAGATGCGCGAAAGGCGGTCAGAAGAGGACGAGAACGTGCACGAATCCTGCGCCGATGAACGGCGGCCAGCCGTGCCTCGGCCCGGCTCAGCAAAAGATGGACTGCAACACAGCCTGTCCCGGTGAGTCCCTTGAATTCATTATCCGCGCGCGCACACGTAATAAGACTTTCGAAGAAGAGACTCCTCTCTCTTTCTCTCTATCGAGGAGTCTTCTTGCCTGTGTTTTCGTGTATATTTCTTTGTTCTAACCGACTACGGCGACGTAGTCGCTCACTTAATGTGTAGCAAAAAGGTGTCTTCGTTTTACGATAGACGAGAGATGTTACCGATGCTGAAGAGACAAGACTCTCGTTTGATTTACGACCTAATCCCCTTCCCCCATTTCCAAGACATCGAAAGAGCGCATCACAGTCTCTTCGTGAAGTCTTTTAAATCGTATTCACCTTTCGAAACGTTTGCGACATCTTAAAAGCTATACTTATTCTCGTAAAGAATACGCGGACTGCATGCGAACGATCGAGTCCGCCGGGAGGCACTATATTGGAGGAAAATCGCATTATATATAGAATGGGCGGTCAAGACATTGATCGATCCGATGTTCTTTCGACGTTTTTCACGCGAGAGACACGGCACTCATGTTGGTCAATGCATTCACGACGCACTTTTTATTCCCCCTTAACGCTCGCTCACTTTGGGAGTAGCCGGGCCTTTGGAGGAATTCACTAACACCCTGGGTAAGTCTCTCCTTCACATGCGCATGAATCATGGCCCTCGGCCACGGACGGGAAAATTAAACCGCGACCGCAGCTACGACCGCGTATATAAGGGCGTTTTAATAAAACGTAGTAAACCGTCGGAAAGCAAGCGAGCGCCGGGCTGTTTATCCGGTGGCGCTTAAGTGCCAATAAAGCAACCGGGGTTTGGTGCGAGAGCGAGAGACCGTAGGATGTGTAAACGGGTTCGGTGTTAGTCACCGATCCCGGTTGGTTCTCTCTATTTTTCTCCTTCGCGCGCGCGCGCGACGACTCGAAGGAAAAACGTGTCGATACGAGTCAATTATATGAAAGGGAAATAAACGTCGTTGTTAAGAGCCGGTAACAACCAGGCAGTAAACGTTAACCGAGTTGACAAGTATGATTCTCTCTTCGACAACGAGACCGCAAAGGAGTTACGAGCGCGTTTTGTTCGGTCCGAGTCGTTTTTTTTATCGTCGCTACACGTCGATCGGACGCGCCTTAACGATCCCTCCGAACGAAGCGAGAGAAGTCTCCAACTTACTCTTTCTTTTCTTTTTGTCTCGCCCAGTTGTGGACGGCGGATGGTCCAGATGGTCGGCTTGGACCATGTGCGGGAGCGACTGCACGCACACGAGAAGGAGATCGTGCGACGAGCCGCCACCCAGCCACGGAGGGCGATCTTGCCAGGGTAGGGACATCAATGTGGCGAATTGCACCGGCGGCAACTGCAACGGTAAGTCACCCGCTGAACTTTTCTTTACGTCTTGATTGCGTTTCACGCTCGTTGCAATCTTTTTGCGACGAGAGCCTAATCGCATCCTATACCTCGAATAAGTTTTCAACTACGGATGTGTGCTCTTTGTTTCTCGTAATGTCAAAATAAGTGTCACCTTAGAGCATTTACAGAATGAAAGTATGTACCTATATAACGACGATTTTATCCTCATTCTCTCTATATGTGTATATCGTTATTTTAATTATTTAAAGGAATTTTTTTGATGTCTCGTTTTTCTAATTTCTTCTTCTTGTAACATTGATAGATCGCGAAATCATAAAATAGCATTAACTAGCAGATTTACTGCAGTTTGCCAAAGTAATTTATCAGAAGACTTCGATAGTATCGAAATCCTTTAATTAGCCAACTTATACCGGCGCTTCCTTTTACAGTCAACGGCAACGTGAAGGTGGGCGGCGCTCATTTCACCGAGGAAGGTGAGTTGGGCAAGCAATAAAGCATTTTCTCGCTCTTTTAATCTCCGTCGATCCGTTTCCTTTTACGATTTTACCCTCGCGTCGTTTCCCATGCCCGTTCGTTTTGTCGGTCCCGACCGTGTTTCGCGCAAAGAGAAAAGTTTCTCGATTAGATAAGCCGTACGATCTCTCTCTCCGCGATGTATTTCGAACCACCTCCGATTCGTTTCGGATTTGTAGACGCTCGATCGCGAAAAAAAAAAGAAACTAAATGAGAGATGAGAGTAGGAGGTTCCTCGCACCGGGGCGCGACCAAGGAACGTTCAACCGCGAAGCAAATGTCCTTAACTCGTCGTGCGACATTCTTGGATGGATTCTTCACGCCCGGTGCGCGCCATTTATATTCCCGGCGACACGGCGCTATATCCCGGCGCGATCTGATACCATTCAAATCACGAGTTTTATGCGCCTCGAGAAAAGACGGGGCAACATAGAGAGCGCGAATCGAACACAGGCGCGGTGAGCGCATTAGCATTATTCATTAATCCCGGTATAATAACGCGAATCGACGGAGCGATTTCATCCGCGCGCACATGTTTATGCTATAGTTTATTGTGTATCAAGTGCGAAAAATTGACAATTGGTCACGAGTGCGGGTTGCACGTTTTCTGTGCGCGAGGTGGCCGATCGCACGCCACCATGTTGCGGGAATAGCCGCGTTCAAAGTCATTGTTCACGGCTAAAGCCGTGGGCAATGTATTGCCCACAGCTTTAGCCGTGGGCAATGACTTTAAACGCGGCTCAGCCATAGGCAATGGCTTTGAATGCGGCTTATTCACTCACCGCGTCGCCGCTAGATAGCGGCGTGGGAAATCGACCGCTTTCCGCACAGAAAACACGCATGCAACTTTGCCTGCACGTGTAATACAAAAAATATTCCCGCGGATGTGAAACGCGGAAGAGAGAGAGAGAGCCGAACTCTGCTCTCGCTTTACCTCGATGTATTTGCCAACGCGCGTTTTTCCGCGTCAATAACGGAGCGCGGAACGCTAGCTCTCTCTCCCGCGGTACTATTTACTTTTAATTACTCGACTGGTTAATTATTGACGCTCCGCCGTGAAGACCCCTCGTCGCGTCGATCCAAACAATCGTAACAATGAGGTAGCCAAGGGTGGCCCACTGGTCCGCACAGACGCCATTCCTCCCGCCCGGTTCGCGCCACCCTAAGGTAGCCAATTCTATCGACCGAGGCACATCAAAGTTGCACGCGATACGGCTGCACCCTCTCTGCGCCGAGGGGCGGAGAACCGGCTTTAATATCGAAGAAAATTATGTAATCGGTAGCCGTTACGCCCTCGTCGCGGAAGGGGAAAATTGATCGCGCATGCAAATAAAGTGCCATTATCCCGTAGCGTATAGAGTAGACCCCGAGCGTGTACACGATGCGGATCTTTCTCCTCGAGGGGGTTGGATCCCCGAAACGACTCCCCCCTGCCTCCCCCCTTCCTGAATCTAGAAGTGAGTTCGATTTTCCTGAAAGCGGCGATAAAATATAGATGGAAGATACGGCCGTGGCTGGGAGGAACGTGACGCGATTTACCGCCTTACGCCGACAGGCGTCTTGCGAGAACCTTGAGTCATCCCGGACTCAGGCGTCCCCTCGGTTTAAATATTTAAGACGCGATACCTTCAATCGAGATAACATTTAAAATGGACAGCTCATGATGATCGATATAAGTGCGTCGATGCAACGAATTGTATGACAGAACTTTATCTCAGCGACGAAAAGGAAAGAAATAAAGTTTTTAATAAATATGAAAATAATAACTGTACAACACGAAGAATTATATAATCATAATTGAAATTGAAAAATATTTTTTAATCACATAAATATAATAGAATGCTACATATTATTTATTTTTAGATTTATTTATTAAAAATATCCTATAATTATATAGAATTATAATAAGAAATTTGATAAATATGTATTAATGACAGAAGATTTAAAATGTGCACAATATCTGCGAGCTTTCTCGGAAGTAAAAATGAAAAATAGCTTCAGATACGTTAGGTTCGGGCGTATACGAGGCGAATTATCAATGGTCTCGAGGAAAATAAATCCCGAAGCCCTAGCTAGTGAATAGCTACTTTTTCATACTGTCTCCAGAAGGAGGGTGGGTGTCGCACGCGTTTCCGATCTTCGCCCGCGAGGTAACGACGTGGAACTATTGCGTTTTCGAAATCCCTCTCGTTTTTTTCCCGAATTCGTATGCATTTTCGTCGCTGTCGTTTATATTGACGTGCGAGGCACGTGTCTGGAACACGGCGCGCGCCAACGAGGCGCACATGATCCCTGCGAAAGGGAGTTCGAGCTCGAAAGTCACGTAGCAGGGTTACGACCTACGTATGGCTTTGACATTCTAAAATTGGAAGAAGCTTAAGAGTGTCAGGCTCGCATGGCAGGCAGTTGAGGTATTTCTCGAAAAACTTTTACGATCCCGGAGTGGGAGGGAAACGACATTTCGTGAATAGTTAAGCAAAAAATAATCCGGTAAGAAAAAAAAAGAATCGCCCATAATTCAGATAACTGCGTCGTCCCGCATTTTACTATATATACCGAGTTTTATTTTTCGAGCATTTTATTTTCTTCAGTTACATTTACTTATCCCATTATCCATATATATGCGGAACGGCGGTCGTAAAGCACCCTGCGATGAATTCGCTCTCCTTCTTTTTGCATAAGCGCGTCTCCGGGCGAGCCTCGAGGACAGAGGACGAACCTTCGCGTAATTTAATCTATCACGCCGCATGCTTCGTTAAATATCCGCTACATTATGATGATACAGTCTCGGTCGATGGTTTTAAACCACATCGCAGTTTTCGTCGACGGATTTTTTCTCCCTCTCTCTCTCTCTCTCTCTTCAACATCAGACGCAACGCGGCGCAGACTCAAGATTATTATTTCGCTCGAAACGTATTCATGTCGCAGCGCTTTTATTGCGTGCGTTAATGGCTGCGATAATAATGATCGGAATCTTTATAGCCGTACGAAATAACGCGGAGCTGTAAAACGATAAACTGACGCTCTGCTGAAGAAAACGAGCGTGTCGCCGAGCGTAAATGGTGATGAACCTTTAAACTTTTCTACGGCATACTCTTATTTAGCGGGTGCGTTTACCGCTCCTTTGGGCTTCTTTTGTCTCCGCGAAAGGAATCTCGCGTAAAAAGTAAATAAAAGTTACGACGTTAAGTAGTTCATGGGGAAACGATGCTGCGGTTTTACGCAACGTGTACTGAAAATTGCTCGCAATTTTCTCACCGTTTAAAATAATAAGCGTTATTTAGGAAGAAACAAATTTTCGCGCGCGATCCACAAATTCCCATTTATAAAAATTGGACGAGGTGGAAAATGTTGAAATGATTTTTACAGCGAATCGTCAGATGGATGTAGCCTTGTATGTCGGTCTAGCTGTCGCCTGCATAGTAATTGGCGGTTTGGGAATCTTTCTGGTGAGACTCGTGCGACGGAAAGGTCGGGATCACTCCTTGTACTCCATGGCTCGTAATGGTAAGCATTATGTATATATATATAGAAGTGAAAAAGAACGTGTGCATGTTCGTAGCATTGTAAAAAAAAAAAAGAATTAATATTCTCTCTCTTTATGATTAATTAAATGCACGAATAGAGTAAATATTTGCACCACAATAAAAAAATGATTTCCTATAATATTCAGCGTCACGAAAAGCTGAATCTCTCTCTTGCGTGGTTCTCTGGACGTGAAATTAGAAATGAGCAAGATACTATTTCGAGATCGGCATAAACAATTTACATCTAGACGAGCAAAAATAAAATTAAATATTTGTCTTATCACCCAATCGAGATATATATGGTATATATATCTCGTAAAACAATGAATAAAATCGCGCGAGTCTCTCGATCGTAGACCCAACACACGTAAAATCGGAATAGTATCTCGGCGGCGTTTATCCGCAGCGCGCAGAGATACCCACGAGCCGCCCTACGGCCGTGTGCGTTTCAGAATTCCAGCCGGAGTTCTTCCCGGACCAGGACAAGAAATTGAGCCTGCAGCCGGATGTGACGGCGACGAGCGTGCCGGCCTGCTACGAGTATCCTTTCGATCCGAAACTGTCGATGTCGAGATCCCTCTCGGAGCATCACTACGACGTGCCACACTTGTCGATCGCGCCCCAACCCTCGCCGATGTCGCCCACCCCGAGCACGTCGACCCAGGAGTCCTGCAGCGACAAGCAGATCCATTCCGACAGCGAGAACAGCGTAACTAGCTCCTACCCGTCCTCGGACTCGACGTACAACGTCGCCTCGGAGAGCGTCCGACTACCGAAACTGGAAGCCGGAAACGTCGCCAGGGCGGCGGTGAACACTCGGGGCGCCCTCCTGGTACTTCCGGATTCCGGGATCTCGATGTCGGTGCCCGAGGGCGCCGTGCCGAAACCCCACCGGGCGGAACTCTATCTTGCGGTGCTCAACGAGGATCGTTACAGGCCCCGATTACCCGGTGAGTGCAAATTATTCATGGCGTTGCGCGCGTTACACGCCGAGAAGCAGATGCCGAGCTGCTTTACGATCGCAGCTGCGAACCTGAGATGTTCGCAATAACGCGATGTTATTTTTATATCAATGCCGTTCTGCACGTGCTTCGGATTACATACTCCGCGTTTAATGTTCGATACGCCAGCGCCACATCGATTCTTTTGTGTTGCAAAGAACGAAGATAAAAGAAAACAATCTCTGATAAAATTGTTATTGGACGATCGTGTGTTTTTCGCTTTTAAATCACATTAAATATATGAAATGTGATTAATCAAACGCGAGAGTTTAACGTAACGGAAATTGTGACGCGATAACGATAACGTTGTATACAATAACGGCATTCAGCTCGACAATGCATGCATATTTTCGCGGTTCGAATCTCGATTCCCTTTTTTTCCTCAGACGGGATAACCCAGTTATCGGCCGTGTTGACCTGCGGTCCGTCGTCGGCGACCTTCAACAAGCCTGTGATCCTTCAATTCGAGCATTGCGCGATGTTGCATCCGGCAACCTGGGAACTGAGCGTTTGGGCGTGCGACGGCGTTAACGTTGACGACGGTTCGTCCTCGATGGCGTCGAAAGACCACCAGTCGATTACATGGAGCAGAGTGCTAACTCTAGGCAACGAGACCATCAATACACCGTTATTCACGCAGCTGGACCACGCGGAGGCGTTTATCGTGACCGAGCAGCTTCGCGGTTACGTTTTAGCTGGTCAGAGTTGCGAGAGCTCGATCGCCACGAAGAGACTGCGATTAGCCCTCTTCGCCAGCCAAGCCGGTCAGTGTTGCGTCAGGGTTTACGCCGTGGAGGACACGAGAGCGGCCATGAAGGCTATAGTCGATCGGGAGTCGCAGATCAGGGGCTATTTGTTGGACAAGCCGCGCACGTTGCTGTTCCAAGACAACGGGGAATCGCTCTGCGTCAGCCTCGAAGAAGTCGGCAACGAGTGGCAGAGCAAGTCGCCCACGGAACGCCAAGAAGTCTCGTTCCGGGACGTTTGGAACTGCCAGGAGAACGCCAAGCACGTGACCTTCGGCCTGGACACGGCTTTCGGCCCGACCACCACGAGGAGCTACAAGCTGCAGGTCTCGCAAGGCAACTCTGACACGAGACAGGTCTTCAGAATCGTTTACGACGGCGCGAAACAGTTAATCTCCTCGGGTAGCGTCACGAGACCACTCAGGGAAGTCACCGTGGTAAGCAGCGGACACGCTAACAACGCCACGACGGACTCCACTACGCTGCGACCATTTCGGTTTACGAGATCCTTGAGGAAGCAGCTCTGCCAGTGTTTAGACCCGCCGAACGCGCTGGGGAACGACTGGAGAATGCTGGCGCAGAGGCTTCAAGTCGACAGGTTAGTGCCTTTGACTCTCTTCTCTCTTTCTCGTCTTGCTTATTATCCATACTTAATCTACGACTTCTCTAGATACGCCGGTATGTTTATACAGTACAGTTTATAAAATGCGTTCGTTCGTGCACCTCGACGGCAAATATTTGCTTCGATAATAAAGTCGAAGAATTTCTCTAATGATTAATGATACGTTCAATAAAGTTTATTCATTTTTTCGCACGATAATAATTTCGAAAATTATAATATCGCGACGGAGTTTCGAGTTAAGCTATGTCATTTCATGTGCAGCATGCTGCTGCAGCAGTTTGTTGCTTTTGCTGAAGTTCAATTGAAAGACCAGCAAAAGCGGAAGAACAAATAATGGATTTGAAGAATAAAAAAAATAGATTATGAGAATATATAAAAGCAAAAATCGTAATTTCAACCTTGAAATAATAAGAGAACGAAGAAATATGCTCTAATCAATTTGGATCGATTTGCTGCGTATGAAAAGGCACCTTTACTCGTCTCGCGTTGCATAAGCTCGCTCTATTTCGGCGAGCGATACATATCCGCTCGTACCACTTTCCCCGGGTATAATCACGCAGCCGGTGCCTTCGTTGGTGTGTAACAGGTACATCAATTACTTCGCGACCAAGGCCAGCCCGACCGAGCACATTCTCGATCTGTGGGAGGCGAGGCACCGGGAACCGACCGCGGTGACGGATCTGCTGAACCATCTTAGAATAATGGGCAGAACCGACGCCGCCACGATTCTGGAGGCGCAGCTCGGCCCGTGGCTCTGAACAAACAGAAAACCGGATCCGGAGGAGCGTTTTCAGCGGTGAGTGAAAGTCGACGCCGTTGTACGCCCACCCGGGCGATCAGTGTTTATATCGGTGGGTGATCGAACACGGCGACCGATGAACACGGTAAATTGATCGGCGAGTGAACACGAGTGAAGTCCGGATCGAATGCGAAGAGGAAAAGGAGCAAGAGAATAGGCGGGAGAACCCTTAGTTCTCCGAAACGGACTCATCGAAACACTGCCTTAATTGTGCGCGACAAACGCGCCGGTACTTTTTTGTATATATAAACGTGAGTTAATGGTGGCAGGTCCGAGGGAATTTCCTCTTGAGAAGAGGGATTCCTACAGACGCGAGTTAAGGACTGAGAAATGCTTATCCGCGAGTTCAAAAGCGGTATAATCCGCTTATAAGAAAGAAAACCGTATATTATATATAATTGTGACGAAGTAATTAGGGACTGTGCATTTAGACGGACATACATGTAAATACATACATTTAAAAAGAAGAAAACGCGCGCGCAGATGAATATATCCATTTTAGATGGATGTTTCTATATAAATATATGTTATATATATAGATATATATTATATATAAAGGACACCAAGTAAAGTTCGAGCGGATCGCGACAATATCCGCGACGTCACCTCGACGCGATGACGCAATTATATTATATCGATTTGTTATGAACACGAACGCACGCGAGCACGAGCGAGTGATTATTTTTCTGAAAATCGTGCCAAAATTACCTCGGTTTTTTTGTAAGCGTACGTATACACTTCCGTTTTCTTAATTGTTGCATCAGAATTTCGTGAATGTCGTATATAATATCCTTTTTACGCGTGTCGACAATACAGAGATCGCGAGATTACACGAGGACGATGATGCGCGATCGCATAAAACGAGCTAATTATAACAGACATGATTTAAATCGACGATTTATTTGAGAGAATTGTATATTTGTTACTTTCGACGAATAAAATATTCTTGTATACCTCAGAGTCAAACCCACTCGTTTTCATTAATCTACACATATATCCCATATATTTCTTTTTCCGTCGAATCGATTAATTTGCAAATTTTTTCTCCCGTATATTTTAAGATAATATATTCTCGCAAGACGCGTTTCACTTCTCTCGAAATTCAAGCAGAGTTATATATTCACTTTATATTAATCTCGAAATTATATACGCAAATTATCTTTGCTTAAACAACTTGAAAAAATAAATGCGAGAATACGCAATATATAATCCAAGAGATCCACGTGGCACTTTCTGACGTGAAATCTCATATCAAGACTTTGCCTGTACACTGTAAAGACTTTGCTTGTACCGTAATAACTCTGCAAACGTACTTTATCGGCATACTGTCAATAATTTTTTGCCAGCGAAGAAACATCCTTCTCTCGGGGTTGGTATTAAAGGCGCACCTTCTCGCAAGGGGCTGTATATTACTTCAATTTCAGCTTGTCTCCGGACGTTCGACAGGGACAAGATATTCTATCTTCCGCCACCTCCGCTCTCGATCCCGGGGCTCTTCGCGGCAGCCTTCTTTCGATTTTCTTTCGTCAAAAATAGGTACGTGCTTTTTATATAGAAGTTGAAGAAGGCGGAAATAGGTGACAATGGACGTCGGGAGCGTTGCAATTTTGAAATGTCGATACCAGTCACGTGTGCACTCTCTCTCTCTCTCTCTCTTCCCTTTTGCTTCACTTTCTCTCGGTTCGCCTTTCCTTTATCGAATCCTACCCGAGCTTTTCCAAACTGGACAGCTTTTCGCAATCCATCTATACGACGTTGCTATAATTCGTAGCGCTACAAAGACCTTTAAATATCTAGGACAATATTGTCTCTATCGAATATATTTGAAAGCACGATCGACTTTCTTTCGATTAAAACGAAAAGCGAAATTTGTGTGAATCAAGATAAAATCGCCGATAAAATTAATGCCGAAGAGGAGGATATTTCGTTGATTAAATAAAAGTTAGTTTTGCCAGCGTACACACATGTCTATTTCAATTGTTTTCTCTGCGAGAGCATGTGCAAAATTTAAATAGATTGAAACAAAAACGTTAATAACAATAAATTCGACGATCGAGCGGAATTGCTCGATTACCGAAACGCGAGTGACGTTTCCATTCCTATTTGTATGTGTTAGTACGGTAAATTAAACTTTATCTGATTCAATAAATGCTTTATCTCTGCTGAATTGTGGGAAACTTTCGTCGCTGCGCTCCGGCGACGCGATGTGCCGGAAATTAAACGGGTATAAGGCAGTATGCTCAGCGATATGGAATGGGAATGTAGAGAGGCAAGAGGGAAGTATATTTAAAGTTCTTTTTTAATCGCGACAAAAAAATGATAAACGTCGCAAATAACTTAGTTTAAAGCACGGTTTCGCGAAACTGTCAAGTGCATTTCGCATAAACTGTATTTAACTTGTCTGATAAAATTTCTTTATTTCGCAATATATTTTTTAACGTAATGAAAATATGCGTATATTACATATATGTATAGATATGTGTACATAAAGTTAACCAAGGTTATTTTTTTAACATATAAAGCCATGATTTTTCACTCGATAAATACACACTCTTCGTAAACAAGTTAATCGTTTTTACCACTCTTTTTTAACTTTAAAAAATATTTTTCAACGCTATTTTTCATCGTTGTTTACAAGGGATAATATATTATTTACAAATGACAGAAAAAAATAAATTCTCGTTTTCTCTCTCTCTCTATTTCTCTTTCGATCTCAAAGTATCGATTAGGGCAACCCCAGAGAACTTTAATAGAATTCATTAAACTTTTTACAAAGTATGGAACATATTGAAACTTATTGAAAAAAATGATCTATTACGAAAACAAAAAATCGCTCGACAAGCGTGATGCGCAATTGACCGATTTTCAATTAACTTCTCATTAATTATTGTAAAGATCGCAAAACGATAGAGGACTACTCGGTTTAACCCGCTCTATCTGCACGCGATGTGGGGTGATTATTACTGGACACCCTATATATTTGCGTTGAAAAGGGTAGAGAGGGTACACGAATGTGCCAGAACTGAAAAAGGGAGAAGGGTTCGTTGTAAAATGGATCTTGATAGTGCGACAGCGTGTACGTGCAACGCGACGTGGTATGTAGAGCTTATTAGGTGATGCAAAAAAAGGGGCACGACTGTAAAATTTACCACGTTGTGTGTCAATGTAACCGGCCTACGTCGACGGAGTATCGTTGCGAAGATATCAAAAACCGTTTCGAAAAACATACATATCAACAGCTGCCCTCGCGTTGACATTACAACATCTGTTTAGTCGGAAGAAAGCCGCGTCGTACTAAACAGAAAGAGTAATGGCTCGAGAGCAGCGGATTATACGCGGGAATAAATTACAGTCGTGTAATCATCTCTCGCGAGTTAGGGAAAGTGTTTAATTGGACGTATCTGTGCGAAGAAAGGCTCGGGAAAGAACCGGCCTGTATGTCTTTGCGATCCTATCTCGCAGAGCGCGCACGATAAAACCTCTGCCTGTCTTTCGTACATTATGCTCTGCTCTCCGTCGTGAAACCCATTTGTAAGTGACAGAACGTAGCGCCTCTCTCGCATATCCCGAAGTGAGTCACTAAAATTGCGTGGGCTTGCGAACGAGTCCCGACGTTTATATCTGCCGTCTTCGGAACCAGGTCGACAATGTTGTTGGCAGGGGTGGATACGTATGTCGACGATACAATTGCGATAGTTTCTTTCTCGTTCTCTTATAGGGATATCAATCGTTGGAGATGTAAAAATCCGATAATATATATTTTGAAATCGAATAAAAATTTTTCAAACAAAATAATATAAAATAAAAACTCTCTCTTTAGAAAAGTGTCACTCTTCAGGAAAGGATATAAAATTATATGTTTATATAAGAAACCCCTTTTAATTTTCGACAAAGAATCATCTCCTAAATTATCACTTATTTACACCTTGTATTTGATACTTTTATAAATTTTTATAAAATACAATGTGAAAGAAATACAGTGGAAGAAAAGATTTTTATCAACTTCCCGAGTAATATCTGACGTAAATCGCACAACTGAGATCTTTCGATCTCTTTGTATCGTGTTTTGAGAGACCATTTTGAGAGACAAGACCAAATCGCGATGTTTCTGACCTTGCCGTTTCTACCATTACTTCAACTTGCCTCAACGACGAGGCTTGGCCGTATCGCGCGTTGAAAACAGCAAAGACATTGTTTGGCCGAGCAATGTTCATTGTTGCGGCTATCGTGGCAACAAGCGGGTAATATACGGAACGATGAGCGGAGAAAATTGGAGAAACGCCGGAGGCCTGGAGGTATGTATCGTATCATGAAATATAGGTGAGTCTCCCTGGAGCTTTCGCGAGGCAAGTTGGAAAGAATGAAGATGGTTCTACTACCTCGCCCTGCCGAAATCGATTTCATATAAGACGCACCGTCCGCGACCGTAATAACGCTGTGTGTGCGTTATATATATTTCGTACGGTCGCTCACAGTCGAGGCATTTTCCAATGGAGAGTCTGCAATAAATACGTCTCCGCTGGCATTGTCGGAGAGATACAAGTGTATGTATTATGCATCCGCCTTCGTTGAAACGTCCGCATCTTTTACGCGCGAGGAGAGAGCACTGTAATCTTCCTCGTCTTGTATTTACACGTGTCTCCTGGGGATTTGCGGGATTTTCGCAGACGCGACGTTTTGCGGTACGTCGAGAGGTGAAGATACGCGACGTGCGAACCTTTTCTTCTCCGCTCGATCGAAAATGACGGCGGTCGCGTCGTAAATCAGCGATAAGTGGCTTTCGACGCCTACTTTTGCGAAATTTCTCGCGCGTGTTACGCACTTACGTAAACGTGTGTTTATCATATTACCTCCTTTACGCTTTATGTGTGCATATCTTTGCATAATTTTCATAAATTTCACTCGAGAATAAAAAAATCATAATATAATGTTGATTAAGGTTATCAATGTTAATACGTAGATTGCTTTTCCTCTTTGTGATCAGATACTGCGATCAGACACTGTATTTTTTAAAAATATATAATTCGCTCTCTTACGTAATCGTTATCGCGAGAAAATCCAATCTCTCACGCGAATCATTCTAATCTATCATCTCGCCAAGCTGAAAATCATTGCTCTATCATCTGATCTCTGAAATGCTAATCCGTCAAATACTCAGTGATTTCGTCAGAATGTTTGCACGACAATCTCGAGCGAGTATTTCTCGCCTCGAGACGCGCCTCGAGCGCGTCTACACAAAGTCTAGGTGTATAAATATATAATGCATCATGACACGATCTTCGTGAAAGTGACGGATGCGAAAGTAAAACGTGTATTTTTTTTTTTTTTTTTTTATATTGAATATGCAACATATTTTTAAATGATTCTAAGAGAGAACATAGTCTGGGCACAACTAAGCACATCGATAGAAAAATACGTAACGTAAACGGCGTAAAAATTCCGCGTTTAAACGATCGTAAAAAATTGACTGCATAAAATCGTGGAAAATTATCGCGATAGGCGCGTTTCGCGTCTAGCCTCCGGTATAAATTTAAATTCCCAGCAACACGATATCTTTCGAAATTAGCGGGTACCCTCGATCGGCTGGATACACACGCACATAAGTGCGCCGGCGATTTTCCCCGTGTCTAACGTGTCATTTGCACGTCGATACCGAACCTTTCGCGCATACATGCCGTGACCGGAACACGCGTGGCGCACACGCGCGCGCGATCAAACGGTAGGAAATAATGACGAGCTCTGCCCCAACGCGTGTTATTACTTGCACTTTCTGTCACGAAGGGACGAGCATCCGCGCACGCGAGGCTGGCGTGCCTCGTAGACGACGGAAAGTGAAGAAAAGAAAGCCGGCGTTGAAGTCTGCGCGTCGAGAGAAAAGAATCGGGAGTAGTCTCTTAATGATGATTCAACATGCCAATAAGTCATTAATGACCTCGTAACATCGGCGCGCCTCGCGAGTCGAATCGCGACGAGGAGAGACAGACGCTCGTATGAGAGAGCGTGAGATCTGCGTGCGGCTTTATTATAATTTACGCCTTATCTGCCTCCACGCTCTAACGCCGACCATTCTAGACCATTCGCTCGTGTATACCCACGCGAACATCCGACGAGGCGAAAAAAGACGAGAGTCTCTGTCCGCCCAGCGCCTCCACCACGACAGGAACGAATCGGAGCGCTTATTTTCACATATGCATTCTCAATGAGGATTCGACATGCCGATGTGTCATTGGCTTTCTTTCGAATGCCGATGCACTCGGTTCGATATATCGTAATAGGCGAGATACCTATACACAGTACTTTGGTCGATATGTCTTGAGTTTCGTGAAAAATAATTGTTTAAAATTTCATTACTGATATTTCAATGAAATGTCATCGAAACCTTAATAAAGATTGCGGAAAATTAAAAAATTATTATTCGATTATCGATAATCGATTATCGCGCGAGTAATAAAAAATCCGTTCAAGAAATTCATTCATGTTATCGTGAGAGGAAGTAACTCTCTGCTCTCTCGAGCTATTTTTATAACGCTTAGTCTGTCTGACCGGCAACATGCTGGAGCACTTGAAAAACACTTGTGTGCATTCCGTTACGTTTACGCAACGAACTCGCGGAGAACATTTCGAAGAAAGAGGAAAAAAGACAGGCGGAATTCGCGCGAGCACAAGACATTCTTACATTCGCGTTGGATTTTTCAAAATTAATTTATTCTTAATTTTGCAAAGATCGCAAAACGGATTCTTCTATATATAATATGTAAGTACACACTTGGGCAACCCTTCCCAGTAATATTTCACTCGCCCTTAAAGTTAGATCGAGTTAATGTTTTTAAAATTCCTACCATGACCCACACAGCAATACATCTCGTCGCAGATTAATTCTCACCCTTCCCTCGTCAGGCTTCTCGAGATCGTTTACGTTTACATGAGGGAACCACTGTATACAGGGTGTATCGAAATAAGTGCGAAATATTTTAGGAGCGGATTCTTTGTCGAAAATCAAGTGTTTCTTATCTAAAGAGGGAGGTAAAGATTAAGTTTTTATTTTTTTTTCTCAAATTTCAGGCAAATTAAAAAAACAAAACTTGATGGATATTTTCCATTAATAAAAAGGATACTTATTAATATTAAAAAGTATAACTCCTCAGGAAGGGATATAAGAGTATATATTAATATACTTACAAAAAAGCTTACCTTAAGTTTTTAACAAAGAATCATCTAAAATTTTTCGCACTTATTTAGATACACCCCGTATATACAATGTACGTAACCTCTGGAAAAAACCACCTTCGAAAAGCGCATTTTCCACGCTCATACGGAATTATAATTAAAAAAAAGGATCCCAAAGAAAAGGGCAAATCGCGCAAATCCTAGCGATCGGGGATAACTCAACGGCGCTGAAAACTCCGAAAGGGGGCCGCGCATTGTGCCTTCACAACTTTGCTCTCTCCGCAATACAATAAAATCCTCTTTGCACGCCGCGTCATTGTTTAACAGCTGATTGACGTTGATCGAGGGGCACGCGTATCGGCGCGAATCCCTCTTCTCTCGGCGAAGTGTCACCGCATGGAAGACTCACGCGCGCGCGCGCGCGCGAATATAAACGAGAACGGAGCGGAAATCGAAACGCACACGTGTGCGATTCTCTGACTTGCGGGATATCTTTGACGTCCGGCGATGTCAGTATCGTCGGGGCATTGTGCGACGGGAGATGCGGGAAACTCAGTGACGCGTGACACGTCCCTGGAGAGCCTAGGGCGCTGCTAAATAGAAGGCCCATTAGTAACGAATACCGCGAGGAATCCCCTTGTGCACCACGAATGCGTAATGCGGCAACGCTAAAGGGGGTTGAGAAAGTGGGGGAAGCCTCCCTTCGGAAACGATACGCGGTTGTGATAATTTTCTGTTACCCGCTCGCATCGCCGAGGGTGCGGATTTTCTGACGAAGTCGAGGCAAACGCGACCAATCACGCAGCGCAAGTAATGGCTGCTTAGCTTTAATCATCTTCGCGTGTTTCCGGGTAGCGCGTTTATCTAGGGGAATTGCTTATACCCGCGCGAGCGCGCGTACTGTTACAACAACTGTTTGAACAACGAAGCAGCTTGAACCACGGCCATTAGGATTACGACACCAGATGCTAATTTGCGAATCAAATTGGTGTTAACGGAAAGAGGAAGATATTGCTCTGTCTGTTTGCATTCAAGTGTAGCGTTCAAGTCGCAAAGAATTTGTGTACATTTTATGAATGTTACTCCTACAACTTTTCCCCAAATTATATGTTTCGTACAGACATCTATATGTACATTCTGTAGTCCTAATATTATGATAAAAGATTTTCGAATGCATATATTGAAATTTTTGTTGATCGCTTGAAAATGATGCAAACGCAAACACGACAACAGTTTTTAATGATTTACTGCATGTTTAAGCCAAATAATTATAATATTCAATATATCGCGCAAGCAAGCTTTTTCGAGAATGGCCGAGCCGCAGGATTGCGAACTGATTAAATATGTATGATCATAATTTGGAATGTATTTTACACAATGTTCTATAATCACAACTGATAATTATAAACTACAATAAACAATGCAGTCATATATAGCGATTATTTAAACGCTTTTGTTTATCGAGTCGTTTGCAATTGGAACGTTATGGAATTGCCAACTACATAGAGGAATGACAGCACATGCATGTACACGTATTTATACGATAGATTAGTTAATTGTATAGCCGGCTGTAATTAAAAGCGTTGTATTATCCTGACCTTACATCGAAACCTAAATTAATATCGTTGTTTTCTTGTCTTTTTCATCGCGAAACGATATCTCTTTCGTAAATCAGGATCGCGATAATATTCCGACCAGTCATCCGTGTATTTGATCGGTGCGTCGGTGCAAAATTCATGCGCTACCGTGTTACTATGTAATTAGCGCGTTTCAACATCCTTTGTACCTATCAATTTGAGCCATACTTTCTGTATGATTAAAGCAGTCACTGACTTGACAAGTGAAATCTTTCGCGAGATCGGCGAGAAAGTAGGCATTTCTCAGCGTGGAAACACCCGCTCGTTTAATAACGTTAGAAATCGTTACCCGCCAATTGAGATATCAATCTCGACAGTCATTTAATCGCACGATATCGATGTGAGACCTTATCGTACATATATGATACGCGATTGACCCACTCGCGGTTTGCGAAACGTTATATATGCCGCTATGCAATTACGGATTTTCACGGATTAGCGTCAAATCCTATGTATCTCTTTCCCAGCGTGTGTTTATACCATAGCGACGGTGCGTATGAATTTTGTAAACAGATGTAACAGACGAGCGAAACAGAGAGTCGAGTGAATTTCTCACGGCTAACGAGCCCCGTTAACTTCGTTCTCAGCATTTTCCTTCATCTCCCACTTTGCAAAGCCGTGTTACAAGTTCCAAAGCGCAACGAACAAACGCAGAGAGAGAGAAGAGAAAGAGAACGATTTGGTCGTGGCGAAGAGTTGGTGAAAAGGCACGTGAAAACCGGACGTTCGTGTTAAACCCACCTGAAATTGGCAGCTCCGCTTCGCACCCGGAGGGTGCTAATTTCAGGAGGGTCGGCTTCGCGGCCCTGTAATTAATGGGGTTTGTCATCCGAGTAAAAAAGTCCCGTGGGTGCAGCAGAGCCGCATCGGCGCGATCGTTGATTGGTATCGGTAATTGGCCTGATTGTCTCGTGGCCCAATTAATTTAATTACCTTCAATTAAGGGACACTCTCTTCCGCCGGGCTCCTTTGCCGCAACCTATGCATTTTTTTCTCCCTCGCGAGCTATTTTTTTTTTTTTTTATTTCCTGTCGAAAATCTAATAACCTGACGAGTTTCGATTTTGTCGCGAGATCTTTCGCGTTTTCAAACGGGAAAACCGCGCCCGGATGGGCGTGCGATATTAATAGAAATTCTACCTCATTACGCGCTCGGATCGCGGATTTGCTTTCCGCGCCATTCGTTGCCGGTTCATCGCGCGTTATGTATCTACATATGTGTATATATACATATTCATACATTTTCTATGTAAAATGCATTTACAGAATTGGAGAGATAGTTCAATAAAGTTTATACATTATTGCATGACCTGGAAAGTCTTCATTTATAATTCCAGAGTAAAATATAGATATAGGTTGCAAAGCGTTTTAGAGTTAGACGGATTTAGTTCGAATTTAAAGGCTTGATATCGTATCAAAAATAAAAGTGCTTATAAAACTTCAAATTAAATTAAATTTCAAAAATACTTTCTTCTTTACTTATTAGTGAAATAGAACTTAATTTCATTGTCGGATTTATTAATAAGATTGACGATATATTTTTAAATTTTATTTTTCTCGCTCCTCAAAATATTTAAGTGACTAAATTATCCTGTAAAAAGCATTTGAGGAAACGGGCCAAAATGAGAGCAAAAAAACCGAGGAAACCGTTAATGAAGACTAGCGAATGAGCCTCGGCAATATATTTACGCGAGACGTAGACGCTAAAGTAGCGGAGGAAGCGCGCTGGAGAATTATAAGTTTACGTCACGGTGCGTTTTGTCATTCTTGAGCGCCTAGTTTATGTAAATTACGGGGGTCGGTACACTCTCTCTCTCTCTCTCTTTCGCGCGTGCAAAGCCCCCTTAAAATACTACGACGACGAATATTGCCAGACTTGCGCGCGCAACCCGTAGTAATGCCATGCAAATCTCAGCTAGTTTCGAAAGTTCGTTATAACAAGCTGCCAGAATTTCGCGAGAGGAACATCGGAGAAAAATAAAAAAAAAAAAAAAAGGACGGGGAGAATGATGCGCGACTAAGCGGCGGAACGAAAAATTACGCGCTAACTCGCGACAGTGCTTCGCGTTATTTCGGTATATACGAGCGGCTGGCCGCAAAATGGGGAAAGAGAAGGAAAAAACAAAGAGAAAGATCGTCGACTGCTAGACGATCCTTTGTGCATGAAAACTGGCCGGAAAATGAGCTTCCTGCGGATCCCTTTAATTAAGACTCGGAGCGAAAGAACAAAAGCGCGCCATACGCTTTCATCATTAAACGGAGTTCTAATCTCGTACGGTTCTCTCGCGATTTTGGCTGCTATAGTTTCTAATTTTTCCAAATATATCCTCGAGTATCGCGCGATACTACGTATTCAAAGCGCGAATACCGTACTAGCGGGAGAGATGCAACGGAGATAAACACGATAAACACAATTTAACGAGCAAACCCGATGTAAAGACGATGTCAAACAGCCTCTCTCTCTCTCTCTCTCTCTCAAGAGAGAGAGAGACTACTATATACGCGGGACAAATATTTCCAAAGACCAACCTGTAATCAATGCGAAATACCAACGACACACATACAACACACGCGACGCACGGATCTGGAATTCCGAAATAGGCGACGATCTCTCGATCGGTTCTCTCGAGGGCAGGCACGCGTCGCGCGGCTGCTGCGCAGCAATTTCCGGTTTGGTATTTTCGGATCGATTCGCAACCCCTTTCCTCCCTCTATCGTCCGACACACAACACAACAGCATTGAACGCGCGAGTGCGGGTATTCCGTTCGTTCTCTCCCTTCGCTCGACTCTCGTCGTCCAGTCACCCTCGTTCGCTCTGAGGCAACCCTCGCATCCAATTTTACTGCTCGCGCTTCGAGCGTGACAGAGACACGCGCGCGCGCGAGAAGAGCAGACGCGGCGCTGAGAGCGAAGAGCGAAGGGTGAGAGAGAGGACTTCCAAATGGATATTAATAGTTCTGCTTCAAGCACCCCGCGATCGTCGCTGATTACGCCGTTACAGCTGTTATCCTTGATTAAAGCCTCTGGGTGCTTAGGCGAGCGGCGTGAACGCGAGAACGCGAATGGGAGGCTGGAGCGCGTGAGAGAGAGGTCCAGGAGAGACCCATTTATATAAATTCAACTGCGGTAGCGCCACGACAAACGGCCCCGGTGGGCCCAGTAAACAGTAAAAGCAGTGCCCCGGCGCTGCTCCGGGAAAACCGGTTTAAAGCGCATCTGTAACGTCTTGCGTGTATATATACGTATATGTAATATACCCGTAGGTGTATACGCTCGTATGCGGTATTTCGCGGGATGCATCCCGGGAGAGATTCCCGGTATAAAACGTCGAGTCTGAAGAAACCGGTAACGCGATAGTCGAACGGAAGAGTAACGTGAATTTAGATATGTAGGAGGATGCGAGAGGAGGCTTTCTTCGTCTTTCGCGGTGTAGGCGAACCGGCGCAATTAAGCCGGGTAACAAGAGCCAATAAAAGTATCGTTAATCCTCGCTCGTTCTCGACTCGGCCGCGCGACAATTGCGGCAGGAAACAATATAAACCGCCTCCGGCAATTCCGCCTGGCGATGAGGTACTGTGTAACGCGACTTCGCGCTTCTGAGCGAGATGGGAGAATGCGGGAAGATATTCGGGTCATCGGACGTTACGAAGAATTGAGCGATATAATGCGGGGCAGGCTTCGCGCGCGTGCTTCGCGTAATGGATCATTGATCAAATTAATGATCGCCCGCAAGAAACGTCGACCGGGCTCGTTAAAACGGAATATGAAAGTTTCATCATCGAACGGTACATACGGAAGATGCGCATACTAATATCGCTCCAGATATTATAAAATTCTCAAATATTTCTGCTCTCGATGTATGTATATGCTCCCTTTTTTGCTTGATATAATATTTACATAATAATTTCAATTTTCTCTCGCAAAAAAAATATGAATTTTACTAATTTAATTAACTTTATCAATACTCGCTTAAAAACTCTGTAGTATCTCGATATATTATTATATATATATATATATATATATATCGACTGTACATTATACATACAATAATTGTAGTTTGCAGTAAGATATAAATAATATAACAATATATTGTTACAATATTTATATCTTACTGCAAACTACAATTATTGTATGTATAATGCATAGTCGATTGTAATCTCGACTGCATTCATTATAAATTTAATGTTTATACATCAGCGAATGCATATGTTCTACACCCTGTAATGCTCAATCGGGCATTAGATTAACAGACACGCATCGTTAGTAAGAAATCGTCTCGACCTCCTTGCGAGAGCATATTTGCGCGCGTGGATTACGAGCGAAATCACGAACGAGGAAAGTCGTGTTGCGAAAGCAAACACGCGTTTCTGTTATTCTATCAACTGCGAAACGGCGTGTGCGATTTGCCACATGGCAAAAGCAAGCTCGGATGATATTTTATTGATTCTCGGTCAGCCCGAGAGGGAATCCACGGCCGAAAAAGGAATATCACATTATTTTTTTCACTAATATTTATCCATAATTACATATCTCTCTCTCTCGCACATATGCCGAAAATAAAAATGTCAAAACTGAGCGATTCCGACTAAGCGACGCGGATCGTAAATCTAGACGCGATATAAGGCTATTAATCAAAGAATATAAAAATATAAATATATCGTCAAATATAAATAACAATCTTTTTTTACGCCGTCATAAATTTCGAAACGACTCTATAAAGTACCTCGCTTTTAATTGCTATACACAAAACCAACCAACCTATAGTTAACAAGATTCGCGTAACGCAAAACCACCCATGGCAAATCTGTCGATCGGGCGATTTTACGTCGGCATGAAATACGACTTAATAATCGTTAACGACGAACGAAGAAGGCGTAACAAGCCGCGGCGCATTAAAGCGAACAAAGATATTCAATTTCTCGGGAGATACCTCGTTCAGGAATCGATCGACCCTCTCTCTCTCGAGTACAGGGAGAGAACCCGGACTGAAAAATCTCCCTTCCTTTTCTGGCGCAGCGTGTTCCACGTGCCGTTGCGATACCGATCTGACATTGTGCGCCCTCAGCGAGAGGATTTCGTGTACGGCACTGTCGAACATAACAGAGAGGCCTACGGCCTTCGTTATTTGCCGGCGCGATTACGCGTAGGAGGTTGCGCGAAGGACCCCTGTTAAAATCAACGGGGGCCTCGGCGAGTAGTTAAAATGCCGATGTTAATCGTCTCGTTAGCGGCCTCACCTTCCTTCTTCTTTTTGCTCCCCCACCTTGTCTCGTTCCCGCGTGTTTTCAATCCGGAGCGTATGGTCTTTGATTTTGTTGTTTTATTCGAGCTCTATCTCTTAGACGCGACGGACGTTCGACGGACTCACGAATCTACTCACGATTCGTTCCTATACGGAATTCACTGCGTCACTCGAGATAATTCTCTGTCGGTCGGGCATACGCTACCATGCTGAGAGTGACAAATGGATCGGACGAATGATTATGACAGTTAAATATGAGGAAAGACACCATGTGCGTTGTACACTCGACTTAATACAAGCACGAAACATTGTTCGCGTTTTTTTTTTTTTTCAAATAAGCCCGACGACGCCTAATTTGACATTTAATGACTCTTTATCGAGACACGATGTACGCGATTATTTTGTCAGAGTTTAATTGTTTCTTGAACTCATTGAAAATAATCCGCATTAACATCTGGAAATGATCCAAGAACAATATAGAGATGTATTCAGCCTCAAAATCATACACGCTACACATCATCAAAAGTTGTAATCGTTCGCATCACCCAAATTATTTTATATATGATTATAATGAACAGTAGGAATTGCGATCGTTAGCATTGTCGAAATGTTTTTTAATTTTTAATTTTATAATTGACTAATATATAAATATGTATAATATTCATTAACATCCGAATAATTTTATGCTCTTTAGTTGGCCTGTACTGACATTAATTTTACAATTTTATTTCAATATAGAAGAGCGTTATAATTTTTACTAATTTATTATTTTAACCCTTACTCCCGACGGTTCTTTTCGGCACCTTTAATCCCGACTCATGGGTCGTTTGCGTCTTTGCGTTATTTGGATCAGTAAAAACGCTTTAAAAAATCTGAAGAAATTCATGGAGCTTCTTGCAACTTTCAACTTGAAGTCCCAATCATAATATTTCGATAAAAATTATTTTTTTATATAGTTTGTTATTAAGAAATGGAGATACCTAAGGAAAAATCACTTGTTCACTGGTTCGCTGGGTTCTTCTTTTTTTCAAACGAGATCCCAGAACAACAGCAGATATGCAGGAAAGATTTATAAGGAAAGGGGGATGTTATTGCTACGTCGAATATTGTGCAGACGCGTCTTAATAATCATATAATACTCTGCTGAAGGCGAACTCTCACGCCTCCCCATCGCGCGTCTTCACCTCTCGAAGAAGCTCCGCGCGAGAGATCGCCGTAGCTCGCTCGGGGGCATCTGCTCGGCGATATGGTTCGGGTCCCCTTCGCGGCTGCCGTCATTTTACGAGGCTCCACTCGAGGCGAGCCGTCAAACCCGCGTAATATCGGGTAATCCTCGGCAAGGTGGCTGTGGGGAGCGCAAGAACAGGAACAAGAACGGAAAAGGGGTGGCACGCGTTACCCAAGGAAAGGGGAATTTCAGAAGACGGTGTGGCGAAAGACGGAGAAAGAGGCAGGGGAATCCCCCAAGTACTTGATATGCGCCGGGCGACAGGAGGGCTGGCTTGCGGTCTTAAGCCTGCAATTTCGAGCAGAAATATGCCACCTCCGCCTTAAAGCTCCTCTTTAACGGCCGAACTACGCCGAAATTAAGCGGAAGGAAGAAGGTCTCCCGATCTCTCGAAGCTCCTGTCCCTCCTTGAGCGCGCAACTTGCGGTAGCTTAGATATTGGGTTATGAGAGTTGCGATTTTAACCCATGCAATGCTACGGCTATAGAGACTCTTCGCGAGCATTTATATATTGACGATAAATTCTCGCCGGGCGGCGTATTGGATTCTGCCCTCATTTCTGCGACAATAAAAGGGTAGCTTATGAGACGTGTCGCAATTTAAGGATTCTGCTATAAAATATTGGGTGTGGGAAAAAGTTTGTGGCGTTTTTCCCGATAGATATTGTTAATTGCGAATCAGACAGATCGCAGCGACACCACTAAATGCTCGTTCGAAAGGTGACACTTCGAGTTTTACTTTGAGTGTTTAAACATCGAAATTGGTGCAGTGGTTGGAAAGTTATTTGCGTTTGACAATGGAGAAAAATAATGAAAAATTGCGCTATATTTTGCAATATTATTATGACAAAGAGAAGAACGCTGCGCAGGCTTGTGAAAAAATTTGTGCTGTATATGGTGAAGGTACTTTATCAAAATCTGCTGCGCGGAAATGATTCGCTCGCTTTCGTTCTGGTAATTTTAATGTGAAAGATGAGTCACGCTCTGCAGCAAGATAAGCATATCAGCAGTGTCGATATTGGTATGGAGCTAGGCATTGACTACAAAACTATTTTGAACCATTTACACAAAGCTGGCTACAAAAAGAAGCTCGATGTATGGGTTCATCATAAGTTGAGCGCGAAAAACATGATAGACCGAATTAACATCTGCCATTTCTGAAAGGTGTCATAACCGGTGATGAAAAATGAATCACGTACGACAATCGGAAGCGATCAAAGATCGTGGATAAGGGATGGTGAGCCGTCACAAACGTTCGCGAAGCCAGGGTTGACGCCGAAAAGATGATGCTGTGTGTGTGGTGGGACTGGAAAGGAATCGTCCACCATGAGCTACTTCCAGTTGGTCAGACGATTGATTCTCAACTCTACTGTGAACAATTAGAGAGATTACGCCAGGCAATTGAAAGAAAACGGCCCGAATTGATTAATAGGAAAGATTGTTGTCTTCCATCATGACAACGTCCGACCACACACTTCTTTGATGACCCGTCAAAAATTGCGAGAGCTTGGTTGGGAAGTTTTGATGCATCCACCGTATAGTCCAGACATACCCTCTGACTATCATTTATTCCGATCTCTGCAAAACTTTCTCAATGGAATTAAGTTGCTTTCAAAAAAAGCCTGTGAAAACCACTTGATTCAGTTTTTCAACCAGAAACCATAGAAGTTCTTCACCGATGGCATCATGGTTCTACCCGAAAAATGGCGAAACATTGTCGATAATAATGGAACATATTTGGTTTAAATAAATTCATTTTCACACTACAAGAAAATCAGTTGAATTTTACTAAAAAAACACCACAAACTTTCCCAGACCCAATATTTTCCTTCACACTATTACATTATTATTTTTGATGAAAGTTTGCGTTTGTCTGAAATAGTTTTCCGGGTGACTAATAATAAAATCTTTTGATTGATTAATCAAATGTCGAGACTATTTATAATAGGTAAAACTACATAAACGTCGAACAATGATAAAATTAACATTGTGCGACGTGGATCGTAATGAACGATAATACTGATCGACATTTAGCTTTAGTGTGCGCGCGATTTATTTAACGCGAAATAAAGGAGCAATGACCTCATTCAATTTTGTTTATCCGGAATAGAATTTTGAATAATATATCGTGTATGAATAATTCTATATCCGCGGCTTTAGCCTTTGATACTTTATCACATTATTCCTGAAAGATATACATTAACGGGATAATATAATATGAAGCTCGCATTTTAACAGACGCGACTCCTTGTAACAATAAATTATTTATAAATTATATATGCAACAATATTCTCATTACAAAGCTTTTGATACATCTCGCTATTAATTAAGTTAACGAAGGAGAAAATACATTTTAATAGAACAGAAAAGGTATATAAAATATGTAAATATGCACGTCAAATTATTTGGAGGTTGCGGCATTTCGGATATCGGCTTTAAACGAGATGAATTTTATTTAGACAAACGTCGACTTCTTTCGCGGCCCCGTCTTATACTCCGGGAAAGAAGCCTCTTTCTGCGTCGCCGGAGCAGTCGGACTCTCGTCCACGACTCTATTCTAGACGGATGCATACGGGAGAGCGTAGGAGTCAACGTCATTAGAAGCGCGGCGAAGAGCGACAGGATGACACACGCGGAACCCATAAAGCTGATGCGCGCGCGATGTCGGGCGGCATTTCGGGGACTCCCGATGGAATTTTAATGAGCGGCATTTCGTCGACGCTGTCGGATTTTCGGAGTGACGCGTTAATGCCTTCCAAATGTACGTAACGCAACCTTCGTGCGAGGCTCGAGGCAAACAACGCCGTCCGAGAAACTCTCGCAAAAGCGAGAGAGCGAACTGCCGTCGCGCACGCACGACTTCGGGTGCCCTTTTCTTTCGGAGGGTGTCTTGCACCCGGGTTAAGATTAAAGGAAAATGTTCCCAAACTCGTACGTGTATAGGGCAGGAACGTATACCAAGTTTAGCGCGGCGAGTTGCGGCAAGAGTTGTGAGGTAGATCGTGACACGTGTGAGGTGGGAAATAATAAAATTAAATTATGGGCTAGAGCGACTAGGGTGTGAGAGGAAGAAGTTCGTCGTATTACATGCACAAAAATGCCGCGAAAAAAGTATTTTTTGTCTTCGAGCGTTATTTTCCCACGCACGATGTCAACATTCTCGTTGCGTTCGTTTTTAATTTATATTACGATCGTTTTGAATAATATACGCGCAGCAGGGATATTAGTTAATTCGGCGCGTTAATACATCATGCGAAATAATGTTTCATTAAAAAGTTTCCCTCGGTACCTCAAACTTTGCTCTTAAACTTGGCCTAAACTTTTTACAGTCTGTACATGTATTTAAACTGTCGACGTGAACTTTTACATTGTGTACATACATTCTCAAGATGTGTTGAATATAAAGCTTGTGCGTGACTGCGATTTATCATATATATTATTTAAAAAATGCAAATGCTTCAAAGTATTATTATTATTATATTACACATTATTATCTACATTCTTAGCATATTCTATATTTTTGTTTGTACAAGATATATTTATCATTAAATTAACAAAATTTGACATTGCATTCTAAAATATCTGTGTAAAAAAAGAATTTTTAAAGTTATTTTTTAATTGTGTTCTTATGAAGTGTTCTGTAAAGATAATCGACTGTTGTCATTAGATGCAGTAGATTACACCTTCACGTGTAATCTCAGCCACGTCCGTCTTTTAACAGATAATTATTTTCTCACTTCCTGTTTCCGAGCGGAATAAAGCGACTATTAGTATTTCGCGATTGGGTCTTACAATTGCATCAAGAAGGAGACGCGAACGAAACAACGACTTGGAATATATAAACCGCAGATCGCGGCACGAGCTCGATGCATTTGTCACCACGAAAAGACGTTGTGGCGAGCTGATATAAATAGGCCTCGCGGTGATAAACGACCAGTTCTTACGGCAAAATAAGCAAACACGTCACCGGCGACAGGATATGGTATGCGTAATGCGATATTATAGGTGTCCTTAGCTACGTCAGTTCGGGTCACCGTCTTGGTTCACCTCTGCCGGCCTCGGACACAACGAGGCTTGTATGTATGTTAGGTAAAGACGTATCTGCTCGTCCTGGAAGGATGTCGGTTAAGACTCGCGGGTCGTATTTTTATCCGTCTAGAGAGAGAAAAAGAGAGAGAGAGAGAGAGAGAGTGCAACGAGCCGCGAGATATATCTGTGTAGACGCGTCTATATTTACGTGGCGGGCGATTGGAGACGAAAGAAAGAGAGAACGGATGCGCCGTGCATCATCGTCGAATGAAAAATCTGGCGTTTCCTGATGAGAAACGATATTTATAGGGCCCATGCGCGCGCGCTGGCCTGTACGTGTTTGAAAATCATGAGCTCGACGCTGATAGTGATCCTATTATGGGTAGATCGACTCATCCGGTTAGCGTGCCAATGGCTGATGCTATCCCTTTGGAGGAGATTTTACGCGCGTATACTTGGCTTATAATAATCAGATATGTACGAACGAGACCCCGCGCGGATGAAAATCGCCGTGGCGAGTTGTAGGTAGGTGTAGGGCTCCGAGAGACTTTACGGTTGCTTATTTATTTTATTCTAGTCTGATTTATGTTACCCGACGCGTAGAGGGAACGCGAAATAGCTTCGCTTCGGCGCGAAACGCTTAAGAGATTGACTCCTCCGATCGTATATATATATATACAGGGTGTCTGATATAAAGTGTCACACCGATAACATGCAAGTAGATCTTGTCATTTGAAGACGATTTTTCCTCAACGAAAATGTCGAGGGAGGTCATCATTTTTTGCATGTTCCCAATTTTTGCCATCTTTATAACTCAACCTTATATTAAAATTTTATTAAAGTAAATTCTACTTGAAATTCATTGGAGAATGTGATTTTGTTAATACTTAATTTCCACAAGCCTGAGTTTGCGAAACTCCCTTTATTTTCAATCGCTTGTAACTCGAAAACGATTGACGTCTCAAGATTTTTACCGAGGAAAAATTGTCTCCAAATAACAACACATCTACCTGTATATTTTCGGTGTGACACCTTATGTCAGACACCCTGTATATACGTATATACGCACAGGCTCGGCTGGGCGATTAATTGCCAGGCGTATTGCTTTCGGAGTACTTCTCTCTCCGGGCGTAAGCGATTACTTATGATGCGAAAAAGGAAGAGGTCTCTGTCGCCGCGGATGCAAATACGGACGATAGAGAGAGAGTATCGATCCTATCTGGGGACCGTCGAGCTCATCGCGTCTCGTCGCGCCGGAGTCATCGGGAAAAGTCCTTAACCGCTTGGAATGTAACCAAGTCCTCCGCGAGCAAATAAACTGGTGGCCAGGGCAATGCGGTCGGCGCAAATGAAGCCGGCGAAATTTAATTCTATCGTCTATATCCGAAGAAGAGGACCTTCTCTCTCTCTCTCTCTTCTGCCAACCAACGCAACGTGTTGAATCGTTGCCAGCGGATAGATGAGAGAGAAATGTAATGTCCCGCTCGCTCGTGACCTACATGCGTATATACCGATTTTATGGAGGTATATTCCGAAACGCACTTCTCGGAGGAGCTCGCTCGGATCGCGTTCGTTTTCGCGAGCGTATATAAATTCGCCTTTATCATTATGCGCTTTCTAATGAGCCGCGACACGGTCCGCGAAGTCGAACACGCGAAATGTTACCGGCGCTTGTGCGGTCGACGGCCATTCATCTCGAAAGATCGCGCTCGGTTGCCAACGAGTATTTGAAATGCTGCCCAACTCATGCCGCGGAAAAGTCGCTTAAAACTTTCCAGTATGAATACGAATTCGCTCGGGGAACAACGCGGACAAATGCGACAAGTTTCATTTCTTATGTTTTTTGCTTGATAAATGTAATTTACTTGATAAGTCGTCAAATAAAAAAATATCTCAGCAATGTTATATAATATCAAATCGCAATCGTTTTATAATTATTATATGGAATTGAATTTAAAATACATTTAAGTTTATATAAATAAATTTATAATCGAATTGTCGAATATGTACGCTGTAAAAAAGATTTGTTAATTTGACTAAACCTTTCAACTAAATCACTATTTTGTTAATTGAACATATATTAGTGTTTAAGCCAAATATACGTTTTGTTAGATTTAATGTGTTACATTTGATTTAAATATTTTTGTATGTTTAATTAACAAAATAATATTTGGTTGAAAGGTTTAATCAAAAAAGGTAACAAATTTTTTTACAGTGTACAAGTGGTTACGATTTCACAATAATGGTTCATTTTCGCTAACGATTCCCTCGAAAACGCGTATACTTAACTATAAATACACGCAATTTTCCTCTCGGTGGCGAACCGCGTTTTTCCCTGGTCCTTCCCAATTAAATCCATCACGATGGAGGGCTGAGGCGAGCCGTACCGTCTCAGGGAAATCGGGCGTAAGAAAAAATTGAGCGGAGAAGAGGGATGAGAGGCGAGGAGGTGTCGGTGAAAACGGAAGTGAAACGTTACATCTGGCTTAACGGACGTGGGAGGGTAGGTATATAAGGCGTTCTATATTTACCGGATTCCTGTCGTCGCGCGATTCTTATATCGCGGCGATAAGCGCTCGTCCTCGACGACAGATTTACTCGGATGAGGGATATTTTCCTGATTCCACAGCGGGCTCGGCTCTCTCCCTTTGTGATTGTAAATCCAGGGGGAGATTACAGAGGGATAGGGGGGGGGGGTGTTTTGCGGAGAAATCTTAATTGGACAGTTTGTCGGAGTAGCCTGAGTTAAAGACGTTTGCGTGATAGAGAGCACCCACGGTAGGATTAATCAACTCGCCGCTATTATCAAGAGCAATACAAGGGGAGAGTAAGCTATCCTATATAAGCTTTGTGTGCGGTTATATAGAATCGCACTGCATTATAATGATATATTTATAGCTGCGGTTTTTTCTCTTTTGATACAAAAATTATTAATTTTATTAAAAAAAAAAAAAAAAAAAAAAAAAAAGATTTTTTTTATTTCACGAGTGATATTTCATGTTTTTAATCATTGACAGATTTACTGGAATTTTTAATTCCAATAATTTATCGATGATTAAAAATATATATTATATATGTCACTCGTTGAGTGAAAATTCCTGTTTATCAACAGTGAAAAATTTTCATGCCCGTGTACAAGACGAAAGATATACAGTTACAAAAAATGTAATCGATAATTGGAACTGCGTGCGAGACATTTTCGCGAAATGTAATAATTGGTAATTTGGCAATTTCGCTAATTAGATAAATTCATCATTACTCCAATTATCTAATCTATTGCAATTATTCCTACAATAATAATAATAATAATATTCTAGTAATTTAATACTCTATGATAATAATGCTTCTAATAATTCTAATTTCTAATAATAATAATTCTAATAGAGTATTTCATCTCGCTTTATGACGCGGTGCCGCGAGTTCTCTGATGTTCGAGTTTCGCGTAGAGATATACGTAACGCGTAAAGCGTTAAAGTCGAGGCGAGGATTAGCGAAGCAGAGAAAGAGAGAGAGAGGCTGCGCGATCTTCGCGAGATATCTTCTCTAGCAGACATGCAGGGGTTCGCGGCACGTGCATACGTTTTGTTTTGGTACAAATAGGAACACGGCGCCTTGGCACCGCGTGGATGAGTGCGGATTGGCTTGTCAAGTTGCCAGGACCTCGCGCGTATACGGGAGGATGCCCCCGGGTTTAGTCAGTGGCATTCCTAGAAGTCTCTCTCTCTCTCGCGCGCGCGCTCGCCGCATATCCGATGAATTATTGCGCCGATTTAGAGAGGCCTCCGGCCTCGTGAATAGCCGGAATAGTGACGCGCCTCGCCACTTCCTCGGCACCTTCATCGCCGATGGATGAAGCGGCTTCGCGACGGCTATCTCGGCGCCATGTGAAACTCTCTCTTTCTCTCTCGCACGAGAAAGCAATCCCATATATATATATAAAAGCAGCACTCGCGAGGGAGTACTCCGCTTCCGCGACAAGCCTTATTCAATTGTATCTCGATCGCTACCGAGGAGTATCGTATATGTGATGCTATCGATATATAAACCGCTTTAGGAGAGCTCTTGTTATACGTGCGACTTACGAAACAATAACGCTGGTATGAAGACATCTATCGGTTCTTACGGAATCTTATAGGGTACTCGGAAGAGCAATGCTTGGGATTTCTACTGGGGTATGTATGTACCTACATGTATATGCGTGTATAACTCAACAACAAGAGAGATAATTATAGATAAGAGATTGGTGAATACGGTATCGTAATGGAGCAATCGTAAAAACCGTAGAATCTTTCAATGTATACGATATCTCGATTCGATGAATCATCGCGATGATTTCGAAATGTTCGGTTCCAGCCGAGGTACAGCTTCTTTAATATCGAGTGCCGAGCACATGAATGTTTCTTTGTTGAAGTCAATCGAAACTTGTCACGTACGAGAAGAGTAAACAGCTTGTCGTTTGATCTTTATCGCGCTTACGACGTGATAGAATAATAAAGCAAAGTTGTGACATGGCGATGGGTGTTGCTGCTACACATTATGTATTTATATATATATATATATATATGTATAATGCGACTGAATTAATTAATTATCAATTATAATTCAGTAAGCAGTTAAAAATAGATTAGAAAGCAAAGGAGCAAAACTCCAATTCACAATCATATTTTATTTCAACAATTTAAATTTATTCGAGCTAAAGGGGAGACATTTCCAAGATTAATCGACGTCGATTACTATTAATTACTCGAAGCTAATGACCTGGAAAGTTTCCCGGAGAGATATATTATTTGAGGACACGTTAAATGATTTCGGAATGTGAATCCTCACCGATTCGCGGAGTTGGCGAATTAGAGATATCGCGAACGTGGCGGTATAAGCGAGAGAGCGTCTTCGGAAAGTTCGACTAACGCTGATCTACATGCTGGAAAGATAATGCATAATACATCTCTGAGGCGGCGGTTGGCGTCCGAGGGGTTTGTAGTCTGTGCAGTCATAAATTTGCAATAATGCAAATGCCTCGTAGCTTCCGTGCGCGCAGGCTTACTCTCGGTAGCCTACTTTACTGCACACCGGCGCAATGGCAGATGCAATGGTCGTAGTAGCAGGAGAATGCAACGAGATGCGTGCCTCCGAGGAATATCGGAAGAGAGAGAGAGAGAGAGAGAACGAGAGAAGATATAAGGTCGGCTTTTCGCTATTATCGGTCCGCGAGTCGTCGTCCGTAATTCTGTCCGCTGCAAGTTACGCGGGTAACCTTTTTCGCATCAGCGCGACGCCATGAGAGGATGATTATCCGGTAAAATGTTACTTCGCAAACGATATTTTTACGACAGCTGGTGACATTTGCGACGCGCTTGACGAACGAGCGATTCATACAGCGTTTATCGTTACTGCTTGATATTTTCCGCGATAATAAAACGAGTATGCGTATATGGGTGACTATATATAGTTTGGCATTTTTCGAGATACGTGTATCAAATCGCTTTTTAAAGTTTAAATAATTTGCACGGAGAATTTTCTCTCAGAATTTACTCTAAAAATCATGATAATTGTATTGGAAGTGTTTTATAAAAATTTCTCTAATTAATATTTTATCGCAATAAAAAATATTAATATGTACATAGTGAAATTAATCGAACATATATTTTATATACATAAATTTAATAAGTTTTAATATATATTTTATATCTCATTGTAGCAGATATTAATACTTTTTATTGTAATAGAAAAATATTAATCAGAGAAACTCTTTAAATAAAATTCTTCCGATACCATATATATATTATCCCACGAGTACTTTTTAATTACGCAATTTTTTTTCTCACAATTGATGAGCTTTCATTATTCGATCGCGCTCTGAATTTTCGTGGGCGAAACAGGATCAATACTCGACGGTCGCTTTACGATCGCTCGTACGAGCGTCTTTACGATCTAGATCGCTCCTTTTCGAGTCGTAGATAATATATATAGCCATGACGTGCGTCACGTGCGCAGTCAGAGTCGCGGAGACCACGTGCCATTAACCGCCGTAAGAGTCGAGAAGTGGCCTTCTTTCAGTGTTGTGCTACGCCCGACTTTTCTTCCGCTGACCCACACCGAGAGAGAATCGCTCGGAATCGCGGTTTAATGGCAGCGAAGATCACAATGACGTTGAAGGGAGAGATGCGTCGAAAGTTTCATGGAGGGTGCCACGAGGATGACTCACACAGTTTGTCCCCGCGAGTCGAGATTTATGCGCGTCTCCTTCGCGACACGAGTAAACGAATTTTTCCCTTACTATCCCTCAGCCCCTTCTTTTTCTTCGGACAGAAGAAGAAATGTTGGGAGGGAAGAGATGACGCTTTAATGTTAACGAAGGGCTTCGGCATTTTCCCCATCCTTTATGACGTTGTTACTTTGAGGATGCTTGCGAGGGAGTACGAATTACGATTGACGATACAGTTTTGGCGGAGAGAACCGACGGATTTCTCGGTAGATCGAGTCGCGGGATAAGAAGAAAATAAAAACGATATGTGTGTGTGTGTATGTAGGGTGAAATCCCTGGCGAGATAAGCGGAATAAACTGGTTATTGAAATTAGGTCGGGAATATAACGAAGTCTTGCCGAGAGGCAAATATTTCAATAGGAATACGAAATAAAATATGTAATGTTTCATATTCCTTCGCTTTCGTCGTATACTTTTATATTTCAATTCGACGTTTCCTAACGGAATTATCTCGTCCGATGAATTTCGTTTTCTATTTCGAGAAGGCGCGACTTTTAATCAACGTAGAAAGAAGTTTACCTTCCCATAAAGCATGATGTTAAAAGAAGAATGAGAGCTTTCGGGAATGACGTCGCGAGATCTGGTTCTCTCCTTGTTCCTGGTTCTCGTTCGATAGTCCCTTAAAGAAAAACAGACCGTGGCCAGATGCCGCTAAATTGGCACTCGAAGCCCGGAGCAGCCGTAGGCCGGAAACAACCGAATTGGGGGACAAATTTAATTTGGCCAAGGCGCGACGCGCCTCGCTAACAAAGCAGTCCGAAGAGACGATTCTTCCCTCTTTTTCTTTTTTTTTTTTTATCATAACTTGAGAATGATTAAGTCACCAGAAAAAATTGGATGCATTTAATTAATTTACCTATGTAATATATTCTTCAAACAATATAGTTGTCTCTCTCATTTAATTATTATAATTATTGTAAATATTTTACAATTCACATTTAAACGTTTAGACATTAAACAAGTTGATCTCCTCTCATCCGTCTTTCATATCTAAATCCGAAAGATATGAAAATTACCTCGATATTACATACTGGGGGGAAAACAAGAGTTAATATCGAATCGCCCGAGGAGAACTTGGTAATTTTCTCCTTATAGCTAATTAATCCATGCCTCCTGCAACAAGTCGCGGTTCATCACATGCAGGTATTTTACCCGCTATTTATATAGAATAATTGCTATTTGCGCCCGCGGAGCATATCCAAGCCGACAGTCCATATCTCGTGAGGTCGACGTGTTCGTTCGTTCCAACAAGAGCACTCCCGAGCGGAACTGGTCATCGGCAACGCGGACAGGGCTCGGACTCGATAAAGTGCAAGAGGTCGCATTCGGGAGAGAAAGAGAAGGATCGCCGCGAGTGAAGGAGAGAGCAAGCGGAAGATCGCGAGGATCGAGGGGGCCCGTAAGGTCACCGAGATATTTACATTGGTCCCTTCCCAGGACCGGCCCGGTATTATCAATATTCATAATCCGGAGCTGGAGACATCCGTGGAACGTGCAGCACGCCGGCTCGACCGCATGCGGCGCACGAACAGAGGCGAACGATGAGGAAAAAAATGAGGAAGGCCCCGAGAAGAAGCGGGAACACACAAGGGAGGCAAAAGCGAGCGTGTACAGACCCCGAGGAGGGTCCCGTAGAAGCGGCCGAGGAAAGGGAAAGAACGAGCTGACCGCAAAAGATCCAAATCGACGGGTAAATACGTTGTTGACTCTGTGGAGAGAAGCCCGAAAGCCAAATGGAATTCGGTTCGGTGATTTAGTGGGCGGTCTTCGGAGACCGCCGGCCGCCACGACTGCCTCCGCTAACCCTTTTTCCTCTGCTCTTCCTCACGATCTCTATACTGACATCTTGCAGCCGTTGCCACCGCGAAGAAGCATCGCGATGCAGGCTGCTACTGTGCGTGCCGATTCTTCTCGAGAGCCCTTTGCAGGTTCCGTTTGGATCGAAGAGACAAAATAAGGGAAAAGTGAGCAAGGCGGAAGACTATGAGAAATATTCTGGAACTGTCCATTCGAACATATATGTATATGTACCACAGTTTACTTAAATACACTGTCAAGAAAGATCTTTATATAGACACATATTTATGTATAGTTGATAATTATATTCTATAATTTATTTAATTATGCAGAAATATGTGTGTATATAAAAATCTTTCTTGACATCTTCGTATATAATAAATTTATGGACAATAATTTTCCATGAATTTAGAAAATAAAAATATCGAACGGGTCATATATTTCTGAGTAAGGTACACAGTGAATAAAGTTATTTCTATTACATCAGATATGACATCCAAGATATTTCTCTTCTTACAGAGTTCAACCTGAATTATAAAATTATACCTCGATCAATATCTTCACTTTTAGATCTTCTACATGAATATAAAAAAAGAGAGAAATATATGTCGAACAAACTGAGTATAAATAACTTTAAAACAGAAAAGCGTTCCAGCGTTTCCGGACTATTAGTAATCTCCGGTTAAAGTCGTTAAAAAAAACCCGAGATCTCTTTATTCCTTCGAACGTGATCGTTTTACTCGAGCATACCTACGTAATAGTGGGTCACGGAGAATATCGTTCCGAAAAGTCGTAGTCGTATCTGTGCCGAGCTTCTTGCGGCGGCAAGAGAGATTCGGGGAAGCGAACCAATTAGTGTTTTGCTCGGCTAATGAATCGTCGTCCGGGCCATTCCTGCTCCCAGTTGCAAGCAGGTTAGGTTGGGTTAAAATAGAAGGTATGTCTGGCTCGCTCTCGGAAAGGGGGAAACAGGGGAAGAAGAGGGAGATAGAGAGAGAATCAGGTTTTCGAGCGACCGAGTAAGTCCACGAAGCACAAAGGCCGAGCTACCTTGCCGAAGAAGTGGGTTATTAATTATCAGCGCTACCTCTGTCCCCTCAGCTTCATCCTACTCTTCCTTTACAACCGCCAACAGCTATCTTACCTATCGTCTTCAGTGCCTGCAGCTCCGAGTGTCCCGGTTCGGAGTCTCGCCAACGTACAAAATAGAAACGGAGATGCATCAAACATAACATTCGCACATCTCTCTCTTCGCGTATTTTCATCAATTATTCACATATAGAAAAAAAAAATACTATAATCTATAAAAATCGCAATAACGAATCTAATTTTCATTTCGGAGCAGTCACACTAATTTATGAATAAAAATATTTTCATTTATTATAGAATCCTGTTGTAAAATAACCGACATGAACGTAGTGTAATATTGCGAATCGTAAAGAATTATTAGGTGATAATATAATAGCTGGGAAATCTCTTATTCACATTTCGCGAGCGTCATAAAAAACCCACGATTGCTTTCATCGCGCGTAATACTTGCAACACGATATTCGCGCGCGCCATGTCCCTTCTGTTCTCTTCGAGATTACGTCTTTATCACTAGATTGCACAATTTTGCCATTCCAGTCGGAGATTAGCCACGAGATATCCCGACGAGTGTGTTGCACACGTACGTGTTTTCCCTCGCTGCGAGTCGTAGCACGGAAGCATTCCGTGGTTAAAGCCGCGATTGCCGCGATACTCGGGTGGAAAATGGATACTTGGCAATGTACTTCTTATTGGATGACGATATACGGAGAATTCATAGAATACTGTATATACCCTTCGAGGTATGAGAGATTAAAACCGCCGAGAGAGAAAGGGAGAAACGCACATAGAGAATGGAGAAAAAGACTGCCAGGAGAAGCGAGTGCGAGCGAGAAGCTGAAGAGGAGGACCTTGAACCTTGGAAGATCCTCCGATCGCCGTTGCGCGAGTTCGTTTGCCTAGCGGAGCGAGATTTATACCTCAATTGCTGCGAACCTCGATCAGAAGTGCGCGTGCAAATACTAAGTGTCACCAATACTCCGAAGCGATTGCATCTCGTGACGTTTGAATGGTCACGCGTGCAACCGAGTGTTATTAATCGAATCAATCTGCAGACGCCCGTCGTAAATATATATATGTATGTGTACATATAACCCTTCATTATTTTTATTGATCAATTATTTATAATTTCCATAAATTAAAGTAAGAGCAACTCCGACGAGATCCCCAATCACGACCGGAGTGACAGTAGAAACAACTCTCGGGCGACGTTAACAACGTTAAGATCACTCTCTCGTGTAATTACTTCCTGTAATAAGATAAGGCGCCGCGACGTTGATGCATTAAGTAGAATTCAAGCTTTACATTTCATAACAGCCGTGACTCGATGTCCATGCAACTGACAAACTTACTTGGGAGAAAATTAGCTCGCTGTGACGCCGTCGATCTAAGACCGCTCTTGTCTATAATGCGACTGTTACTTCCAACTACCATAAGCGAGCGTGTGCGATCAAATTTACGAGCGCCCACATTGTCCTGGGCGTCTGAAAACGATCGATGCGATGACGTACGACAGGTACGATGACACGCGGATTACGACCAGCGCGTGTCGGACACGAAAGGGTATATATATGTGAACACAGCCGTCCGTCGAGCAATAAAACTCGCTATACGTGCATCCCTCGTAAGACACGCGTCGAGATGTACATACATATTACGGCCGTCCTACAACATTCTCCGACGTCCTTTCATTCGCTCCGAATGACACGCGAATTCATTTATCGCGCGCGGGAATCTGCTCGATATCTCGTCGAGGCTCGAGAGAGTCGCGGAGAATTCGACCGCGACGATTATTGATTAAATTCGATTGAATATTATCGGGATATTTTATCTCGGTGTACGCACCGAGATTTTAATTCGCTTATTCGACGCATTTATCGGGGGAATTCCGCGATCCAGATAGATTATCTGGCGTTAAAAAAATCGACGAAATTGAATTCTTTCCCGCGAATTAGCCGATCGTAGGAATTGTGCGAGTTCGAGAGTTACCACATCCGCGCGATGCCGTATATAAGCCAAGGTGATAAATCAGCCGATTGCGAGAAAGACGGTATTATGCATTCTAAACTCTGACACTTTCGCCCATCGATCTAACTAATGGCGGCCCTCTTAGCTGATCATAGGCGCTCGTTACCGCCTTTAGGCAGTAAAAGTCAACTTTGTATTTACGATCAAAGGAGAGAAGACGATAAAAAGGGACGACATCATCGTTCCAAAAATCTTGTAAGACACTCGCGTCACGAAATTTTCGTTTCTACATCTCGAGATCTTCTATTAAATCGTGCGGCGATATTTTTAAATATCATTGCGCTTTCTATTCCGCTTTTGAAGCCTATGAAGAATCGACAACGATATTTCGATCGATAGAAAGTTCCTTTCGGAGGAGCGCGCAAAGTTTCGTGTCGATTTTAATTGAACAAATCCCGCGGTATCGTTCCTATTAAAACCTCTCGCTTCGCCCACTCGTGTAGGAATAAATGCGGATCAGGAACGATTAATATCGCATTTGCCGGCCAATCACGGATGTCCGTTCTCGCCTTTGAGGCGCTGGAGGCGAACGGCTCGAATGATATTTACGATCGGCGGGGCCCGAGGCTCGTTCGTAGACACCGACTTTCTTAGTCACAATGTAATAATGCGCCTTACGTTCAACGTGCGCGCGTTTACGAGACGTCGTCGGGCGCATTTTACCAGGTAAACGTAGGCGGCAACACCTGGAGAGTAATTTACGGACGCGAATTTACCGTCCTTTGTCCGGCACTCGGCACTTTTCTACCGTTCTTTGAAACCGAGAAATGTTTTGTTGATGATTCGCGCGAGAACGATCTCGCGAAACAATTTCTGCATGAGTAAATGAAATACAGAGAAGACAGGCGTTGACTTTGATGACTAAAGCTCGTTTAAGAAAAAGAAAATGAGTAATCATCGCACGCGATTATTAATACTTTCTTATATGTAAATATAATATATTAATAGATTTTTTATTTAATATATATTAATTATATAATTAATAAATATTTTTGAAATTAATATTTTTGTACTATAATATTTCGTCAAATTTCTATTTTATTATTAACGTTCAGCATCTATAGGAGATATACCTATATGGTACACTATCTTGGTATATGCTGTGCACATAGTGTCTTGAAACTTGAAATGATTCATATTCGAAGATCAAACGGTTCCTCGGAGAGGAAAGCCCTTAAAGTGCCACTTAAACGTACCATTACCTAGCCAATGCAAAATCGGAATGCGAATTGCATCGTCGATGTAGCAGTACCATTCTCCAATTTGACCGGATCTCCCGTTTAATTTTAACAACAATGTGACCGAGACGGTCGGAGTGTACAAACTCCGTAACGAACAGAACAATAAAGGGAGTAGATGGAAGAGTCGCGGCGTAATGAAGGAGTAAAAGAGAGACAGAGAGATGCCATGCATACATACATATATATATATATATGTATATATTGTATATATGAGAGGAAGGGTTTACCATGCACACCGCGTGACGTTCGGACCCGGAGGGTACTCATTCTCTTAATCTGATCGCTTAGCCCCGGTTATTATGCTATTACGGCGTATGACTTGACGAGTTCGAAGGCAATTATCGGCAGTTAGATTTCCAGGCTCCGACACACCGCGCCATGGACAATGGCCGGTGAAAGGCGAAGGTTCGATCGATATCTCGCACTCTCGGAGAGCAATGCGAGCCACGTCGCTGCTACTTTCCGGCGTGGCCCCGTTGCTGCTGCAGCAGCAGCAGCAGCGGTTGCTGATGCTGCCGATTCGTGATTGCCTGCTCTGTGTGCGGCCGTCGCGATTACTAGCCCTCGAGGAGCGCTATCGATCGGAAGATCAAGATCGAATGGTCGGTAGGAATCTCGCGTTTGAAGCTCATCGATTATTTCAGTCCCTCGGAAGAATGAACAGGGAAACTCGATGAAAAAACTATTCCGATATTGCACGATATTCAGTGTCGTAATTCTAGGAATGAAATTGTTAGAACATATATTTTTTGTTATCCTAAGAATATAAATAAAATCTAACGCAGAGAGAATTTTCTCTTAGAATTTATCCTGTGAAAATCATATATGGTAATGGGACAATATATTATTGATATAATTTTATAAGAGTTTCTCTGATTAATATTCACCACAATAAAAATATTAAAACATATTTTATATCTTGTGGCGAATATTAAATTGGATATTAAAATTCTTGCAATTGTCCCAGCACGATTACCATATGATTTTCAGGGTAAAAATTCCAAGAGAAAATGCTCTCCGTGTATATATAAGGATAAAAATGCGAGGGATCTCCTATGTATATATATATATATATATGTTCGGCTGATAGAATCGCGAAGAAAATCATCGTACCGCGATCGATTAGGGATTAGCCGCAATTTCGCTAATCACGCTCGTTTCACGCTTCCTTGGCGAACCGCGGAACGACTCTCAGCCACCCCATCGCATCGGTGCATCGCGATAACGCCGCAAATAAGCAAAGATTCACGACGTCGGGCACGTGCGTGGAACGTGGGCGGTACACACGTGGCATTAAGTCCGTCGTGCATGGAGCCTCGAGAGTTCGATATATAAACGATTCTAGAGCCCCGATTCTAGAGTCGCTGATCCGTCGAGTAGAGGTCGATGATCGCCGATGGTTAAAACGGGAACGTCCCGTAGGAATAATTAAATGCCTCCTCCTTTCACGGCGGATAAAGACAATGGCCCGCCGCGTTAAGATAAGGTCGTTACGTCGAGAGATTAGCGGAGGATAGCGCGAGGTTTCTCTCCTCCCTATATGCCGTTATCGCGGTGTCGATATTGACGAGCGCGGGATTCCTGATACGAGAGAGATGCCACCCCAAAACGGACCGGTTGCACGATCGAATTAATCCGCGGTATCGGGATGGTACATATGTAGATTGGAACGCGTTTTCTCTTTCTCTCTCGGCAATCGAACAATCGCGCGGACCCGAATGCTCTCCCGGGAACCGGCAGGAAGAGTCGTTTGTTTTCAGCCACCGAGCCCTTTTTGTGTTTTGTGTACGCTCGAGTTGCGGTTCGCAATCAAATCCCCGTCGAGGACTTTGTCGTTTGACGCCTGTTGACGGCCGGCATCCATTTTCCGTAACTCACGGACAATCGCTGTACGCGATGCCGGTTCCGCGAACGCGATGTTGTATAACTATACAAAACCGATCAGTCTGGTTGTCTATATAACACTATCGGACCGGGGAAAAAATTGCATTGATAAAGATGGGTTTGATGTATAATCTTGAAAAATATATATATATATCGCACGTTTCAAACTTTCATCCAGATATAATATACTTATCTTTCCACGTTTCGAATAGGTAGTACAAAGTGTTATAAATCATCCGCGGTAATTAAGATTATAAATGACTTTACGAGATAATATAATAGCGCTATAACTGTTGCTTTAGCAGAGAAGATTTTAGTGAGATAATCATTATGATTGTTAGCTTTTCTTTAAAGCAATCAACAACTGCATCGTATGGAAAGAAAGAGCGCGAGTTCTTATTGTTAGACAAAATCCCGAGAAAAATACTAGATTATTCGTCTCTTGTAATTTTGTTTCTAATAAGAATTACAGTATATTAAAATTCTCAAGTCTGAGATATAGATATCTCTAGGACGATGAAAGGGACTCGCTCTCGAGATTCGACTGGCGCAAAACGAGGGTAAATTGCATTTCAACTTCATTGTTCTCTGTCGATTCACAATGCCGACCGGAAGTCGGTCGGTAATGGGACCCGTAGAAGAGAGCAGCGCACTTGTCGCAATAAAACCTCTTCCCCTCCCTGTATATTCTCCCTTCTCTCCCGCTTTATACCTCGGCTACGTACCTCAGTCATCTTAACTACCAGACAGGACATTCACACCGGGCGATACAATCGCGAGAGAGGAAGAGAGAGAAAATGAGAGATGGAGAGAATCTCTCCTCTTCATCTTACATTTACATCCATCTCGTCGGCTACTCCGCCTCATCCCTCTTATCCCACGCGCATAATTTCTCATCTCCGCAATATGCGAACGAGCGCTGACGCCTTTTGCAATGACTTTTATCGTGCATCTAGGAGCGTACAGTTTTTATTACGTTTAAATTTTTTTCAATATTTTATCGAATAAAAAAATTACTTATTATTCGAATTTACTTCAATTTATTTTTTTGTTTTCAATTGTACTTTTCCGAACGAAATGTACCTATTTATTTTAGATTCGGAAATGTCTTAAATTTATTACATCCTTGTAATTTTTATGAAATATCCATGACAATTAAATTGATGTTTTATAAAATATATTTTACGAAATAAATTAATTTAAAAAAAATCTGTAAAGATATACTTCATGAGCAACGTTTCAATCGGCGTTATAGCATAAAAGAGTGGAGCTCTTCATCGAAAATCCTGACCTTTATCCGTGCGTCCCCAACTCGCTCTCGTGACGGTACGTACGGTAACGATTATCCTGATCGCGGGATTAAGGGCCGCGGCTTGTCGTGCCGAGGTTGAGCTATGGCATGATCCTACAGCTTAAGGCCGTTTGTCTGTCGGCGCGCGGCGGCTGAATTTAATCGTCTGAAACGTACCGCGCTCTCGGGAGCAGCGCGCCACTGGAATCCTCCCTGTCAGATGACGAGACGTTAAACGGTATCCCTGGAGGTATTACCAGTCCCGAGTACGGAACGCGCGAAGGAAGGAGATCCCGAAGACGAAGAGTAACGCCTCGCCTCTCGTATTCCCCGTATCGCCGCGCTACGAATGTCCCGCGAGTTCAAAACAAACGTCTCCGAGAAGGATGTCATCAGACAAGACGTGATAAACGTCGAGGCGCGTCGGAAAATATGAGAGTGCGCCGCGCGAGACCCGTAAAGTCGCCGAGTAATTTTTATCGCGCATATAGAACGTGTCTCCTCTTTCTAATTTTTTTGTATTACACGTGCAGGCAAAGTGGCACTTTGTGTGCGTGTTTTCTGTGCGGAAAGCGGCCGATTTCCCACGCCGCCATCTAGCGGCGACGCGGTGAGTGAATAAGCCGCATTCAAAGCCATTGCCCACGGCTATTCCCGCACCGTGCCGCCGCAAGATGGCGGTGTGCGATCGACCACCTCGCGCACAAAGCCACTTTGCCTGCACTTGTAATACAAAATAGTATGTGTATCACGTGCGGATTGACAATTGTTCATTCGTCTTCGGCTCGTGCATCCATTCCCCGCACTCATGACCAATTGTCAACTTTCCGCACTTGATGCACAATATACTATTCTCCCAAATTTGTCCGTCGTAAACGGATTCCTACACGGCGCGAGACCCGAACGATGTAATAAAGAGAGGAAATGATCGCGCGCAGAAACACGAAATGATGAGATTTACAAAGGAAGGAAGAGCATAAAATGCACCGTTTAAGCTTCGCTTAAAAGTTTAACCTTCCCCATTCGTTATTCCGCAACGATCAATTCTGACATTGATGCGGACGGATCCGAGAACACTCGAAGAGGCTCGTCAGGGAATCCTCTTTTGGTAACAAGTTAGATACGCGAGAGGAGGCTCCTATAATATACCTCTCGCGAGAGGATGACTCAGACGACGAATGTAAGATCCGTGTGGCTTCCTGGGGAGATCAACGGATCACCGGAGAGCTCACGGAAGGATTCGCCGACCGCGCCTGCAACGTATCATCCGGATCGTATCGTGGCGGAGTCCGTCCGTTTTCTGGAGGTCGCCGAAGGAACATAGACGAAGGTCGAGGATATGCGCGCGACCGCACCTACGCGGCTTAACCTCTCGCACACGTATACGTGGGGCCGCCGGGGCTTTATTTGAGAAACGTGCCGCGGGAACACCCCGGGAAGCTTTTCGGGGTAAAAATAGCGGAAATTGCATCTCGACGGGGTGGTGGATGAAGCCCAGTCGCCGGTCTGTACGTGACAGTCGCGCCGCGCCACCTCGCCACGTGAACGGTGGAGAGAAGGGAACAGACTGACACCTTGTGTCTGTATACTGTCGTATATTTGGATGCGGTGTTGACTCTTTACAGCTGTTACCTACGCGGGACCAGCCGTATTTCACCACTCCATCTCGGAACCCGGGATAAAACTGGACCGACTTCTTTTTTCTCCGCTACGGAGTTTGTTATTTTCCATGCTCTCTCTCTATCTCTTTCTCTCTCTCTCTTTAAAATCTAATACATATATGCGCAAGGCGTCTCTAAATTCTGTACTTAAGTTCGCGTAAAAGAAAAAGAATTTTTCTTTTGCAACATTTAATTAGCCACCGTCTCGTAATTTCTTTGTATAAAATAATTTTATATATTTATTTAAAATTGTTATAATAATATATAAAAAAATGAAATTATTTTGTATTCTCTATATAGCTAATAAAATTATTACTTTTTGATCGCAAAGTGCGATTTAATCGTCTTCTACTAGACGAATCGCGACGCTGAGGCCCGATTGTCGTTCCACGTCCCGAAAGTTTCAGAACAAACTCGACAGTGACAACGAGTGCCATCGAGATTCGTCTTTACGACGCTCGAGTTTTCCACTGAATAAATTTCAACGTTATCATCGTCAACGGAACCACCGGAGGGGAATACTCGCGAGCCTCTCGCTGATTGCTCGCTCGCGCGGGCAAGAATTCTGATTTCTTAATCCATAATGCATGAACCGTTTAAGGAGCGCTTAGTCGAAGACGTAAACTAATGTAGCGGATTGCCGAGCATTGGGATGAAAATATCGCTCGGAGCTTGTTTCTCTTCAAAGTTTCGCGTCAAAAAAAGAAACCCGGATTCTCCGCATGATTCAAGATTCGCAGAGAGATTGAAAAAAATAACGGGTGGGCAAGAGGAAACGCGCACTATTGACCGTGAAATTGCAGCTTGGACTGACGGAGCTTGGAACAGCTCGTAAAACTAAGAATAACCAGAGAAAGACTCGACATTTCTATCGGATAGGCAAGAGATTGATGCTAGTTCAACCAGGACATTCAGTGTGCCTGAACTCGATCTTCGAGGGTGTGCATTGTATGTACACGTGTGTATGTAAGTGTCCTCCCACGCGTGTACAGATAATGGTACATCCGCGTATCTTGCGCGAATACAAGTCGGTATCCCTCGTTCCGGACGTCGTCGTCGTCGTCGTCGGTGCTCGAGCGAGCGTAATCGCGTTGCTGTAAACGATTTTCTGCTCGATGTGCGTTGCCGGACACGCGTTTCGCGTGGTTACTAGAGACGCGTGCGATGCTTTATCGGATTTCAAAAGAAACACGATGTCGGTCGTAAAGGATCTATTAAGTGCCCGATGCTTTTTAAGAGATAATTTTATCGCCATTTAGCCTTCGCCTTTCCACTTCACTGTAATGAAACGGAAGCTTATATCCTTCAATGAAAACATATATAGCCTCTTTCTTAAATTTAAACTAGAAAAAAGCAAGAAATATTTTATTTTAAGAAAATATTTCTTATTTTTAAATTTATCAAAGAAATATTTAAAAAAAAAATCCTTTTTTAATCTACCAATATATTGAAATATTATATCTTGAGGAGATAATAAAAAGATTGATGGAATATAAATTTACTTATGATAAGAAATAGAATCTAATTTAAAAATTCTTTATCGCGTATAAAAAACGTGTATAATTGCTATCTGACGCAACGCCATATTACAACACATTAAGTCGGGGATTCGTAATTTTCCGCACACAATTCCTTCCCTTAAAAATGCCCGTACACGTTGCGCACGAATATTTAAACCGAGGGATTCTTGTTACGGAGGGAATAAGCGTAGATGTATCACGCTACCAAATACAAGCCGCGCGGAAAATAACGGGATTATCTTCAAAACAGACGTGTAATTTTCGTATCTAAGCCGTCCTTTAACTTCGTGTTCAATGTGCTAAGTGGTCTTGTCCGGCATGTTTCTCGCGTGGCTGCCGGAGGTTCGCCGACAATCGTCTTTATTAGCGTTTCAGAGTGAGAGACACTACCGAGCGCATAGGGAGAAAATTTCTTCTAAAAGAGGGAACGCGTCGATATTTTAATTATACAATACGGAATCGCGTGAGAAGCCGCCGTTAAACGCTCGCATGCGGAATCTCTTTCGTGGCAAACTATCGTAAACACGAATGCGTTCATCATTTTCACGCGCATGTGCGTAATTACATTCGTGTGGACGGGCTTTGCGCTGTTTCTTCAATATCACTACGGGCGTATCGCAATTTTATTAAGTTAGCAACTTAATATTAAACGTCATTATCATTCGTAACACGCGCAAGGAAATATCAACAATCTTGCATAACTGAGATTAACTCGCTCGAATGTGATTACTTCATAACGAAAAATATCTTCAATACATATATATATTTCATGCGTCAGTAAGGGAAAACGTCATACATTATCGTTCATTGCACGGTCAAATGATTACTCGATGAAATAAATATCTTTAACTCAGAAATAAATATTTTTATCGGCTCTCAATATAAACAATATAAATATCATGTTTTCTAAATCGGCCAACAGAGCCAAAGAACGAAAATATATCTTTAATGATGGTAGTAATTTAATCAACCAACTCTGGCTATTTAATAATCTTTATTTAATATTCACGACGTTTCGGCCATGGGTTTCGGCCCTTATCAAATGCTACAATTTATAATAATGACAATTATTAGAAAATTAAAAAATTAATTAATTAATTAAAAGTAACTGAGTAACAATAAATATTTCCACACATTAATATGTATCCTACCTAAAACACAACTTTCTATATAGAAACTTAATTTCTGATCTTAAAATGTGACATGATATAATGTGATACAATTAACTATATTATTGTGTTGGTTACAAGCTCTTTATATACTCATTACTTTGATCAAACTAAATTTCTAATAATTGTCATTATTATAAATTGTAGCACTTGATAAGGGCCGAAAAGATTATTAAATAGCCAGAGTTGGTTGATTAAATTACTACCATTTTTAATTATCATCTGGTGACTTCAGAGATTTTTACATCTTTTATATATCTTTAATATTGCATCACTTTGTAATTACTTTCGACGATTCGATCGTATCGGTGTTACGTCGGCAAGAGGAAACGTGCAAATCTGAAAATTAGCCGTGCGTTCGAGCTTATCTTTGAACAGGGGTTCGTGAAGCACGACGAAACCGTAAGCATCGTTTCGGACCGGAGCTCCATGCACGAGCGCCGCGTCGTTTTTCGCCCGATCGGAGAAGAAAAAAGTCGTACGGAGTGACGGACGGATGGCGAGCGCGTTCCACACGGAGTAATTTCGCTAATGGTCTTGAATTGCGACGGCGCGGCTCGCCCCTGCTCGTTCGACCCCTGGGTCCATCACCGGACTCCGGCGGTGGTAGAGGTAATTCGCCGCTGGAAATTCGGAAATTAAATTGGTACCTACGAGAAGGCTCCTTTTAATGCGCGTAATTACGTGATTATGCCGCGGAGGGGTTCGAAACGGTTTGAACTCGGCGGCTCGCATTAAAGTATATCGCCACGGTGTCGAGGGGGGATAAAAGAGAGGGAGAGAAAGCTAAAGAGGGCTCATAAATTTGCGTACGTATATGTGTGTGTGAGTTATAACAAGAGGAAATACAGCTTATGCGTTGTTATGAAAACAGGACGTGGACGCCGGTTCATGCCAGTCGCGGACGAGTTTTAAACATGACGCGAGTACACATGCAAATGCACGACTTGAAATATATTTTTTTTTACTTTGTCTTTCGTGAGGCAAGAGATGGCTCAATATACAGCGTAATGTTTCGGATGTAATTTTGTATCTCATTTCACCGACTCATTTCATCGTGCACAAAAGTAAACTACCTCAACGAAAAAAATTACAAAAATATAAAAATTATCTTGATACATTTTCTACACCTCTTCTTTAAAGAATTTTTAATTGCTTCTTGTACTTTCTTTTATTATTTTATTATAGTCACTGTCATCCAGTGTGAAAAACATCTCTTGAAATGCCATCAGAAAAAAAACGGAATGTTTTATACAGAAATGAGTTTATATGAGATAATTAATCAGCGTTATTAACTGTACATCTCTAATTAATAAACTCGTCAAATTGATCTAAAATGCGATCAACGAATTCTGTATAAAAATCACATCGCCCAACAATTATAATAAAAATCACAATTCGTAAAATTGCACCAGACCGCGAGAAGAATTATGCGAATTATGTTACGAGTATATAGAGTCTCATCTCAGATTGTCAAGTGCCGCGTCTATGTTCCAAGAAGAGATCTGCTCTTCGTCACAATGCCGGATCATTTGTTTTTAGCACATCATCATATGTGTCAGAGCGATAAATTACGGGAGAGCGTCTGAACGACGGTCGAGGAACAGCGCGATTAATTGTTCTATCTGTGTGGCACTTAACGGGGTAACGGGCAATGAGTAATTCTCGCGTAATATTAACCATTAATTGCAACATTTGTTTTGTTAATTGACGTACTATCCGTTTAACGATATGCGCGATGCGTTACACGCTGCACCGCGAACGATTAGCGTCATGATATGCAATGGCGCGCGATTAATTTCACTCCTAGATAAGCCGGGGGAACACACGATGGATTATATACTTCTTTTAATTAAGCGAGAACATTTATGCTTTCACGGGATTACCGAGTTACGCAATCGCCGCATATGACGTTACGGCTACTTTCGAGGGAAAGTCACGCTTCAAGAGCCTTTACGATCCGATGGGACTGATTCCAATCGGGTTACTAGCCGCAATTCCATTCCGAGAAATTCCAGATCTAATATATCGTACGTATGCGGGATATCCAGCAGACTCGATGAAAAAAATTCCCTGACTTTTTCAGATTTTCCGAGACCAGAAATTCATTTTTTCCCCGACTTTTTAGTATTATTTTTTTCAAATATGTAATTTGCATATATCTATATGATAAATGCACAGATAATATATTTAATAAAATATTTATTTAATGATATTTATTTAATAAAAAATTTCAAATTATTGATCAATAGTAAAATTTCCTAACTTTTCAAATTCCCTGACCGCTAGACATCCTGGTATATGTGAATCGTCGAATCCGGTACGAACGTCGAGTTACCGAGTTTCGCTAAATAAATTTCGGAGAAAAAGAGATTTAGACGTTGCTTCGTCTCGATTTCAGAGGGGAAATGAGGATAAAGCGATTCTTTTTCAATTTATATGAAGAGTGAAAATAACGATGATGATACTCTCTCTCTCCTTCCGAAGGCGGACGGGCAAAGGACGTCATTTACAACGGGAATATATGAATGCCCGAGTGGCAGAAGATATCGGGCGATATTATCTCGCGGCAGGTTCGTAATGGTAAATCCCGACGATGTATATTTTGACTTCTGCTACCGCCCATCTTAAGCCGGAAAATATAATGCCGCGTGATTTACAACTCGGATGGTTGGGCCAAATCACCTTTTTCTTTCCTCCTCTCGCGCGCAGTGACAGGTCTCTATTACTGTCAATGAAAAGCAAACATCGGCGCGAAATACGACGGGCAGCTCGCAATAAGAATGCCGTAAACTTTCATTTCCTGCCACGTTGCGTCATTGTGTTATGTCCCCGTGACTTTTCCCATCCGCGTGTGTACACTCTGCGAAAATCCCGAAAGGTCGAGAGGGAATAAACGTCGACCCGATACCGCTCGCGAAAGCTCCGACTAATTATCATATCTTACGACGCGAGGCTGCGCGAAGGTATTTGTCAAATTGCTATTTATAGATACGCGGAACACGCGTGCTTGACTCCTTGCCATACCGATCGACTAAGGGAGAAGGAGAAAGAGAGACATGAACGAGAGAACTAAAAGGACAATATATCTTCGCGCGCACCAGAATACGGATACTTAGTTGTCACCGGCAGAAATAGTTTCACGTACGAGAAGACTTTTTTATGACATTCGCGACGGAGAAGGAAGAGGAGGAGAATTATTCCCGTCCTGTTCTTCATTCAGTGACTTACGGGACAACCGCGCCAACCTCCCGACCTGCCCATTCGTCGTTGTTCGATCCTTATCCGCGAGATATTATCGAGATGACGGGGCCTGTAATTTAATCTAATTAATCACATACCGCGGCATTGTTCACGCGCTCCGTGGCATTAAATTCGCACGAGCGTGGCGGATTAAAATTACCTCGTCGCTTATTTAACCGAACCAGGCGTTCGAGTACCAGGCGCTTACTTTAATCCCCCGGTCCGAGAGATACATTGTACACGATACCTGATTATATTCGTTGTACCGCACAAGCCCCATTTGTGTTGCCGGCACTACACGATTTGCGCCATAGCGTTCTCGCAGATTCGTTTAACTGCGTTCGCCCCCGGGACTTCCGGCGACACTGATTCCTATTGTATTACGCGCGCAATATTGCCTGGCTAATATATAAACTAGATAGTAAATTTTCCGATATATTCCCCTCATTAATTAAAACGCATGTTTGGGAAATTATCAGGGCGGTATATATAATCGATGGAAAATCTTGGGAGAAATAAAAAATAGCGAGTAAATTATATATATAAGATCCTCTGCAATAAAAGCAAATTTTTTTCGCAGAATCACGCACGATGTGTTTAAAACACCATTATAACTTTCCGAGCTGCTCGAATGGAAGTGAATCGCTTGAAAGTTCGAAACGATTTTCATTCATTCCAATCGCTCCGTGCCAATTGGTGCAGACGCATTTCAACGAATCTCTTTTTTTTTTTATACTATAGCTGCACACACGATCGATTGCCGCATAACAATGCAACTCTCCCGCAGCAACTAATAGATACATTTATCAGCCTCCACGCACGTATACTCGTATTTCGCTCGCGTGTACCCTCCCCGAACTAGCGCTATGCTCTCTTTTCTCCGACATTGGCGAGAGACTCCGGTGGCGGTTCCTCTCATCCGTGTGAAAACGTGCGGCAGAAAGAGAGCAAAATGAGGAGCGGGCGCTTGAGTTATGACGGTCGTGGCCCGAAAAATATTTCGCGAGCTTTATAATCCACCGAGAGCGTTTCGTCGGGGAACGAAAAACGTCTATGTATAAATACGAAGCGCACACCGGGTATATAAACATATATAAATGCGGGCGAGAGCGAAGGGAGAGAGAACCACCGCGAAAAATGTCTCGATGGACGTGATACTTTCCTTGCCGCCCTTAAACGCCGTCTTTCAAATAGCTTGGGAGCGCATTTATATGCAGAGTGCACTTTCCGAATATGCATAAACCTTGGGAAAGAGCAGAGGGCGGCCACGTAGATACTAAGAATTCTCGCGCGATATACCATATACCTCGTTCGTAAAGTGCGGATGGGAAATGCCGCTTAAAAGCGAGTGGGGAAAAAATTGAAATTCGATACATTATTTGTTAGATATGCGTATATACATGCTCAAAAAAATATGCCAGAATAATAAGCAGAACTCTTGAAAATCGAGCGTATTTATTTTAACTATCAAGAATTCGAGAACTATGGGGAAAAAAGCCAGAACTCTCAATTATTTATCTTCCATGAAATGATATGATGTTAGTGGGGAAAAAATTGAAACATTCGATACATTATCTGTTGAATATACGTATATACATGTTTAAAAAAATATGCCAGAATTATTTCGTAATAAGCAGAACTCTTGAAAATAGAGCGTATTTATTTTAACTGTCAAGAATTCGAGAACTATAGGGAAAAAGCAAGAACTCTCAATTATTTATCTTCCATAAAATGATATGATGTTAGTGGGAAAAAAATTGAAACATTCGATACATTATCTGTTGAATATACATATATACATGTTCAAAAAAATATGCCAGAATTATTTTGTAATAAGCAGAACTCTTGAAAATAGAGCGTATTTATTTTAACTGTCAAGAATTCGAGAACTATAGGAAAAAAGCCAGAACTCTCAATTATTTATCTTCCATGAAATGATATGATGCTAGTGGGGAAAAAATTGAAATTTGATACATTATCTGTTGAATATACGTATATACATGCTCAAAAAAAATATGCCAGAATTATTTCGTAATAAGCAGAACTCTTGAAAATCGAGCGTATTTATTTTAACTATCAAGAATTCGAGAATTATGGGGAAAAAAGCCAGAATTCTCAATTATTTATCTTCCATGAAATTATATGATGCTAGTGGGGAAAAATTGAATTTCGATACATTATCTATTGAATATACGTATATACATGTTCAAAAAAATATGCAAGAATTATTTCGTAATAAGCAGAACTTTTGAAAATCGAGCGTATTTATTTTAACTGTCAAGAATTCGAGAACTATAGGGAAAAAGCCAGAACTCTCAATTATTTATCTTCCATGAAATGATATGATGTTAGTGGGAAAAAAATTGAAACATTCGATACATTATCTGTTGAATATACATATATACATGTTCAAAAAAATATGCCAGAATTATTTTGTAATAAGCAGAACTCTTGAAAATCGAGCGTATTTATTTTAACTATCAAGAATTCGAGAATTATGGAGAAAAAGCCAGAACTCTCAATTATTTATCTTCCATGAAATGATATGATGCTAGTGGGGAAAAAATTGAAATTCGATACATTATCTTTTGAATATACGTATATACATGTTCAAAAAAATATGCCAGAATTATTTCGTAATAAGCAGAACTTTTAAAAATCGAGCGTATTTATTTTAACTATCAAGAATTCGAGAATTATGGAGAAAAAGCCAGAACTCTCAATTATTTATCTTCCATGAAATGATATGATGCTAGTGGGGAAAAATTGAAATTCGATACATTATCTATTGAATATACGTATATACATGTTCAAAAAAATATGCGAGAATTATTTCGTAATAAGCAGAACTCTTGAAAATCGAGCGTATTTATTTTAACTATCAAGAATTCGAGAATTATGGGGAAAAAAGCCAGGACTCTCAATTATTTATCTTCCATGAAATGATATGATGCTAGCCTCACACACACCAAACATCAACGATCCGTAGGAATGCCGTACGCGATCTGAATAAATCGCTAATATATGTATGCTAATATATTTATTATAACGAACGAGCATCTCTTTAGAAAAAAAGAACGCCGTTACCTCGAAGATATTTGCTGCGGCTATTACTTTTAATTATTAGTCGTGCCAATAATAAGTAGTGATTTATACCATACTCGAGACATTACACTGTTTACGACCTATTACTCGATAAGATTTACGGTTAATGCTTGATATTTTGAAGCAAACGTGCGTGATTATCGCATATTAAATGAAAAGAAATCTTGGGACGTTTGCTCGAATCGCGCAATCAGGATGCGAATTTCTGTCAGAGATAAGTTCTGATTTATTGTGATTTTGTCGCGAGCAAACTTCGCGAAGCAAGTGATTATAAACTTTTCAATCTCGTCGGCAAGTAGGTAGAGAAAGATCGCGAGCTTCATCTCGAGCAATTTCAGAAATAGATTCACCATATGGGAAAAAATGCAAACAAACGTATCAATGATTGCAACATGGTTTGCGCAGCTGTATCCACGGTGTAATAAAACGCATCGCTTCACAATGGGCGAATCGAGCAATTACTTTACAACTTGGAAACTACACGTTGCCCGAATATCTCACCCAGCTTGAAAAATAAGAGAACCGCTTGCTTCTTTTATTTCTCGACACATGTCCTTGGCCCTGCCTTCTCCCGAATTTGTCATCGTCCGTTCTTATTCCGTATATTTCGTGTCACCGGAACGAGTTTACGAGATCTACGAGATAGAAAGCTCGTCGTTGTTGCAGAAGATAGCATCGCTTAATCGAGCGCTCGATAAGCGCTTATAAGGGCCTGACTGTCGGCAACTTGTTTATTCTAATTAAGCAGATATAAGATAGAGAAGAGACCAAAAAAAGCGTGCTCATCGTTATACAAGATGTCACGACGAAATATAATGGTAACAATATTCTTCCAAAATTTTAATTAAAATTATACTAAATTGCCCAAAACAAGCCGCGAATTAAAGCTCACGACCCGGCCATTTAGAAGTAAAAAAATTCAATTTACTTGGACGTGTATATACCGCGAGAAAAAAATTACGCACCTTTTTCTGCTGCGAATCGATAATTTGAAAAACGCGTGTGCGTGTCGACGGGCCATTAACGAGGCCATAAAGGGACATTAGCGTTAACTGGTTAATTAATGCGACGCTTATTAGCGCGCGCGCGTTACGTTCGATAATAATCGGCAAAGGCAATCATGCGCGCATATTCAGCGGTATATATCGGTAGCTTCTTCGCGCTCGCGGCTCTCTCTTTTGCGGAGCGGCTCGTTGCTCTTTCGCAACACTCCCTCGTACACCTCGCGCGCACATTTGCAACGGTCGTGCCCGTAAGCCGACGACTCGTACGGCTCGTTTGCATGAGTAATTATCAACGTCCCCGAGGGACAAAAGGCGATTTTCTCTCCCGCGGCGAGTCAACGTCGGCGAAGCGACACCGGAGAAATTCCGAGTGCTCGTCGTCGGCCCCGTCGCGATTTATGGCGACCAGACACTCCGCACTCCACGCGCGCACCACGGTGTCCTGACCAGGCGGGATGAAAAGAGAGTATAGGCCGCGGACAATGGGGGACCTCGCGGCTGCTCGACCGGCCGTGGCCGCTCTAGTCATCAGGGATAAATAGAAATCGGTTAAAAAATTGAATGGGGCTCTCGGCAATCTCACGCGCTGACATACCGCACGTGCGCGAGCACAGATCTTCGTATTTAATCGCGAAAGCGCGCGATTTGCTCCACACGAGCGTATAAAATCTATCCGCGAGATATCCCGTATTCGAATTGCGCATTGGTTTAATCGAATCAGGTTCGGAGGTTTGGTATGAAATGTGTATACAGCAGAGTTGTAATTTTATTGAAATATTTTGAATAGATTTTTTTTATATCCACTTTGAATACCTATAATCCTCCTACACACGTGCGGATTAAAGATATATGATTAGTTGTAAAAAGGTGTGCTATATATTAATTGGAGAATTGCGAATTGTAATTGCGAATTAATACGCGAAATGAATCATATTTTATTGATCATTTTCAGAGTCGATGATATATCTGCGAAACGCGTTTAATTTATCTCGCGTAAGTCGGGTATCAAGGTGGTCCGATAATAGCTCGCGCGGAGCCGATAGAATTTATTTCAGATATGGATACACGGATTTATATTCGACACCGAGGCAGACTCGACGAACGATACGTATCGAGCAAATAGAGATCTATTAAAACTTGAATGTGCACAATTCCCGTGAGTCAGTGCGCTGAATGGCAGGGGATTTTCGAGTGGGCGGCAAGCGAGTTAGCTTGGTATCGCGCGATTTGTTCAACGATATTAATGACGCGTGTCCATTTCATACGTCGGTTATTTTCACGGGATTGTTATGTAAAGCACATTACTTGTCGATATTTAGTATATTTATGACCCCGCATGCCGTAGTCTCTAATTTGAAGCATGAAATAATGCTAGTTAAATATTCGAATCTGATTATTACCGTAATCTCTTCCTCCCTCTCTTCGAAAATTTGCACGTAAAATTTAACGAAATGATGTGAATCATACGTAATTCGTATGTGTTTGGAGTATTAAAGATTAAATGCTAAATGCTAAATAATCGTTAAAAGTTGAGAATATACAGACCAACGTGTGTCTGCGAAGTCTTGTAAATTTTGGCGTGACCTTCAGAGAACGGACGGACAATGAATCTTTAACCGCAGATTAATAGACTGTATACTTCAAGCAAATAGAAATCCATCGAGAAACTGACATTTACCGTTCCGTTATATGACTTTGCAAAGAGTTTTGAAACAGCGATTCTCAGAATAACATGATAAAAAAATATATAATATATTTTATCATCGTTATACATCATGCTTTTATAATTAATAAAAGTTAAAATATCTACCGCAAGACCATTTCAATCTATTTTGAAAATATTTCGAATAAAATCTGGACGTTCGAAAAATGCAATGTACCAATTTACATAACAGCACCTAAAATAAATTTGACCAGCACGACTGAATTAAAATGCAAAAAAAAAAAAAAAAAAAAAAAAAAACTTTCATCGACCGTCTCCCAATTCTCTCGCCCATCGCGCATGTTCACACGATGTACCAAAGAATTTCGTGCTGCCGAGTATCTTCGGTTAGCGGGAAGCTGCCTCGTAATAACCCGCCAGAAAACCGGTACGACGACGATCTTGGTGGTCTCTAAAAGAGAAGTCGACGCACGTCTCGGAAATATTAGAAGCAGGATGAATACAAAGTGTTTCGCGTGATTATTCGCGACGCATCGGCGATTCGACATGGACACAGCGGACTTCGAATCATACTAAGTTCGAAACAAAACTACATCAAGTCAGTGATTCAACGATTGTCTATTTATATCGGGACCACGTTACATCACGACGGCATTGTTTTAACACGCAAACAATTTGTTCTCATGCTTTATTATGTCACTCCTTGGCGAGAGTGTAATCAGAATAATATGTCGAAAATTCTCTATATTATAATAGTAAGAAATTTCCTTAAGGAAATTATTGAATATTTTAAATCCTTATATGAAATGCTCTGACATATATTTCGAACGTATCAATTTCAAAAAATCTAAATATTTAATATTTAAATTGTCTATTTATATCGGGACCACGTTACTTCATGACGGCATTGTTTTAACACGCAAAAAATTTGTTCTCATGCTTTATTATGTCACTCCTTGGCGAGAGTGTAATCAGAATAATATGTCGAAAATTCTCTATATTATAATAGTAAGAAATTTCCTTAAGGAAATTATTGAATATTTTAAATCCTTATATGAAATGCTCTGACATATATTTCGAACGCGTATCAATTTGAAAAAATCTAAATATTTAATAGAAACAGTTAAACATTATTTATCAGAGAATAAAATTATCATTATAATAAAAATGAATACTCAATGTATACGTATAATATTGAAGTGTTATTGTTAGATATAATATAGCTCTACTGCCATGCAACGATTGCGATCGATGGCATTTTATCAGAACTCGATTTACCAACATGCGGACTCATGGTGCGTTTTCAAGAGCCACCGGCTGAGTGCTTTCGAAAGTGACCACTCTAAATGAGGCTTGTGTTTGCAGTCGGCTTCAACCAAACTTGGTCCATATGTAAATGATAGAATAGAAAATCGAGTGGTCCATTCTTCGATTCCCATTAATCTGGCATTTTATCATGACCAGACATTCTTCACTCTACGTCAATCAATGGATTTAACGTTAAATATTCATCGATGATAAAATGTTCATTATGTATGTGAAAATGAATACATGAAATAATTATTTCACACATTCGAGTGTCAATATTTTTTGGCGTAAAAATTACAAATGCAATCAATCAGCAAATAATTCCATTGTTTTCTCGTGATAAAAAAAATGACTATATTATTTAAGTGTGACATCCGGAAAATTACTTTATGTCAAGAGGAAAGAATAATTTAAAAAATGCACGTGACATTTTCTATTATATCGCAACGTTGATCGGATAACGAGATTTTCCCAAGTCCTCAACCCGAAAATACCAAGTATCTCCGATACTTTACCATCGGAAAATCAATCGATCTTGGTTTCTCCCCGGGAAATTCGATACCGCGCTGCGTCATTCGTCAAACGAGAGCGCGATGCTAAGTGCAATTTAAATTCGGGCGTGGTAAAAGGAAAGAAAAGGGCGAATAAAAGAGAAAAGAGCAGAAAAGTAAATCAGGCTCGCATCGCGACGCGACTGGAACGCTGAAAAAAAAGTCGCGGCTTTAATTTAAGCCAGGTTTACGATCGCTCGGCACGAAAAGCTCCGAAGCAAGCAAGCACGTCGCGTCGCGTCCCATAGCCATGCGCACGAGCATAGAGCGGAAATGAGATTTTTATTCCACACGGTAGGTCGACACGTCCCTTTAGGTTCAGCTTTGTGAGCGCGGCGCGGCGCGGTAATTTTGCACGAGGCATTAAACGCGAATTTCAATATTGTTTTTGTGGCAAGCGGCTCAACGCACTCGCACCGTCCGGCCGATTCGCTCGGCGTCGTTATTACGGGGCTACCTCGAGTCGCCCATTTACGCTCCTCTCGTCTCATTGTTCACCACTGTTAACTACCGGACAGCGAGAGAATTTATTTCGCGAAAGTACCGCGGAAAATGTGGATACCAGAGTGGTCCTAAGTTTCGATGAACAAAAAAGTTTAAAAAATTTTTTTTGACAGTTCTTCTCTTAACACAGTTTTGAGTAGCAGCTCACGAATTCTATATCAATAACTCTAGCGACAACTGTTAACAGAACTGCCAGAACTTATAAAAATTTTTTTATTCAGAAAATTTGCAATAACTTTTTATATATCATCGGTTCTAGCATTTCGAACATTAAAAAATATGGATAGAACTGGTAAAGTGCTACCCAGTTCTATCAATAATTCTTAAAATTTAAAGCTAGAACTATAATATATAAACAATTATCGCAAATTTTCGGATTTGAATGTTAAACAAAAAATTTTTCTTTTAAATAAGAAACTCTTCGAGGTGCACTCAGAATTTACAAAAAATTAGTTTATTTGAAAGATGAGGTATCAACTTCACCGAGGTTATTCTGTTTGACATGTATACACATATATTCGTATATATAATAGTAGAATACCGGAAAGGTCCAATAAGCAGATGGAAATATCCTACGATACGGAAAGATTTACTAGTAAATTTGACGGTTTATTGAAATCCCTTACATAGGAAAATATCTTGGATTTCTGGAATATATTACCGATTTGCTCTGATAAAAGAGAATGCGTACCACTTCCTGTTCATACCGGGGAAAAAAGTCCAAAACTTCTATACCGAGCATGCTATTGAAATCTCGAGAATTTTGCCTCGAATGTAAGAATTGAGCTTACTGAAAATCTATACATAAAACCTATGATTAAACGAAATTTTATTAAGTATAGATATTAATAAATTTGAAAAATGTTGTATAATAATTTAAAATATTGAAATCCTTCAACAAATAAAAAAAAGTTAAAGCATGGCAACCATAATATGAGATATTTTATAATTCTTTTTTAGAGCTTGTGCAACATTATTTAAATGTAAGAAATATGGTGGTATTAATAATCTGTCAAGTGCCAAATTATTAAAAAGGGAATTTATGTTCGACATCTTTCGCACAACATCTGTTAGACACAGGTGCGTGGGGTTTCGGCAATTTTACGGACGACGATAAGACGGCAGAATGAACGAGGAAAGGTCGAGTGGTTCGTCGGCTTCGACAGTTAATCCGGCGCCTAATATCCAGGGGAAAAGTAGGCAACGTAATTCCATCCCCGTTTCCCGGTGCTTGGCAGCCCGCGCAAAAGCCATCCTTTCAATCTCCCCCGATTGGATGTATCGCGAGGAAGGAAAAAAGAAAGGTTAATTGGTCCAGCATTGACGGACGTATCGGACAATAATCCAGATTGGCCCGTCGACTCCACATCATCGTGCGAAGAACGTCACGCAGCCGTGATTGCCTCGGCAAAACACACTTCTAATTCTATTTCCACGTGGCGTCAAGATGTAAAGCGAAACAAGCAACCGGAGAGCCGCTAGTTTTATCTCTATTTATAGGGTAAATAAAATTGATACACTCGCTGGATATCAGATACAGCTTCCGTATATGGTTTCAGTAATTGCGCGCAAATAATTGAGAATTATCTCACTCGCCTGCGACACTGTATAATAACTACTATAAGATACGAAAAAAAAACTAATCAAGAAAATGCTCATTTATATGAGAATCAAATTGTAGTGTGTTCCTTTTCGAGAATTGCACAAAATTTTCAATACTCCCGACTCGTTTTCCCACGCGATTCGTTTCAAAAGACAGCGAGGAACGAATTTACGTCTCGCGCTGGACCTTCGACCGCAGAAGAACAATAAAATCCGTATCGTTATTATTCCCTTATTTTATTCGAATTGTCACATATTCGCCATACGATTCGTACACGCAATTTATACATAAAAAAATTCCGAAGTAAACTGTCCGCCTAATACGAAAAAATCTTCGGTAATCGTATCGAAAAGATAAGCAACGGAAAAATATTTAAATAAAATAAAGGATAAAAAGAAATGAGAGAAAAATGTTTGCACGGCGAATCCAAAAATCTTAAAAATAACAAAAATGTTTGCGAGCAGAGCGGAAATCGATTGCATAATGTATATATGTGTATGTTAATTTTTATCTTGCTTCATAATAACGTTTTCACGTAATATCGAATTGCAGATAACTGCTAACATATATCAAATCCAATTTGTTTTAAATACAAAATTTCCTGTATCACTTTATTAAAAGTGCCAAATTATTTTACAAATAAATGCAGCAAAAATAAAAAAAATACAAATTTTAAATTTTAAAATATTATTTAAAAATTTTGCTAATATTTTTCGGAAATGTTTTACGAATAAAAAATAAATTGCTCATCCATCCTTTCAATCAATGCTTCTTACGGTGCGTCATTTTAAAATATTTAAAACAATTTACACGACGGATTAATGTTTTAACAATAAAAGCGAGAGCCGTTTATAAAATAAATTTGTGTTTCACACAAATGATACAGCTGTAAATAGAGACTATTCCGCTAAAGATATCCAGCTGTGTCGATGTAATCAAACTTGGGAATGAATAGGACAGCTGACATCTTTTCTTAGCCCTTTTGGATGATGGGGAAATAGGTCTGTACCATTTCTGACGTCGGCAGAATTTTATCGACGATCTGTTATGACAGTTGAGCGATCGCATAATAAGTTTTATTGATCGAGCTGGACATTAGCGTTCATCTTGATTGCGGTAGCCATGGGCTAGCGAAGAAAGGACGAAGGAAGAAATGCGTGTGAGAAGGAGAGGAATTATTCATTATACACCTGGCCTTCTTCGGTCTTCGTTTGCATACGATTTGAGGAATACGTACGTACACACACACACACACACACACACACACACACATACATATATGTAGGATAATGCATATATACGTATATACTGTTGCCCGTGTATTAATCTACAATATACATTCGTCTCCTCGCCGACAGAAACACATGGCATTTTTATGCAAATATCGTCCCTCCTGACGACTCTTTAAAGCCAGTCCGACCGGTCGAAGTTCGGAATACGTATTCCTCACCTATACGCGCGTTTTGTTTTACGAGCCTTTCGTAATATGCGCTGTTAATATTTGTCGTGCTAGCGCTCGGTATTAAAGTGGCCACGGTTGACCGACCAGTTTATATAGTCGGTATTTAAATATCCGCGTCGCGTCGTGCCGTGTATACACGCACCTCTCTCGCGGAAAGATGTCATTACCTCGGCGTTTCAAGTCGACATACTTCAACGCCTCGTTAAGAATCAATGTCCATTCGCAAAGTATCAATAAATTTTCCTGAAGCCTAGTTCTAAATAAACATCGCTCCGAATAATATTATCATGTTTGATACATGTATTCTTTTAATTGACAAAAAATTTCAATTAACTATTTATAAATTGTCATTGCGTTTAATAATTACGAGGGAGGCAAAAAACGTGAAAAATGTCTCCTTTCGGAAGAAGAAAACATTTTATAATAAATGCGGAGACACTTTTTATATTAATCGAGTATACGATGCTGGCTAAAATGTCATTTGGCTTCCACTGTGGCGAAACGATTTCGCATAACAAGTTCCATCGTCAAGAGTAAATGGGCGCGCGCGGGCGCGATGGAGAGACGTTTTTCAGTATTCACGTGCAGAGAAGTTGAAAACCCATTACCGCTCTGCATGAAATGAGTTACGGCTACTTAGAGGCGCCTCCGACAAGGAATTCGTGCTGCAGATACGAAACTGGATTTGGCCACTTCTCTTGGCTTTCTACTCCGTTTTCCCGCACGAATCTCCGTCGAATCTCTCGTTTCCTCTCCTTCCTTTCTCCGTATCGTACTTAAGTAGTTTTGTCTACGTTCCGCTTACCGACGAAATCCACGCGTCTCTTGAGCGCAGGCAGAAACAGAGAGAGAGACAGTCTTGTGCGCGCGACCGCACGTTAAACTGCGGAATAAATTCACGAAAAGACGAATACGCCTGCCAAGGAGGAACGAAACGAGTGTCACTCTCGCGAACCGGCTTTTCTACGTGGAGCAATAAATCCCGGTCCCGTACATTGTTGAGCGTGTTCCTGATTCCATTCCAGTTTCTGGCCACGAACGCGCGTTGGTAAGATATGGAAGGGCGAGAAAATAAATTAAGGACGCGCGCGTCTTTTTCTTCTTCGAAACAACCTGGTCCTCGGAGTATGCAAATATATGTTGATTTGAGAAATTTTTAGGCACATGACATAATGATGATGATGATGATGATGATGATGATGACGACGAGAAATAGCCCACTCGTGGCGATAGAATATTAAGGGACCCCATCTCAGGGACCCTATAATCTTGCGAGAAGGCCAAGGTTTTAAAGATGCTCATTCTCACGAAAGGATCGATTTAACTGCCGGGCGTTAGTGATTATATCTAATTTCGTCCGAGGCTGATTCCTCAGACTAATGCAGAGCGATCACGTATTCGTTGATAACGCCACGATCTTTGTGTTAAATCAAATTACAGTCATCTCGTTCGAATTATTGCGTCCCGGGAAAGAAAGAGGACGGATACTTTTAACATTTCTTTCCACTTAATATATTCGTCTCTTTTAAATCGAAAACGGACCTTGTTGCGCGATAAGGCGTGTACATAATAAATAAATATTACTTTCACAGGCTGGTTAGATAGTTCGAAAAAAATAAATCAGTCGAAGATACGGTAGTTACACCCCGTTAAGACACACGTGAACGCTATTGCCATAAATCGTAATCGTTGGCTGTAAGGGCGTTACACTAACATTAATTATCGTACGAACGATTAACATGAAAAAAAAAATAACTGTCTTCTTAGCAGAAGATAGCCAGGGATAGCCGAGTGCCCAATTTGGACGCATTTCTGTAGGCGTCCATTTAATAAATAGGAAAAGATTAATAGAAATCTTAATATATATTATTTTTTTATCATGTGCTGTATATACAGGTATAATTGCAATATTGCATGCATCGCGGATGATACGATTGCACAAAAATTTTTGAAATATACCTATATAGATAAATTAAAAGGAATCAAGCTGTGCGCGTAGGCTTCTATTTATAAATATTATTTAAATTAATTTATCTATAGATATATCTATTTATAGATATATATACACGTATACACAAAGTTTTTCGCCATCGCGATTTTACGAGATACTTTGCAAAATATCAGCAATAAATCGCTAGGTAGATAAAACAGGTTATTACAGAGTCATGCGAAACGAGATAATAGAATTGGCTATTAAATTACACGCAAATAAATTTCAATTATCTCGGGTGCGTACATTCGTTCAGATCCAATGTATGTAAGGTAATTACTCTGCATTAAAAAATTGCAACTGTCGTTAAATAAATATCGTGGAAAATGGAAATGGCCATGCACACACACTCTGCTAAATCAGAACATTCTTCTTCATTATCGAGCAAGCTCGCTACTTTTTTAATAACGCGCAGATGCACCAAAAGTCGCTAAATGATGCGCGCGAGTGCAATTACAAATTTACGCGCGTCGTTGTTCGAGGGAACGCGCTAATGATTTTTCTCGGATTACATACGTGCGATATGACTTTTCAACAATTTTTAATGATAAAGAGAATTAGAAAAATTATTATATATTTTAAAAAATTATTTCGTTTTAACGTATATTTTTTATTTTTAAAGGGCAGAACTCTTCTTAAAACTATTGTAGAACTATAAATCTTTTAAATTTGAACAACTTTGGTTTAATCGCCAGAATTATTTGTTTAAACTATCATGAATTCTAGAATTGAAAATAAAGCCAGAATTCTCAATTATTTATAATCTTTCACAAAATGATATGCTAGCTTCATACACGCACGCCTAGAAAAAGGAGGAAAAAGAAGATAAAGTGAAATAGGAGTGAGAAGAAGAAAGGCGTAGGTGCGGGAGAGAATATGAAGAAGAAAAAGAAGCAGAAGTAGAAGAAGATGAGAAGGAAGAGAGTCCGAGCTTAGTCAAATGCACGCTCCAGGGCTCTACATAACTTGTCGACTGTAGTCTTTCACTCTTTTGTTTCGCTTATTTGTCTGATCCTGTGCTCGGCCCTATTCTATCCCCTTGTCTGACTTCCTTTTTCACAACGACACGACCTTTAATATGATTGGAGTAGTATCTCGGGAATATCGAACCCTACTTAAGAAAACCGCCTTAAGATCGCAGCTTTCGATTATCCACGTCCGCTCTCGGCTGCAAGTATTTCGTAGGAAAAATTACGACCGCACGAGGACAGCGATGATTTTTTACGGTGTGGGAAAAGAAAAATTTTGCGAGAAAAAGAACGATTACGAGTGTTTGTATGTGAATTTATTCTACGGAGAATGCGAGTGCTCGTACGAGCGCACAACAGTTTTGTATAAAGTTTTAATCGCGCATATAAAGAAACTTTGCGGAGATATTACAGTAAACCGAATGCTTGTTTTACGGAGAGTCTCTGCGTTGCAACATCTCGTGCACTTGCTAAAGTATACCTTACAAGTGTAATTGAAGCGCTTTTTCGCTGTCAAATAATCGCGCGACAGAATAATTTAGTAACGCGAGAAAAATCAGGCTCTCGGATTAAATCGGATTTTAAATATACGACTTTAAAAACATCGCTCGCGCGCAGATGATGAGAGAGAGAGAGAGAGAGAGTGAGAGGAAGCAGGAGAGAGAAGTGAGCTTGAAATTACATTATGCATGCGGCGCCAAGTACACTCGGTAATTACTCGTATTAATAGAATCAATCTCTCGTCGCACATGCTGGGATGACGTTTATTAGGGACACGTGTTCGCCGTGGAAGAGGCTTTATGCAGTGTTATCTGGTGTTCGGCAGTGGATGTGGATACGCAGAGAGATATCGGCGACGCACTCACACTCGTCGTTGTTTATCGAGAGGTGGTGGGCGATTTTTTACACACGCCCGATGCAATGCATGCGCACCTGCTTTAATCGAAATAACGCATTTTTAATGGAGACTCGGACATGTGTGTGTGTGTGTACATATGTATGTTTTGGGTGGGTGCTGGCGGGTTCTTCAATTTATTCGCGCGACGTATAAACATTTGAATTTATTACGCTTTGAAATCAGGTAGAATGATTCATCGAGACAGCCATTGAAAGCCGTGAACACTCTGACGAGCACGTCCCCGACGTGAAAAGGTTGTTGGCGTTATTGACGGAAGCATTAAACTCGAAAACAATGCGGACTTCTGTTTTTGCGCGTGTACACACGCGACGCCGAGGCACCCTATCTCGCGAAGGGATAATCAAACAAATCCGACGGCATAAGCTATAATTAATTAAATTCAAATAAACGAGGTAATCGGCGCGACAGATTATTCATTCGACAGTAGGATTACACGTATCTCAATACTCCTGATATCCGAAAATTTACACACGTAATTATTTCGCGAAAACAACACGCATTCGCGTTATTTGTCCAAGTATCATGGAAATTGACAATTGAAAAATGAAGAGATATAAATTGCTCTTCAATTCTTATACACGCTTTACAAATAGATTGATTATACATACATAAATGTATATACGAAAGTTCCAGAGTTGAAAAAAAAATTACTTTAGGTGGGAAAATAAAAAACGAGAAGGATCTCTCTTAGAAAAGTAATCAAGTTAATATGATAAGCGAAGAGAATAGGGGTCGTAATAATATCGTATGAACAGATTTACAGTCTTCTCGAACCAGGTAGGAATGAAGAAAGGTTCTCGGGTCATCATCTCTCTTACTGCTTGGTCCGATCTTTCGGAACTTTCGTTCCCACGTTCATCGGTGCTCGAAACAGTCGAGAAGTAAGATTCACGGTGAAACTTTTCAAAAGGAAAGTGTAAGTTGCTGTCGGAATCTTAATATTTTGGATAACATGCGATTACATGAATATAGCATTATCGAATATGAATTTTGCGAGAGATATGCTATATGTATGTTATTATCCTCATCATTCGAACGCTAACGGTATATCTTTTCTTCATTTCTAAAATATTTCAGGGAAGATAATTGTAATAATAATAACACGGAAGAGTATATAAAAATGTAATAAATATATAAATATACCTTTCTATAACGTTTAAATAATACAAGCATTGCAATACATATATATATATATATTTTTTTTTTCTTAAGATTACCATATCAGAGAAACATGAATTTATGTCTCAATTTTTTGTCACGATTTAAAAGAGTTTAGCCGTTGCTAATCGCGATATCTTTAACTGGTTCTCGAATAACTCAGTCGCCAGGCCGGGTTCCGCGACAAATCCGGCGCCATTCGGCCGTCGCGCCGGTAAGTTCGACGCACGGTAGCGACGATAGTAAACCCCTGAACACGACGTTGTCCGCTAACCGCGTGCCACCCGGGTCGCACATATACATTTACACGTGCGTATCTGTACATGTACACATACCAATTTTACTGTCATTCATTTTATCGGCGGGAAAATCAGAACGCGTTACAGGGTATCGCACGAAACCGCAGCGATCGGCGATCGGCGTGACGATAACGACGTCGTTATACCGCTGATACCGTACATACATACGTTGTACAAGCCGATAAACGCGCAGACTAGACTCGCCGACCGGCGCCGTTGGAACGATTCGTCCTCGTAATTGTTAATTAGCACGTCAGTGGAACGAGGGTGGTTGCGCGTGCACTCGCGTGTGACATCCAAGTTTTAAGCCGCGCGGTGTTACAGTTTGATTCCGGCTTTAAAATTCCGTGAATCCAACTCGAACTTTCCGAGGCATTACGACAATTACATATAGTTTCTGATAAGCGTGAAAGATCGTTATCAAGGTGTCCAGCAGACTCGATGAAAAAAATTCCGACTTTTTCAGACTTTTCAAGACTAGACATTAATTTTTTTCCCTGACTTTTTAGTATTTTTTACAAATATATAATTTGCATATATCTATATAAATCAATTAAATGTTAAATCATGAAATCCTTGAGATATTTAAAAAAACAAATTTAAATCAATTACAATCCGTATTATGTACAATAATCGAAACGTGTCACTATAAGCTATTTAAATGATCACCTTTTTTATTTATATTATATCAAATTTTATTTTTAATATATCTAATGGTATCTAATATCAGAACAAAATTTTTAAATAAAACATTTTTAATAAAATTGATGTATTAATTTTTAATAAAAAATGAATTAAAATGAAGTTCTTGAACAATATTATAATTCTTAAGCAATGTTATAATGTATATTTTGAAACCAATTAATACATGAAAATAAAATTACATGACGATAAAAATATAAATTAACGAATACGCTGTAGATGAACTGATTTTTAACAACACAAAAAATTAGCGTGCTGCAGAGAGTCAAGGAAAAGTTTATATTATTTAATAAAAAATTTTAAATTATTGAGACAAATGTAAAATAATGTGAAAAAATCCAGATAAATAGTAAAATTTCCTCTGACAATTTCACTTTTCTCTGACAATTCCAGATTTATAAAATTCCTTGACAATACCCAGTTTTCCAGATTTCCCCAACCGGGGTCTTAGACACCCTGATTATAATAAATGACGATATTTAATAAGAGAGGATATAAGAGAAAAATAGTTAATACGTGAATGCAGAATGTTTTTTATTGTCGATTATGTAGACGCGAAAGAGCCAGGTGTTCGTATAATTTTTATTCTTTTCAAGCGGAAAATATTTCTCTTTAAAAGCTATTCAATTATAGCCGTGTGGCGTCTCTTAATATGTTTGCTGACGATATTTCATATTTCTTGAGAGATTTTATTTCCACACATCGGACAGTAGTATATTGTTCCAAGATTGAATAATGCGCATAAGAATTAGTCGTTAACATGAGAATAGGAAGTTTGTATCTCAAATGCGATGCTATTGCCATTACTGTGATTATCACGACGGAAATGGCAGTCCGGTAATACTCTCTTCAACATGGGAACAGGACGTTATTTGAGTTACCAGAGTCTCATAGTACAAGCTTTTTTTTCAAGTACATCTATAATTATCATTTGTCGTGGACGTTCGCGCCTTTCTGTTGCGAAAACGCGATGTGGCAAGCAAATACGACGACAGTCGACAATTTTATTTTTAAATCATCTTTTTATATACAGTTCGCTTAAATACGGTTATTCGCACCTATACATATTACTTGTCGTCGAGTAACTATTCGGAGCACAGGATATTATCGGCGTGCGACGAGATTATACGCAATTCCTGTTCCGATGAATTTTTGCAAGTATGTTTTATTATGGTTAATGGAAGTGTATATAATTTCGTATCGACTGGTCTCTATGTAAATTTTCTTCTGCGCGAAAACGGGAGGATTATACGATGACGTTTCGATCTCTTTCTTCGGCGAGCGTGGGACGAGAGATACTGCACCTATCATCCGCGAGAGATAGTATAGTTTTTCCAGAAACTATTTACACAGTTCGACAGTTATGTGCCGAACGAAAACCCGAGGGAAGACGAGAAGCCGCCGGCAGCTGCCTCTAACTTTTATTACTGTCACGCTCGATTACGCGTGTGGATGGAAAGCGCGAAGGTCCCGCTCGTAAACAGAGAAAAATAATTAGCAATAAATGTTTGCCAGTCACGTAATGCGGGTACGGCGCACACTCTGCGCCTCCTTCGTTCGTAATAAAGCCCATAAGTGAAAATACGCGCCGCGTCGCTGATGATGAAACAGCGAGACGTCCGCTTCGATCGCTTATTCCGCGGATGATGCTCGTCGTTAATATCATTTTTCGTGCAACTTATTATTGCGGCTATATGCGAAATCGACGTTGATTTTTCCGATTTTACGACCGGTCGTAAAAAATTAAATGAAACATCTATTGTACATACGTCCGTCTGCTCGCGAAGCGTTTATAGTTTAAAAAATTTGATTTTCTATAAATAATATCGGGGATAATGTCAAATCAGAACGCGCGTTGTACTTTTACGACGTCGGGATCAATATGTGTAAAGCTAGCATATCATTTCATGAAAGATAAAAAATTAAGAGTTCTGGGATTTTATTTTCAATAGAGTTCTTTGATAGGTTAAACTAACGATTAAAGCAAAAAAAAATATGACACGAGACCAGCAGCTTAACTCTGCATTCAAAAATATGAATTTTTCGGATAAAATATTTATTTAATTTTCCAACTATTTTTATTGTTTAAGTATTTTTAATTATTTCCTTCTCTAGCTTTGACTCGAACGCGTAATGTCAGTAAATAGATACGAAGTAATTATGTCATTTTCGACATAAATGTAATGTATACATTAATAGTTAATTATTATGAACTCACTACGAAGCAATTAAGCGTTTGCAAATGTACAAAGTGCATTTGGGTAATATTTACGAACGATATAGAGATGGTTTAAAAAATGAAATTTTCATGCTCTATGATTAATTTTATATAAACCCATATGAACCGTATTTAAAAATCTTTACGTCGCCAGCGTTCGCTGACTGACTTTATCTCGGCATATAGCGGCTTCTTTCCCGAGGTTGATTACGTATGCGCGAGAGAGACGAGCCCAGGCTTATGAAAGTGCAAGGTGGATAAGTGAGGGCCCTCCAGCCCAATGTCCTCTCTTTACCTCCGGCACGGAAGAGACGAGAGGCAATAAATAAGACATACTGAATGTAACCCGGCAAAACCTCGCTGAGTTTCCACGTACGATAAGGAGGGAAGAAGGAAGGAAGAAAAAGTACAACCACACTCTAAGTATATACATGTACAGCGTAGCCACGATTACATACGAGCGAGACTTTAGTTGGTGGCTCATAAATGCGGCTCGTCGACTGGAAAAGTATTTCCGGCATATTTTCTAACAAATTGCCCTTAAAATGATTTTGGAGTCTCTATTCTGGGATTCAGTGCTTGCAAAATTCATAACAGAATATTTTTATAAAAAGTTAATTATTAATTTGTGTTATATATTTTAATTAATTTATTTTATTCAATAAAATTTGATTTATAAAAATTTATTTAACAAAATTATTAATTAAATAATTTTATAATTATAAATTTTAGAAACTTCAATTATATTAAGTGCAAATAAATTGCTAACCGCACTCTAAAATTATATATGTTTTGTTTAAATCTTAATATCCTTTCAAAACTATCGTAAAGTATCTTTTAAATATGTATAAGCAGCATGTCCGATAATGACCGCACAATCTCTCATGTGTAGATAGAGCGGATTAAATCGAGTACTTAGGAAAGTCCTTTGCCATTTTGCGAGCTTCATAATAATTAATGAGAAATTAATTCGCGCTTAGCAACTGCGTATCATTGTACGAACTATCTTTTCTCGTCGTGCGCTTATACTCACGCGGCTTTTTTTTTTTTTTAATTAATTAATTTCATTCATTATTGTGAAGATCGCTAAATGGTAGAGGCCTTTTCTATTCAGTTGAATCCATTCTATCTGTACGAGATAAAAATCGTACGATTATTACAGGGCATTACCCTATATATATATATATTTTTTTTAAAGTCATATATATATATATATATATATATATGACTTAAAAAATAATTATTAAAATGTTTTATTCAATGAATTAGCCCTTCTATATACTCAGATATAAAAAAGCTATTTATATTCACATAAGTCTACACCGTATTATATCATAACTTTACTGACGGTGACGCGAGAAATCTATATCTTGTAGAAATAACATGTTCTAATCTTATTTAAATTCCATTTTAATTAGACTCTCTGTATAACTTAAATAGCATAATTAAAGCAATTTTCTGTCTATATCTTTATGTCTTATCCACATCATCTGTCATATTACGTTAGATTTCGCGATCACGTGTCTGTCACGCGGGTAGAACAAATTAATTATTCAAGCAACGTCTGCCGAATATTTTAACATTATGGGTGCCGTCCGAATGTGAATGTTTAAAGATCGCGCGTATCCAATTTCTTCCATCCTATCCGTCTCTGCCGGTCGACTCAAAAGAGCCTGGAAGACAATTAATATTCAAGTTCGGAGAGATATTGTTATACATCTCGATCAAAACGCGTAATCGCGATCTTAATCACTGGCGCAATCGAGATCCCGAATCGTATCGTCAGAACTTTCACTTCCATCGCATTAATATATACGCTATCCTGGCTTTTTGAGCGACCGCATGGGCTGCTTAAAAATTACGACATCGCGTTGCAGCGGCGGAATGCCATTAACAAAATCGAATTACCCCGCCTCGATTCCCTCTGTGTAGTCGCATGCCGCATATACTATCATATGTAAACGCAGGTGTGCGCGAGCACGAAACGCAGGTAAATACGCACATGTATACGTAATGATCATCTCGTGCACATACGAGATTCGCATTCCGATGCTTCGAATTCTAGCGCCTAGATTGTAAAAGGATTTTCACCAATTTAACTTAACAAGCGCTCCACATTTAATCGCGCGAATACGAAGGATAACGATTTGATTAGGAGGTAGAAAAGAGGATGGGTAGCCAAAATGGAGAACCATTGGAGCTCGATAATCGTTAATAACTCTTTCCTCCCTCCCGCGCATTCATCTCCTCTCTTTCGTCTATGGCGAAAACCCTCGCTCCCCTTTCTCGACCAATCTTAAGAATTCCCACGAAGAAATCCCAGGATCGTCCGTGAGGCGAGGTACCTTGGAGCAAAAGGAATCCGTATTGCCAGTTCCTCTATCCTCTCTCTCTCTCACTTTCTCCCTGTCCTTATCTCTCTCTCTTCGCCAACCATCTCCCTTTCTCTTTGGCTTCTTCAAAGATCGAGATATTCCATCCCTCGGAATTAATATGCACCGACTGGTTAACATCGAGCAAATTCCCAGACAGACACCAGTGAATCCAAGGGGATTCGGCGTGCACCTTTATGAAGGTGCTTCGGCACACGAATCACTCACGCGGATAGACTCTCCTGTTACAAAGCCTAATCTTGTTGCAAGGAAGTTCCCCAGTGAGAATTACGTTAGAGTATCGCATCAAAGAGGATTAGCACCGTAATAATGTATCTCCCTTTCGTACTTTTATAGGAAGCGCGATCTTCATTATCTTAAATAACATTGATCTATGTGTGTACACGAATATTTCTCTTGACAAAATAGTTGCGCAAGAGACAAGGATGTGAAATCGGAATTGCATATATTGTGTGGTTGTATTTTTTAACGTCGGTCGCAAACACCAAGTATTAGTCAGACTGTATAATAAGAAATGCTACTCGTCGACCATGGGCGCTCACATTTGCACACTGTATACTTACTTTATAGTTGATACCGCTTGGAAAATATCAGTGGTTAGTGCAAGACTCTTGACAAGATCCGAGGAATCGCGGCAACATTTCATCGAAAAGCAAACAGGTTTAACTCACAATCGTTAAAAAGTTGGCTAATTGGCACGAATCCGAGCGGGTGAAAGGCAAAATCGCAATTCGTGCCGACAATGGTGAATTCGCGGAAATTACGAAATTACTATCGTTATTTCGGCCACATGCGATGCCATCAAATCATACTGTAACACCACCGGCAAATCCGTAATTCGCGCGACCAAAGATCGTAAACTTCCTCCTCGCGCACTAATATCATCCAGAATTATTGCGGCGACCGACGAATTATTTTCAACCGTCGGTACCGGATCGTCGGCAATTTCAATATATTTCTCGGGATTACAAACACTCGGAGGGACTCATCAATTTTGCATTATCTCACCCGTCCCTACCCCTGAGCAAGCTATTAGAGAACTGATCGATCGGTATGGATAATCCACACTCGCTCGGGGCTGATGTAGAGAACTACCCGCTCTCGGTTACATCAGATCTCATCATGTAATTCTGGTAGCAAGGTCAAGGGCGATAATTATAGTCGTGAAAAACGACACTGCTGTGATATCGTTATCCCTATATCTATCTGTTAACAAGCTCATTTTTCATCAATTACTGCACGATAGAAATGTGCAAGATATTATATAATTACTCATTTTTTATACATGTATGAAAATTATCTGAATTGTAATACTGCACAGATAAAGATTGTGAAAGTGTAATTAAATCGTTACATTTTTTATTTGACTACTCTGTAAAAATAAAAAATTATTTTTATCGCAACTGAAATAATCATTGAAACAAAAAAATGTATAATATCGTATCTTGCATTTTTTGTATCATTAATCAGTAATATCTTTCGATGAAAAAAAATAATTGCATTGAGATATAATTTCTTTCAGCAAGAGAAATGTTACGGAAGAATTTTATAAATTGTTCTCGGAAAATTATATATGTCAAGTAAAACTTGGCGACATTACAGTCCTACCATAAAATTCTCCTTTCTCGTAACGCAAACTTTACGGAGTTATCGGTTGTTTTATTCGTCTCCGGCGGCTACAATTAAATAAACTCGTCTGGGACTCGTTTCTTTTCAGTGGATACAGCTTCGTCGTAACAGACTGTTTCCCATCGCTGGTCGCGCCAAAATATTCGCTCGCGAAGTTATCTCTTCTTTTTACATTATTGTTTTAGGTTTTGACTAGTTTCACGGTAACTTCTCTCGGTCTTTACCCTCCACACTGGCAACGAACTTGTGTATACCGAGTATCGAGGAACAGGTCCGAAGACAGACAAAGCTCCAGACACGAGAGAGAGAGAGAGAAGAAGGGACAGAAAGTACCGTGGTATGGATAATTAACACGAGCCAGCTTCCCGCGGCTCGTTCTATATTTGCTCAAGAGCGCGGGACGAGCAAGCAAGGCCAGAAGGCAACGAGATGGCGAAACTGCTTCCCTTCATTGCAACATAGCAAAGTGAAATTAGGGATGCCCTGTAAGGATATTTATAAAAGGGTTAATTAAGAGCGCGCCGAAGCCAAACGAGTTCGACGAACCGAATGGCTCAATCGTTCCAAAAGCCTTTACTATGTCCCAGACTCTTCTTTCTTATCTGCTCGTAAAAAAGTAGAACTCGTAAAAAAGCTCCTCGGATTGACTTTTTTATAATACTCGTAATATCTGGATCGATTATCCGCAAACACGCCCCGCGAACATTTTTAATTCAATGAAATCTGAAACTGTCGTGAGAGAAATTTTAATTCGTTTAATTAAATAACTGAGCTGTTAAAGATTGTTAGTATAAATTATAGAGACAACGCGTGTCGACATACTTATTTTTCCGAGCAAAATTGGCTACTAGTAATTTTCATCGAATTATCGTTATACTATACTTCACATTTATAAAAAAAAAAAAATTATTATAATTATGCATATTCTAAATTTACAAAAAAGTGGCAATAACAAATTCTTAAAACAAAACAAATTTGCGTTAATTAAAAAGGAAATTGCATTCCTGCAGAGAGTCGCATTTCAACACGGAAAGTGATTGTATATTGCGCAAAAACTTCTTAACGCCGACTTGTTAATATGCGTGTCGTACAATCCGGTACCTTCGGTGCACCGCCAGACTCATTAATAATGCCTACTTAACTAATTCTCCGTCACGCCCCGGTAGTCCAGCCTACTTAGCCTTCATCCGAGAATCTTGCAGTCGTATGGATTATTTTTTATTCTTTTCGTGACTTTAGTCATTCGGAACGAAAATATATACATATATTTCGCCGTTGTATTTATAATATAAAATAAATATCCAATTCCAAAATCCTGCGAGACGAGAATTTCTGTTTTGGCGATGTCAATTTCAATTAATTAGTCTACACGAAAACACGAATTCGCGCACATTGCATTGTCAATTATCCCGTTAATTACAATGCTTCTAATTAACCAGCCCAGATATCTATTATTCACCGACACCGTTCTGATTGGCTGTATTTTCTCGACTACTACTATTACCGCGATTTCAACCGAGCTCGAATGACAGCAGCTCGCGCGCTCTCTCTCTCTCTCTCTCTTCCTTCGTTGATCTTCATCATCCGTCAAAACGTCTTGCCCGTTTTCGCTATAGGGTCGCCGCGTTTGATCACGTTTCAAAGCTGCGTCGCGCAGAGACCTTTAATAAAGGACGACGAACTGGCGCGTCGTCATGGCGAATGTTATTCCCGGTATATACGCGGCTGATGACATTAAACCCACGATTCTGACCTCACGTGTGACGACGTTTTCATTCTCAGTCTCTTTCTCTCGATCGTTGCGCCCGGAAATGACGATTCTCCTGCGTAATCAAGTGCGAGATACGATCGAGATTACGACGAAGGTACATACTCGTAACCGGAAACGCTCAGTCGTGACCGTCGACTCTTCGCGCGAAACGAGTCTTCGAACGCGCAAAAATGCTCGTAAAAAGCCAAGAGTTTCTCTCTCTCTCTCTCTCCCACTTATCCTTTCCTATCCGGTAGTTTTGTCGCGCGCGAGAATGAAGACCAACGCAAATCTGGACGAGCTGACGGCCCGTTAAATACACCGTACACGAGAAGCCGACACGTCCGAGTCCGCCAACGATAAAACCTCTCCCGGTCACGAAAGCCGTCTATCGATAAGCGAATATTTACTTTTGACGTACGGGCACTTGTGCCCCGTAGAGAAAGAATTGTTTGAACAGAGCTGTGGATGGGGTATCGGGCGCTCTCGGTAAATCCTGTTAACGAAATTCATGCTTTTCCTCGCACAAGCGTGAAAATATATTTTACCATACGTCGGAGTCGAGATAGTTTGGCATTTTGCCTTCCACGGGAATAAAAGTAAAAGAGAAAACGCTTGATATCTGAAGACTGGCCCGACGCCTTCGTTTGCTGCCTTATTTTTTTTTCTTTCTCTCTCTTTTTTTATATCTCTCTGACATTGGCAAACTGTCAAGCCTCTGCATCTCGGAGATAAAGAATTCACACTTTCTCAGCGAAAGATATATTCGCAGTGTCTGTATTCTCGGCTCGGTGAAAACGACGAGTGTTTCGCGTCGAAAGACAACACGGAGAACGTTGGCAAACGTGACGTTTCCCAGCGCTTCCGTATCTATTACGTCGTCTGCGCGAAAAAGATTCTTCTAAATGACACGAGATATTTTTTAATATATTGTCGTAATAAAATAAAAATTTTGCATCTGACAAGATAAATGTAGTTTATAATTTATTTCAAATAAGAGCTAAATAGATTTAACGTATGGTTGAACTGCGTTTATATCGTCATCAAGCGGAAGTCGCGCAATTGCGATGCATAATTTAACTCCAGCTGCTAATACAATAAGTCTATAAGCGCCGAGAGTGAAGAGGTTTTCTTTCTTCAATAGATTTTCTTCGTGAGACAAAAGAATGATTTTACAATTACATTTATGTAGCGGAGAATAGGGAATATTTCTATTCACGAAAATTCCTGAGAAAGTCGACTTTCTCAGGAAACAACACTATATATTGCAACAGAGAAATTCGACTTTTCAATCAACAAAAACTCTGTCGCGACTTCTGGCAAAACAGTTGTCGACATTCATTCGCGAGTTTATATACCGATGTTTAACCGGATTATGTCGCTTGTAGTTAATTCGAAATAATTCCATGCCGCTTTTTGTCTCTTAATTAATCTTCTTACACTAAGTCTTGGCAAAAGTATCCCAGTATTCAGCTCTAATTATATATATAAACAAGGAAATATGTATATAAATTTGGAAACACGAATTAAGGAGCATAACTCGAATATTAAAAAACATGTTACTTCTCATTCTGTTATCAGCAAACATAGAACGTTATTTAACCATGATTTTGATTGGTCTAATGTGTCCATTTTACATAACGAAGTGCATGTAAAAAAGAGAGAAATAAGCGAGATGATTTTCATCAAAAAGAGGACCCAATTCGGGGTCGAAACGTTGCGTCTTTTTCAATAAAAGATTTTTCACCTTAGCCAGTGTTGATCAATTAATTCCCTGGTATCTTTATAAATGTCAATTAATTCATTAAAGACGATATATAAGGACATTTCGTATTTTCAGCTATAGAAATGAAACTTTTCTCGTCAGATTAAGAAGATTGCAGCGAGACAAACGAGCTTCAACACACACAAAAGCCCCAACGATCGTACTCTGATTACGCTAATCAATCAATCGTCGATATGTTTACGAGAAGAGGCTCCTGTAAAGACGCGCCGCCACTGTTTATTTAGCATTCGAGCTCCGCTTTGAGACGAACTGACTCTCCCTGTTACCACGAATTCCCATTTCCATTACCAGACTCGCTGTAGCCCGACTCGGGTTCGTCGGCTCTATGCGAGGGTAGCCGCGTCTATCTAGATGGCGTAGAACCGACGAGTAGAAATTCGTGTACCACGAGGAGGGTCCTTAATACCGGCGGCGTTTGCCAAATTTACTCAGGTGACGAGGACCGTTAGAAGAGAGATGGGGGATAGTGAATGACGCGCGAGAGAGGGATTACTTGGATCTCACGCTCGATCCATCGATCCGTGAAGACCCGGTCGTGACTCTGCACGGACTGCATCGTCGACATTCAAAGGCTAAGAAACAGCAGGGACGGTGACGTCGTAATCGGAGACGTTGAATGGTAAAATTATTGCTCACCAGGGTGTCCAGCAGACTCGATGAAAAAGATTCCCTGACTTTTTAATATTATTTTTTGACAAATATATAATTTGCATATATCTATATGATAAATCAATTAAATGTGAAATCCTTGAGATATTTTTGTCAACGATAAAAGGTTCGGAAATTAAAGAAACAATCAATTATACAATCTGCATTATGTACGATAATCGAAACAAACATGTCACTATAAACTATTTAAATAATCATCTTTTTTATTTATATTATATCAATTTTTTAACTTTGTCTCTATTTTACCTCGCAAATTACACATTGAAATAAAATAACACGACGATGAAAATATAAATTAACGAATACGCTGTAGATGAATCGATTTTTAACAACGCAGAAAATTAGCGTACTGGGAGTCAAGGAAAAGTTTATATTATTTAATAAAAAATTTGAAATTATTGAGACGAATGTAAAATAATGTGAAAAAATCCAGATAAATAGTAAAATTTCCTGACTTTTCCCTGACAACTTCAGATTTATAAAATTCCCTGACAATGCCCGGTTTTCAGATTTCCCTAACACTTTGAATATGCACGCGTGCATTCGAATGAAAAACTTACATTGCTTTCGCTTTTTTTTTTTGACTCTCGTATTAATAAATAATTCCATGTAGACATGACAGATTGTTAATATATTGTAGTATCATGTTTTAATCATCAAATGGACACTTCGCTATTAAGCCGACACGATATAGCAATATATTTAAATTTTCATGTATGTAACATAATACAATCGTTTTGTATGACTAGGACAATTCGATACATTACAAATAATGATAGATCCGACACGAATTATTGTACACAATATTATATAATAGTATAATTACAATCATCGCGATAATTAGGGTATCGACGTCACTATTGCGCAATACAAAGCAATTATAGTCTATAAATGAAATTCTACAAATAAAAAATTTAAATTAATATAAAACTATGAAGTCACCAGATGATAATTAAAAAATGGTAATAATTCAATCAACCAAATCTGGCAAATAAATAGATAGTTATTTCGTTTTATACTATCATGTTATTATATGATGTCATATTCTAAGATCGAATTTTTGTTTTTTAAAAAAGTTGTGATTTACTTTGATTTAAGAACATAGCACTTGATAAGAGCCGAAACCCACGGCCGAAACGTTGTGAAAATTCAATAAATTTACTTATTTGCCAGATTTAGTCGATTGAATTATTACCATTTTTTAAAAAATTTTAATTTTAACTAAACCATCTCTAAATAATTTTATCTATCAAGTGATATAACTGCTATTAACACTTGTTGCCGCACACGTGTCTCCGGGGGAAATAATTTTTTTAACTTTTTACTTTATTAATATTTTCTATATCAAATGAAGCATATTTATACTGACCGCTTTTGTAGCGAGATCGCGTGTTCAGTGACTTCGATTTTCGTTCTCACGATCTGAACGACGCAGAACAGAATACGAGTGGTAAATGACTTTAATTAAAATCTGTTAGTTTTTGTATGTCAAGAACACTCTTTATTAACCGTTGATTAACTCCTACGCTCGTTTCTTCGTACTGTCCCTTTTTTATAGAACGTAAATTCCCGAACCGGGTTTTTCTTTATGAGAAAATTAGTACTCTAGCTTTTAAATGATTCCAAGAATTATCTCCTAGTATGTTATTTCCTAGTGTATGTTATTTTTTATATAACCATAAAGTGTAAAAAATTGAATACATATATATATATAATAAATTAAATATAAATAATTAATTAGTATTATTATATTTAAAAAATGAATGGAATATTAAAATAGCGAGATTGTAAGCTATACTGTATTGTATTATCTCCTTCATCAATATCCCGAATTTACATTTCGAGAAGAATTTCATAATGACAAGAAATAATTAATTAACAGATAACAATTAACATCAATGTCGGGATGCGTCATGAAATAATTCCGCGCGTTTAATGAGCTATCGTCACACGTCTCGGACAATCCCGTATACGTGTTGCAATGCGGCATTTACTCATCGTGAACGATGTAAAGCGTAAAATGGATACTCGCGCATCATGCGCGCGTGTTTAAAAAGCGAGATGCAAAAGCGCACGACATGAAAGAGGATCAATAGCCGCATTAACGTTCCCTGACGGGTAATTAGCGGAGATGCGAGTTGAATTACCGTATAGATGTTGGCAGGTACCAAGTAGCTTTTCGAGCGGCCGGCGGTGTAAAAGCTTTCAACGACCAGCGAGGCAAAGCAAACATTGGTTACAAATGGAGAACCGCGCGCGCGTTACCATTTTTCCTCTCTCGCTTTTCTCACGGCGCATCATCCTACCCTTCTCTCACTCTCTCACTCTTCCTTTCCCTCCCTTTCTTTCTCCCTCGTGTGCCCTGCGCGCCTCCGTGTTACTTTATTTCTTTTCGCTTTGCTTCTGTCGGCCGACCTTCGTCTCTTCGTTTAAGCGAGGGCACGTGCAACCACGGTTGGATATCTTCCGCATAAGGGGATGGCACACTTTCACGATCGTCTTCCTCTCTTTTTCCAAAGGGTGCGCGAGCGACCCACGGGAACGAGTGGAAAACGATCTTGACGACAATTTCATTTCCTCTTATTGCTAGCACGTGTCGGCGATTCGCTTATCCATCGATATATATATTGTATATATAGATATATATAGAAGGATGTTTCCATGTTTCACACGTTACCGCAGGGGTATATTAATCTCCGCCAGCTAGACAGAACTGTCGATATATTTGTCGATAATATTTTTTGTCAGTCTCTCGGAAAACTTGACGCACCAGCGGATCTTCACACCTTATTCGCCTGTGACTACCTCTGCGTTTTTTTTTTTTTAATAAGACTATCGAATCAATGTTTTGATCATAATTGAAATTTCCAAGACATTAATGCAAATTCAATCTTCGTTCTCCGACTCAATCTGTTATTCGCAGTGCAATTACATTTGATGTCAAATTTAGAACTAATCCGTATGTTAAGATAGTAATCGACTCCCCACGCTGATTGCCCTCACGTAATACCTTCCGTTTCCGCCACCCTCGCTGCGATAGAGGTCGGCAACCCGGCGTATCCAATTCACCAAATATATCGCCACAGTATATCAAAGTTTGACTACCAACAAGCTTCAATGAAGTTTCCATATATTCACGTAGATCAAGCGTTTCAATTTTACCTCGCACACACGTGCACAGACATCATTCATATAAAAATAACGCGTTCTCGTAAACATAAGATTAAACGCGTTGCAAGTCCAGAGAGTAATATTTTAAACTTCTACTTTAAACTATCTCTATAAAATACTATAAATATTAATCTTCTAAATCGCCGTAAATTTTTTCACAAAGTTATATACCAGAGAGCAGAGAGAATTTTCTTTTACAATTTATTCTGAAAATCATGGTAATCGTGCGACAATATGCGATATACCATATTGGAAGAAATTTTATGAGAGTTACTCTGATTAAATATTTACCACGATAAAAAATATTAATATCTGCCATAGTATATAAAATATGCTCGATTAATTTTATTATGTACATATTAATATTTTACATATTTTTACTGTAGTAAATATTAATCAGTGGAGCTCTTGTAAAATTCTTCCAATATCACATATACATTGTTTCACAGTTACCATGATTTCAGGGTAAATTCTCTCCGTGTGTTTCTTAAATATATCGATTTATTAAGATCTTCCCTTTTCCATATTTATTAGTAATTTTAAAATGATGTATAAAATCCTACATAATTACGATTGCGAATATTCGTGGAGCCTATTGGGAAGAATTTGATAGGCAAATCGATCGGCATCACCTACTTATAGGAACCACGAGGAATACACGATAAAAAATATTAATATCTGCCATAGTATATAAAATATACTCGATTAATTTTATTATGTATATATTAATATTTTACATATTTTTACTGTAGTAAATATTAATCAGAGAAGCTCTTGTAAAATTCTTCCAATATCACATATACATTGTTTCACAGTTACCATGATTTCAGGGTAAATTCTCTCCGTGTGTTTCTTAAATATATCGATTTATTAAGATCTTCCCTTTTCCATATTTATTAATAATTTTAAAATAATGTATAAAATTCTACATAATTACGATTGCGAATATTCGTGGAGTTTATTGGGAAGAATTTGATAGGCAAATCGATCGGCATCACCTACTTATAGGAACCACGAGGAATACACGGGGCAACGTAAACGTATTATAAACGGACGATAAATCGAGGGTCCCGTAGGTTATCCTTGTACACGACGCTTGGCGGGAGAACTTCATTACCGCTTCGTTCGGTCTTGCATAAACCATTTAACTCAAACCTCCGTGGTTTCTAGGAGGAGTCGACGCCTCGTACTAAATCTGCCGCTAAGCGAGTTCCGGTTCCAGCGCGGAGATTTACGTACTCCGGAGGCAAGCGGCATTGCTACGTTACTTACTCCCATGTTCTCTCTCTGCGAGAGCCTCCTCCACGACGTGTACTCACCACTCTATCCTTGAAGGTAAGATGTAAAGAGGAAAGCACTTATCTCGCTCTATCTCGGCGAACGGCTAACGTCAATTTCGCGCGGCGATTTACTTAGGGAACGGCCAACATACCAACTAATTTGTACCGCGAAGTGCAGCCTTGTACTTTGAGAAATACCTCGAGGCAGAGACGGATGGTAACATTGTCGAGTAGTATTAGGTGCGCATCTTTGTTTAGCACAAATGAAAACGATATCTTTATCACTTGTACGAAAATCCAACAAACAGCTAACTAAAATCAACACGTTAATTTTTATGTAATATTTTCATTATTTTAATATCTTGATCAAAATATTGAAGATGTAAATAAGAAAAATTAAAAATTGTGATCTCATATTCGAAGCGTGAAATGATGCAAACAGAGCAGAAATATTAAATACTTGTATGATAAAAAAGAAGTTGCTATTTCTATCAGATGTTATGCTCTCTTAAAATATTCAGAAAATGAATGCTTTTAGATATCTCTGTTCTTTGCTCTCGTTTGCTCTTATAAATTTTAAAAGAAGTCTATGTTTAACAATGACCTTAATTTTTGTCCTCTACTTGTTCTAAATGCTAAAAAAGCTCGATAAAATCGATAAAATAAATAGTTAATGTGTCCAATACATAGCAATCAATCTAATAAATAATATCTCATTAAATTAAAAAGAAAAAGAGAGGCAAATATAACTCGTATAAACTAAAACTAGGAGATAAAAACGCAATGCAAAATCAATATGTTTATATAAATGACAAGCTTCTAATAAATATCGAATTGGCGATCTTTTTACTATTCTCAAGATGAAAATATTTCTTATTTCTGGATCGAGTACTTTATTATTCCTTCGACACTGAAATTCAGAAAGATAGTCTCTAATATTATTCAGTTACAATGTAACATTTTAGAATCATGGAGAATTCCACATAGAGAGATTAGAGAAAAGTGCATTATACAAATCCTATGTCGCTTTATAAATAGAAAACATTTTACGCGCCTTATTATAAAAGACTTTCAATGTAACGATTTCACACTAGATCTTTTAGATTCAAAAATAGATGGTTTTGTTGGTTCAATTTTTATCGTAATCTCGTTCACGATAGAAATGTTTAGCAGCAATTAAAATAAAGTTTATAAAATTTCGCCTTAACGACTGTTAACGTTTGTTTGCTGTCGAGTTGGCAGAAAGCGCAGTAAAAATCCAAACGCGAGTAAAAACGAAGGAAAAGGCACGGCTCGTCGAGAGGAAATCCGAAACCAATTTTACCGTGGACTACCGAGTAGTCAGCGAGAATTTCCGGATCGATTCCGCGTCGAGAGCCCTTCTTTATACAATCGACGGTATTCTCTTTACTCTCGCTTTCGACAAATTAACGAGTGTAATGTAGTGCAGTTAATTTTTTTCGCGAGATGCAATGTACGAAAAAAAGTACACGCTGTTGAATGAAAATACGCTTCGAATATTTTTTCGCTCGGCCGGTTTTAAAATATTTTTTTTTTAATTACAAGAAGAATCAACAAAACTAAACAATTTTTTCATGCGATGTTTTCTATTACGTAAATCACGTAATAAATCTTCAGGGTGTCCAGCAGACTCGATGAAAAAAATTCCCTGACTTTTTCAGATTTTCCAAGAGCAGAAATTAATTTTTTCCCTGGTTTTTTGATAAATCAATTAAATGTTAAATCATGAAATCCTTGAGATATTTTTGTCAACAATGAAAGATTCGGAAGTTAAAAAAACAATTATATTATACAATCTGCATTATGTACGATGTAATCGAAACAAACATATCACTATAAACTATTCAAATAGTCATCTTTTTTATTTATATTATATCAAATTTTTTAGTTTTGTCTCTATCAAAGACATTGAAATAAAATAACACGACAATGAAAATGTAAATTAACAAACACGCTGTAGATGAATCAATTTTTGACAACACAGAAAATTAGCGTGCTGGGAGTCAAGGAAAAGTTTATATTTATTTAATATAAAATTTGAAATTATTGAAACAAATGTAGAATAATGAAAAAATCCAGATAAATAGTAAAAATTCCTGACTTTTTCACTGACAATTCCAGATTTACAAAATTCCCTGACAATGCCCGGACAATTTTCCAGACTTCCCTGACCAGACTATACAGACATCCCGAGATCTTTTATGCTGCATTTTTGCTTTTGTTATCTGTACTCTAATTACTAAAATATCGAGTATCGCGATTTCGAATAATTGTCATCTATCTTTGATAATTTTGCGCGACGCAAAAGTGTAATTAAACTTTCTCGGTTTTACACGAGTCTAATCCACGAGAGACGTAGTTTCAGCTTCAGGAGACGGACTATGCCTTCGAGAACGTATCAGAATCGAAGGTGAGAGGGATGAGCAGGCGAATGGAATCTACATATTCATCGGATCTTAACGCAACAGCCCTTGAGGCGGATGTACCCACGGGCGAACTTCCTCACCGGTGGTACATATATAGGCAGAAAACAGGTTTTCTAGTATAAGGTCCTAACGACGCACGTAATGGTGGATCGGGGTTGGACGCGTTCGCTCAAAAATCAAAAAACGAACAAACGACGACACCATTCGTCCCGGCCCGATATAGATGAAATTTGTTCCATGTGGACGCGCGTGCGCTCGCCGATGGAGCGCGTTAAAAATGCAAAGAATTTTTTTCCCGAAGCTGCTGCAAGCTTCCGCAGCTCGAACACCCACGCACACTCTCTCGCTTCTCGTATGCTTGTTTGATCGAACCCGTCGACACAGATGAAAGCCAGAGGGAAGGAAAAGAAGAGAAAGGGAGAGGGAGATTAAAGGCAAAAAGAAGGCCCATCTGCATATTCATCGGCTCCTAAACGCGCCGCCCTTTTATGTGGAAGCTCCTTTCCAGAACTGAAGGCATATATCGCGTGCTTTTCTATATATTATATACGTATATTATATGTACCTGCTTGGCCATCTTCGGAGCGTCTTAATTAATTCTCTCGATTTCTCGTTATAACATCGTGTATCGAAGAGGAAAATCTGCGGTGCGAAAATCTCGGTTCGCAACGACGCGTTTCGGAGCCGCGAAACAGTGATTTCAGACAAGCGATTCTCTTCTGCATTTTTAAGTTGAAACATATCCGCGTGTCAATTAAATCCCGATTATATCGCTCGGGCGCTTCCAATCGCGCGTGATTAATGTATCACCCGCATCCACGAGACGTGATATCGGTCCCTTTGCTCTTTGTTCGGCGGCGCGGTTCATTGCGATGTGGTTCGAAAATACGCGCCTCTCTCAGTCCGCGGGTTATCGAGAGATTAATCAACGTTGCCTATATATATATATATATATATATATATACACATATATATATATATATATATATATATATATACATATATATATATATGTATATATATATAAAATACACGTCTCGCTGGGGCGTAACTATATCGCAACATCCCAGCATTCAAGTGAATAAAAATAATAGTTTGACAGTTCATATAATACACATATGTATAATATCAAAAATCGGTCATACGGCATCGCGGAAAAGGGAAGAATGAAAGGAAGAAAATCGACGTATGTCACTGGGTTACCGCACATCGCGACAGTACTCGAGCGGCATTGAAAAAACAGTTCTCCACCGAGGTTTGTGACGAGAGAGCGCAGTGGCTTTTCGATTTCCCTTTCTCTTTCTCCCTCGACTGCTCGATCGAATCGGCATCGCCGGAATAGAGTATATATATATATCCTATACAGAGCGGAAAAGAGAGAGAGTGGGCCGGATTCTGTGGGGCATTATTTATTATTAACGATATTCATGCGCTTGTCAATAGCAGAGATTTCCACTCGGTGCGATGATATCAACTGACACGCGGTTAAACCGAGTGACATGCGGCTGCGGCGGAGTCCGCCGACGCCGACCCGTCCGTCGTGTCGCGTCCTTTCTCGCCCTATCCTCCGCCTCTCTGTATACCTACATTGTAAACGTTCGACGCTTTATTTACGCGCGCGCTACCCCGGCCGGTTCTCTCAAATCGCACGCGCCATCGATTCCGATCAGCCCGCATCCCGGCGGGATTCCCCGGCAGCCTCCGAAAATCGGCTTTGCATCGATAAGCTCAGACGGGGACGATATCGCCCGATTAACTCGAAATATGTAACTCGATTAACCGACGAAGCGTCAAAAAATCGGCGATATAAATCGGAACCCAAATATACATCCGGTTTTTTATCGTCGCGAAAGTAACAAGCCTGTTGACGGCACGCTCGAACGCGCAATTCGTCTTCAAGTGATTGCTCTCAAAGATGTTTTCCGGTATGGTTTGGTCTGGAATAAGTGACGATGGGATACGAACAATCTTAAAAATCAATTATCCGAGCGAAAGTTGTAATCTCCTAAGAGCAAAAAGCCTTCGTATAAAAATTTTGACCATTTGTACGATACGTATATGTCGTAACAATTTATTATTTTAACTATTAACGCAATTTAAATTTCAATGATATTACTAATAGCTTATACTTATGGCGCAGAGACGTGGAAAGTTACGGGAAAAAATTAAAGGAAATTGGAAGCAACCGAGATGAACACTATAAATAATTGAAAAGGGACAGAGTACGAAACGAAAATATACAACAGAAAATAGGACCGCTCTCTGACAACAGACATTAAAAGGGAACAACTGATATGGAAAAGAGAAGACCCAAAAGAACATGAAAGAAGAGAATAAACAAAACTCATGAATGCGAGAGAATTAAGAAAAAAGGCCAATGAAATGACAGAAGTGCGAGAAAGTTGGGGGCATATATAACATATAAAATAATGTTATTCTAGCATGTACATGTGAAATAGTGATACGAGCGTTAATTTAGAAATGCGCGCGTCAAGAACGCCATTAAATCAAGTATTCTAATCAAATTTCGTCTCGCGCTCCTATCACCAGATAGCACTCCGACATATCTTATTTCCGCGCATTACATATGTATACGCGTTTTACATATTACATGCCATCTCCGGCGCGGTGTCATGTTTACAGAGTGCTCTACCAAGGAGTAGGAAACGTTACGATATAGAACTCGCGCGAGCGGAGAGAAAAGACGAAAGGAGCGCAGGCGAGCGCTTTGCTCCCGAAATCGCGCCGGAAGGAAAAAGCTCTTGCATTATGCAAAGTGACATATATCGCGGCGCGTGCCAGAGAGACGGAACGAAACGCGCGCATTGTACTCGCGCGACGCGAGCATCTTCGCGACGGTTCATAGATCTTGCCGTCCGTTTCGCATCCCGCGAGAAAAGACGGGAGCAGCTCTCTTGCCGGTGAACCGCGACGATTCGGGAGGAACAAAAAAAAATGAAGAAAGATGGAAGACAGTCTGATTCTTATATGGAAAATAGATATCCCAGTTTTATATGCGTGGAATTCGCGCACGTGTCTCCCGTCGACGAGATGTCATTTCGCGCTTGCGATCCCGACGCGGAGTAAATACGTCAGAGAGCGGCGCGGTGCTATTGTCGTATTAATGGAAAGGATTGCTTGTTCAACCGTGTAACGGGAAGTAGCGCTTCGACGGATCTAAATTGAAATTCGATTGTCTGCCGTGTTTGCGTCGCCGCCGCCGACGCAATTGTCGGCTCGTAGACAGAGACAAAGACGGCACGACTTTCCGATGGCTTGAAATGTTGACTGGTGGCTCGTGTGAATTCGTAATGAATATCGGGAGACGAGAGGCGAGGGTCTCTTTCTTCGTAGTGATTGGGGAAGCTCGGGAATAGGGAGAGAAGTACACGGCTCTCGAGACGTTTACGGAAGAAAATGAGACAACGAGCGGCGAAATCATACGGTTTTTAATTCGAGCGAGCGGAATTTCACGAATATATAATATTCTGATTATGAAAAAAGTTTGATAATAGAGTTTTATTAGAGTAGAATTAAAAAGTATACTTTTTGACACGTCCACTTGTTTTCCGGTGGAATAACAAAGAGCGACACCAGAGTGTCCAGCAGACTCGATCAAAAAAATTCCTTCACTTTTTTACATTCTCCAAAATCAGAAATTAATTTTTTCCCTGACTTTTTAGTATTATTTTTTCTAAATATATAATTTGCATATATATATATATCTATATAATGAATCAATTAAATGTTAAATTATAAAATCCTTGAGATATTTTTTAGTTTTATCTCTCTCTATTAGTGTATTTAAAAAACTTTTTACTTTTTTATCTCAATTAAACTCATTGAAATAAAATAACACGACGATGAAAATATAAATTAACGAACACGCTGTGGATAAATCGATATTTAACATAGAAAATTAGCGTGCTAGGAGTCAAGAAAAAGTTTATATTTATTTAATAAAAAAAATTTCAAATTGTTGAGACAAAATGTAGAATAATGTGAAAAAATCCAATTAAACGGTAAAATTTCCTGACTTTTCACTGACAATTCCAAATTGATAAAATGCCTTGATTCCCTGGCAATGTCCAGATTTCCCTGACCGCTATAGACACCCTGGTGTGGAATGTTGAGGAAAAATCGATTTAAATTTTTTCTATATCGATCCCTTTGATTAAACAAGGCACGCTGGGGTAGTTATAAACAGAATGTCGGGCGCTCGTTATTATACCGCTGTCGCAAAACCCAGCCGGTTTCCGCTTCAAAGGGATCGATGCCGATGCGATCCCTTGCCGCGGAGAGCGAGGCGCGACTCGCAATTAATCCAACATTCATATCGGGACCCGGTATCGCGCGTGCATGGTCGATAATGCTCGGATTCTAGACGCTCACCGGTATAGACCCACGACATAAAGACAAACCGTACACGCACCGGGGCGGCCCTGTCACGTTCAGATGTAAACCAGACTCCCGGGTACAGCAGTCTCTACCTACCTACCTACCTAGCTGCCTACCTACCTGCCTACTCTACCTATCCAGCGGAATACGCGTCACGAGGGGGAACCCGTCAGGAACACGAACACCGTGTTCCCGCTCTACACCTGGTTGTAATGCACACCGAGAGAGAGAGAGAGAGAGAGAGTATATATGTATTCATGTATTGCACATGCGAGCGCGAGTTAATGCTTCGCGTGCGTAACCGCGAGCGTAAGTTGGCCGCACACGGTGTGGATAGGTATATCCGGACACGACACTATGGTAACACTTTATATACGGAGTTTGCAGTCTGTATAGATGAATCGGGGCTATATGTGCCCTGTTTCGAGCGCGCTACGAAATTTACCTATTCGACGCGCGTACATTTATCTTGGGAGATGAAGCTCGCTGGGATCGTTCGATCGAATTTCATCACGCTTGCTATTCAGAAATTAGAACCGCGCCTGGCTCTCGCCCAAATGACATTTCCTTCTCGATTCAGAGACATTGATGCGCTTACATACACCGCAAATTTCGATGGTTGTTTTCCCGTCGCGAGGCGCCGGGTCCATCTCTTTATGCGAAGTCATGTTATTGCGACGCGTGAGAAACGGGACTCTGTATGACGCGTTGGAAGGGGATGCTGCTGTGTTTGCTCTCGGGAAGTCGGGCCAAATCCCAGTGTACACAGCGACAAAACGTACAACTTAGAGCTTAATATCCGAGGCGATGTATAAGGGACGACGTGCGCTCGCAGGCCGACGGACACGACACGACGTCGGAATATCCGCCTTGACATCCCTATTAAATCATTCATCCACCGGCAGTGAATTAGCATCCGTAAACAGTTTCCTCCCTCTCCGGCCGCCTGTATCACCTGGATATTTGCTAAACGTTATGAAATCAACGCGCGCGCGCCGGCGTCCATTCACGTTCGAGAGTTTCACTTCGTGGCTCTCGAAAGAGAATCGATAATGGTCGCGGACACGTTGGATATACAAAGATTGTTTATCTCCTGGAAAAGCCGGGGAGCTTGTCCAAGTGTCGATATCCGGTATATATATGGTCGACTGTGTCGTTGTCGCTCGAGTCAAACCGCCGTAAAAGAGAGAGCACTTTCAATGAGCACTCGAGAATTTTGTGACAGTTGTACGCTCAACATAAATCTCTCTCTCGAGTATTTTTTGTGCTCTGTTCGGTCAGAGAGAAAGAGAGATTATTTCGTGCACGCGTGAGGAAATCCGTGACCCTCCTCGAGACCCCCCACTTTTCTTCTCTTTCATTATCCACGCATAAAGAATCCCGAAGAACCCCCTTCGGACCTAAATCATCGCAGATGTGCTCTAAAATTAGACGAGTTTATCAAATTGGAAAATATTAAAAGCGCGTCTATTTCACGATTCATCGATTACACGTAGATGAAAATAATTTAATAATAATGATCCTGTAATCCCCATCACACATGATTATGATCCAGGTATATCATGTATTGATTTAATATTATAACGAAATATGTGCCAGAAACGGGTAAAAAACTACAATTATATAGGAGTACTTATACATTATTTGACGATTAGTCTATCGAGAAAAGCAAAACTAATATAAAATAAATATGTAAGTAGAAAATAATGTAAAACATAAATAACATAAATTATCCAAAACACATTCAAATACCAAATTTATGAAAAAAACAGAATTTCTTAATATCAAATGACATCATTTCGAGAGTTATGATTTTATCTGAAAAATTTGTATTCTCGAGTGTTTTGAATAAAATAATGTTTTAAGAAATTTTCTAATTCTTTTTATCATCAAAACTCTTTGGAAAGACATTATACATGCTCGAAAATATACTACAATTATTTCGTAATAAGCAAAACTCTTGAAAATCGAATCGGCGTTTTATTTCGATATTAGAAGATCGAATTTTGTCACGATTTATAGATAACGTAACGCGAATTTACTAATTAAAATATTAAATAATAATTAAATTTAATTACAAGAATGCAATAATTGATTAAAAATTTCTTTTATTAAATTTAAATTTAAATTATGCGAGGATACATGTAGCTTTTATCTTAAACTATATTATTTTCTCCTCTTTCCTTCTAGATTCGTTGTTTTTATAGGTTGTAATACAATTTTATGGGTATATTTAGGTGGAAAATTTCATCATTTTTTCTTATTAAAAACAATAGGTTTTGGAAACGGGTTCTCCGACTTTTCTAGTAAAGCGCAGTTTTGCTGTAATATTTTGCAAGAAAAGGCGAAAGAACGTCGAATTTTTTTTTCTCGCACTCTATTCATTTCTGCGCTCTCTTTTAAAATAGCAGGAGATTTCTAGCTATGATGCTTTTTCAATCCCATAGACTGAGAAAAAGGCGACAGGACACGTGGGATTTGGAGCTTTAGGGGGACTTTATGGTAAGCATCTTCGATTTTCCGTTAAGGTTATGGCTCGCAGCTAGATGTACGAATCTGGCTTATAGACAGGGTCTATTTTACGGATTTTCGAGTATACCTATACCTGATAACGTCCTCCCCGAAGACCTACTCATGTGGATTTCAAATCTTTTTTTACGTTGACATAAGTTGTGAGAAGAGATAAGAGATAAAAAGAGGAGACTTGTAAAAAGGGTTTATAAATGGTATATTATGTTCTTATGAAAACTGAGTGTGCATACGTTCAGAATAAAAATAAAGTACGAGAATCTGACATTTGATAGTTATCGCAGGATTTTAATAGTCGTATAACGGCATTCCTTTACAAGTTGGGAAGTAGTTGAGTGATAATTTATTCCGCAATAACGATACGAGCGTGATGTTGTAAAGTCTTGACGCACTGTCGTTGACGACTAAGCGTCGTAAAAATCTCGCTTATATATCGTCACGAATGCCATTTGTTGGCCATCGATCCGTCGACGAGACGTTAACAATCAGAGCGCGGTAACAGCGCATCTGAAATCCATTTTCAGTTTAGAAACGAGGTCGGAGAAACTCGTTGTTGAATCGGAAAAAGGGGAGAGTAGGAAATTCAAGGCGTCGAGGGCAAACACGGGCGCTGACATTGTGTAAACATGGTGTGACTACCCTCGTTCACAAGGACGACAAATAAGAAGAAAACAACGATGAAGCCGTGTGGCTTTTCGAGAAACAGGATATTCTGCTTTAAGATCAAAATTAAATATGCCGTGTCCTTATTTTCTCAAATTAGAAATTGTATTAAAAACTATATCTACACACTTTACTAAAGTTTGCCAATAAAATCGATACGTAATTTCTAGCAATTTTCTTATAAATGATTCTTTTTACGAGATTTGCTTGACTGCGAACTAATTTAAATTAGATAGATTGGACAGTTTGAATCTGCTATTAAAGTAATGCTTTTATAGGTATAATTATTTTATGTTTCAATATTCTATAAAAAACAAATTATGATTTTGTTGAATATACATATCATTAATTGCAAGAGTATTATATATCTTTATTTTATTATACGCGGAGATAATTTTCTTTTAAATTTTATCCTGAAAATCATGGTAATCGCGGGACAATAAAAAATATTAATAATGTACGCAGTAAAAGTACTGAAACATATTTTATTTCTTACTGTGGCAGATATTAATATTTTTATTATGGTAAAAATATTAATCAGAGAAACTCTTATAAAATTCTCCCAATATCGTATATTATTCCACGATTACCATGACTTCAGGATAAATTGTAAAAAAAAATTCTCTCTGGGTATATATATATTAATTGTCGATTTTTCTGTATATTTTTGATTTGCTCGATGAAAGAATCGAGAGAGAGAGAGGGAATTCCGCGAAAGAAACCACAATTCCCACGCTATCCAGAAAATGATTTGCGACATAAATACGCGAAGGAGTAGATTGTATAACAACGTCGATGCATCGCGCGTCTTTAGATACGTGCGTACCTTTACTATATAGGCGCGAGCCTTTACTCGGGATCGTTTCGGGCGATAATACGTTAACGGACGATTTAACGCTTACCCGCACATTATTTACCGTACGCGCGGTAATGCGCCGAGAGGAGGTAAACTTATACGAGGAGAGAAACTTTGGATCCCCGTCTGATTCCTCATAGGAGCGAGAATCGCGCGCGAAAACGATAGAATATTCCCGCCTCGATAAATCCCACCATCTCGATTCCTAAGTCGCCGGATTTTACGACGGTTGCAGCCGATCGGATTATATCCTCTCCCTCTCTAGATATATAGAGAGCAATCCGCGTCTCTGGCCATTCGTTTGGTTAAAAGAGAAAAGCTCGAGTTTCCACGAGTGAAAATAATAATGAGCGCGGGCGAAATAGGTCAAACCATTTGCTCGGTTCGCGAAGGGTCACACGGAATCAATAGGACTTTAATAAAGAACCCGGCAGTCCTTAACAAAGGCCTATTGTGCCGTTGTTATCTTGTAACACGATACCGTATCCTTTCAAAATCCGGAGAGATGCCTTTCTTCCCTCCACGAGCTTCCTTCTTCCTACTCGAGACTAGATGGACAGGTACGAGGAGCCAGCACACACACCTGAGGATCTCGAGTTATATACTTTGCATCTCGAAGAAAGAAAAATGATCCGTGAATGAAATGGAGAGAGACTAGATTCGGTGTTTTCATTTCAGAGAAATAAAATGGATTCATCGTCGGAATTATATCGATCCCGGTGATCGATGGCGCGAAAATAGCTCAAGGACGAAATTGCATCCCGCAATCATATGAGCGAATAAAAATTTTCTCTACAGGGAGAAGCGCGTCAATTTTGCTCGCGACATTGACGAGCTAACGTGTGAGCAAGGAAAGAGAAGCAGAAAACGAATCGTTGAACGCGAACGTGTAAATGTGCCTCTCAGAAAACAAGAACCTGGAATCTGCATAAAGACTGTGGTAAAAAAAAAATGGTTAAAAAACCGATAGACCGAAGATGCTCCATTGCTCGTCAAAGAACAAACAGAAGCGAGTCAGAACGGATACTACGAGGCCGAGTTCCCCCAATGAATTATTAAACGAGAACCCTCGCTTCTAATGAAGCTATGAAACGACCAGAGAGCCACGGCGAAAGGCACAATGGCGAGAAGCGGAACGGAACGACGATGAGAAGCGAGAGAAGAGAGAAAAGACGTCGAGGGAACGAAAATGAGAATGAAAAGAATTGGAAGTTCTTGAGCGAGAACGCGGCTAAATTAGCGTCTCGCGAGAGACAAATTATTATAATGACGAATCGCGCGAAACAGCACGACATTGTAAAGCTTTTTATGAAGTTATACCATAGAAGATATTAGTAGTAAAATTCAAAGCGAAAAATACATTGGCAAACAGTAGAACTTTTCGGGTGCAAAAGTAGTAAGGGGCGCTTTTAAGAGACGCGATCGTAAATTTGAAAATAATTTGAGGCATTAAGGGAGTCGTAAAGAGGCGGTTTCACCAAACAATTTTACCGGAAACGACATTACAATCAGAGTGGAAAGGCGGAACGCCTGAAGTTTTCCCATAGCAATATCTACCCCAACGGCGAATTAAAATTTATGCGTCGGGAAGAGAGAGAACGAGAGAAAGAGGAATCTTAAACAAACAATTCTTAAAGTGCTGGAACGTGTCCCCGTTGTATTCGTGTCGGCACATCGTTTCACTGAAATTTATCCTAATAAGAGTGGAATTATTTTCTGTGGTAAATTCTCTCTCTCTCTCTCTCTCTCTCTCTTTCTCTCCGGTCATTGACATTTCGCAAGACACTATTAATATCCATCTCGCGAGAGAACTCGTGCTTGCAATTCCACCGGGATGAAATTTAGGCAGTCCCTCATCCTTCATGTATGCTTTTGCATTCTTGCAAAACGCGACTGACATCGTAAATTGTAATTCTTCGTAAACGTCTTTCAATGGGAATTCTTATAACGACAGTAACTGCCGGCATTATCATGACCTTAGAAGAAAATTCTTTCCTTCCGCTTTAACCGGAATTTATGCGAGGGTGCGTCGCAATGTCTCGCACCACGATCGAAACAATCCTCGGAGATAGCAAACTTCCCTGTCCGGCGACTTTGGGGACATCTCCAAGTGTATTTCTAGGTCATGGTGGCAAGACCCCCCGTTGATATATGTATACCGCAGATAGAAAAGATGTACACCGAAGAGAGAAAAGGGAGAACGAACTACTCGGACGTATATAGAGCGAAACAAAGAAAAAGAGGTTTTTCTTGATAGAGAGTTAAAGGGGAGGATGAATGCTTTTTGCAGACAGAGACGGAAGAATAGCATTATATATATATATATATATATATCCTTCCCGCGCTTCTGCCTTTCTCCTTCTCCACGGAGGCCATCATTTCCAGAAGTCTGGTTCCCTTGTAAACGGGAGCCCAGGATACGCGTGATGCATGCGGGCTATTTGCAGTGGAAAAAAAAATAAAAAGGGATCGGCGAGAGTTCTGTCCCACATTTTTGACGGGTCGCTGGTTACGCGCGTCCCAGCCCTCGCGTCGCTTTTTGTCCGTTTCTTTCCCTCTGTACTCCATTTCCTCTGGAGCGTGCATGAAGATAATGTGTCCGGTATCGCGTACGAGATTTCGACGTCCTGATTAAACCATTGCGCGCTACAGCTCCGATTTGACGTTTACGCCGACGCTCCATAATTAGAAAATGTAGGCTGCTTTTATCTCGTTTACACGGATAAGAGACGGCTCTGTGATGTTGGGGCGTATCTCGCGCATCTGCATTATCTTTATAAGTGACAAGTGCGTCCAATCTTAAATAATATTGAAATAATATTTAATCAAACTGATTAGAACATGAGATAAACCTTTACTCAAATTTATATATTTTATTTTTGCGTAAATGAGAAATTAAATAAAAACTTATTGATGTGTTGAGTAATAATGAGGGAATCTTAATTGGAAAACAATTTACAGTACAAATTAATGTTCCACGCATAAAAAAAATGATCAATATTGCCATTTACTTTCAACGTGTTGACATCACGAGTCATGGAATGGATTCCATCCGATAAATATATTATGTAATTGCTAGTTCGATAAAATCGACACTCTCCATGGCTTGAAAAATACTTGATCGCCAGGCAGATATGTTTATCGTTAATGCCCATCTTTCAAGCTCGTCAATCGACCAAGTTACGCTAAAAGGCAAAGATTGCGGGCCTGATTCGCGGGATTAAATATTCACGTCGTTACCACCACATTGCTCGCTCGCTAGGTTGCTCGTAAAGCATCGGCTATTACCTGTCACTTGATATAAAATCATTTTAGAATTTCAATAACCGGTCACCCACCCCATACTCGCTCTCTCGGTGGCGTTTCTCTTTACAGGATGAGATCCCTTGTATCGGTCGGGGCGAGGCTAATGGCAATCCCGAACGGACTTCAAACGCAACATGCGGCTAGCACGTATGCGAGGTGCATGCGATGGACGAGAGAGAGAGAGAAGAGGCGAAACGCGACGCGGCGCACGACGCGGCCAGTAATTATATTGGCGGCCGATGGGTATCGCCTTTGACCGACTCGATTGCACGGTAAGCAGACCGCGAAGGAAATTACCGAGCGATCAACGTCACTGTGCGATGGCCCCGTGGGTCAGTGCTGAGGACCTGAGATGGAACGATGATTGAATCTTTCTCGGAAAACGTTTTGCGGACGTATCAAAAATGATGATCGGAAACTGATACGCAGTAACGGAAATATAGGTATCTGTCAATTATCTATTCATCTAGCTTTCGTCACGTAATTTGTACAGATATTCGATATGTCGCGAGATATCGCGCGAACGATTGTAATTTGTTCTAGGTGGAAGAGTTCGTTTTATATAGATAGTAAAATTTTATAAGCGCTTCTCTGATTAATATTTTTTTTACCGCAATAAAAAATATTTAATATCTACCGCAATAAACTATAAAATTTATGATGTACATATATTAATCTGAGAAATGCTTATTAAATTCCTCCAACATCATATCCCACGATTACCATGTGATTTTTAGGATAAACTCTAAGAAAAAATCCTTTCCCCGTGTAGCGGCACCGGATATACCGTATATTATACACCGTACATATCTCTGAAAGAGATCGCGATCGAAAGAGATTCAGATTTCGCATAACGTGCTTATTAAAGCGAACGAGCTGCATTTGCGTATCGCGAAATGCGTACATACATGCGTATACGCAGCTTATTACGCGCATCTAATCACCGATACAGGAGACATAAATAGTCAACATTGCGAGAGCTTAACCAGCTTGTTCGTTCAATTTCCCGACGCTTAGAACGAGATAGAGAAGGGAAGAGGAATAGAGACCGATGAGATTTCATGATTACGATCGAGGCGGATCCAATTTTCAAGATCTACCAGCCGTTAAGACAAGCTCGGCAACCGCAAGGACACGGTTCGCATATTAGCTGCGAGACACTTTCTCATCCACGTTGTCCCACTCTCTCTCTCTCTTTCTCTATCCGCTAGAAACAATTTCCTTAAATTTATGCACCCCGTCGCGGCGATGACGGTGGCGACATAGCTACCGCCGATGCAGTCAAGCTCATAATATTTTCCTCGGAGGAAGAAGTACTGAAAAAAAGAGAGAGAAAGAGAGAGACTGTATAGAGGAGAAATAACAAAGCGCGTATACGGGGTAGCTGTCAGCCGAGAGGAGACGCCTTCCGCTTCTCTCTCTCTCTCTCTCGTGACGTTATCGGGCTTTTGGCGTTTCTATACCGAGGAAACGCGCGACGGGCGATATTGCACCCGGGGATCGACGAAGGGGACACACGCCGATAAACGCGCGCGAAGCCTTCCTGGACCGCCCTTTTCGGCGCGTTGCGTTGCGTTTCGTTTGCATTCTCGGCTCGGCTCGCGACCCTTTCGCGCTCTCGCTTCGTCGAACGAGGGGAAAAGCGAAGCGTAAAGTCGGCGGACAAAAGTATTGACGCGTATTAAACGTGTCCCGGTGTTTGCGCTCTCGCAAATTAGCACGAGACTGTGTCTCTCTCTCTCTCTCTCGGGGGCGAAAGAACGCGACGCGTTGACAAGCGAGAGTACGAGTGAATTTCACTGTTTGTATCGCAATTATCTAAAATATAGTTCTCTGTAGAATTTTACTTGACCATTTTGGAAAACTTGGAGCTTTTTAAAAAATTAATGACATTTAATATTAATTACATTATTATAGAATTAGATTTAATAATATTTTACAATTGTATTTAATTACCATATATTATTATGTACACATTTGCTACAAAATTCGTAAATGAAATTTAATAAATTTCGTGCGGAAAATTTGTAATCAGCAAAAGCCCGCGAGGATTTTCAGGGTTAAATGCGTATGATTCATAGGTATCCTCGCGGTGTATAACGTAATATATATAGTATCAGAGCAGAGGAGCCGTATCTCGGTGGCGATCTCTAAATGATCGAACGGTTTCGAGGTCTTAAACGGGGGTGTTTCGTTGAAAAATAACACGCGCCCGACGGACACGTGTAGCAATTAATCAGCTTCGGGAGTGGCGGCTTGAAGAGGTTGTTGCCGTCACAGGCAGATGACGGCCTGCGGCGGCATCGTACTGTATTTTATACGGTGTCGTGTTATGGTTTTGCGGTGCCCGCGGTCGTTCGCGTGCAAGTAGAACGGGGGTGCTGCAATTTGGCGGCAATCGTTATATTCGGCACGATCACCACCACTCGCCCCCGCGTTTCGTAATACACGCCAAAACACACCCACACAGCTATATACGCGAGGGCATATCTAAAAAAAATGGTAAAAACACGTGCGACGCGCGAAGAAATCCTCGAGAGATAATTACCCTCCCGAGAATCCAACCATTTCGAAGGAAATGGCTAGCTCGTAAAATAGAGGGATAAAATATTGCCTGACTATTTATCGAGTCATTATTGCCCATAGAGACCCAATGACGCGAAGTTACTCGAGGAGAGAAGGCATGTCTTCCCTAATATGTGCGACATGCGGAAGAAATTTTCTTTCGGAAATAGTCGCAACATTAGTTTCATTTAGGGAACTAAGCTGCGCTCTTACGACGCAATTAATTTTATACGATGTATGTATCCTAATTTTTCTTTTATTTTTTAACAAATTGAATTTGTCTTTATCATCATAATATTTGAAAATATTGTATTATCTCGTCGCGCATAATCGAATTATTTATTTATATGACGATGTGTATAGTTGTGCAAAAAAATCATACGTAGCTATTTGCGATATATTGAAACTTAAAGAAGAGAGTATATGAAAAAAATTTCACGCTAAAAGTATTACACTCTCGGCTGAAGTTTAATTTTACGGCTTAATTACTGGTGCAAGAGCAGCTTTCAAAGTGCAGAATCAATCACGATGGCGATACGCCGTATTACATACTCGTGAAACAAGTGAGATCGAATTGTGTAATATGCCGAAACCGACGAGTTAATGTACTTTGTTTCAAGGTTCATTATCTTCGTTCTCGCGTACGTAAATTAAAAGCTGTCTGGAAATTTTTCTCTCTTGACTTTTTGATCATCGAAAATCCTCTTAAATATAAAGATCTCGCTTTACGCGTCTCATACTTTTTACAACACTTGTCGAGGATGATGTGGATGGACATATTAATCAAAAGGTGATAATGTGAAATTTCGAAGTGCGCGATATTTCATCAGATCAGAGAGAAAAGGGGGGCAGAAGAAGAGAGAGAACGATAAACAAGAGACCATAAACCATAGATCATAGATCAAAGAACAGGAACTAAAAAGCATAGATCAAAGACTGGAGAAATGATAAACCAAACCAGAAACCAAAAATCATAGACCAGACTAAAAATCATAGACTTCCTTTGAGCAACGTGCACTCTCTCTCTCTCTCTCTCTCAAGAGAGAAATTTTCGAGCACGTATACGTTTATTGCGCGTGACTCGAGCATAAAGTATCAATTTCGATCTCCCTACGATGTGTTTACGACACCGACGGACTAACTTTATGTCTTTCTTACGAACTTTACGAGACGTGCGCCGTCTTTCCGAGAGTGCGTCCGCGAATGCTCTATATATTACTGCTGTACAAGGAAGAGGAGGCCTTAGCTCGGTCGAAATATCCGCGACTGCTTGTTACTACAGTTTGCCATCCCGCTCAAGCGAGGATCGTCTGCGCGAGAATCCTGACGCGATTCGGATTACGCGATGCTGTTATGGACCGCGAGCGAGACAATGGATCCGCCGAATCGAACGGAATGTGACTGTGCGGAAGATAGATAGTATTGTCGCGTACGATGGCTTTCCGCAGCGGGAAGCGCGCTGTTTATCGTGAAATTTATATGATCGGTCTAAGGCACGCTTCAAAACGTGCGCCACGAACCTGGATTTTGGGAATACCCAAATCGAAATTTATGGCATTGGAAATAATCTATGCGCTTTATATCTCACGTTTTGATTCTCGAAAATATAATATACGCCTATTATAATCCGAAAAATGTATATATCGTACAACCATTACATTATTGGAGCATGAAAAAAAATTAACAGATCCTGTAATTTTATCAGGGTGTCCGGCAGATTCAATGAAAAGATTCCCTGACTTTTTCAGATTTTCCAAGACTTTTTTCCCTGACTTTTTAGTATTATTTTTTCCAAACATATAATTTGTATATATCTATGTGATAAATCAATTAAATGTTAAATCATGAAATCCTGGAGATATTTTATCTTTAGTATTTAAAAAATTTTTTAGTTTTATCTCAATTGAACTCATTGAAATTAAATAACACGAAGATGAAAATATAAATTAACGAATACGCTGTAGATGAATCAATTTTTAACATAGATGTAAAATCCAGATGAATAGTAAAATTTCCTGACTGATCCTTCACAATTTCAGATTTATAAAATTCCCAGACAATACCTGGTTTTCCAGATTTCCCTGACCGCTAGACATCCTGTTATATCTCACATTTTAATTTTCTAAACTAAAATATAATATACACCTAGTATGATCCGAGAAATATATATATATATATATCGTAACAACCATTACATATTATTAGAGCATGAAAAAAAAATAAACAGATCCTATTAAATTTGATATTCATAAATTCGCAGACACCGCAAACATTCGATTAAATATTTACAATCTCGCGCGCGATCACTTTGGCGAATGGGTCGAATATTTCATATCCACCAATTAGAGCGCTTCTCGGTGATCAAAATGCCGCGTCCAGATAAGCATTTATCAGCTTCGCCGAACGGCTAAACTCGTTTTCCTGCGTCGCGATTTTAATCGCGACGCAGGCGCGCGCGTGTGCAAATATTCCCTACCTTCTCTCGCTACCGAGAATAATTGAGTTAGCCGTGTGACACGTCGTGCCATCCCTTCTCGGTTGATGGGTGCCGGCAGCAGGACGGTGGTATCAGGGGGATGGAAGAGAAAAGGGGGTCGGTCGGCTTGTTTCGCGAGCGCGCGATGGAGATTCGGGCCGGTTGCAGCTGCCGCGTGCAACGCCGAGGTCGGGACGGGAGCCGATAAAACGCAAACATTTAATTAAAAGATAATCAACTGGATTGCGTGCGGCGTCCGCTAATGTTGCAGAACGGGAGATAGGACCCGGGCCGCAACAATATCGGTTCTTTATGCATATGAGCGCGCGGCCGGCAGCCGCGTCGCCGCCGCCGCCGCTCGTCTATGTGATTTAATTTTACACGAATATAAATTCGTATCGCGCTCGCGCGTATATATACCAATCCGATACGCTGCCATCTCCGATCAGCCGCGACTGCATGCCGGCTATCCGCGCCGAAGCGGAGATGGTGGTGGCGGTCGATTTCCGATTAATTCGTTCGCGAGCGTAGAAATATGAGATACGATACAAATTTAAGAGTCTGCAATCATGTTAGATTTTTTTTTTTTAATAGAAAAACTCGCACGTGTGTCAAATATGACAGTTCTATTACTTGATTAAAAATCTAAAAATGTGTCAATTTAATAGTATATTGTGTATCAAGTGCGGAAAGTTGACAATTGGTCACGAGTGCGACCACCCCACACGAGTGAACAATTGTCAATCCGCACGTGATACACATACTATTTTGTATTACAAGTGCAGGCAAAGTGGCTTTGTGCGCGAGGTGACCGATCGCACGCCGCCATCTTGCGGCGGCGTGGGAAATCGGCCGCTTTTCCGCACAGAAAACACGCACACAAAGTGCCACTTTGCCTGCACGTGTAATACAAAATTATTTCCGGCGATTATCAGTGGTATAAACTAATAAGGAGATAAATTCATGTCCAGTTGCAACTGCGGTGACGTGATAGTGGTTAAGATAGCGCGAAGAAACGGCGTGAAAGAGTAGCGACGAGGAGCACGATCGCCGGGAATATTAAGCTCGCGGTCACGTACGCCATTACCGAAGCTAATGCAAAGCTGCCAGTCGTTTCATGCCATCTGTAACCGGATCTTTCCCTTCGACGACGAACCGGTGCGCCGCTCTGCCTCCGTAGTTTCCTTTTTTCATCCCCCTCCGCCAAACCCTCGCTAAGTTTGCCAATCGATTCGACGTGCGTTCGATTAAAGGTTTTCTCTCTTTCTCTTTCTTTCTTTCTCTTTTTCCCTCTTATCTTTCCTACATTTATTTGTTCCTACGTTTCTCTCGTCTCGTTCTATCCTTTCGCATTTTTCCTTTTCGCTTCCTCGTTCGACCTCTCGCTTTCTCCCCGCGTTAAGAAGAAAAGTGTCCCGAGATTTTTTCGTTCCCTTTCTTTCGACGGTTTTCCGCCCTCGATACTGCCTGATTTCGGTGAGTCAGTATTCAGCGTGCGCAATCGTTTTTCTAGAAACGGTGTGATAAAGCCTGTGGTTTATGGGCAAAATTCCTTTGCCTGAATCCTGGATACAGTGATTTTATGTATGTGATCTATATTCTGTAGATACGTCTTTTTCAGACAAAATTATTGTTTAAAAAAGTGTTTTAATATTTTAATTACCAAAAAAAATATCCAAAACTATGCGATATTACTATTTTAGAATAAACAGAACTCTCGAAAATAGAGTGGCGTCTTACACGAAATAATGGTTTAAAAAATTTTTAAAGGCCAGTTTCACCATCTTCGGTTAACTTAATCGACCGATTAAATTTAAAAATTGCCAACCATAAGTGGGAGGAATATCACCAACACTTAAATTATGAATAATAGGGGTGTTTACACTATACATGTAAGATCGAATGCGCGTGAAGAATTTACACGTCTCTGTCACGCCTTTGTCACGTGTTACGTATCTCAACAAAAATCACTCAAAACATTGTTATACTACTACTTCGATCGCGATATTCGGCCGAACTTACACGCTACTTGGGGTTAAAAATACACGGTAGTAATAATGTCATTGTAATTAATATCTATATTATATTTAATACCACTTTTTATAATATTTTAAATGAATAGCATGCAGTGTAAAAAAACATGTAAAATTACATATTTTTATGTAATATATATTATATATTTTTTTAGTTTTTTTACACATTGTAAAATTACATGTAAAAATATGTAAAATCACAAATTTTTATGTAATATATATTACATATTTTTCTCCAGTGCAGATGCGTTCTGATTCTGTCAAAGAGATGGATGAAAGAAAAAGGTAAAAAAAAAATGTTCGAATTGTAATCAAGAATAGAAGAGTCACCGTTGTATACTATATATCTTTTAGGATAACCCGTATGCTCCCACGTGCATGCGGCCAAACAGGATGCGCGAACTCGTTCGAGCGTGGTAAGACCGATAGCGGGGTGCTCTCCTTCACGACGGTTTTTCAAGCGGGCCTACGTTGGGCGTTTCACGGTCGCGTGACGCCAGACTTTGAGCCCGGCCGCGGTCTGGTCTATCTGGCCCATTACCAGCCTGGCACGTTGAACGCCCTCGTAAATCACCGAAGTGGCTGCGCGCGTTTGTTGCCGCGATTTCTTGCTGCCGAGGAGAGATTTCTCGTGTGGGCTCTCTCGTGTGTATGGGTACCGTGTGTGCGTATGGCATGGAAGATCGTTTCAACTGTGCCCCATCTCGCGAAAAGCGCGCGACGAAATGTTTATGCGCGTGTAAAGCTCGATTTTATGACTTGATTCTCTGTCGCCGTTTCGTACAAGTTACTGTAAAGAACCATCCATATCGTCGGACATTTGAGCAATATTTGTCTAACTCTTTCTATAACGTGTTTTCCCTTCGACTGCGAAATTCGCAATGTCATTTTCTGCTAATTTACATGTCGAAATGAAAATAAGATATACGTACTGCAATTTATATATACGGGTCTTTAATTTAAAATATTTCACTTCTAAATATCTTGCGTGAAAATTTTATAAAATTTTATTATTTCTGAAAGCTTTATGTGTGTGTGTGAAATTGGCGTCTCATTTCGTGGAAACTCTTAAATTAAGAGTTTTGGCTTTATTTGCAATAGTTCTAGAGTTCTGCTTTTTTCAGAACAGTTTTCGTTCCGATAAATTGCCTTTCCGGAAAGTTCCGATAATTAAAACTTTTTAAAACAATTATTTAGCCCGAAAAAAATATCTGCGAGTATAGAGGGGACATCGTTTTAAGATAAAATTCAAATAATTAAACCTGACGCCTAACTTTAAAAAAAAATTAAGATTAATAATATAGTTTCTTCTTCCTCGTTTGTATCTGTATCACATTTTATTTCCATACCTTAAAAAGTTGAAAAGTTGAAAATTAGCGTCCAGTTTTTACTACTTATATAAAAGATAATTTGACCCTTTTACAAGATATTTTTAAATTTTAAATATCCTTTATATAAGAAATTACTTTGTCCATTTTGAAGACGTCGTGAAAAACGGAATTCGACAGAGAACTGTTCGTATTCGCGTCTGTACTATTTTTTTATTTGGTTTATATCTTTTAAAAGGTACAAAATTATATACAGCATTTTTAAATTTTTAATCACTTCTTCTAAAAGATAACTTAGCCATTTTTTAAAGATATCATTAAACAGAAAACAGATTTCCAAAATTGTTTGCAACAATCTGTATCACTTTTTTTGTATCGTAAATCGTACAAAACTATACATCGAATTTTTCTTATTTTTAACTCTGGGGATATAAGAGATATAAAAGGAATAACTTGGTAACTTTTTCAGACATTGATTCACACACAAGACAATCAACAGAAAATTATATCTGTTGATTTATACTACTTTTAAAAGGTACAGAAGCACACTTTTCTGTACGCTTTTGTCGTCAGCTATACTCAGCCATAGCAATATTCGACGGAGAATTATTTCCATCCGTCTGTAAGATTTTTTATTCTGTTTATACCTCAAAAGATACAGCACACTTTTTAATTTTTAAATATTTTTTGAAGAAATAGGATGATATTGTCAAATGGGATTCGACAAAAGTCGATGGGATTCGTCAATAGAATTCTCGACGGTCTTTTATATCCGATTGTATAGTTTATTTTGTATATCAAAGAGTATACAGATAAGATACAAAAAAAATACAGAAAGATACAGAACTATAGAATTGTTTAATTTTGAGGTATCTTTTATAAGAAGTAACTTGGCTATTTAAGAAGAATATTTAAAGATATCGTAAAATGGCTAAATTTGGCACAAATGTGATACAACAAAGAAGCGTTTGTATCGCTTTTGATTTTATTTTAAGAATATAAAATTATAGCATCTTTTAATTTTTACGCGCAGTACAATCTTACAGTACATTTTTACTTATAATTTTTAATGATACGCGCAGTACAATCTTACTTATAATTTTCATAAGTATTTTCATATATCTTTTTATAAGTATTTTTTAAACCAGGCGTCAAGAGTTCACATCGATACTATATTTTAAAAATACGTTTCCAAATTTAATGTAAGTGTCAAAATTACGAGAACTGCTTTAGTATAAGCAGAACTCAAAAATCAATTGCAGTCTGATCTCTATATTCATAGATACGTCTTTTTCGAATATATAATATTTGTACTTTTATGTAATTATGTTGATTTAAAATAATTTGAAAAGTTTTTAATTGCTTTAATTATCAAAACTTTCTGAAATGTACATCTAGAATTGTATGTCAAGAACTGCTTTAAAATTAGTATAAATCTCCAAAATCGACTGGTGTGTCACTTCGATATTTACAGTTACGGTTGTCTTTATTTCCCTTAATTTATTTATTTCGAGTTTTCACGAAACGAGACGCCAGCTTCACACACACACACACACACACACACACACAAAGAGCTTTTGAATAAAAAAAATATATCAAATATATCTGTATAAGAATACAGAACAGTATATTTAATACAATAGTATTTAATATAATTAAATTCGCGCGAAAGGTGCGAATAGTAGCCGCGCTATTATAGATTTCCTAGCCAAGACCTAAGATAAGAGATAACGATATATCTTATCAAAAACGCGATCGCGAGAGGTACAACTAGAGATTTTGGCACGCAACGTAGACACGGTTTTCCTGCAAACATATACTTAGCAAGGTAACGCGCGTCTAGCGACGAACAAGGAGATAACTCGACGGCATCGAGGCACGCCTAAATATCGTGCGCGAAACCATATAAGAGGTGTAAAGCAGAAGACGGACGCGTTACGGCAAGTACTATTCGCCGCGCCCTGTAAAGCGTGTAGTGCGTGCTCGAGTATTTGGCACAACCGCGTTAAGGTCGACTTGCGCGCTAGAAAGAGAGAGATGACTATCTTTATATACCGTTGGAATCTTCGTCCGGCGATCGCCCGGTAGTCCCTTGCCTCTCTCCTTATCTCGTTCCACGAAACCATAGATCAGCCCGGAAGAGAAAGAGAGAGAAAGAGAAGCCGCGTTCTCTTCTCAGGTATATTATCCGCGTGTTCGTGGCGCGCTAAAAATACCAAAACCCCGAAAACGGGCGTTAAGATAGCGTTGGGCGTGACCGAGTCTGGGGGTCTGCAGGCAAACCGCGCTTAAAGAAGGGTTACGGCGAAGTAATGGTCCGTGCTGAAGGGGCAGAGGTAGGAGGAGACGTAGACGAAGGTACGAGGGTGATGTTTCTTTTTTTTCTTTCTGCACGCATTGACGATAGACTACCTTACAATGGTTCTAGGCCTCAAGAAATGAAAAATCAATATCGGTCGTGTTCACGCACTCTCTTTTATTCATTTCGTCGATCGGTCTTGTCTCAAGATACCATTTCATGTGCAGCATGCTGCCGCAGCAGTTTGTTGCTGTTGGTGAAGTTTAATTGAACGAACAGCAAAGGCAACAAAGCAGAAGAACACGTAAGTTGATTCTAATTATTTTGTATTACACGTGCAGGCAAAGTGGCACTTTGTGTGCGTGTTTTCTGTGCGGAAAGCGGCCGATTTCCCACGCCGCCGCAAGATGGCGGCGTGCAATCGGCCACCTCGCGCACAAAGCCACTTTGCCTGCACTTGTAATACAAAATAGTATGTGTATCACGTGCGGATTGACAATTGTTCACTCGTATGGGGTGGTCGCACTCGTGATCAATTGTCAACTTTCCGCACTTGATACACAATATACTAATTATTATTATTATTATTATATTAGTTAAATAATGGATTTTAAGAATAGAATAGATTATGAGAATATAAAAGCAAAAATCGTAATTTTAAATAATAAGACAACAAAGAAATATGCTCTAACAAATTTTGCTCACGTGACTGATTTGCTGCTGCAGTATGCTGCGTATGAAAAGGTATATCTTTAAAGTCGTGATCGTCGGTTAAGGGATGCGAACAAGAGAAACATCGGGCAATATGCCAGTAATTCGATTGAGAAACTTCTCATCGCGCTTAAGAAATCGTCGCCGAGCGACGAATACCTTTTTATCGCGGATCTCGGCAGAAAAGTTTTCGTGGGTTTCACAGTTTAATCGCGTCTCCCGCGAACGTCGACTATATTAATACCTCGTACTTGAATCGTTTTCTCTCGCTTTCTTTTCGCACTGGCAAGCTTGTCGATAATGAGTTCTATAGAAAAATACTTTCGGCGCCGGACGAGGTGCGCGAATAATTTCGAGAGACGCTTGGAAAAATATTTTTCGATTGAAGGAACGCCAATGCCGCCTGAGAGTGCCGTCTTTTATAATTCTCTCCCCCGCTGTAAGCGCAAGCTTATACTTGAAAGCTACCCTAAGCAAGTTCCCTCCCTTTTAACATTTTTCTTTCTCATTTCAACTCTCAAACTATCAAAGTTCCACGTGGTGTGTTTTGAATCGCGGCGATAAGAGCATCGTAGCAACGTTTTATTCGCTTGCCAAAGCGGCGTCTTACGACGATGATAGTATATCGATAATATCGATGGTAATTATTCCTACAAATTGCAGCAAAATATCGTAAAACCATCCGGGCTCGATAATTAATAGCGTCACTATTATCCGATGGGAAACGTAATAAATCATTCTTCTATTTTCAGAGACTGTTTATTATGGATCGTGACTCTTTATTGCCGATGCCACTCGATTGCACATTGTGCAACGCGCCTTTCTATTGTCTCCGACGCCATGCGCCTGTCGGAACTTTGTATAAAAGCGTAAAAATATAACGTCCGTTTCCTTTCTGCGCGTCCTTTGAGGCCGCTCGATAATTGACGGTCATTATCGCAATTTGCTCGTCGTATCGTGCCTCGCAAAAAAAATATGACAAAATAATCAACAAAATATAAGTATCTCATCATCACGTTCAAATGCATCCGTGCATTTACACGGAAAGAATTTTTTCTTAGAATTTACTCTAAAAATTATGATGATTGTGAGACAATATGGTATTAAAAGAATTTTATAAAACTTTCTCTGATTAATATTCACTACAATAAAAAATATTAATATGTACATATATGTAGATATATATTAATATTTTTTATTGTGATAAAAAATATTAATCAGAAAAACTTACAAAAATTCTTCCAATGCCATATTGTCCCACGATTACCATAATTTTCGCAATAAATTCTAAGAAATGTTTATGAAGAAATGTTTTACCGAATAAAAAATATTGATACCGTTCCGATATGAATAATTAATAATAATCAATCATGTACCTCGGAACAATTACATATATAGAATCGTGAGAATAATGATAGAATAAATTTTTACTAGTACATATCTCTTAAGAGCTGAAGATAAGACGAAAACAAACTTCTAAGAATCTTTTTGAAAGACCGTATACTAACGGAATTATAAAGAGGAAACTTTATTGGCGATAAATTACGCTCGTAGAATATTCCCGCCGTTATCCATCGGCAATATCAAAGTTCGCGAGGAAATCAATGGCGAATAGATGAGCACAAAGGGACTTACTACGCGGAGTTATGGCTTTTAGAGTTTTAATTCGTCCTGCTACTACACGAAGAAATCCTTCTCAGTCACGATATTGCAGAATCAACGGCGGGATCTCGGCGAAAGAAAATGCTTTTGCCTTTAACTACATTTGTATCGAGAAAGGGAGGAAAGCAGAAAACGTGAAAAGGGATCTGCATGAATATTCTTACATTTTATATATCCATTGCCATTGAATACGATTCTTTGTGCCTCTATACCGGATTACACGAGTACGTAGAATTTCCGCGGAGACGATCTCGTTATCGACTCGATAATCGTTACTCACAGAGCACCCGCGGTACAAAGAGCAAAGCCGTGATCCTGAAAGATCATATACTCTTCTTCCCGGACTGCTTCCTCGTTCCCGTACTAAGTGCTCGTTCATTAAAAATAACGAAGGTCGACTGCCGACAGGAAAGCGGGCTCAATAATTGAATTTCCAATACCTATTTACCTTTGCAGAGTAAGGCTACAAAGAGAGAGAGAGAGATCACGTCACAATTTATCCCCAAAGGTCTTGTAAAGCCTCATCACGCAATTACTCGCTACGATTCAAACCGAGCACGAGCTTCCTACGGAGACTTACTTCCAGACGGAAGTTCGCGGAGTACCGCACATGAAAATAGCGAAAAACGCCCGAAAATGTATCACCGCCATCCTATGACCGCGCACGCGAGAGCTTTAACGTAGAGCACTTAATGGAAAACCCCTCGAGTCGTCGCTTCAGAATAGGCGGGCGTCGCCATGACCGTCTAACCGTCGCGTATATTTTCTCCTTCGTACGGAAGAAAAGAGCTCCGTGACCGCCCCTCGTTTAAGGGACGCGCAAGAAATAAGGACGTATTGGAGGAAAGAATAAAAAAGAGGGAGATAAAGGATGGGGAGAGAAAAAAAAATAGTGCGCGCAACGCCCAATGTGGGACTGTAAGGGTGGACCTTAAACCGAGAGGGTACATCTCACCCCCGGTGGAATTTAATTTCGACGTTTTGAGAGGACCTTCCGTCCAGCACGTCTATGTCGAAAGCTCGCGAGAAGTAGCACGTTTAATATTATCATTGTTAAACGACGAAAATTGATTCAATTGTGTCGGGAAACGCTTGCAAACGAGTTGACAATGTTGCGCGGATTTAGAATTATTTTTTTTAGATATAAAAATACATCGACCTTTTGATTTTTTAGATTTTTTCTTATCAAACTCTTTTTAGAAAATATTCAGAATAATGTTACCTCGAGTTTCACATTTAAATTTGATTTGCGTTTCAGGGTTTGGATTTGTTCGGAAAATTCTTCGAATATATATAAAACGGGAAATGAGCACATTATTTTTATGAAAAAAATGTAAAAAGACTAGGAAAAAGATCTGTATTATATTTATCACTTTTTTGAATAAACGATATGTTTTTAACAAGGATATACTTTACCCTTATTTAACAAATTGCAACATAACAGACGAACTGGCAGCCAACAGACGTAGAAGAGGATTATAAATGATTAAGCAAGAACGTACTTCGTTAGTAAACCTTACTCTGATCCTTTTAAATTGCGCGTAAAACCCTTTAACGCCTTAATCGACGCGTTCATGATTCAAGAATCCGTTCCCCTCGCGAATAAAGTTTGTAGCCTCTTGAAGCCGTCCGGACCGACGTTCGTCAGCATTAAAACGAAGGTTAAATCTCTAAGCGAGAATTCTGAATAAACTATAGTATTTATAAATACAATATAAATTTGTGCTCACTATATTATGGGTAAGATTATAAGATCATAATCTATAAGAAATAGTTCGTCTCGCTAAATCGAACTTAGTTGAAGTAGATTGTCGAAGTCAAGATGAAGGGATCGCTAGACTGCGTTATATTTTGCAAACGAGTTGACAATGTTGCGCGAATTTACAATTATTTTTTTAGATACAAAAATACATCGACCTTTTGATTTTTCAGATTTTTTCTTATCAAACTCTTTTTAGAAAATATTCAGAATAATGTTACCTCGAGTTTCACATTTAAATTTGATTATGTAATTTGCGTTTCAGGGTTTGGATTTGTTCGGAAAATTCTTCGAATATATAGTATTTATAAATACAATATAAATTTGTGCTCACTATATTATGGGTAAGATTATAAGATCATAATCTATAAGAAATAGTTCGTCTCGCTAAATCGAACTTAGTTGAAGTAGATTGTCGAAGTCAAGATGAAGGGATCGCTAGACAGCGTTATATTTTGCAAACGAGTTGACAATGTTGCGCGAATTTACAATTATTTTTTTAGATATAAAAATACATCGATCTTTTGATTTTTCAAATTTTTTCTTATCAAACTCTTTTTAGAAAATATTCAGAATAATGTTACCTCGAGTTTCACATTTAAATTTGATTATGTAATTTGCGTTTCAGGGTTTGGATTTGTTCGGAAAATTCTTCGAATATATAGTATTTATAAATACAATATAAATTTGTGCTCACTATATTATGGGTAAGATTATAAGATCATAATCTATAAGAAATAGTTCGTCTCGCTAAATCGAACTTAGTTGAAGTAGATTGTCGAAATCAAGATGAAGGGATCGCTAGACAGCGTTATATTTTGCAACCGAGTTGACAATGTTGCGCGAATTTACAATTATTTTTTTAGATACAAAAATACATCGATCTTTTGATTTTTCAGATTTTTTCTTATCAAACTCTTTTTAGAAAATATTCAGAATAATGTTACCTCGAGTTTCACATTTAAATTTGATTATGTAATTTGCGTTTCAGGGTTCGGATTTGTTCGGAAAATTCTTCGAATATATATAGTATTTATAAATACAATATAAATTTGTGCTCGCTATATTATGGGTAAGATTATAAGATCATAATCTATAAGAGATAGTCTCGCTAAATCGAACTTAGTTGAAGTAGATTGTCGAAGTCAAGATGAAGGGATCGCTAGACAGCGTTATATTTTGCTTCCTGGCTCTTTGTCAATTCCGACCTGTGCGAAAGCGACGCGGTAACCATCTCCGACAATGGGAGCAGTAGGTTCGATCCCGGGAGCACAATTGTGTTCGGTATGCTATAGGGAGATAGAAAGGCAGAGAGAGAGAAAGAGAGAGCAATGCTCTCTGAAAGAGCCTTCAGTGGCGCAATTATTGAAACCGAGTAGCTTCTGCACTATGCAGCGGAACTGGCGTGTATATACGTGCATATGTCGCTGCTTATCACGATAACGATTACATAGGCATAATTTAAAAAGAATTGCGCGGAAAGGTTCCCAACGATCTCGGGTTACACGTCATGCGGGTGGGCAAACGGACGAACAAGGGTGGGATGGACAACCCGGTCGATTAACGATAACGAATACTAATGGATCGGATGAGCTAATTTACCTTCATTAATCGATTGGTCTTCGAGTTTGCCTTCGACTCCGCGCTCCTGAGTCATCCGAGCGGAGAGAGGATCGTGATCTAGTCGGGGTTAAGGGGACAGATCTGTGTAAGTGCGCGCATGAATGTATGTGCGAGAGAATGAGAGAGAAAATTAGCGCTAGGATGCGACGAGATACTTGACCATACCATATATTAGATAATATAAAAACAACATAATGAAAGAAATTCTTTAAGTCGGTGTAATAAAAGAGTTAAACGACTCTATAAGTCTTCTACAAATTGCTGGCAAATTAAAATAATTACAGAAATAAAAATAAACCAGAAAATAACAGAAATGGAAAACCATAAATCTGAAAATATTATTAAATGTATTATATGAAAATCATGACCATCTATATATTAAATAATACAAAAACAATATAAAATATTCGAAAATAAAGTATGAACTAAACATACTGAAATCTAACTAGAAAAAACAATAGAATTAATATTAAAATAACATTAATAACATTAATAACTTTGAATTTTTGCTTCAAGAAATGTTTTAAACTTCAATGAGATATAAATAATTCGACCGCAGATTTTGTTAAGTCAAATAATTTTTTTTTTTTCAGTGATAGAATAAGCACCATGAGTTATAACAAAAACCGATTATTTAAATCATTGATTCGCGTGAACACATAATTCGAGATATCGATTAATTGCTCACGCTTAGAACATCAACAGTACAAAACGATGTACAAAATACCTTTTATTTACTGAAAATTGCGCGATCACTGAAAAAAAATTAATTGACTTAACTATGCATAGAAATAAAACCCGAGTGAAAAAGAGAAAGAAATAAATGCATTGGTACTATTATTTGAAAATGTAACATTATTTAAATAATGTAAATTTACACGGAACTTGTTATCAAACGCATTTTCCTATATATAAAGTTATCTGAGGAAATATTATCGCTTTAATAAATATTTTTTCAAAACGCATTGAATTTTAAAACCATGAGCTTCTACTAGAATTAATAAAATACGATACAGGATAATGTATAAGATCTATATATATATATATAAAAGTAAAATTCAAGGAATAACAATATGTCAAAATTTGTCTGCAATGCTTTATACGGTTTTTCTGACTCTTGAAACTATCTTAATTCAGAGATACTCGAGGAATTTCTCGCGCGTGCTTCGCGGTTCCTACATGGCACGTAGTTTATGTAGTTCTCAACAAAATCTAAAGGACCCCATCGTGCTGTAGTTCAAGGACAATGAAATGGTTGTTATGCATGGAAAACGACTTGCACGCAGGAGCTAGCGACGAAAAATAGAATTTCAAATGCGAACATTTCCATAGTCCCAAATTGAAAATACGAATGGTCTACAGCTTCTTGTTGCTTTAACAAATTCCAACTAATTTTACACACTCTGCGTTGCTTCTAATAAAATACATTATTTGGAGGAGAGTTCCGCTAGACAATACATACATATATATATGAAGAAATCTCGATATATTTATATATATATATATCCAGACAACACGCGCCATTCTATTATTATAATAGCGAAGGCTATCTGAAAATCTCAGTCTTATGCAAATTTATGCAAAGTCAAGTCTTACTCGCACAACTGTGGTATTGTGTACGGATTGCACTGGACGTTATAGTAACTACTTTGACTCCACGGGCTTGTGGGACCATTCTATCTTCCTCTTGAAGCACGTCAGTCCTCAGCGACCCCCGTGTACTCCTCGAACTTTAGCAATACGCCGACTCGTAATAACACCCTAATGCGTGTTCTATCATCGAGAGCGTCTATAACCCCCTGCTGATACAGTAGCGAACACAAGGAGAAGAAGAAGAGCGAACGAGAAGAAGCGAGCACTGGATCGAGTGGATATAAGCAAAAAGTGGGAAGAGGAAAGAGAGATAGAGAGAGAGAGAGAGAGAAAGGCACGAAGTCTCTGGCATAAATCACAATTATAATCAACGTGCTCGAAAGTTACACCAGGGTGATTCCCTTTGGCCCTCCGCGACTCTGCCCCGGCGTCGCATGAAAATTTATCGTCCAACTTCGGTTTCCTTCAAGGTCGGCCGCGCCACACTTTGCATACATCGCTCTTCCTCTACTTTTTCGCGAGTTTTTACGTTAGAAAAATTGACTCGTTTGCGTTGCGCTAGATGCACCGGCGGAAGAACGGAAACGCGAAACGAGGTTGCGAAGAAAAATAAAAAACCCAGGGCAAACATCCCCCGTGAACTTGGAACGAATACTTTATCTCGTTTTGATGAACAGTTCCGAGTGCGGAAGTACGTTTTGCGTTGCAGTGCCATCGATTTCGGAACTTTTGGCTATTTTATTGCTAAAAATATTTTATTACCGTACATTGCATAAAGAGCGTTATCAATCACTTAAAAATACTTAAAAAGACTTGTAAGTCCGATACTCTGTTCTATTTTGTTTAATTTAATCTAATTAATTCTGACTTTAATTTTAAATGTAATTTTAATTTTAATTTTAATTTTACCTGTAATCCTTATCTTGAGCTGAATAATCGAAATCTAATACTATCGATAATTATTTTAAAAGAGTAGAGAAGCTATATGTTTATCTTCACAAAAATATGAAAAATCGTAAATCGTCGAGATTCGTTTTAAAATAGAATTGTTGGACTCTCTAATCTCGTGTTTTATAAAAATATCACGTAACAACGGTGATGACAAGATGATAAAGCTATCGGATTCGGAGGGTGAGTTCGCGCGAGATGACGAATGAATCATGAATCGAGGGTGGTTACGCTTCGCGATCATGCGTGGGCTCTTCTTCGCCGATAACTTCGGGAGGAAGTGACGATAGCTGCATAAAAAATACAGAGTCGCGTGCGGGCGTCGAATTGCGAGTCGAATCGAATCAATCGAGAGCGTCGTAATTCGAAAGGCACAGGAGGGAGAAACGAGCGCGCGTATAAAGTTGCTGGGGTAAATCTAGTTTCTTCGTTACGGCTCGATCTCTCGGAGGGAATTACCGAGAAAGTAGGGTCGTTTGGAAAAGTGCGGATTTTCTTGGCTTGCATCTCTATCCCGCCCGCCGGGCGAAACGGCAAAACTTTTCACGATGACATCGCCAACGGCGATTAACGGAATGACAAAGTCGTGGTCCCGCAGCGTCGCATCTTCCGACGCCGCTGGGCTATAAGATATGCGCAAAGGGATGAACAAAAGCATCGGAATATGAAGCGAGTCGCTCGTAACATTTATTTTCGCCGTGTTTAAATATCGAGGAATGATACGAGATTACGAAAAGATAGTTATAATTGTAGGATAATTGTAAAATACGAGTGGCATAAAGTTTCCTCGCGCGCGCGCTTACGTGAGTCGCATAATTAAATCCACGGCGGTTGCTCGGTAACGCGTGCAACGACGACGGGTCTAACAAGTTCCTCGAAATTAATTCGCCGCGGTTCTTCGCATCGCAATAAGCCGTCTGTTCGCCAAGTTCGCCGACGAATTTGCTTAAAACAATTTTCCCAGCGGGCCAATTGTCGCCGCCATACTATCGCGTAAAACAGAACACTGACCCATCTTGAATGTATAATTTAAATTTTTTAATAATAAAGCATATAAGAAAAAAATATAAGCACTTTTTTATGAGATATCTATATGTATGCGCTCTAAAACTTGATAAGAAGATGAGAATAATAATGCCATTCAGATAATATGAGAAATATGTCATCTATTGTTTGAACTACAAATTTTATTTGCCAAAAAAATCCTGGTAAATCGTTAACAATTCCAAAACAAATAATAAACTTTTGGCGATACATTATACCGCAATATACTACCCAGTTTAGGAAATACACGTCCTCAGTGTTTAAGTCTTTTAGTATTAGCAATTCTGATGTTTTATGCAATTTGTCTGGTCCAGTTTTTACTTTGTTAAAAACACCAATTCTCCACAAGTTACAAAAATGTCGTCGATGTTTTGTGTTGCCAATGTTTTACAAATATTTTTAAAGTTACAAACACTACTAGATATTCTCGTTAAAAAGCTATACTTACTTTCGAATCGCATTGCCCACATATGAACAACGGGATCCATTAAACGCATTATTCTTGAATACAATATAAAGTGTTGTTTTGGTATAATATTATCTGGAAATATTATGTTAAATATATTGAAATGCTCAAATATTAGTTTTTGCAAATAATACGTCAAAGAGACAGTGATTTTTAGAGAAAAAATTATACTCATTTCTAAAAAAAAAAAAAAAAAAAAAGATGTAAGTACATGCCACAAATCTTTGTTTCTTTGATCAATATAAGTATCAAACCTTGCGAAAAAATACGAATGTTGATGTGATGCATGATTTTTTAGAAGGCATTTGCCAAAGAGATTTAAATTTAGTCTTTTATTTCTGCGATATGAACAAAATAATCAGCAGAACAAAATAAAATTATCAGCTTAAACGATTTAAACGATAAAATATGAGCTTTTGACCATGGGTTACATAATAGAGTTAATTTGCCTAGTGTTATAAACTTGAATAAAAAATTGAATACAATAGGACAATGTGCAGCACAAACACTTTGCTTAATTATTCATTTATAATTTTACGAGATATAATTCCAAAACTTGATGAAAATTTTAATAAATGGAAGATAGTTTTATTAGCAAATAAAAATGTTAAAAATTGTATTAGCATCTACAATTACAAATAATATGTTATAGATGATTTAGAAAAGATTATTAAAGAACATCATAAAAAACTTTTAATCAAAGAATATTCTATTGTTTTAACTCCGAAAGATCATATAATTACTCATTATGTAATGATCATTAAGAAAATGGGGCCTCCCAGAACTTTTTGAACAATCAGATATGAAAGTAAACATGGTTTCTTTGAAAGATTTAACTAACAAGTTAAAAAAATTTAAAGATGTTGCATATACATTATCCACGTCACCAAAAATATGTCTCTATGGAAAAATAAAAATTCTTTTGATAATAAACCAATACTAAAAAATTTTAAAAGAGGAAATTTAAGTTTTACTTACAAGATCATTTGGGACAGGTGATATCTGTTAAATTTAACCGAAATTTTTCACAGAGAACAGTTTCAAGCTTATCATATTTTTTAAATACTTCATAATGCTTAATAACTTCATTAAGATCTTACATTAAATTAAAAAAAAAATTATTATTTTTGGTATTAGTATTTCTTTCACAAGAGTTAATATATATATAGATGTAAAAAAATTTTGTAAAAATCTCGCCTGTGACGTTTCGTTTCGGCACACAATTTCTGGTCACGTCAATGACAGGAGAAGAAGAAATAAATTATTCCAACGAATAATAATGAGCAAGTGAAATACCCTTAGCTGCAGTTGCCTAAGGGTATACAGCTCGTGAAGAGAGAAACGCGCGCATACGAAGGGGAGCCTATGAAAAATTAACATTATCCCTTCCCATAGGACGCAAGAGAATCCTCGAAGCGCTGCACTTAATGCCCTGATGATTTGAAATCGATAACGACCCACCCAGGATACAAAAGTCAAACCCTCACAGTAGCCGATGGCAAGGAATCGCATCGCATTATCGTAACGCGAAAGATACAGCAGTATGCTGGATCTTCAAAGAACCGTATACGTAAAAGAAAAGAAGCAAGGAGACGAGGAGAAACGTAAATATACGATGACACTGGTATAGGTTTCCCTGTCGGTAATCAAAGATTTATATCTAAAAAGTGCATGTGTGTGCGAGCTTGTTCAGGGTATACTACGTTCGCAAGTGAAGAGTATGATCGACGATAGGAAAGTTGATGCACTATCATGTTCCATGTTCCGAATGATGTTTCCCGATCCCAGACGATGCTATAGGCGGGTGGTATATATGTATAGTATAACGCAAGTAAAAGCGAACGGGTGAGATAAATTAGTGCCGCGTGGCTTCTCTGATCGCGCGAGATATGCCGCTTTTATGTTAATAGGCGCGTCCTCAAGCACGTATTTGCGAATTACGCTGATGGATATTCGCGAGATAAGTCGCGTATATATATGTATAGGATGCGTATACGCCCGTCAATTTCGGCGATATCGCGACCACCATCATTTACAAATAGAAGTATGCAAATCGTGCGCACGATTACATACGAATCGATAGAAATATTGCGCGTCGCTTTTTCACAAAGCTTAAACTTTGAAATCCAGTTGTGGTCGAAAAATATTAACGCAAACACGATTAATATAGTCAAAAATACCATAATTTCACTATAATTTATAGTATCCTGCGGCGCCAAGCATGAGTATAAAATAGTTGACTGTATCAGACCGTAATAAAATAAGCCATTTAATTATAGACAAACTTTATTTTAGAAAATTGTATATGTAAAATTGTAATTGTATATTTTATCACTAATTATTTTTATTTCAATGTAGAGTAAGTTTAACAGATTTTCAAAAATGGACTGAAGAAGTAGTCAATAATTTTTAAACATGAAATAACATCGATATATTATATTCCAAGTGATGCAAAATAAAAACGTCTTGCTGACGGAAAATTGTGGGACAAATACAATAACCTAAAAAGGAATACAAAAAAACAAGCACTTGAAAACAGAAGAGAAGACTCCAGAAAATCCTGATTAAGAAAATACATTGCTTACATTGCGAGCAATTCAGCTAGATAATCCTAATATTTTAAAGTTGTGGGAAGAAACATTTAACGTATAAGTATAAAATATTATATGTAATTCTTATTAGTCTATAGTATAATAAATCAAATATTGTATAACCAACTATGTAAACAACGTTGAATCCGTCTCAATAAAAAAATGGTAACTGAATTTTTTAATATTAAAAGTTAACTTTTTAAAATTATTTTGTCCATACCATTCAAATATTGTCCACTCAACCATAAATAACAGTATAAACCATATCTCGTTATACGAAATGAATATTATAATTTTACGAATTATTACTGTAGTAATACTAATATATAAAAATAATTCGTATAACGATATAGTTATGGTTGTCATTACTAAAAATATTGTTTTTAACATAAGATTATAAAATACGAATAACTATATATTATAGTAATATTACTCTGTGTAAGAAAATACTATAAAATGATAGAATATATAAATATTATAATATCCTATACGATATACTATATTTTATTTTATACAATATAAAGTGATAAACATGTTAAATCTGAATGATATAAAATTCAGATTTTATCCTTTTATCGAATTTCTTTTCTTTAATATCAAGCGCTAATAAATGTTAAAAATTGACACCTTTTACTTTTTGAGAGATATTTTAAGATATTTTTTGGGAGGGAAAAATTTATATCTTCAATGGGAGACGTGATAAATGAATCTTATAAACAGATTTTAAAGAATCCTAATCTTTGCGGTATTTACGACTTACGACATTCACACTTATCTCGTGAGCGCATCTACGAGCTCGTCCGGACGAACATTAGCATACTTAATGGTCCTTTGTTTGGCTAACTTAAACTACAAATGTTGCAAACGACACGGTTCGTTAACTTGACCGAATCAAATTACACGAATTTACCCACGCCTCCGTGCTATTTTATCATGGATCTATAGTCATGTGACTCTTGAGCCGAAACTCTACAAATCTTTCACAAATTACCAATCAACCAGAATCATTAAACGAAAATAAAAATGTGACTCTTGAGGCGAAATTTAAATTCGGCAAAATTGTATTGATAAATTATTTATCAATAGAAATGGCTTGAAATTCATATTAATAATTAATTAATACAAAAGGAAGAGAGAAAAAATGAATAAATTAGTAAACAAATTTACCACTTACTCTTGCTTTGAAACATTTATTAAAACTGAATGATAGATTATTTAATGAAATTTCATTATCTGATGAAATGTTATTCAGACCAAGTATTTCTACAGATTCTATATATTTTCATCATTTTAATTTATTTAATATTTATCACAAACTTACACAATTGTTTCATGGATTAAAATTCCAAGGATATGATTTTTTTTTATTATACTTATTTGTGACCCGACTAACAATAAAATATGAAAAATCGCGCGACAAGCATATCCCATATCAAGATTCTTGTATGTCACTAGACTTCGTTCTTCTATCCGTGACGGACGCCTTTCTTTATGTTTATTTAATCGAGTCTCTTCGAGAAATGTCACGGCATTTCCCCTCTAGTCTTTCCAATGTCACGATTTGACGTCCCTCCACAGTTTCGCATCCATTGGATTGAGTATACACTATTCTCTATTCTCCCTTTTATCAGTATTGTACGGAAAAAAAGAAGAAGGGGAGTTTGGAAGCTGCCTAATTTATATAGAAACCACTTCAATTTTCTAACTTCTCCTCATATACACGTCGACAAGCAATATCGAACAAATGGACGAACAATATGATTCTTGTTATATTGCGCGCAGGCGTACTTCAAGAAAGATTCGATTAACTGCGCGCGCTAATTGTTCCACGGCAAGTCATTATGTGGCAAGGTATTTGACGTTTCTAAGGGAGCGGTTTCGCGCTCAGGAGGGTCCGAACGAACCAAATATACGTTCCTGCGCGTTTCATCCGTTCGGCAAACGTCAACCCCTCGGACCGCGCTGTCTGTCATTCCAGACTTTGGGGGTGCCAGACAACGAGATGCGAAGCCGTGCGAAAGAGAGAGAGAGAGAGAGAGCTAAAGAGACAGAGAGAAACAACGGAGGGAACAAGGGGATATAAACCAGGGAGGAGACAGGATATAGGTATTGTCTGCAGGAAATGGGACGAGGGTTGCGCGCAACATTCGCTCGCGAGAGGGATGCAAGAGGAGCGAGCTCGAGCTGATAATCCCGAGAAAGAACGCTTAGCGGCTAAGTTGTCGAGCTTATCTTGCGCTTTTTGCTCCCAATGGAAGAGATGCAACCCACGCGGTGTAAGACAACGCTCGCATTCGCTTAAAAAAAAAACTCGCACTCACATTCGCCTTTAGAATAGTATATTGTGTATCAAGTGCGGAAAGTTGACAATTGGTCACGAGTGCGACCACCCCACACGAGTGAACAATTGTCAATCCGCACGTGATACACATACTATTTTGTATTACAAGTGCAGGCAAAGTGGCTTTGTGCGCGAGGTGGCCGATCGCACGCCGCCATCTTGCAGCGGCACGGTGCGGGAATAGCCGTGTTCAAAGTCATTGTCCACGGCTAAAGCCGTGGGCAAAACATTGCCCACAACCGAGGCCGTCGTTGCTAGATGGCGACGTGAGAAATCGGCCGCTTTCCGCACAGAAAACACGCACACAAAATGCCACTTTGCCTGCACGTGTAATACAAAATTATTAGTCGAGCGCAAAAAAGTTTATACGAATAAGAAGTTTGATAATGGGTCGGTCATTATAGTCACGCGTTACATTCACTCGCGCGATATTAATAATTACGCGGAACTGGTTACAGTTTTCTGTTGAAGGAAACCAATGAGAGATTGTGTAGTTCTTTTATATCCTTGGGAGTTGCGAGAAAACTTTCCTCGTTTAGCCCTCCAATTTGTGTTGATAAACTCTCGCGTGAGGCGAATTACTCCTTTCCGCTCCCTTTACCCCCGGATACATTTCTCTAATCAAATAATTCCCCTTTTCATCTAATATACGAACGGGCTAAGTATCTTTTCATCTTGGTGGAGCGAGCTCATCCCATCTCGGATTTGACAAGATATACGAATCGAACTTGAGATAAAACGGGGGAAAGATTCGAAGGAATCATATTTACTGTAAAATCCTTACGCGCGTGTATAAAATACCTCTCTTAAAATATCTCTCGTACATAAAAGGACCGGTATATATTTTTTATGACGTTCAGCGCGAAAGAATATTTTCTGTCGATCTTGAACGTCAAACACTCTCCCAAGAATATGTTCCTTCAAATAACCGTAGCACGCCATTATATGGAGTACAATGTCTCCGCAGAGCCAGGCACTCGTCCAATATTGCCTAGACCCGGAATATTGTCTCAATGTGAAATTTCATATCGCGCACGACGGAGATCGAGGAGATCGAGTCTCCACGTATACGGAAAGACACGGGGAGACAAATCACCGAATGTCGGGACTTTTTTTCACGATTGGATCATACCGCGCATTATTGCTCTACCGATAGTTGGCGCATCGCGTCGGAGAATGCCAGCGAAAAAGAGGCATCAATGAAAAATATCCGGGAAGGCGACCAGGAGAAGAGGAAGGTTACGCGGCAAGTCTCAGCTTGCATTTTTCAACGTCGAAACTTCTTCCTCGCTGCCGGTCCCGCGGGACGCTAAACGTGAGAATCGGAAAGAAAGTCACAGAAAGAAACCCCGTCCCTCGGCGTCCCTAGATGGACATTTACAAAGATCTCAAATCAAAAGTCTAAAACACCTCCGAGCTACGCCGCGCGTGGCCCTGTAAAAAATTTCTTTTACGCTCGTCGGAAAATATGAGAGCTCTTGTGCGCGCCGGATAACGAATGCCGCAAAACGTGTCTCTAACCATGGAAAATGGTGGAATAGGTTTTTGTTGATTTTTTCATCAAAACGTGTATTCAAAGATTTTATCGCCCCTATGGGACCGCCCGTGTTAGTTCTGTTGGACTTTGAAGTCGTTAACATTGACAGGCAATTACCTGGACGTCAACCATGCGCGTTTGTGTGCATTATTATATTCCGTGATATACTTAAAAAATATTATATGTTTTAAATTTTACGAAAATTAATATCAATTTTTTTTAAATACATTTTTAAATGCTAAAGTTATTACTGAATGAACAAAATAAATTGTTAGGAGAGAAAACAGTAAACGGTAAATTTTTAATTACTGTATTAAAAATAATTATTATTTAAGAATGTACCATATGTATGTACATAATATTAAAATATTACACACTTGTATATTTTTATATTTTATTATATTTTATTCGCCGCAGACGTGTATACATACAATACATGATGAATATTCAAATAAAATGAGAAATAAAATTTAAAGCAACCGGTAAACTGCGGAATAAAATCTATGAGTATAGAAAAATCGTCAACTCTTTAACAAATAGGACGCAGCCGTCCTCTCTTTCGTCATTTTCCACCATTCTCCCGGAGTATACGAGCACGAACGTCGAAATATTCCAATGCGTACTCTCCAAGTACAATTTCCATACTTGAAGTACGTTCTCCATTCAGAGTCTCGACCGCCGCTTTTTCAAGTATCTCGCTCTCTATGCTGGTTGCATGTGCGAGCGACGTACATTAAAGGGGATGAAACGAAACGCGCGTGGCACAGATTTAGATAAAACTCGCTCGACAAGACACACCGTATACATATACCGAGCACATGTGTGCGTAAGGTGGGCTTAACCGTGGAATTATAGAATTAGAATCGGCGATTGCGATATCCCTTTATCGTGTGGCAGCACTACGCGGGACGTTTTCGAGGAGATATATATATGTACCTCTATCTCTCTCATCTCCCATTTCTCGCCACCCCGACGACACAGAGACGGAAGAGCAGAACGAGACGGGCGAGTGCGCGGACCGAACGTGTTCCGAGTTTCCGAGGAATAAATCCGCTCGTGTGCTCCCGACGTACACGCGGCGACGACGACGGACGGCCAGCTACGCCGGTTAGCGCGTACCACCCACGGGATTTCCATAATTTGAATTGTAAAAGTATTCGGGCGCCAATTGCAGCCTCTCCGAATTTATGCAGTCCACCCACCCTTCGTGGCAACCAACCCCTATACGACGATAACGCGCGCGACCGCGTCCCTTAAGGCGGACTTTACACATGGGAAATGTCAACGTGCGCGGGCACTCGTCTCGCGAATTTCAACTCCGAATGCGGTCCTCGCGAATTAAAGCTCTTTTCACGGCGAATTATCGCGAAGTCGCTCGTCGAAAGTTAATTGCGCGCGGACTTGAGACGAAAACCGGCGCCTACCGGGAAGGTAATTGCGCGCTGTAGAAAAGTTTCGCGCAGCGATCGTCAAACTGTTTCTCATTACTCAATTGTGCGGAACTTCTATGAAATTAAATCAAAGGCAATCGATCCACTCCTTGAGTCTTTCGCAAATTGCCAGCGAACCGGAATCATTAATCGAAAATCAAAGTAAATCAAATAAAAACAGAACAGCGAAAAATTGTATTCTTATTTTAAAAATATCCTATATCTTTATATCTCCTATAAAATACGCGCCAAAAAAATTGTTTTTTAATTGTAGAGTAATATATATCCTCTAAATATAAAAGAATCATATTAAGAATATATTAGAATATATACTAAATGTTATTTATTTTATTATTTAAAATATTTAGGATTATTAATTATTAACTAAAAATATATTTATGTAATATATAAAAGTTTATATATAATAAAGTAACTCTCTTACAAAAGATATATAATATATTATTAATATTATAATTTCTTAATTTAAGAGAACATTCTAAAAACATTGCTTAAAAAAAAAATATCTTTATTAAAAATATCTATTAAATATATATTTCAAGAATATAATTTTTTCAGTGAATGAAATTGAAATAGAAAAACAATAAATGTGAAAATTATCATAGAAAATATAAGAAAATTGCATAGTTAAAATTAAAATTAATATTACACATAGATAACTATATTTTAAAAGAATAGAGGAGAATGAATGTTATAGAAGAATGATGTGTGAGAGGTAGACAATTTTGTAAACCAAGTTCCACTTTCTGACATTTTGCATGTTGAAGTTAATAAATACTACTATAAGAAAATTACAAAAATTCTGATCATACCAAATTAGATAATGCAAAAATCCGCGCGAGGCATACATTAAAACCAATTAATACGATTATCTTCCCTTGAAAACGCAGTCGCGACTGCGTGTATCTTTTTTCTGCTCGTTATATGTATATCCGAGAACGGAACGTGGATCTTTTAAAGTCAAGTGTCAGATTCACGTAACGAATGCGCGAAATATTCAAGTTCGAGAAAGTCTTTAATCCGAGATAGATCGATGTCGATCTTAAAGCGAAAAATTTAAAAAGAGTGTCCAGCACCCAACATTTAAGGGGAGATATATATACAGTGCGTTCTGAAAATTAAAATTTATGTGGACCGCTCGTCGGGAGAGAAGAATCCCTCTTCGAACCTACAACGGTGTGTTCGCATATAAAAAAAGTCGACTCCATAAAAAATGATGTCGGTCCACGATGACGATGCGGGACTGACAGCGAACGGGATGATGCGGGTTTGTACGGTGGGCGCGCTCGACTTCTTAAATTGCTGCCTGAAAGACAGGTGAGGACTTAGGGGACTGGGACACAGGATGCAATACAGAAATGAGATACAAGAATGAGGGACAAAGTCTAACGTTATACGAATGCAGACTATAATGAAATAATGAATTTAAAGGAGCGGTTTCAAAAAAAAAAAAAAAGATATCTGGTGACAGAAGTAAATCATTATCGAATTCGTAGAAAATGTCTAAATATATCCTGTTTTATTATCCTATATCTATCTATATTTATATTTATCTATATCTATCAGGGGACTGGGACACGGGATGCAATACAGAAATGAGATACAGGAATGAGGGACAAAGTCTAACGTTATACGAATGCAGACTACAATGAAATAATAAATTTAAAGGAGCAGTTTAAAAAAAAATATCTTTGATGACAGAAATAAATCATTCTCAAATTCGTAGAAAATACCTAAAAATATGTATCCCGTTTTATTATCCTATATCTCATTGTGTCTCGGTGCTGTGCGCGCGAACGTATCACTTTCACACGCGTTGATCTTACACGCGAGTTACACCGCGGCTTCGACGGCGCATAATGAGCCAGTGTCCGGCGGGCAGAACGAGTTAATTAATCCTCCAGAGTATACGGCGCGCGTTATGCGTCACTCGTTAATTACACGCGCAACTGCATTCGCGTTCTCATGCGCAGGATCGTATCGCAAATCACTTTTTGCAAATCCTTTTTGCCGGGAAGTCTTCCCAAAGGATCTAAAACGTTCTCCTTTGACTTTTTGATTAAAGGCTTTGCACTTTGCGATTTTACAATAATCGTAAGACATACGATTATTGTAAAATGGTAATTGAATATTAAAAAAAAAGGATAGAATTATAAATTAATGTTTAAAAATTTCCATCTAATCGACCTCATTAGTGGCGCTACCGATCTTCTACGAGATCTCTTCCTCAACTGTCTGTACTTTACGTACCTAGTCTGAAGTTTTACAAGAGAGTGACGCGCAGAGCTTTCTCTCTCTCTCTTTATATATGTAATATTTTTTATTTAAAATTATATAAAGAATTATATATATATATATGTATATTTATTTTTGATTGCAGTTCTTTGACTTACCTTCGTAAACTCATATTTTTGAATATAGAGGTGGCTTGGCATATCAGTTTGTTCTTAGGTATTTTCTATAGTTTAATTGCTAGAATTATTGTTTAAATGATCAAAAACTCTATTAATAATAAAGCTAAAACTTTTAATTATTTTTTATCTTCTACGAAATGATACGCTAGTTTTATATACATTAAATCTTGCTTTAACAAAAAATTTTATTATATATACATACATACATACATATATATGTACAAAACAAGTACATACATGTATACATATATAAAATGATTTATATATTATAGAATGATATGTTCACATTTGTCCGACACCGCATCAAAAAATGTACATTTATGTTTCTCCAAGTTAGACTAATAAGCGTTATTACTCAGAGACGCTGACTGCTTTATGAGTTGCATATGATCTCGGAGCACGTGTGCGATTCCCGTCTTTAGTTGGCGAGGAACGTCCTCCCCGGTGTATGTTAGAAATATGGAGCCCTGAGAAAATATGGCATGTGGCTCTCGGAGTGTAAGGTCTCTTTGTACAAGCAAACATTTCATATATCTATCCAGAATTTCCGAATAACCGAAATGACTTTATTTGACAGTCTACATATTTTGCAGAAAATAATATTTATGACTTTATGATGTCGGTTTAAAATTCACATTGAACGAATCTGAAAAATTTATTCATCGAATATTTCCATCTTGTTTATGACGACAATATGAAAAAAAAAGCAATTTATCAGATCACCGGAGTTTCAGGATCGAAGCTTTCGTTGATAAAATTTGGAAAGATGTCTATCATTTATTATTAACGCGAAAAATTTAAATTCACAATACGCGACCGTATATAATATATATGCGGATGTCTATATACCCTATATTGTGATACAACCTCTGTACAAGCGTGCAACGTGCTCGATTCGCATACTACTAGCTAGGTCGAATAATGGTCATGTAATGCCAAAGCGTGTGTGGGCGACGTTATGTTACACTCCTGCGCTTTTGCAAAACGCCGACATTTCCCTGGCGTTTGTCAAGCCCACGATATTCGGCGTGTTCCGAGTTCTCTTTGAATAAACAAGCGTCTCGAGCAGCTACACAACGTCTACTCGACATCTTTGACGACTCTCCTCAAACTCTCATGAGCGTAATTGAACGCTTAATTAATTAACGCCATCCCCCATTAAGCAATATCAACTGTTAGCTTTATTGGAAAGCAGAGATAATTAATACCTACGACTAAATTTGCTGAGACACTTTAGGAATATTGGTAAATAATTAAGATATACTTGTGTATGCGCAAGCGCGCATGTTCATGTATGTGTCCCTGCTTCATATCCTCTAAATTTAATCAATATCTATCTGCTTCTAAGAGAAAATAGGGACGACAAATAATTGAATAATTTGTCGATGCATTTATAAAAAAAATACATACACAATTAATTGAAAAGGTATAGTTTTGAACGAGCATTGGTCAACTTTCGAAAATCGTGGAGATAATAAAAATATATCTGCTTTTTTTTAAATAGCATAAACATTTATAATAAATTATTATAATTAATGTAATAATATTTTTTTAGGATATATATGCAAATGAGGGAAAATTGTTGCAAAAAAAGTAACGCAGGATTTATGTTAAATAGCACGAGCTCTGATAAGATATATTCAGCATTTAATTAAACTATGCAGTGGTCGAGATGACACCTTTTCGCTCCGCGACAATTGTCTAGCTTTGCTTCAACTGAAATAAAGCGACACGTATTATTCGTCGGTGTAATGATCGGAAGAAAGTCCTCTCTCGTTAAGTCGTAACGTTTCCGCTTCTGCTTTTTGTGCTTCTGTCGTATCTTTTGTCTTCCTTTCGCTAATTGTCTTCTGTCGGCGCAATTTAATTTGCCCTCTCGCCCTTCCTGATTCTGACAAGTTCGTCTTGGAAATCAGCTTCACAAAACGCATTCCGGAAGTTACTGACGTACTTCGGGGTAAGGAATGTATAAGGAGCATGTTTTAATCCTTTGCGGTGAACATTTACATTTTAATGAAACGTTGTAAACGTTGTAAATCGCGTTCACGACTTTCTTCCATTAGTATTTTAAAAATCGATACACACATTCTCTTTACTCGTAAACATTGAATTTTAATTAGAATACTTCAATAATTTAAAAGAACATTTAATATTCTGTATGAAATATTCTGTTAATAAATAATACTTTTGTAGTAACTAATATAAAGGTACATTACATTGAAAAAATACTTAAAAATGAAAGTTTTTTCATGTTGAACAATTGTTCTCTTGTATAATTTTTCTTATTCTCGATCAATTTCTTAAAGTCTCTAATGTTCGATAAAATTGTAGTTATTATTACAGTCGTCCCTGTGTTTGGTGCCAAAAATTATGAGTATGGTTACTTACTTTTAGATTATTTACGACAGAAAAAAATTTATTTGTTAATAAACAAGGCCCGGAAAAGTTCCGTTTAACAATATATTTATATACATATATGCGCACAAATTTCTGCGTAGACGTCTAAATACTCGTTTAACAATTTCCCTGCATGCAAAAAATCCAGGCAAAGGAAAGGATCCAAAAAACAAGAGATATATGTATGACAAAAGATATACATTAAATGTGAAAATCAATAAAAATCTCGACAGCAATTGACGTGGCGCAAATATGGGCCGCATTAGAAGTCTGGTCAAATTTAGACTTGCGGCCGTTTAACTTTATAATGAATACCACTCCATTTATATATCAGGCAGTTTTAGAAATATATTATGGCATATTTATTTTATAATATACTTTTATACTTTATTATAATAAATATATACAAGGATTGCCATCTCTGCTTTAGAATGAAACTTGTAAGTCAGCTTGGATCACATTCGTGAGCTCTCAGTTTAGTGAGCTGTCTAGATTACCAGCAGCTGAAAGCAAATGACATTACTAGCTCTTAATAAAGATATAAATGAGAGAAAATTGTATTAATATCTGTGTATATTAAAATATATAAACGTGTTGATTTATATCCAACGAGTTATGTAATAACAGATAGTAATAACTATAGATCGATAAAGAGAAAGTCTGGAAGACTACAGATAGAATGTTCAGAGTGTCTACAGCTACTACCATTGCCGACACAAACTATCTACATCAACCTACCTACTGCCAACAATATATAAAATATTTAGAAATATAATTATATAGCAATTATTACAACATAATAATTGCTAAAATATGTTTTATCATGATAGTGGAAGATATTTACGAAAATCTGTTTTTTTTTAATTTATTGCTATGAATCATTAAGAATATTATTCTATATAGCAAAGGTTTCTTCTTATAATTTTATTATTATTCTAAATTATATTTTTATATTATTAAAAAATTATTAAATTAAGTCTATCCATTTAAAATTACTGTCAATGCGATATAAAAGAAATAATATTAAATTAACGTAGAATGACTTAACTTAGCGCTTGAAATTTTTGTGAAAACTTATAAAATAAATTTCTAAAACGTGATTGCAAATGCTTAAAAGGATCAAAATCGCAAATAGAGTTCTTGCATATTATGACGTACGCTTCTAGAAAATAATTAGGAGATTAAATCAAAAGTCCGTGAGAAAAACGATGTTGCCGCCAAAAGAAAATGATCGAAATACTTTGATTGCAGAAAGTCCATTGTCAACCCAGTCAGAGTATGAAACGAACGTCGGTTTTTTTGCTCGCCCGAAGTCAGTACACCGTGGAGAGCAAGGGTACTTAGGAAATCAGAATTACAGAGTAAAAGCAGCGGAGCATGAACGGGGGTCCTACGACAGGATGTACTTCTATCTTCCGTGTCTCCTCAGGTTCCTCAGGTAAGCTGGAATATTGTCTATTCGTGGAAAAAGATTCGTCGACAGTGTCACTCGGAACAATGGCATTGACGCATAAGTACGTGCGAATTGCGAGATCAGATGCATATAATCATTATTTTGAGATCGTAAAGAGAGAGAGAGAAATCGCGCGGGAAAGTTAGAAAAATAAAGATAATTGCTTATTATCGCAGTACATGTACCACGATGACGATATGTAATAAGAATTTCCGAAACATATTTTACATTTAATAAGATCTGAGATCATTATTATGAGATAAATGAGTCTAGCGTTATAAGATAGGAATGAATAATGAATCGAATATAATTAAAGCTATTGCAATATATTTTCTATGAAATTGTATAATTATCTTTCATTATTAGTAACACTTGGATAACATCTTCTTTATGGCGCTTTATAATTTATACGCTGAACCAGTTCAATATTACTAAGTATTCCCATGAAACGGTACTTTTGATAAATAAAGAAATCGTTGCACAGCGATTTTTTTTTCTTTTTTTAGTATGCAATTCTTTTGTTTGTAATTCTCGCATTTTACGTTCTATGCCTTCCTTTTGAACGCGACACGGTTTCTTGAGTTTCTTCGTGTGTTGCCGGAAACGGTAAATTATTTCTTCTTAAATCACGAAGGCGAGAAGCTACTAATGCTAAGAATCAGGGGCGGATTATCTAAAAATATATATTAAATACCTGTTTAGTCGCATTTACTATCGTTGCACATGTCTTAAATGTATCGAATGAAATTCCATACGTATATTACGATCAATCGTAAAATCGTCATTCACTCACGAAATCACTCGATACAGCATAGGCATATATTTTGACACACTAGATTCAAGATAATACTGACGTTCGCTTATGATATCGTAAACGAGTTTATGAAACTGGTTATATACGACAGAATGTGGTTTTTTTACGAATAAGATAAAACAAACGATTATATATGTACATACATAATGCTTAGTCAGGAAAATATCCGGTACTATATCTTTCTCTACGTCAAGATATATTAAAAGAAACAATCGCATAACGCAATCTGTATAATAATTAGGTATACATTTTTTTACCTCAATTATTACTGTACTAGTACATTTTTATATACGAAATAGTATATTGTGTATCAAGTGCGGAAAGTTGACAATTGGTCACGAGTGCAGGAGATGGACGCACGAGCCGAAGGCGAATGCGACCACCCCACACGAGTGAACAATTGTCAATCCGCACTTGATACACACGATATTTTGTATTACAAGTGCAGGCAAAGTGGCTTTGTGCGCGTTTTCTGTACGCGAGGTGGCCGATCGCACGCCGCCATCTTGCGACGGCACGGTGCGGGAATAACCGCGTTCAAAGTCATTGCCCACGGCTGAAGCCGTGGGCAATGACTTTGAACGCGGCTCAGCCGTAGGCAATGGCTTTGAATGCGGCTTATTCACTCACCGCGTCGCCGCTAGATAGGCGTGGGAAATCGGCCGCTTTTCGCACAGAAAAACACGCACACAAAGTGCCACTTTGCCTGCACGTGTAATACAAAATATTATAAAAATATTATAAAATATAAAATCATTTCAAGTTTAATTCGAATCAGTTTATTATGACATGTTCTCCAATATCTCGCTCCAGCATACATTTATTACAAGTGGCAGCGAAAAAATGCTTGATGATCCACTTGTAGAAGCCACAGCAACTATTATTTAACTTGGAATAAAGTCAGCGGAGGTCAGAAAAATTCGCGGCGATTTTTCACGGTCTGAAATCCGCCCCTGGAAAGAAGCATGTCGTGCTCGAGGCACGAGCTATCCACGAGCTATCGCGCGCGTTGCTTCGATTCCTCTGGGTAGCTACGAGGAAGAAAGGCGGTGAAGAATGAAGGGAAGAGAGGGAGCGAGACGGAAGGAGGAAAGACGAAGAGGAACCGGGGTAAGGGCAGTCGTAGGAGCGCGCAAAGACGTGGAAAGGAACAATGACTCGCGATGCCGGCGTTTACAGAGTATCGGTGGGGGCGAGTTCGTAATTAGTCATAGTGCGATGCGCTAACAGCGGCACTCTGCTAGAGTGAGCCTCGCTCGTTCTCGTTCGTGGTGCGATGCTCTTGCCGGGACGAACTGCTCGGGAGAAGAGCACTCGGCTTGATCCTCTACCGGGTGATGCGTGAAATTTACAGCTCGTCGTTACAATGATAGCACAATTCAGATACGTTGTAAGGGGGACCACGTGTCGCTTTTAATTATTATTTTTCAGCTGAATCGTAGGAAACGAGACTCGTTTTTTTTCTTTTTGCAAATATTAATATTTAAGCGCGGATTACATAACATATAATAGACATTTATACGGGGGGAGAGAATTTTCTCTTGAAGAATATGGGACAATATGATAGGTCCCTTAGAATGGGACAATATGATAGAATTTTATAAGTTTCTCTGATTCATGTTTATCACGATAAAAAATATTAATATGTACATAGTAAAATTAATCGAATATTTTATATCTTATTATTGTAGTAAAAATGTTAATCAGAGCAACTTTTTTATAAAATTCTTCCAATATCATATTGTCCCACGATTAGCATGATTCTCAAGGTAAATTTTAAGAGAAAATTCTCTCTGCGTCTAATAAATGAAATTGATATATTTTTTAATTTAATTTATTTCTCTTATTAGATATAAATATGAACTTTACACTTGATGTTATCTCAATTTAGAACATGTTATTAAAGATAGTTTTTTTGCCTTTCATGCTGGCTGCAATTATCTGTAGCTTGGAGGTTTCTAGCTTTAAGTACGTTGATCAAAGCCGCATTGAGATCTTTAGACGGTGCGCCGAGAGAGCTTTTATCCTTTAGAAATACCTTATTCTTGCCTGACGCTCAATGAGCGATGTAACGTGTATAACGGGCCTGAGATACTTGCATTCAAAAGTCCTATCCAAGTCGATCTACGTCGACCGCGACTAACGGCTCGTCGTATATCTCATGATTAAGCTGGCATAAGTAAAGTTCACGAATCATCGCCCTCGAGTTACTACTTAATTAGTTCGACCTCAGCCATCATAACACGAGAAAGAGAGAGAGAGACAGAGAGAGACCTCTTCTGATCTGTCAGTATAAAATTATATGCAGCCATCTGTCGCGGATTGCGAGATGAATGATTTATCGGTTCGTTACAAACGACGAATTATATTTTTTCACTCCGGCTCGCCTCTGCTTTATCATACTTCTGCATCATTCACCCTACATTTCCCAATCTTGAAGTACGTCAATAATACCAAAATTCCTCTACAATGAATTCAACGACATATACGATGTGGACGCGAGTTATCGTTCCCTCTCGTATTTCGAGGACACTCCATAGACATGCACCTGCGTGGAGACCCGCGCTATCTACACCACCTCGACGCGGCAGAGCGAATAAGAAGGGTTGCAAAGCGGCGAAGTCCTCCAGCGGAGCGACGCTTCGAGGGTACATGAAAGAGGGGATGAGGGACAAGCACCTCTCTCGAAGAAAAGGAGAGAGACGCGGCGAAAAGCGGCAGAGCGAAGCCGCAGGCGGCCAGCCGTGTCTCCGGCGCGGCGGCAAACTCGGTCGTCGGCAGCCAGGCAGGTAGGCAGGCAGGTAGGCAGGCAGGCGAGTTCCCTTGCCAATCTGCCGCGACGCGGCGTTTCCACTTCTGTACGCCTTTCACGCGCGCGACTCCGCGTGGTGCTCGCGACGCGGGTACCATTTACCTGTCGCGCACACATCACACGCGATGTGTGTTCTACCGGTGCGGTGGCGAACAACCCGGTGCGCTGACCTTTTTGCGAGCTGAGAGCCGCGGAAAAATCGCGTGCGCGCTTCGTTGCCCGCGACTACGAGCGGAGCATAAAACGCGCGCGCGGCCGCAAACGAGTACCAGGTAGCTTGTCTATATACACGATGCACGCGCGGAAAATAAGCCGAGACGTATCGCGATTATCGGCGATTGCGCTTTTAAACGCGAGCGTTTTTCGCCGCGGCCCTCGGTCGCAGGTAATCGCGCATCCCGCGATGAGATACACGTGCGTTTTAGCGGAAATCGCTCTGTACGCATGGAAGAGGGATCTCTCTATCTCTTTATTTCTCTCTCGCGGTTCCGCGCGCTGAATTAGAAAATACGCAGGTTCCGCGCGGGCTCCTATTAACGTGTGCATGCTGTGTTTTTTTCTCCTCCACGACTTAAATTTCCCGTTGCCGCTTAATAATCCGTATATATATATATGGTATTACATGCGAAAACGCGCGCAACCGCGTCTTCGCGCACTTGACGGCGTCGACCGAATGAATCCTTCCTCGTTTCTTCGCACAAATCATCTTACACGGTCAATGCTGATCGCCCGCAATTATGGGATATTGCACTCCTAGAATGATACTTACTCGACTCAAAAGGAGACCGCGCGATATACCTAAGATAAAAGAAAATAACAGAGAGTCTAATTATACGCGTACACATCTACAAGAAATTACACACGAAAGGGTGACTCGTGTATAATTGAATGTGTAGATAGTTGTTGCATAGATCCTTTATAGCTGATCTTCAGCGTATATATACATGTATGCGAAGACAAAAATTGTTAGACACATACACGCGCGTGTAAGCACAGATGGAATTTGATCGTTGAACGAAATCGAAACTATCAGAGCATTAAAATCACCTTCGTGCGCGAATCGCATGCTCGCGCAGGCACGACACCTTCGGGAATTATTGCCACGCAATATTAGTATCGGTTTCTGAAATCTAAGAACGGTATCGTGATACAAAGTCTCTCTCTCTTTAACCCTCCCGCCATTGAGAGGAAATGTAGCTAACAATAATAAGAGAAGATCGGTCGAACTAGCTTTAGATTATTTCAACGCAGTTGTAAGGATTATCGGCGTGTACATCTTTGGGATCATCAATCGAACAGTTCGGGAGAGAAGGAGAGTACGGAGGAGCCGGTTTACAAGACAAGATTAAGATATGCCGTGGCCTAAGGCGTCATTATTTGTAAGAAGCATGGGTACCATGCGGCTATTTAAAGCGCGAAGAGATAAAAAGATGACGGAAGGTTCAAAATATAAGAGGAAAGAACGCGCTAATTGAAAAACATCTCTGCGCGATTGCTTGATCCTACAAAAAGAATGACAGATCAAAAATAATCAGTGATGTGTATTATTATAGGATTAAGTTATTTTTAATAATATTTTATTAATTGCAACAAATCTCTCTCTCTCTCTCTTATCTCTTTCTTTTGATTGTGTCGTTATATCTGGAATTACGTATACACTTTTTGCAATTTTTTTAAAGTGACATTTTTAAAAGGTATAATTCCAAGTTTCTCCAGATGACTCCGTGTCAAATAAAGCGATTTCTCTCGCTTACCCTCTCCACTTCAATTTGCAGCTGCAGGCTTCACCTGCGAAACAGTTTGTTACCTGCGAACCACCGGCACTGTAAGCCTTAACTGTTGAAGCGAACCGAGCAACGCGAGCCATCATCCAACACCTGTTATATAAAATTGTAAACTGTGAGTTAAACGTACTATCGGCTATCGGATAACGGTTATCAACATCAAAATATATTGTCCGTGATTTCTTATGATTAAATTTGATCATAGATGTTAATAAATCATACATGGGACAAAAATACAATTTTGCAGCCATCAATCTGATGATCTTGCCATTGCAAAATATAATAAATCTTTGTTCTACACGGAGAGACTTTTCTCTTAGAATTTACCCTGAAAATCATGGTAATCGTGAGACAATATGGAAGAATTTTTTGAGTTTCTCTGGATTAATATTTCCCATGATAAAAATATTAATATATACATGGTAAAATTAATTGAACATATTTTATATCTCCTTGTGGATATTATGTTTTATTGTGGTGTAAATATTAATCAGAGAATTCTAATGATTACCCCGATTTTCAAGGTAAAGTCTAAGGGAAAATTCTTTCTGTGTACATACATATACAAAAGCTCAAAAAGAAAAATTAAGAACAATAATTTATTTATAAAATTAAAGTTTTTCATCATTTCAATCACAATTTATATATAAGATGTGCTAATAATTAATTCATCATCTCTACGCGCGCGAATATTTACTAATTAATTTATATTTATTTAATATTTCAATAATTAATTTCGTCAAAGGAAGACCGACTATATCAAAGTCGCGATAACTTTATAGTGGTTGTACGGAATGTTTATCGCGCATATTCGTGAAAGAGAGGAGAGGGACGCAGAATATACGCGCGTGTAGGGTCAGGGCCGGGAACCAGCACACGATAGCCGACTTCCGTCAGCCCGTAGAGTCGACAAAGAGGAATTCGTAATGCGGCGGAAATGTGATTCTCACAGGGGTGAGCCGCCGAGTGAGGTAACCGTCACATTAGGTGTACGAAGAAAATATTCTACAAAAAATCCGACATAGAAAAAATCGCTGTTTTTTTTTTGCTCCGATAAGACGGGTCCATAGAGAAAATATACGCGTTAAAAAAATCATTTACGATGTCACACCTTCATAAGTTTTGTCATCAATTTCTCGAGGTCATCATCCGATGACCGAATGCCGACGATATATCCAAGGTAACGATCAAGATTATCTCGGAGATGTCGAGGTTTCGCAATAAAACATTTAAGATCTAGGGCACCGTACAAATTTGGAACCACAAGAATTTTTATCTGCCGCGATGATAAGCGATAGTTAAAGGGCTCGGAACCGGGGTCACGCTTAACGTCGTCGTATAGCGTTCTGGGACGTTTTCGGTGCATACGTGGCTGTGAGATAGATGCGAGATAGCGGTCAGACACTCCTCGCGGGTCGAGGAAACCAGTTCCTCGCGTGTAACAACTGCAGGGGGTAAAGGAGTAGCGAGGTGACGCGAACCCGCGAAGACAAGTTGCATCTCTCTTCGCTTTTCTCCCTTTCTGTTATTATTTCCTGTCGCTCGGCGATGGATCTTAATGTTTTGCTGGCTACATATAGCTTTAGCTCGTGAAAGGACGTAGTATTACTATTAATTAATCATTCCTAGCGAACGAAAAAAAAACCGGTAGTCTTACGTCATCGGTCGTGACGAGATTCGAATATCGCAGTCGCGTTATTTTGAGCGGAAAAAAAATTACGTTTTCTGTCACCACTAACCGCTATCAGTACCCACATGGTAGCCCTACTGATTAGTGCGGGAAATAAACGGATAAAAGCAAACGGCCCAGCTAAGTTTGTTATAACGGTGTTTGCCATAAAAGTGATCCGAGCAACGTCGTGAAAAACTTTCTTCGAAGTATATCTATCACGTTAGAGAAATCTCTAACAAAACATTGTCGTGTATTTAAACACATTTGATTGGCTAATAGATGAATTGTTGAAAATTTATGTTATACTATTTTCATATTATTAATTTCATTATTCTGTGAATTTTCTTAAAATAATTTTATTTGAAAATACACAGGTAAGAGGTACTCTGAATTTTCAATTGCTAAAATAATGTCATCTCGATCGAATCAAATATCCTGCGAGATTTCTCGCCTTCGAGCTTTATAAATACTCGAACCCCACTCTAAGAAACACAAAGCTTTTCGTCGTGTTTCATCTTCTTCAGATCCTTCTATTTTCTCGATAGCATGACGAGGGCCAATTTATTATGAAAAGCGTCCAGCAAATATTCCGAGACGTTGTCTCAGACTTCGCGTCCGAATCTCGGGGATTTTATTTATAACGTCGCTAAAAGTTGCGTCGTCGTTGCGAGAAGCATATGGCCGGATCAGTCAGTCAGTCAGTCGAGCAGGCAGGGCCGGGTCTACGGCTGCACACCTGTCGAAGGCTGACAGTAACCTGTCGCTTTCGTGCACATTACGCTTTCTAGTTTGGCGCGCCGCCAGAATCGCCTCATCGAATAGAACTTGGTCTCGTATCCAAGCCTTGTCGCACGTCCAACGAAATTAGACAGCAAGTAAATACCGCCGTCTGATCCTTTACCTTTACGTATTTATCATGGATCTAAGTTTCGGGTGAATAAAATTCTAGAGCTAAACAACTATTTCAAATCGCGCGTTAAATAACAAAATATAATATACCGACTTATTTCGGTCCTGCGCGTCTAATGTCAAATGTTCGCACGTGTGTGACGCGAAATAGAGATCTCGGAAATAGAGTCCTTGGCTGGTCGAAACTGCGCGTTTCATATCCAAGATAACGCGTTATGAGTGAAGAGTCGTTAGGTAGGCGAAATCCGAGTACGGATGGTCCTCTCTCTTGATCTCGGAATCCGCGTGGGCGAGACGCTCGGAGCGTCTTATGGTATTAAGAGGAAACGAATGTGCATGGTAGAGACTTTAACGCTTGCTGCTAACGACGCTGATCTTAGGTCATGGTCAAAAGTACTCTTACGCGATTGCGCGCCGGTGGGTTGGTCCCATCCATAGGTATCGTAGAAAGGAGCCTTCGCGTTCGAGCGCGGCCTGTGCATTGCTGTTCGCCAACAACGATTCGCAAGATTCGCGTGGGCGGTATTGTTAGATTGTTCTCATGGAAACGTGGTAAATGCGATAATGATCCGTAAAGTCCCTAAAGCAACAATGAATACGAAGAAACAGAAATAGCGTTCCCTCCTTATCCAAACAGTACTAACGCTAAGAAGTCTACGAACCTAACTGTACATTTTTAAGAGCTCAGAAAATTGCTCTCTCTCGCGATACCAATAAATCACCGAGGAAATACAATACGGAAGACGTATTAGAATTTGTTGCGTGCGCGTGAGAAATAAAGTCACGATCGAAATTAGTTGCATTTGTATCGAAAAAGCGAGGTGAAAATAAATCCTTCTACGTGCGGCCGTTCGGGGTCTCGCATCCCATTCGTCTCCCCGACGATTATCAATCCCGGAGTGGAGCCGAGGGTTACATTCCTCCACGAAGAGACGACCGACCGCACTACCCAGCATCATCGTGCACGGCTCGCGCGTCTAGATTTAAGCGCCGCGGTTTAGTACAGGGCGCCGGAGGAATTCGAGTCCCGACCATCTGCTCGCGGCAGACTCTGGTGGTTAGAGAGATGCTCCCTCTTTCTCGTTCACGGCGTTACGGTGCTGAATGTCCGGTTAATGCACCTGCGTAGTCCGCAGCTCAGCTCGCGAGCGGAACACCGTGAAGCGAAGCGGGAGGCAGCGCGCGCGCGCGCGATGGAAGACGGGAGAAAATCACGTCCGTGGAGCTCCGTCGAGCAACTACCGATGGCGAAAGGAAGACGACCAGGAAGACGTAGAGAAGTCGACCACGTGGATCAGTCATCGCGAACGATTCGACTAAGTGGGAGGGAACGAGCCGTGCTCAACGATTCGCAAATATTAGCAATTTCTCTCTACTATCGCGAGATATGGACTCTTGTCTTAATCGATCCTTTTCCAGTTTTCCTTTCCGACATTGCGAATTATTTAACAAGCGAGTGGAAGCGATATAGTTTCGACGAATTTAAAAATACGTGGGAATAGTTCTTATATATTATTCATTCGTGCAGATTTTTCTCTTAGAATTTAGAGAGGAGTCTCTCTGATTAATATTTACCACAATAAAGATATCGAGCATATTTTATATCTTATTGTGATAGATATTCATATTTTTATTGGGGCAAATATTAATCAGAAAAACTCATAAAATTCTTCCAATAATACCATGATTTTCAGGGTAAATTCTAAGAGAAAATTCTATCTGTGTGATGATAAGAATGCAATAATTTCCGTAAATTACATTCTTTATTCTACATTTACAGTATCGAAAGAAAAATTTTCTCGCTCTGTAAGTTGGACGGTGTCGCATTAAAATTCCTAAAAAAGCGGTAAAAAATTGTAGCGAACTGAGAGCTGCAGTTTCCAGTAGCAAAATGCGTTTGATAATTTTTTAGCTTCTTTTAGCTGAGTTTCGCGGAAAAAGAAAGATAGATACATATTTTAATTTCTCTCTTTCTTCTCCTCTCCTTCCTCTTTTTCCTCCACCGTGCACCAATTCATAAAATCCCTGAAGCGAGCCTAAGCGCTCCACTAACTCACCGACGAGTCGCTGACCTCAGGACTCAGCCGTGCGCATCAGCTGCATTTCTCCGTGTACATAGACCAGTTGCGCCGTGCGATGGTCATGGTAATCCAGAAGAACCATGATGCACCGACGATGGGTGCCGGACGAGGAAGTGCACGAGAGAATATGGGAAAGAAGGAGACGATCGAGAGGCGCACTATGTTGTTCGTAAACACAACGAGAATATATTATCAACTGCTTTGCAAAATTGCGCAGAAGCAGCGTGAATCTTTGATGGAACGAGGGGAGATGAAGTTAATCCGCGTCCAACATAAATTCCATCGTCGGCAAGATTTCATGACAGCGATGTTACCCAGTTAAGCAGTTTATCTGACATCTTAAACTTGCGAAAAAAATGATATATATTCAAGATATTTTATATCAATTAGAATTTTTATACATATCACGTTATCGTACAGTTTGCAGTTACACTCTGACAAGCAGATTTATCTTGTATCATTTTTTTTTTAATATTAAAATACTATTTTACATACATTTATATATATATATATATAAAGCCTCTAAATATAAAAAAATATATATTATCTTTATATCTAAACTGAAGAAGAGTTTTATCATTTTTTGTTAACGTTCTCTTCGATATAATTATCCCGAAAAAATCCGCGATGAAAGATATAATTTGCACTCAGTCGGCTTAATTATTGTCGAGAGATAGAAACCGCGCGCGACAAATTACCGCGTTAATGATCGTCAATACTAATTTAGTAAAATTCGCGAGTGGGCTTGACATGTCAGCGTCTCACGGCTTTGTTCGAGCGTCAAAGAATAGAGAAGAGAGAGTACAATGTCGCATCGGTGATGCTTAATGACAATCCGTTTAAATGAAATAATGTCCTCTGGGTCCGTGGGATATGTTAGGTCTCTGCCAAATAAACCCGCTAAAAAGCGCGTTTAGAAGGACACAGGGAAGGAAAAAAAAATGATGAAGAATTACCTGTCATGATTTGTGGCCATTATGGTTCTCGTATGATTCGAGTAGAGTTTCTCGGCTCTCAGAAGCCATCGTGTAAATTCTATCAAACTCTATCTTGCTCTGTACTAGACGCTCATACGTACCCCACTCTGGCGTAACTACACGTGAAAAGTCACGCTCTGTTGGATTCAGGTATAGTTAGTATCCGATGTACCGGGTGGGCAGTTGCGTCGGCTTCTCGGTCGAGCGATTTTTGGCCGATTATTTCGAGCCGAACCCTTTGACGGAGAAATCGAGATCGCGAAACGATATTGGCGAGGCTTTTTTTCTCATATACGATTCGCCCCTATAAAGGATTACGGTACACTGACGTAATGGGGAGAGTGCGGTAAGAAGGACGCTCCGTTCTCAGAACGACGTATCGTCAACGACTATTGTTCATCTCCCATAGGTCTTAATTCGTAAGAAAAATAAGCTCGCCCGGCCACAATCGCGCGGTCAGGGATTTTATTGCCCGTACAAGCATAAACTCGCAGCGTGAACTCGCAGCGCGGTTTATTAAATAAACCGTGGAAACTTATTCCCATGACGCACATGTAATCAGCGTGTAAACCACATATTACGATTCGGCGCGCGTATAAAATCAATTGCCGGTCCGCGAAAGATTGTTCGTTATATCAATATAATACCGTGAACCGGTATTAAAAGCCTGTCTAATTGCATGCTCTCGGGATCGAGAGAGGCATCTCGTTTCTGCGCGCGTTTAAATCTCCCCGAACGAGCATCCCCTTACGAGAGTCATCCAAGGGCTACTATACATCTTCATTGAGACAATTTTCAGTCTGTGTCATCGTGTTACGCATTACATCTCAAGAGTCAACGTACCCTCATCTAAATTGCGTAAGCCCAAACCGCTAATGATTGCGCCATTAATTGCTCGCACGGACTGAGCCTCTCGAATCGTCGCCATGACGACGATATACCGGAAAAAGCAGCGACGAGAGGGTATAACCGCCACTTCTGGATCACTCTGTATGTGTATCTCGTACACAACGTGTAAAAGCCTTTGCGGCGCAGCCTTTGCTATGTGCTGTTGGCCTATTCGCTCATTCCGAGCTGAGTCACACGCAGCACACACCGCTCCGTCTCTCTCCATCTCCCACCTTCTTCCCTCTTTTGTCCCACCACCGGGGTTCGCGTTCTCTCCGGGCCCCTCGAGGCCTCTTTTTCCCCGCGAATCCCCGTGCCTCAGCCGCCTTCGCCGTCCCACTCCGTCCCTAACAGCGCGTCTTTCCTGCGGCCCCTGAGGCCGCAGGCTGGCTCCCCAGGTCGGCTGACCGAGCTGACTGTCTCTACGGCTGGCTGGCTGGCTGGCTTTGCCGGCGCAGCCACCCAGCCGGCCACCTTCCTCTTCTCCCGCGTGTGTGCCGCCAGTCGGCCGGGCCGGGGTTTACCTGGCGTTACCTGCCAGCCTGTAGGCTCAGTTCACTCACGTCACTTCGAGCAACCGGTTCGGAGTCCTCTTCGGTGTCCGCGCGCGCTCGCACTCGACTTTAAAAGCCTCTCCTCTATCGTATGCTTGATCCTTCCCTCCGCGCACGTAATCGCGTAACTCTTCGTCTTTGTCCCCTCGATTCGTCTTTTCTTCTTTCTTCTCTTATTCTTCTTCATTTATCGTCAGCTTCTTCTCCTGTTTCTTCACTCTTCCCCGTCTTCGTTTATGTTGATATTATATTTGATATTTTGGTGCACGCAACTGTACATCCTCCGAGAGAAATTGACGTTTTTCTACTTCCGACCATGAAGAGACTATGAAGAGAGTGAAATTTTGACAGACCTCTCGTAGCGGTACGTACCTGCGAAAAGGAGACGAACGCAGCCAGCCTAGAGAGGATTGTAGAGAGGAGGTCACATTACCGATAGCGATCGGCATCAGGTATAATTCATCATTCAGTAACGGCGAGAAGGAAACGAGGGTAATCGACGGACGGATATTACGCTAAGATATGGGAGAGGATTGATTAAATCTGATCGATATCTTTATCCCTTTTAGATCGAAACCGATCGATGGTCAGAGTAACTCCACGGCTGCAAGGCAAAAGATCCTCCTCGAAAGTGGAGGCATTCAAAAAAATATCCGTAAATTTTGTACTCCAATCAAGTTTTTTTTTACGCGAGTAAAATTTTCCGCGTGATCATTTTTTTTTTTTTTTTTTTTAGAGATCGAAGGAGAAATCGTAATGCGTTCTTCAAACCAGAGGAAACGATTGTATCTCGCCAACTGAATGTGACGGTGTTTTTTTTTTTTTTTGTCGGTGCATGATAATGATCGGCCGCGGTGAAATCTATTTCTTTGAGGTCCGCGCGAAAAGGGGCACGTTTCCAACGGTTTCTCTTTCTTGTGTATCCGAGATTTTCATCGGGTCAGTGTCCTCTGGTATCGGTGACCGTTATTCGCCGGCTCCGACCTCGGCACGAAAAGCATCGACGCGAATACCAAGAAATCGCGAAATAAGAATGGAAGCGTCATCATAACGGCAGAGGAATGATAGAGGCTTGATTGCTAATGAGAGGCGCGCGTTTAAAGGTTTCCTCCTACACACGAGTATTACATAAATCTCTCGGAACCTATCACATCCACCGCTATGATGAAGCGAATAATCCTTCGTATTTCGCGGTAAGCAAACACCACTTTGCGATAAGCATTAGAAGAATTACGAATAGCTTTATCATGGATTTGTTCTTTATTGTTGCACTGGTGAATTAGTGCAACAAGTTGAAGTGAGATAAATATATTTTGTTTCACTCTAACTTACTGCATCAATGTACACTAGTTCACCAGTGCAGCAATAAAGAACAAACCCCATGTATCAAGATGCAGCGTAATTCCTAAAGAGAGAGACCCCAGGCGAATAATCGCGCAGAGTTCTGTCGTAACGCGATCGTTGGGAATTACGTAACTTGATGTGCGGCATGAAGAAAACACCGGAATAAAATTGTAAACGCGAGTTTTCTTCGCTTCTTTGGAGTCCGACATGTCGCTTTTTCAAGTATGCAAATTCCGAGACGCATCGCGCGCGTGCTGTAATTCATCGACTCGGGTAATATTGTTCGTTCCTAACGGCGAGAGTCGTCACGTCGTGATTTAATAAGATTTCGAAAGTCACGAGGCGAACGCGAAGCGATCGGGGCCGTTGTCCCGGGACTCGTTTGGTATTTTATTGTCTTCGCTTCCTCCCTTCCATCCTCCGTCAATTATATTCCCTCTTCCTCGATTCATTTATTCCCTCGTCCTAGATATCATTGCGTCACCGTGAAATCCTTTCGTCACGGTGCCAAGGTGCTATACTCTCTAATCCGAGAAGGAACTTTTTGTCCGCTCAAATTTTTACGTTTTTTTTTTTTTTTTTTACCCCACAGCTAACAATACTTACTGCGCGTCGTATAAATTCACCGATATAAATGATTTATGTCTTAAACGTGGTTTAAACGTGTCGATAAAATAATCTGTCGGTCGAGAGAAAAAAAGAAGGAAGTTTATTAATGAAGACAAAATGAGGTTCCGCTCTCGATTATTTGTTTTATCTTTCGCGGGATATATTTAAATGCGATTATAATATTATTCCGCGATGATGGGCGTTATTAATGAGATAGTTTAAGGCTGACGATCTCACGAATGTGCGAGCGTCGATGTAATATTCTCTTTAATCACGTGCCTTCGATATATATAAATATATATATATATATATATATATACAGACTCATCGTCGTGCGTTGATCGAAAACACGGAAGAGCAATCAAGATCGCGCGGCGAATTGTAGCACGGATCAAAAGACGGAGGAAAGACGGAGAGAAGCGGACATTCCAACGAGAAGAGAAGTCGAGGTCACGCAGAACCTGTTCGAAGAGTTACGAGATCGCGAAACGGGGGCTTAAACACGCCCGAGACACGCGTTCGCGTTCGCGCGTTTTCGCAATCGTTGTGTATCTTGATTTATACAAATCAATGGGCGCTATCGGTCCGACAACACAACAGCCGGGTCTCAATTTGCAAGACAATACAGAATTTTACGTCTGGCATAATTCAACGAGTTTACATTTTTTTTTTCTTCAAAGAAAAAATCTCTCTTATTACCATAACGTGACTTGATTGTGGAAGAAAAAATATTTTTCTATATAAGAGTTTTCATTTTCGCGCTATCAGTATTATATAAAGAAACGGCAAGAAATTAAATAACAGCATTAAGTTGTATTTATTTTAATGTTATTCTAGTATGAATATTTTATTTTTACTATTTTGCATTGTAAATACGCGAAACGTGTATTTATTTTTCAAAATGGAATAAAATATACATGATTAGGTAAAATCCATAAGATCCATAAGTTATATATATATATATATATATATATATTTTTTTTTTTTAATAAGAACGAGCAAAATACTTTATAAATAAATTATTTTCCAACAACTGCAGCTTTATCGAATAATTATGCCGGAAGATATATGTATTTTTCTACGAAATGACTTTACCTGACATATTTTACACCTCTTTTTACGACCCTGAAGATACGATAAGGTCTCCCAATGAGCTAACAAACGAGAATCACTGAACGCAGGAATGCAATCAGATTATTTCTAAAGCACGCAATTGTTATATAGCGTATTTAACCGTGTCGTATTAAAAACTTCTACAAGCGAGCATCATTTCCGTGCCGCGTTTCTCGATGTTCGAATAAACCGTGAGAACCAGAATGATGGCATGACCGGAAGAATGGCTTGAGAACAGAGAGACTTGTGCAGATATAGTCGACGAAGAATCGCAACTATATACACGGTGCACTGAGAAGATTCGAATCGTGAGAACCAGACGGGAAAACTTGAAGAAATGCGCGTTATATTCCCTCATATATATATATATATATATATTTATAAATCGTTTTCTCGCTTCGTAAATGAACCGTTTCGTCGCGTTACACGCAAAATCGATTTCTGCGTAAATTTCATTTTGATCATTTTCGACGGTCGCGGATCGATCTTATCTTAATCAGTATGAAACGAATGAAATTAAGCCGCGCTGTCGTAATCGCTCGACTGCGTATGATTCATTAGAGAGGCACAAAAAGGAATCGGCATGAAAGGATCGATAGCTAACGCGTTTTTCTCTCTTTTTTTTGATCATTAATAAAATTGATTATCTTAAATAAACAACGATACAAAATTATGATTTCTATATCGGTTATCGCAAAGTGAAAAATTAATATTTGATAACGCAACGTAACAAAATATAAAGCTGTATCAAAAGTACACTGCCTTTTAATTACAGAACATTAATTGAAATTAATCTTGGGCCAGTGAATATTTTCACTACGGAAGAGAGAGGCACACGAATCTCTCGAGTGTGCCAGCAAATCCATAACCATAACTGGAAGAGACTGCGTGATTTCTGATACGTCGTAGAAATAACTAGAAGAGAACAGGAATAAAAAGAGGAAGGAGAGAACGAGATAGATGGATACTTCACTAGATTATAGCCTGCGGAGAGATGAAGAGGACAGAAAGCATATTCCAAGATGGAGAACCCGACAGCGCGACGCTGATCGAACCTGAAGAGAATCGGTGGGAACGATTTTGTGGGTGAGAGCGAGCAAATCGAGGAGCAAGTACAAGTAGAGAGAAAGAAAGACAGACACTGAGACGAGAGTTTGAAGGACGAGCGTGGAGAACGCCTGGAGAACAAATCATGGCGCTCCGCGAGATCTAGCAGACACGGCTTCCGGGAAGAGTCATCGATCCATGACGGAAGAGCAAGAAGGGGGAAAGGAGCAATCGACAAACTATGAACTACCTCCGACAATTCCGCTTCGTCGTTTCCTCTGATTACTTTTTTTTTTCATTCGAGTCCTCTTTTCCTCCGCAAAGACAAATTGATTCCGTTCCAAAAAGACTTAACTTACGATTCGAAATTTTCAAAGTAAACTTCGACTATCGGACTATTAATACCAAGATCCATTTGCGTTGTCGCAAATTGTATTTCGTGCTATTAATAATCCATTCTATATTACTCCGTCACAATCGTCCGATCGTTCAATCGTCTTGATTATGCCGCTACATTTTTTCACCTTGATTTATTCCGGACTTATCTTTCAATGCGACATCGAATCGACAATAGCTGCGCGAGAGAGGGAGAACGGCTCTCAATATTTAGAAAATACAACAGGTCTCGTATCGAAGGTTTCAATGAAGGTGCAAACGACTTTTATCGATCGTTCGCGTCTAGAGAATCTCGCAACGTGCTGTTTCTTCTCTCGAAGATCGATGTATCGATCATTATTATATCATTCAAAGCGTCAGAGCAAGACACCAAGATGGAAAATCCGACGTCCTCGTGCAATTTCCTCGGCTTGTCCATCGGCTTGGATTCTGTAAATGGCACTGGAAGAATTCACGGGGAATTTTAAGCAACAAGCCCGTGGAGCTCCCGTGTCATACACAGCGTCCGGCCTTACAACGCGATAAGCCCGGGAAAATTATTTTCTTCTGCATGCGTATCCGCAACACTAAAACCTCCATCGACGCCCGCTATCGGTTTATAAACATCGAGCACGTACGTATTGAAAAAACTTACACGCAGATTGAACAACTCGGTCGAACGTTAGCTCGTTGCTAACGTTGTTCCGCCTTATCATTCATATGCGAAGCAAGAAAATTTTATTTCTTGCTATTTTGCGCTTATAGATGCATTCATAAAGCATTTCATATTTTTCATATATTTTATACATTTTTTTACATTCATTATTCTTCACAATTCAGTTTAATCAGACTTGGCAATATTTTTTTACGATAAATCAAGATATTAATCATAATAATCTGCCGAGTTGTGTTCGAAGTCTCCTTTAAGATTCTGCTTTGATATTTTTTACATACTCTATTTTTTTGAATAATTAGGGTTAGATGCTGAGCTGAAATTTCTTGCAGTGCAAGAATGACGAGCAGCAGGTCGCGCGGCCCTATTTCCTTTATTTTTACGAGCCGCGGAAGCGTCGTACGTACACGTGGCAAGCAACCGCTTGGCAACGAGCAACGGCCCTCTCCTGTGCAAGAGCGTACCGCAAAGAGTCGTGTATGATAGTCACGGAGGCGCATTTGTCGAGCGAAATGCCCGCAGCAGAGACGACAAAGAGAGAAGCGTAACGGAGAGAAGACAGGACCAACCGGAAACGAAGCCGGTGCAGGCAGAAGAAGAAAATGTCCGGTGAAAAAAAAGGCCGCGTCAAGGTCCTCAGGCAGATTCGCGACGCGGTTTAAGTCATGTCACACACCACCTGTCGCGCGACTAAGCCAAGTAAATGCGCATGCTCTTCGTCATCTCTCGCGGAAAAAGCAACGACAGCTCCATGGAAGTTTCTTCCAGCCTGTGATTACGCTCAATCGATCGAGGGTAAGGTAATATATAATATTTGCGTTCAAAAATTTATTCCACGTTGTAAGATGGTTTGCACGCGGTTAATGATGTGACTTTTATCAAATGCATTTTTTTTCATGACTCTTATAATTTTGGGTAATTATAATTATTTTCCTTAGAGAAAACAATTATTAAATTAATTTATAGACGCGAAAAAAAAAGAAATAAAAATGGAATCCAAGTAGGAATAGGGTAAGTTTTGCCCCACTCCCCCGACTCTCGAAATAATCATCAAAAAGTATAATTAATGCGCAGGGAATGTAATTTCAAATATAGTAGATAAGCACGAGAAATAGTCAATGGATTCGATAAAGAGCAAATCGTAACAGCATTTGATTACCTGTTGCGTCACACCTGTTGCTGCACGTACGTGCGGCCACGTGACGATAGTGGCCGTGAAAAGATTTTCTCGATTGTCCCCGTGTCGCATATTGTACGGTATTGCGATGTGTCCACAAGTCACTCTTACGACAATATCGCTAGCCATTCTTTATCAACCATTTTTTTAAAATTATTCTCTTATCAGGTACATTCGCAAACTTGCGTTACGAATTAACTGAAGAGGAACTTTTGGAGAAAATGTTAGCAGAAAAATGCCAATAAAAATTCTTAATAATACCAAAAAAATTAAATACAGCAACAGTTCTTATAAAAAAAACATCCAGGTAAGACAAGGAAATTAATCTGATATTTTTCTGATTTGAAGCAATACAGGAAGTAGCGACTGGATGTTCTAAGCACGGCTCGCTTATGCAACTGGACGTGAAGTTTCAATTCGTACGTTTCCAGCCGGAGAAATGAATATTTTCGATCTCCGCTGTCGATAAAACACCTCGTAGTTCGATCGTGCTCACGTCCTCCCAGGAATCTCTCTCGATCTCATTGTTCGTGGGCAGCAGGCCAGAAAGTGGCGCTTCCGGTTTCAGGTTGAGTTGCACGACGGTCAGACGAACGGACAGGCCTGGCTGCATCCTGACTCGCCAGGTAAGCACCTGTGCCATGTTGGGCGTGATATATAAACGGAGTGGAAAGAAAAACGCGTAACGTCTCATTTCTGCGTTCAATCTTTCGGTCGTTCACATTTTTTTCCACGTTGTTACATCTACATGGCGCATTCCTCCTCTAAATAAACAAGTCGTTGAGATATTTTCATCCGATTGCGCTTCTTTTATCGCGAAAACTCGTGTTCGTATAGTTACTTTTCATTCATAATTCATGACGACGCGAGAGATTTCACCGGGATTAATGTATAATTAATGCAGCGTGTATGTGTGTAATTAATAACGAACGATAAAATTCTGAAACATTGGATCTCTCGGATGAAGAAGCGAACCGTGACCTGTGCGTGCGCATAACAGCGTTATTACTTTTTTTAGCGCCCCTGCGTGATACTCGCGGAAAATTGTCGTAGCAACGGGAAGTGGATAAGTCGACGCGCGGAACCGGAAGTCGCCGTGGGATCGCTTGAAAACACAGAGCGAAACCTGCATGCTCCCTGGGAACCTCCGATTAACTACACGCACGCGTATATTTTTCGCCTGACTCTCTTTAATGTATGTGCGTGCGTATGTATATATACAGGGTGTCTAACATAAGGTGTCACACCGAAAATATACAAGATCTTGTTGTTTGAAGAGAATTTTTCCTCAACAAAAATATTGAGGCATCAATTATTTTCGAGTTATAAGCGATTGAGAATAAAGGATTCTTCGGAAACTAAGCCTTGTGGAAATAAAATATTAACAAAACCACATTCTCCAATTAATTTCAAGTAGAGTGTACTTTAATAAAATTTTGATTTAAGGGTTAGTTATAAAGAGATACATGATGGCAAAAATTGGAAACATGCGAAAAATGATGGCCTCCCTCGACATTTTGCTGAAAAAAAATCGTCTCCAAATAACGAGAAGTACTTGTATATTTTCGGTGTGACACTTTATGTCAGACACCCTGTATATATATATATAAAAATATCACGATATACACGCACATTCGACGAGCAAAGATAAATTTTGTTCTTAGTTGAAACTTAAATTCAATTGTGTGCAAATAAAAATTATATCGCTATTCAGATCTATTTGAGAACCGTCTTGTAATTCCGGGTAAATAATTGAGGGATAAAAATTGTTCGAATCATTACATCATGTTTCACACATATGGACGGTTAATAAGAAATGTATCTGTATGCACGCGGATACTCGCTTAAGCGCCGTACAAGGTAGGTCGATGACTCATGCTAATCATTGTTAGGCTGCGGAAAATGTCGGCTTCGTAACTATCGAGAAAAGCATGAAGCACGGAGCATGCCTACAAACTTCTCGGTTTCTATAGTCTTTACTACCGTACCTTCACAAAGGATGAGAATAATGAAGTTGTCGGAGACGTCAAACCTAACGAAGCACATTAATCAATGACACATCAACGGATGCAACATTCAGAAAATTGGACGCTCAAGCGTACATGTCTGGCAAGGATAGTCGGGGAATTAACAATGGTACGGCAATCAGGCAATTTTGCGATAACGTATTATTGAGCGACGTGTCTATATTCTTTTTTTGGTTCCTAGATACCCACACGAATTTGATCTACATCCAGAAATCGTGGGCGACGCTGACATCATGCTGACCAACGACTTCCTAGACTCGCTGTCCTTGAAAGATACAGACACTTCTGCGGTTTGACAGCGTCATGTATTAAGTGTATTTCGTTCCAAACAAGAGAAAACATAATATTCCTAGTGCGAGAAGTATTATTATTTATGCGCGCTAATAATACGATCGGTAAATGAATCGAAAAAATCAGACTGATGAATTTTTTTACATCAATGAGAGACAAAGCATCTATGATTCTAATTTTACGTTGATAAATTATACAAAAAAATAAGATATTTTTACGAAAAAAAACAGAACAGAATTGTGAAAACTTGATATCTTCGTCCACAGTTATAATGGTCGTCTTATAGTTTTAAAAGTAAACTTCTATATTTTTTGACGTAAATTTTCAAAATAAATTTATTTATATAAATCACGATCAATCAGATCTAGTAAGGATACTGCTAGCCAAATTCTATATTTCTCTGGTAATGCATTTCTGTTGTTCGCGGCTGTTTTACGGGCCATCAATCTTCGATTACTATATCATCGCGAATGCTAATATTGACTTACGATTAAAATCAGAACTTCGCAAAAAATATATCAGCGACTTCAACTCATTCGCGTCTGCAAAGTGACGCTAAAAGCATTCGTCTGACGAAACTCGTGAATCTCATGGAACACATTTGTTTCTCGAGTTAGCATATAAACATCGCTATTAACTGATATATGGCGGCAGTCATTCAATACTGATGTTTCGGTCTGAATGTTAACGGGGTGATTCTAAAAAATAGTTTGTAACCGAATATCAGCCTCTTCATCTTATTGTTAGCATCAGGGGTCTCTTTCGAAGTGTATTTTCTTGTTAAATATGTATTTATCATATATTGTATGTAAAAAATGTCTCAGTACATTGCGATGCGCATTGCTAAGAATCATATAAATTTTTCTCTGACGCAATCTATTGTATTCGAAATCCATTGATAAGAAAATCACGTATGTTTCAATAGAGTATCTCTAAGACCGATCGGCCACGCAACCGTGGTTCTTTTGTCGTATTTCATTAAGTAATCGATGACCGAAGCATTTACATAATTCAATATACGTTTGCTTATTCCATTCGTAAAGACAGCCAGTATCGCTGTCTCATAATCACAAGCTATTTCAGAATATGCTTGTACGAGAAGCCGGTACATGTAATTATTAAGGCTTATACTCTCTCGTCTTGGCAATCGAATGACATCGCGCGATGGAGTTTCCGGGAAACTATTATTTTTAGTTCGGTCTCTCTCTCTCTGTAATCATACCGTGAAACACGAATATTGAAACATAACGATACAAGATCAGCACGCAATGGAATTTTTCTAACTTTGCTGGGCGCAGAAGCGTCGACAAAATAATTAAATAAGTTCAATCGCGTTCTCATGCCGTGTGCGACTAACACAGGTGCAAGCCAATAATTTATTAAGTAAGCTGGCGCAATAAACGATATATGCAATTCGCCGTTTACAGCTTTACGCTGTATTATTTTGTTACGTAACAATCGCATACAGATGTTGACGTTAAACATAACATCACGAAACGCCAAATATCAGTTACGAAAGGACACAGTCATGAACTCGTGACTATGGTAATTTATTATTATTACTCATTCTGACATTTTTTCACGATCTTCAATCAATGAAATTGTTAAAAATTGCGTTTTTCGTTGTTAAATGTTTTTTTTTTTATTTTTTGATACAATCAACGAACGTGTTTTCGATGCGTTCGCGAATCGAGAGCGCATCGCGATAAATATAAAAGCCACGATTTATGGGGGCTCGCTGGTAGCGGGGACCAATAGCTGTCGTCAGTCATCGCGACGTCGAGCGTCGGTGGCAAAATGCATCTGGACGATCGCCAAATTCAAAAATAAGTCGAAATTCGAAGGAATCGCTCGATCGTCAGCAGAGCCGGCTCTACCGCTTTTCAACAGCCACCAGCACATAATCGATTTACGAAACAGCACGACGACGAGGACACTCCAGGATGTCCAAGATGATTCAAGATGATTACAACATTAGCGAATTTTTTTATATCTCGCTATATATAGATCTTAATGAATCACGTTGATAAAGAGACTTGTAAGTCGATTCTTTTGAAGCAGCGATCTCTCCTCTCGATGAGTGTACTATTAAAATTTTGGAGGCACAATCATCGTTCAGAATGATTCATAAAATGAATTTTAGGCGTCTCAGACTCATCCTACGAGAAAAAAAATAATGTTACAATTAATCTCAAGATTTTCAGAATAAACTTTGATCAAAGTTGCTCCCTTATTTGTGGGGGTTGACGCAAGCGTACGCTTGCATTGGCGTGTGCCAAAACGAAATCGACCGTAATTTAAATCAGGCGATTTGTATTTTTGCACTGGGTTTTCACTTCTGTCTCAATGACTTCCATATATTTCGCGGCTATCTTCCGGGGGATCGATCACAATCCTTATAAATCTCTTCGGCTACGTGATATAGATGAGACGTTCAGTGAGAGTAGTGGGCGAAGTGGGAGCAAATGGGGGATGGGGGGTCAAAGGAAAGAGAGGGGGCAACAGAACGATAGACAGCCTTTTGAGATCCCTCGGTGACCAGTTTAGTTCTGGTTGGCATCCGAACCGCATGTTGCGCAGGGTCCAAGGATGACACAATAATCATTCTTCGATTGAAGACAAAGATTGCAATCGATTTGCCAAATGACGTAGAAAAACGATAATGAAATAATTATGCTGCATATGTACGTGCTCGAGACGTTTGTTGTTAGAAATCGTATTGGTGTTTGTGCAGTTTGACGTTTCTGTGAAGCAGATACGGTTTAACGACTGACAATTACGCACGTGTGGTGCTCAGCTGTTACCTGTCAAAATTAACTAATGTGTTATTTCTGAATTATGAAATATTGAAAGTGCACTATTGTGCAGCGTGAGACACGTTGAACTTAAGGTTAATAAGAATGACAGCTTATTTATTTAACAAGTCCATGAAATATGTATCTATAGGGATACTTAAATAAGTGAAGGGTGATTGCTGGCGTTCTGATTGCAAATACGTAATTTGTGTTTGCAACTCATTTCTTCTTTATTTTTTTTTTCCTAAAATATTTAATCGAAAAGACTAGATTTTTTTCTCTTTTCCCTCTTTTTTTCTCTCCCTTTCTCTCTACATAAAATCACCGATAAAATCATTTACGCATTTCCGTGCGTGAAAACGTAGAAAGCAAACTTGTTTTCGATTTTACATGCTTTTATACCCATTTGCCATTGGTAAATGACATTTATGAAAAATCAACGCACACATTTTCACTCCGAGTGAGAGGCAGAAAGAAGGAAAGGATCGTTGACAGAAACGTTAGTATCGACTCTCGAGCAGTATACTTTACGGGAGAACTTGAAAGTAATATCGTTCACGTTGATATTTTTTTAAAAAGTGTTTAACAAATCTCAAGAAACACCTGTTCCATTTTCAAAGGCAATTAAGAACGCCTGGTTTGTATTAATTTGAATTTGCATCGACGTTACACATTGAAAATTAACGAAGCTACTCGGAGAATCACGTTACGAGCAAAGGTCACGAAGAACAGATATGAGACCGAGTCGTCGTCAGTACGTGGTCTAAGAATATCACAGTGTGGATCGTTGAACCGGGATTTCCTTTCTTCTTTCCACGTGTGTCGAGGGAGAAATAAATCAGAAACTTTCTCCGACGACGCTTGACTCGACAGTATTCCGTAAACGATGTCGGGAGATACTACGTCCGATGACGAGGGATCGCAAGAGGATCCACCGCGATACGATATTGACGATTTAGAAATGATTAAGACTATCGGTAAGTTCAAAAAAAAATAATAGAGATGCTTTCTTAAAGACACAGTTTTCTAAATTTTTGTTTAACTATCATTCTCACCTGTATATAAGGATATTTTTTCAAATCATGTAATTGCCCGGAATAAATCAATTAAAATTCTTAAATGCATTATCTTAACTTCTGAATGTACTTATAAAAGATTGTACAAATTTTTATATATAAAATTACAAATTGAGAAAATCATGTTACTAAGCAATAAAAGAAATTAGGTCAATAAGAAATTATATAAGTATGAAGAATAACAAGACGCAAATAGAATCAAATTAATATACTTAATTGAAAAATAATATTTTGAATCACAAATTTGAACAAGCGGGAAAGAATAAAGTATCTTTCTCGAAGTAAGGAAGTGGGACACTGGAGAGTGAGAGGGTATCCAGTATATATTTAACTGCTTGTTGAAGCCGGAATTATGTGGGAGAGTGGTCGGAAAATTGCAGATACTCGATTCACGTGTACGTAAAATTTTCTCTTTTTTTTTTCTTTATTTTTAGCCTTAGATGTGTACTTATAAAATAAATTATAAAACGTAACTACGCTTTAAAAAATTTTTTAATTTTTAAAATTACTTTTTTCTTAATTTTTTAAACGTTTCCTGGACTTCTGTATTGCCCGGGTAATTTTTATTCGCGCGACACGTTATATCTAAATTCGTGTTATTTAAAGCGTCTACGCCATCACCGGAAGCACTTCGTCGTCGTTTTACCGTTGACACCTGTTCCGAGCTTTAGGTAGACGACGTCTATGTATTGCTTTTGCTACGCAGCCAATTTCGCTATTCCGATACAAACCGTGCTCTCTTTCAGAGAGTAAATATATACGCGCATAAATATGCTAAACCTTGTGGTAGCCGCGCTGCAATGTGATGGTCAATTTCGGGGTTTAATTTAGCCAGAGCTCATTTGCGCGCGCACGCTAATTGGTTACGGTACGTTAACTGGAACAACCGAGTCACCTGCATTCGTGGGAAAGTGCATTAAACAGAGCGCACTGCGCAATGCACATTGAGATTAAAAAAGAATGCCGGGAGCGTTGGCAATTAACTTCAATGATTGATTCGAATAAATAATATCTCGCAGCAGCAGGTACTTGTTATTTGTTATTCGAAATTGTCTTGCACTACTTATATTTTTATTTTACTCTGTTAGATTGACGATAAAAATAAGAATATACATTTCATTAGCGAAGAAAAAACCGTCAAAGCAAAGAGCGTACACGGAGAGAATTTTCTCTTTGAATTTACCCTGAAAATTATAATAATTGGAAGAATTTTATGAGTTTTTTTATTAATATTTGCTATAATAAAAAATAAATATGTACATAGTAAATTTTACTATGTTCTTAGTAAAATTAATCGAACATATTTTATATCTTATTATGGACATTAATATTTTTTAGTGTGGTGTAAATATTAATCAGAGAAACTCTAATAAAATCTAATAACTCTAATAAAATCTATACCATATTGGCCCATAATTATTATGATTTTCAGGGTAAATTCTAAGAGAAAATTCTCTTTGCGTAGTAAAAGTTTATAAATTTAATTCACAAATAATAAAAATTGATATGGTATAAAATGATTTCAAGATGATTTCAAGTTTAATTTATATAGATATAGATAAATTCGCGCGCATATGCAAATTCCAAATAATATATTTACCTAAAAATGTCGATACAATTTCCAGGCACAGGCACATTTGGCAGAGTGGTTCTCTGCAGGCACCATGGAACACCTCTCGCTCTGAAAATCCTTTCCATGGTCGATGTGATCAGATTGAAGCAAGTCGAACATTTGCGCAACGAAATCACAATCCTGAAAGAAGTTAAACATCCTTTTATCGTCAACATGTAAGTATTATATTTATATATTATCATTATTAATCGTATAAAAAATACATTATTTTGAAATAACGATAATTATCCTTCTTCTCTCCTCCCTTCTTACTTCGAACATGAGATGTAATCATATCCAAAGGAATAAAGAAAGTGATGCGTTTGTCGGTCAAGGAAAGGATTTACGCGAAGATCGTTAAAGTGTGGTCAGGACTAGAGAGAGCGATATACACAATGCTGATTGACTAGTTTGTGCGATTAAACAGTCGGATAGAATCGAGAGAAATCGATACGTTCTCGAGAGAAAACGCTTTTTTCAATCAGAATTGCGAAAGTCGAGATTTTGCTCGCGTAACAACCCAGCTTGTTTTTCGTCTTGTTTTTCAGCTTGTCTTTCATCTTTTCAGGCTCTGGAGCGGCAGAGATGAAGCCAGAGTGTACATGCTACTGGAGTTCGTTGCCGGTGGAGAACTCTTTTCTTATCTAAGAGCGGCCGGAAGATTCGCCGGACCTACCAGCTGTTTCTATGCGGCCGAATTAGTTTGTGCTCTAGAGTATCTACACAGCAAGCACATAGTTTACAGGGATCTCAAGCCGGAGAATCTTCTCCTAGACAGTCAAGGCCATCTAAAAATCACCGATTTTGGCTTTTCGAAAAAACTTACAGACAGGTGAGTCGATTAAAAAAAGAATTTCAGTAAAATAATATTTAATAAATCGATAAGATGTGTTTCCCCAGATTTAACTATTCTAAATATTTTAATATTCTGTATATTGCTATATTTAATATAATATATATATATATTTCTATATCTAGATATTATTTATTTCTATATAGTATTAAATTGCTATGTATAATATACATATATTATAATTGTTTTCAAATTAATTCTTGTATATAAAAAATTTAAATTGATAGAGACCACCTATTTTTGAACATATTTATTTTTAGGACATGGACTTTGTGTGGTACGCCAGAATATTTGGCGCCGGAAATAATTCAAAGTAAAGGACACAACAAAGCGGTGGACTGGTGGGCGTTAGGTGTTTTAATATACGAAATGCTGGCGGGATATCCGCCGTTCTTTGACGACAATCCATTTGGAATCTACGAGAAGATCCTGAGTGGTAGGATAGAGTGGCCGAAACACATGGATCCTATCGCGAAAGATCTCATCAAGAAATTACTGGTCGCCGACAGGACGAAGAGATTGGGAAACATGAGGCAGGGTGCTGAAGACATCAAAAGGCATCGATGGTTCAAATTAGTCGAGTGGCCTCTGGTAATTTTATATCAATTTAATTAATTTCGCGGTAATCCGAGATTTTTTCTTTTAATTAAATAAAAAATAACGGGAATGAAAAATTATCGCTTGCGTCTCTGTCCTTCGTGATATCCTGAAAATCGTAGTTGAATCATCGATCCATGTTCATAGGTGCCGCAAAGAGCCTTGACACCTCCGATAAGGCCACGTGTGAAAGCGCCAGGTGATGCAAGCTGCTTCGACGATTATCCTGAAACCGACTGGCGCTCTCAACCACCTTTACCACCAGATCAACTAGCTCTATTCCAAGATTTTTGACAATAGTACGATCGATCGAATAGTCACAATATTTTGCACGCAATTTCATCGAGGCACTACTGTGCGCTAAATAGAAGAATTCACTCTGTGGTATAGAACCAAACGTGATCACAATTCGATAATACATACATGACATATATGTTTGATAATTAATTTTCTATTCTGTGTAAATAGATGACTTTTTATATTTGGTTGCGTATATTGCTTATTTATTTGTATGTGTGCGTTTTCTCTAGATTAGGCATTCCGTTTTCATTGTTCTCGTAAAATTTTGTAAATAAAAAATAGAGTATTATTTTGACGAATTTATAAATTCTAATTATCTACTTGTACAAATTTTTGACAAAATCTTTATCTTATGTTGCTATGTATATTGCACTGCATTCTAAATTTATAATAATACGTTGAATAAAATCGATTTATCATATTTCAGTGATCATCAGAAAATGAATTCACTCAAGATACATGCTGTATTTATCTGATAACGAAATATAATAGTTTTTCATCGATTACATTTGATTAATTTTGCAAAGCATAATAAAAAATGTAAAGCGAACCTTGACATGCAATATTTATATGTTTGATCAATATAACTCTCCACGTGCGATAAAATCCTCATAATTCTGGTCAAACAATAGTATAAAGTAATTTAACGTAGAAGAAACATTGTCGGTATATTAAGCGAGGCATTCTGCAGCAGTGATCATTAGCGAGAGAATATTAAGAAATAAACGTTCTAACGTGTCTGCATCATGATGCTAAACGATTTTCGAAAGAAAAGGCATGCAGTGAATCGAATCATAGTGGATCAAATGGAAATTTCGAAGAAAACAAACAATGAATTATTCGATCGCTACATCAAATCGTATCGTGATCAACCGAGAGAAAATACGAAACAAATTGCCCGTGAGTTACTGCAAGAATATCTGTATGACAGTTCGCTGCACGGTGTGAAATACCTTGGCAAATTACGAATAAAATCCACCACTCTCGGAAAGGTCTTCTGGACTTTAATTATGATTGGCAGTTTTTTATGTGAGTAACAAATATATAAAGAGATCTAATATATATATATAAATCTTTTATAAAATATTTTATACTTTAATACAAGCGTGCAACGATACATTTAAGATATATTATAATTCGTCGGATATAAGCGATATTTTTCTTTTAGTCTTAAGTTGGATGTTTTGGAAAACCTGGATACGTTACAGTACTAATCCGACTCGTACCATCATTGAATCGTTTCATAGCCCAGTAGCTCTGGTACCCTTCCCAGCTATTACTGTGTGTCCATTAGTAGTACCGCCGATTGCAAGACGCTTAAAAGTATTGAAAGATTTAAAGTTGCCACCCAATATGAATAACGAAACGGTGATGTTCTTGCTCAAGTATGTACATTTTTTATTAAAACAATGACACCAAATCTTGAAAGACACAACTTTGGTAATATCTAAACTATTTATATATTTAATTGGAAATTTTTATATTTTCTCAGATATGGTGTCCTATTTACGAACAATCATATTACCGCCGGGAGAAGGTACTTAAATGATTTACAAGCTCTGTTAAACGCAAACGATCTAACAATAGTAAAATTTTTACAACTTATGCGACCTTGCGAAGACTTTTTTGAGTCCTGTTGGTGGGAGGGAGTTGAGACGAATTGCAGCGAATTGTTCAAATTTTCTTACACTTTCTCGGGTGTGTGTTGTTCCTTTAATTATCTTCTTCAAGATGACATAAGGACTGGCAGGTAATTATATATTTGTTTATTTATATTCGAATTGATTTAATTGTCTCACTCGCATATAGCTTTATTTCGAATCAAATTTCTTGATTGAATTAGAACTACGCAGGACTCCGATCTTCTTAAATCTATGTTGTTTGGACCAAGAGCCAATCTTATAGCTGTCATACGAAAAGATTTGATGAACTTAACCGAAGATAATAAATCCATCAGATTTGCGACAAATTCCGTCGGTCTTTTGGTATATAAAATTAACATTATATTTTGTTTTTAATATTTTGAAGTATTATGCAAAATAATTATATTTCTATATGATATAGTCATAAAAATCATTTCTATGGAGATATTTCCTTTCTATCTTTCCTTGTTTTCAATTGCATACATCCAATATACATATATTAATTATATATATATTTATAAAATAGATATTTCCTCATCATCCTCTGGAATATATCGGACCTATAGCTACTAGAGAAATTTTACAAATAAACCAAGAATTGCGGGTAATCGAATATTAGATTTCTTCACGTAATATTATAGCAAAAAAATCATTAAACATTTTTCCAGTATGTTTCTCGCACAATATATAATTATTTTGTAATTGTTTATAATTATATTTGATACTTAGGTCTCTGTGATTCCATTTACCAAGCGAGAGATCGGCGAATATTATTATCGAAATAGTCGCGGTAAATTGGTCCCCCATTGTGCAGACGAAAAAACTAACAAGTTGAAATATTTTCCTACATACAGATATTCAAACTGTTTTACTGTTTGCTCTATCGACGCTATTTATGAAACCTGTGATTGCTTGCCATATTATTACACACCTATAGCAGAAAAATATTCTTTAAGAGTAATTAAGAGATTCTTTTCAAAAGTCGGTCTTCTTCAACACGTGTAGCTTTATATACATATATTAATATACTTTAATGCCTGTAGATCTGCAATTTTCAAGATTTCGACTGTCTTTCTATGATAAAACGAAATTTTACGTGTGAATGTGTAAATCCATGCTGGAATGTATATTACGAAGTACGAAGTTCCTCGCTGTTGTTAAATAATAGTCACGATTTCAATATTATACCGATGTAGTAAGTTATAATAAAATAATAATGAATTTTGTTATTCTTGAAATATTTTTCTCTCTTCTCTTTGCACATAATCATACATACATATCTACATATATGTATAGAATGTATATTACTTCTTCTAGTCGGAAGCTTACAGACACTCAATCTGTTCTAAGAGTATTTTATAATGGCGACGTTTTTACTCAAACAAATACAATACCGATTGCTGATGAATTATATTTGCTAGGTAAATAATTATAGTATATATTTGCATATAATAAATTGTTTCAAAGTCTTAATTTAAAAAAAATTATTTTTCAGCATCCATAGGCGGCATATTTAGTCTTTTCCTGGGAGCCAGTTTTATAAGCGCCGTGGAAATTTTTTATTTCTTCGAATTATTTTTTCGTTCTTATTATAACTCCAAAAAATCGAAATAATCATCATCGACCGGAAATGTTATTAATAATGTACCAAATATCGTACGTAAGATAAAGAACCATATATGTTATGCTCGTTAATTATAATATATCTTATCGCATTGTCATGAATAAGTAATCGTGGAAAAAAAATTGTGCAAAAAATGACTGCCACCTTTTTGTCGACATTTAGGTCGTTTTTCAGATCGTTTACTGGGTGTACGAGTGCCGCATCGTCAGCATCACGAATCTGGAACGATTAGATCTATTTCGAGCGGTTACTGGAGCGCTGCCGTAACATTTAAGTCCACGCCCGTGAAAAGATTTACTACGAGTGTCCTATAATCGTGTCCGACAATCTTTAGAATCACAAATTGTGCAGAAATTAACCAAACTATACGGATAATACTATTGCAATTTTCGTTCTTCTTTAGGTACTTTCTCGGTTGTCCAATGTGTGATCAATTTTCATTAATATACATATATATATATAAATTTATCTCCTGTGATATACGTATATTTCGTCACCGACACCTGCACGCACCTGTTTATTAATTTTGGCAATAATATAAGGGATAGTTCTCAAAATAATCAACATGGAAAGATGATGATTTATCGAAATGAAAGAAGTAGCAAAAAAAAATACAGAAGCCCGCGAGACGTTAAAGACCAGCAAACTTGCTATTTAATTTCGCAAGTATAAGAAACATAAAAATGGTTGAATAAGATATCGTGAAAAAGAGAAGATACTTCTCAGATACGAAAGTGGATATTTATATCATGAAGAATATCTCAGAAGTTTCGAATAAAATAAGCGAGTAATTCGATACTCGAGTCATACGGTTTTAGGAATCTCTGTCTTATGCAATATTTGAAAGCTTTTAATGCACCGCGGGTTAATTGCGCACCTTGAAACATTGAAATGTGTACTAATCACGTCATCTATTTTTGTGAATGCTGTCGAAAATACTGATTTAGTTCTACGTGAACGTATGGTCGAGAACTTTGAGAGCTGGAAGCGTCAACTATTTTTGGAGTAAACGCCCACATATCTTTCGCAGACACACCTTCCGCGTCTCTCCACACCGTTCTGTATTTACACTTCGCAGCAAAAATCATTTTTCATAATTATATATATATTTTTTAGATCACAGCTAATCAATATGTATAGCAGCACAAATTATTTTCGGAGAGACGAAATAAATCATAAAATAAACTTCAGCCGGTAGTCTAAACGAAGAGATTTATTTTATAGTAACATATATTGTAGTAATAGATTTTTTTTGAAGATATACTACGAACAAATTTCAAGAAACTAGATGTCGCAATCAAATCAAATAAACGAGATGGACTCGATATGAACGCATATGACTTGATATATTTATTTCAGTGATTTCAAATGAGCATAGTTTAATGACGATGTAAATTTTAACTAGAGAAATGTTAATGAGATAATAAATTGGTTTAAGTGCAGATAAAGTGTCCATTGCTAATCATTCCTTAGCAGATATAATTATTGTAATATAAATAATTAATTTTTAATAGATGGCCGATTTCCACGACAGAGTAACAAAAAATAGACGTAAGATGATAGAAGAGAGAGTAAGCCCTTTAAAATTTTCCTATTTTCTAGTGAATTTATTATTGAATAATTTTTGTCGTAAAAATCGGTCATTAAATAATCAAAAGCGATTTGTATAAAACATGTGTCTCTAGATACCAAGAGAAAATGTAATAAGTGATGGTGAGAATCGATAAGCTTTTCGAAGGCTGAGGTGTCCATCTTGGATCCTCCAAATGCATCCTCCTTTTGAAGGTGTCTTCCCTGTGTTCTTCAACCCTAAAAACATATTATATTTAAGATAATTGAAGTGCAAATCGAGATATTTCCTTAAGTTATGTTGATAATTCAATTGTGATTGATCTATAATGTAGTATCACAGAAACGTAGCATAAGAGAATGATCATAAAATGAATATAATTAATGTCCAATTATAACGAAATTGAAATTGCACCTACTGTTCGGAGATTTCAACGACCAACGTAACAATATCTTCAATATCATAGTCTTCTATGCAATTTCTCATATATATACCAACATATATTTAATGTTATAAATATATTTATAATTCAAATAATTTTGGTACAAAAAAGAAGCAGAAGTCATTCGATACCAAAATGGAAATAAAATTATATTTAGAAAATCTGAAAATCCACTTCTTGATTTTATATCCAAACTACTGAAAATCAGTAGTTTGTATATAAAATCAAAATTCAAATATATTTATTGATAGTAACTTACCATGAGGAATGTCTGCTGTGATTAAAAGAATAACCCCGAGTATAATACCCAAAGTGAAATTAATAGAAGAATAAGGATGAAGTATGTCATCAAAATGTTCTGCGTCTCGTTGGCTGCTGATCGTGGCATTTTTTTATCAGTATGGAGAGCACGCTCTGTATTGTTTGCATATAAAATGTATTACTATATATTTACCCCCGATAAATTTATCTTACTCTTATTCAACATAAATCAATCATTCGTGTCTAAGTTTATATATATCTGAAGCAAAATAATATTATTAATTGTTATCTTGTTTTTTATATTGAACCAATTTCCAGTAATTAACAATTATAAATTGTATTTATAACATTATCATAAGTTCCACTAATATTTTAATTAATCTCATTGCAGACAATTGATCGATCTTTAATCGAAGAATAACAGTGATATACTCACGAATTTTGAATTATCACAATTTGCGAACGTTTCGAACGAAAACTTGCTATAATGCTTGAAATTTTATTTTTAATTATAAGCGTTATTATTATATATACGAAAACACAAAATTGTTGATTGTTTGTATTCGAGGTAACTCGAATTCAGGAATACGTTCCTCGCCGTCTTACGTGCAATGATAGACTAGATCATCCGGCGCAGGATCCGCGCACTCGGACCCTCTATGCGATCCCGAAATTCCTCCAGGAACCACCAGCAACCCCACCCGTTCATTCGCGCATACCGTGTCGCACCTTCTCACCAACCGTCTTCTGCTTCAGGATTGGTAGAGAAGCAGATCCCACCATCAGCTAATATCGGAGAGCACATAACGAATTCCGCTACCTCGGAGTTATATTAAGGCATTGTAAATGTTAGACGTAACTTCCTGATAAAAATGACTTCTGGATCGTTTCGCCGAATAAACCGACGAAACGCGACAAGTTGACAGGTTCAAGATCATTGTGAAATTAATATGCCTTGGGGCCATTAAGCATAACTTGAAAATTGCAATTCATATTATTCGCAAAACTCATTCGACTCCGGGGATTGCCAGAAACTCGGTTGCGCGCGATTGAGCTTTCACTCTTCAACCGATGTGCGCCAATATAGAAGGCCGTCCATCATTTTCGAGCCTCGGTTTAAATTTAACTCGTTTAGTCAGACATCAATCTCAATGTGGACAATGTACAAACACTTCCGACCTGAACTCCAGTTAGTCGTTATGTAACACGTTTTCACGTACGCATAAAACACGTACCAGATATTTCGCACTAGATAGAAATTACTATCCACGAAAACAAATTTAAACTTAGATCTATGAAATATTTTAAATTATATATAATATATTGAGTCAATCTGATAAAATATAATGTCAGTAACTCATAAATAACTAATTAGTCATTTAGCAATTAGATAAGTGATCAATTAGCAAAAAATTGTAGCAATTTTAATTATAATTATTTATTGTTTAATGTATAATACATATTATGTATACTATACTGTTAACAATGCTATATACACTGTATACACTTTTATCTATAATAAATAATTGGTAACTGTAATAATTTCTAATTTTTATGGATTTTTTGAAAAATTTCATAGAAAAAATATTTATAATAGATAGATACTAATAAATTTTCTGACACATAAATATACATATAGGCACGCAAATATGGCTGCAATAACTTTGAATACAACATGATACTGCACCTTACAAAAATAGTATAAAGCAAAACTTTTGTATATTTACGTATTCACGAAATAAATAGAAATTTCGTCTTATAAATTGCATATTAATATACACATTGCGAGACGTTTCATATGACTTGACTTAAGAAATTAATAGTAATTCTCTCTTGGCACAAGCAAAACACATTTTAAGTTTTTTTTATTCTCTTTAATCTAATTATTCTCAAATTTTCTTTTGGCACGAGACTGCGCATATTTCATAACTTATGTGAAACAGTTTCTACATATTCAATTACTTATCTAACACAGCTTTGTATATCTTTATATATTTCAGATATCTGTTACACATATATAAATCTTAATTTTGATTACTTGCTCATATTGATAATGCTAAATTGCTTTTACAATACGTTTTAAAGTGTAAAAATAAAATATATACACATAGGCAAAATTTATATATGATTTTCTTAAATCATTGATTTAAGAAAGAATTCTAGAATATGTTATAATATGAGGTAGCGCAATATTTCTTTTATGTAAAAAAGAAGTCTCTAGCTTACCAAAGATCCGCTCAAAGCTTTGTCATGAAAATCGAAATCTACGATTTTAGAGAGGACATCCATACATATATATAATATACATTTATAATATGCAGTAATTATTTATCCTAATGCATGAAATTGCGTGTTTACATTATGTAAATTTTAAACACGCAAGAGAAACTACTATTAGTGATTTGACAGTACTTGTATATCACGTACATGTCTCTGTTAATATTAACGAGCGATTTAAGCCAAAGAAAATCCCAGTACATCCTCCAACGAGTAGTCGAACAACTTTAAGTCTAATTTGTACAGATCTGCTAGTTTACGAAGTTGCTTGTAGCTTAAAGTAGAGTAATATCTATCTAATTTGCTCGATGTCGGTTCGCTGCTTGATGGTTTAGCTGGAAAACTAATGCAAATAATTATTTTTCAATAAAATTCTCAACTCCGACATTTTTTATCAATTTTATTACTCTTTGTCATTATTGTCGCATACTTACTTTATAGACGTGACTCCTATCCGTTCGAGAACTTCTGTCGCATCTTCGACCAAACTCTCGTATTTACTTATGAGATTGTAATTAACTATACACGGTTGGCACAACTCGTATATCGATCTCCAATGTTCATTTCGAGTTCCATTCTCAGAATCATCGGTGACAAAATCGACAAACTCGCGAAACGTCACATCATCGCCATTCTTTAAAGACTCTTCGGTGGCGTTCGACCTGTATTTCTAAGTAAATAAAAATATATCATTAACATACAATTTAAAAGCCATTTATGTCTTAATATTAAGTTATTTCGTCTTCATTTGACTATAAAGTCTGTCATTAACGGTTAATACGTTAAAAGTAGGACAGTCTGCAATTAAGTATGTAATGATATTCCAGGATTCCGCAATTATACGGTACTTCTAAATATGAAATTACTGAAGAAGTAAGCATTTAGTACTCTCTTGTAAGGTCTGACTTTTTGCATGTCAATTCACGCAATCCGCGATATAACTTGCTTTACAATAATATAAAGATTTTTGAAGCATCTCTATATGCGCTCAAGTTTATTCGCTAAGATTTATAATACTCTGCACATATTCCAAAATTCTGCAAAAAATTGTGTCAAATTTAAAATAAGTTGTTCTTTACTTTGACAATTTTCTTGCCGAAACGGCTCTGGAAATATTTCGCACTTTTCTCGTGTTTAGTCTCGAATTTATTTCGATAAGCCGATAGAAGCCTTTCCAGAGGATGTCGCACGACAATCAGCTTGTCATACGTCGCCAATTTCTTCTCTATCTCGGGCAAGGTGTAATTGTTCAATCGTTGAAAAGTACCCGGGGAATGAGCCTCATCAGCCGGTATTTTTAAAGGATCATTACCGGGCCATTTTCCGGTCGCGATCATTAGTACACGCTTCCAATTTGTGCAAGCTACCTGAAAGAAAAATTGTTTCGCTTTAGAACACATATGCGAGAAAGTAGTTTTAATATTTTCCTTAAATATGCAAATTAATCTCTATTATTATTTTCACAAATTCTTACAGATAATCTCAATAAAAAATTAATTTAGCACCTTTGGAACATAGCAATAGAGCAATTCATGCAATTCGTCCACAAGGATATTTCGGAACGATTCTGGATTTAACTCATCATTATCGGCCTTGTTACTCTCAAGCTCACAGTTATACTGAAGTCTTTCCTGTCGCTCCACCAAGGCCGATCTGGCCAAAGCGTTTGGCCCTGTCCACGAATAAATGTATTTATTCGGCTCGAACGATTTCCTGTCATCTTCATTTACAATAGTTTGCACGACGTTCGCATTGTTTGCGTTTGCGATCGTTTTCCACGTAAAGATAACGACGAAAATTATCCTCCACATTCGACATCCTGTCATCGTTTTCCTTTGTCCACCACGGGCATTGAACTTCTTCCAAAAAGATAACACTATTTTATACATCTTTTTATTTCACAAAAGCAACATTAGAATATATAAAATAGTTTTATGAAGTCGAAGTGTTAGGTATATTTTCTGTGTTATTGTCAAATTAAACAAATATATGTAATTAAAGCGGAAAAATGAATTTTTTGTGTTAATGTCAAATTAAACAAATATATGTAATTAAAGCGGAAAAATGACTACTATGATTAAATTAACGATTAGCTTGACGAGTGAATGAGATAACATCGACACAGATGAAAGGCAACTCCCACCCTTTCAGAGAACTTTCACAATACGCACGCGATAAAATAACCCAAATAAAATTTATACATTTATATTAATGATACAAAAAATTTTTAAATATACAAAATATTTAGGAAATATGTATAATAAATACTTTATATAATTGCGCAATTATATGTAATTAAAGTAAATTATTTATTATAATTATTAAATAGAAAAAATATTTATAGTCAAAAAGATTTTAGGTCTAGATAATGTATATGATATTTTACCATACGTTTCTAAAATAAGAAAACAAGCATGTTTATAAAATTTATATATAATTATTAGCAATAAAAAAGCTAAGTAGGTAGCTGCAGTCATCGATGCGGACATGAAAACCTGATTTACTTAGAACAGGAAACGAAGAAAATAACAAAAATCAACAATTGCTCCCAATGATAGTCTTATTTTCACGTCAATTTCCAAGCTAATTTTTTACACGATTAGTGATTGACGTTACAAAAAGTAGTGTAATTATTGTTAAACATTTTTGGAGAGATATATGATAACATGATATATTTTTCCTTATTTATAACTTATTTGTGCATAGTAACATACATTGCGTTGCAAAATGTATTTTTTTTCTTTTTTTATAATTTTTTTATTTTGTATCTTTCGTCTATTAGTGTCATTGATCGCATTTTTTTTTCTTTGATAACAGACAGTGAGGAATGAATGCAACTACTTTGTAGGTCAATGTTACGGTCACAGCACAAGAAACGCAAGTATATAATCATATTACAATGCAGACAAAATCATTTCTTTGATATGCGTGATTATACTTAAAAAACCGAATTACGAAAGTAGGCAGCAATTGTATTTTATATTTAGAATTGCTTTTGAAAAAATTTCAATGTAATATTGTTGTGCAAAATAGTAGCTTGAAAATTGATTATCTTCTTTGAATACAAAATTATTCTTTTTTATACAAAAACCTGGCAAGAAAAGAAATTATTTAATAGACATCGCTTTTTGAATAGACCTTTAATAGACTCGTTCTTTTTTTAAAAAAAGAGAATCTCTATAAATCTATCTTAATCTACTCAAAAAATGACGTTAGAATGAAAATTATTACAATGTAGTTAAATTATATTATGTTAAATATTATTGATGACTTTACACTACTTTTTGTGAAACGTAAAGCAATCTTATCTGAAATGTAAAAATAACGATGGAATATCATATCAACGTCAAATGACAAAGTTCAGCCAATCGATATTTTGTTGGAAAAAAAACGAAGCATAATCGCCTGATATATACTTGTAGAAAATACAGGTGCAGGTTATCGCATTTCACGTAGATATATTAAAATCGAAAACGTAATGTAACGAAGATAAGATAAGATCAGTGAATTAAACTGATCGAATTGTTAAAAAATGTGATGCGCGCAAAAGTCAGTCAGGTTATCTCAATTCACAAGCCTGTAAGAAAATTATAGTAATTCCCAAATAAAAATAGGCTGATCGAAACCGGCTGCGGCGGATTTTTTCTCTTCCTAAGAACTATCTTTCGACAAAACTGGAATGCTGCCAAATATCGGATAAATGATCAGGTAAAGATTTTAGATCCGTTCGTTGGAGAATGTACTCGCATGATTCAAACCGGATCGAAAATCAAACCGGACGTTATTGTAATTATATTTCAAAATTTGGTACGCCACATGCTATGCATGTAACAGAAACTTAAATTAAAATGCTTTATAACACGATATTTTCCGTGTCTCTGTAATAACATACTAAAATAAAAAAAATACTAAAATACTAAAAAAATTAATAAATAAAAAATAAAATAAATAACTACAATAAATATTAAAATAAATATGAAATATTTGACTTACTTTTTTCGTAATTCAGCATACGATTCGACCAAGTAGATAAAATATCTTGAAAGCCGGAGGCAAATTCTTCGAAGAGTATCGTTCTTCAACACTTCATGAAGATCTTGATCTTTCAAAAAATAGCGGCACGCCGATAGATTAATACAGACAATTTTTCTCGAGTCAAAAAAATTTTGTTAACTAACTGGAGCTCTTTTAAAGGGCACTTTTCCGCAACTTCAAGCGGAAAGAACGATAGCGACGAAGTGAACTCGCGCTCGACGATGCGAAACGTATCAGCAGATACGTGCACTGTGAAAAGAACACGGAGTGGTCAAGCATCCGATCCGAGTAACAGCCAGTGATCGTCTTAGGTCGCTTAGTAAGCCCTCAGGAATGAAACGAGGATGTGCCGGTGTGTGAGGTGAAAGAAGCTGCGCGCGCCTCCACTCTTCCGTCCTCGTTCTCTTTTCGGTTGTCCTGGATCAGGTAGTCTTTCTTTAATCCGGCTTCATATATCCATGAACTTCGTTCGTTCGTATGTGTACTCAAATAAACCAAAGGCCTCATAATGTAAAATCATACAATGCATAATTGATCAGCTCGTTGAAACATCTGACCTCATGACAAACTTCCGTCAAGAATATATTACCGATTATCATTTTTAATGTTAACGAGTCATCTTTTTTTTTTTTTACAAAATGGCCGAAGAATTTATTTAAATAAAATGAAATAATTGGACACTTTTGTCTTTTAAATATTTTTAAACAAACAACTCATATTTTACATTGTCTTAATTTATGTACTTAGACCTTGCGCTTTGACAGATTATCTCTGACATTTCCATCTCTTTGCGGTTTACTTATGCCCTGCTTTCACTTTTATGTCATATGCAAGAATCATATTCTTGAAAATGTTTTTCTGCTGTACAAATAATCACACGCAATATGATGTAACGTGTGTTGCGTAATTTACACGAGAACATCTATGCCATAGTTATTTTATATTTTAAAATTGATAACGGGCCGTTAATTTATCTCTATTTATATAACAGAGAGATAATAGAATATTTTATGTACGATATCTGAAAACTGCAAATAAGAATTCTAAGAATTCAAAATTGATGTTTCCTTACATTTTCCTCTTTCCATATATGGCAATATCAAAAAAACGTTCAGAAGATGAAAATATCTTTAGGCTACAAAATATCTTTGAAATTAAATATCTTAAGGTATCTTTGGGATTTCTTCTGAACGTTTTTGGATATATGTATACATATGCTGTATGAGAAGTGAAAAGATCGAGGAATATTAACTTTCTATTATACTAAAAAAAAATTATTAAATTAATAAATATTTATTTCAATACTGCCTAATCAATCATTTATTTGAAATAAATAAATATTTATTTGTTTTAAAAAGAATTTTCTTATAGCAAATATTATTAGTTTCAAATCAATTATTTATATATATATATTAAGCAGTATTGAAATATTCATTAAATTCAATAAATTTTTTTTCAGTGTAGTTATTAAAAATTGTAAGACTTTTTGAATAAACTTCAGAAACTAAATGGACAACAAAATTAGGTTTTTCAATTAATTTTAAAAATTTAAGAAAATTTTAATATAAGATTTAGTTAAATATATAATATAAAAAGTGAAAATTTGTAATGAATGATGATCGACATATATTTCTATTAATAATAAATTCCAAATTGATCACAGAATTTATCATTAAAAAATTTTTAAACATTTGAATATTGAAAGATATTCACAATTTTATAATATTTATATTTCATCAAATGTTTGTAAATCTCCAGATTATCCATTATCTCCAGATAAGTGAGTTTTGCAGCTATAACTCATACGCTCTAATGGGAAAATAATAGTTGTAATAGTTCGTAGCAAACTCATTAATAATACACTCATCTGCTACTAAATTATAGATCATAATTGCTGTTAACTATATTCATAAAAGTCGACGCTTTGGAGAGCAAAATGTAGGTCAACGAGCTTTATCATTGGCTAACAACGCATCGACATGCGAGTCTACATGCAGTCACCAGCGAAATTGTTGAATCATTAATGAGATAACTGCTGTATCGCAGTCTGCAAAACGCATCTAAAAAGATTCGTTAGTTTCAGGTCATTTTCATGGATAATTTCGTTGTACGAAAAAATATTAATCTCAGCTCTTATTGATAAATCATTTATATATTTTATATTTATAAAATTCAAATGTTTAAAAGTCGAAATTACTTTTCGGCGTACACTTTGGATTGCGAATAAGGCAAATGATTGTATGTATATATAGCGGCACGAGATTCTCAGCGGAGAAAGCGCCGTGACTTCTCGACACTCAGCCGTCTGTACAATCACCAAGCGAAATGACTTTTAGTCTTGCTTCGGTCTTCGTTCTCTTCCAACACTCGATACGCGTAAAAACGTAGACGATCGGCATCGATAGCGCACATAAATATAATAAATAGGACATAAAGGAAGAAAGGCAGCAGCGAAGATTGGATAGATAAAGGTATTATTTAAAAATTCCGGTAAAGGGAACGGCCGATTACTTTCGCAACGTTACCGAAATATTTAATGTAGTTGGGTAACACAATCTCTCGTGAAAATCTTGACTCTCGCGAATGTAGTATCTTTTCAAATGGTGACTTCGCAAAAAGTGCAAAATTCGAAATTATTAATCGTGAACAACTGTCACAAACTTTAAAATTAAAATTTAATCAAACGCGGTTCTTTTTTACACCGCAAATCTGAAATTAAATTGATAAAAATATATTTAAATATATAAATGAGAAAACTTGTTAGTTTTCAAAAAATTATTGCAAATAATAACTTTGTGTTATGTCGTGTATTGTGAACGTTTCAATAATTTAATTTACACACAAAGCAATTGCCTACAATCATTATTAAGTAACAAGTTCAAAATACGGAGCATGATGTTGCATAAAACATATTGCATGAGTATAAAATGATTTTACATATAAAATTGCATTATTAATCTATGTAATTGAGACTATTGGCAATCGAGATTGTTGGCACTGAGATATAAACAAATCAGTGAACATTTTATTAATGAATGCAAGACCGTCTCGATGTTATTATCATGAGAGGCAAGAATTTTAAGTAAGACTTAATCGGACATTAAAAAGGAAAAAGTAAAACTTTTATTACTGATATATAACACTTGTATATGTATACTGAAAAAAATGATTAAATTAAATATTTATTTACTAAATATTTAATTCAATACTGCCAAATGAATCATTTATTTGAAATAAATAAGTATTTATTTATTTTGAAAAGAATTTTCTTATATCAAATAAATATTTTTCATATCAAATCAATATTATTAGTTTCAAATAAATGATTTCTTTGACAGTATTGAAATAAATACTTATTCGAATATATCAATAAATTTTTTTTTTCAGTGTATGCTTTATTTTTTTATGTAGTCACTATTTATTTCTTGATATACCAAAAAATGTTTACCCTCTGTATAAACATTTGCTGCTAGAGAGTTCAATACTGCCGTTCTTAATAATTCTCAATGATTCAAGGAAAGTAAGAAATTGCAATACTGAACTGACAGATTTCTCCGGCGATGAATTTTTATGTAGGGGGCATAAAAAAGTTTATTCCTCAGTATGCAAAATGCTCAGAAAAAAATTGATAACTATGTAAAAAAATCAAGTAGAAATGTACAAGTACTGTATCCCTCAATAATAAAAGTTTTCTTTGTTCTTTATTGTTCATTTTTGATGTCCGATCGGACCTTACTTAAAAACACGCCTCGTATATTGCTAGCTATTATTAATATTTGCAATCACCTATTTTAAGTTTAAAAAAATATAATTCGAAATTTTACATTTATAATTTTTAATTTTATATTATAGTGGAAAAAGAAATAAGAAAGCTATTTTCCATGTGATTTTGTTTTAGCATTCTTATAAATAATAAATAATTATACGTAATACAACTACGAAATAACAAGAAAAGATGTCAATGCTCATGTCAATAGCGTTTTGGTTGTTAGTCAGCTTAATTATTTTTTGGATTTTACTTGGACCAGTTACGAATGTTCTGCGTTCTCTATGGGAAATTATTATGCAAATGTACAATAGAAAACCTGTCGATTTAAAAACAAAATTTGGCGAATGGGCTGGTAAGTACAATAAATTATTTATTAGAAATCTTGTAAAAGAGTTTTGTATTTTTCAAATTTAAATTATAATTAATACCTTTGTGTGATCTTTAACTTTAATATATTTTAATTTATAATTTTTTCACTTTTATACAACTTGTTTTTACATAGTTTAAAAAAAACCCGAGAGCAAAGATAATTTCCTAAAAAAATACAAATTTATTATATATTTTTTTATAATTATATAGAAATATTTATTAATTAAGTATTATAAAAATAAATTGTGGTAAACATAAATATTTTAGTTGTCACTGGCTCAACTGACGGTATTGGCAAAGCTTATGCTAAAGAATTAGCAAAAATAGATATGAATTTGATTTTAATTAGCAGAAATTTAGAAAAACTTAAATCGACGAAAAAAGAGATACTACAAATAAATTCAAAAATTGAGATTAAAGTTATAGAGGCGGATTTCACTGAAGGAGAAAATGCTTTTCTCAAGATTCGTCCTCAGTTGCAAGATGTATCCATCGGCATACTAGGTATAATTAAATTTATTTTAATTATAATTATTTAATAATAGTAATTCCGACCTTAACGAAGCGTTATTACTCAATATACTACAATCGTTATTTCAAAAATAGAAATGTTTTTCTATTTTAAGATTAATTATATAATCACGCTAATTTCTCTTATTATAATAAATAGTCAATACGATTTTAATATTATATTCTTTTTATAAAATATACATTCCATAAAAAAATAAACTTTTGTCATGAACAGATGCATTTGTATAAATGCAAATAAACTTATTTCAATTAGAAATAGGTCATGTTAGTGTGTCCGGAGCTATTAAGTATGTGCGAATTCCACTTTCTTTCCCAACCTATCAAAGATTGAAAGAGAGAGAGAGAGAATTCCATTCTCTCATAGAACGGAATATAGACGAAATAAAAGATTCATAAAAAAAATAATGATTACATAATAACGTTTTTGCAGACGATGCTTGAATAACACTTCTTTTTACGCAATCAGATATAATTGAATTATATCTCTCTCAATTTTTTTTCTTTAAGTCAATAATGTGGGTAAGCAATATGAATATCCCATGTACGTTGGAGAGGTACCTGAGATGGAACTGTGGGATATTATCAATGTAAATGTGGGTGCGACTACGTTAATGACGCGACTAGTCATCGGACAGATGCAGCAACGTGGACGAGGCGCGATTGTCAACGTCTCTTCCGGATCTGAGTTTCAACCTTTGCCGTTAATGACGGTATACGCCGCTACAAAAGCGTATGTAAAGAACTTTTCCGATGCACTCAGAGCGGAGTACTCCAGATACGGCATCACCGTTCATCATCTGTCGCCTCTTTTCGTCAGTACCAAAATGAACGCGTTCAGTCATAGGCTTCAGGTAGGTTAAATCAGTTACAATAATATTAAAGTGATTAAAGTTTGTTTAAAATTTGTGTATAAAAAAAGAACTTATCTTTAAATTATTCAGAGTTCCCTACAAGTTATAATTTTATATTTTTATTTCACACTCTTTATTCTACTCTGCTTGCTTTCCCTTAATTAAAATTATTTAAATTTTAATGTACATAAAAATTGCAGATTTCAAGTCTATTTGTGCCTGATGCTACAACTTATGCAAGAAACGCTATTGCAATTCTTGGTAAAATGGATAGTAGTACTGGATACTGGGCACATAGTATTCAAAAGCTCTTCACTTTAATACCGCCTGTATGGTTTAGGACGAAAGTTGGACAAATGATCAACGAGAATTTAAGGCAAGAATATTTCCAACAAAAAGCACAAAAAGATTACTATAAAAATTAGTGTATTGTTACACATTTTTGCATTTTTTAGAATAATTTTGTGAACTAATATACATAGAATAAGTAACAAATTAATTATTATACTCGTTTTTAATATTAAAATTATTTTTAATATTAAAAAGAGAGATAATAAACAAATATATGAAAGTATAGATATATAAAAATCGACAATACACAGAAAGAATTTTTTCTTAAAATTTACCCTGAGAATCATAGTAATCGTGGAACAATATGGTATTGGAAGAATTTTATAAAAGTTTCTCTGATTAATATTTATCACAATAAACGATATTAATATCTACCACAATAAGATATAAAATATGTTATATTAATTTTACTATATACATATAGTAAAATTTACTATATACATATTAATATTTTTATTGTGGTAAATATTAATTAGAAAAATTCTTATAAAATTCTTTCAATATCATATTAATTGTCTCATGATTTTCAAGGTAAATTCTAAAAGAAAATTATTTCCATGTATAATTAAGATATCAATATATTCTTATGAATAATATGTATCATATATTCAACAAAATCATAGTTTGTTTTTTATAGAACATTGACAAGCAAAATAATTATATAAAAACTTGCTTCACTGACAATGAGACATATACGGAAATATATATTACTATTCATTAACAGTATTTTAATGATTAGTTTATTAGTATTGCTTTATTAGCAAATTCAAACTATCCAATATAATTTAAATTGGTTTACATTTATTATTGGTTTACATTGATTACATTTTGGTTTAGTCAAGTACATCTTATAAATAAGAATCATTTAAGAAAATTGTTAAAAATTATGTATTGATTTTATTGGCAAACTTTAGTTTCAAAATAGAAACCAATAAAAAATAAATAAAGAACAAACAATTAAATTAGCACAAACAATTTCTTAAAGATAAGCACGTAAAAAAATTAAAAGTTTCCCAAAATATTATTATACCAAAATTTTTCATTGGGATGCTATAATAATACATTTGTTATATGATCAGAGAAAATTTATACATCTTGGCATTTTTGGAACACTATCAAGCCACATTTAATATCGTCATCAAAATTCAAAGCATAGAATTGCATTAGTCACAATTATTTGTCGATTTTAATAAAATTCCTATTTGATAAATGTTAAATTTGTATTACCTTTATAAATTGTCAGATCAAGAATACAAAATAATTGTCTGACATGCCATAGTGATTAACAAAAAGTGATAAAATTAAAAAAACAATTATTTTATATTGTTTGTATTATTTGTCATAGTAATGATAAATAAATTTAATTTTTTTTCTGTTTCACGTCAATAAAATATTTATATAGCTTTGATAAAATTGTTTATTTCATGCTTGTTTAATTTTAATAAAAGAAATAAATTTCTTTTAATCAATAATGTGTGTTTTATTTTGTGGTGTGTATTGTATGTAAAAACACTAATAATTAATAATATTGTAATTATTCTCAAATTTATCATTTCTATAGCAATTATTATGATATGTTCGATGCATAAATATATATAAAATACATACACAGAGCCTATTCTGTGACGAGATAAAGATTTGAGATAAATACATACCTAAGAAGAAATAACCTCGCATCTTCGATCGCATTTCAAGCCGGATAAAATGACACTCGATACATTCCGCTTGAATTCCTATCTCCAAATCCCTCGTAGCGACTTCAATTACTTATATCTATTTCACTAGACACTCCCGAGAGAACCGAATAAACTGACAAATGCTTTAATATATCAGAAATAAACTTTATTCTTACGAATCAAGCGAGCAACACTATACGCGAATATCGCATATCGCCATATTTGAACAGTATCGAGATAACTCGATCGAAAGTCTCGATCGAGAGTATCGATTGAGAGTCACGTGACTGCAGTATACGCGAATATCGCATATCGCCATATTTAAACAGTATCGAGATAACTCGATCGAAAGTCTCGATCGAGAGTATCGATCGAAAGTCACGTGACTGCAGTCGCTAAATTTTGGTAGCAGCAGTGTCGACTCTTTCTTTTCCCTTTTGTTATCCATATAGCTCCATCTATATATCTTTTACATATCTATAAATTCGGCGAATTTCTCGAATAAAATCCTAATTGGTTATCGTACAAAAAATCCCAAAAGTTTCCCGCCAAAATCAGTATGTGTCAAATAATACACATATTATTCTAAGAATAATAATTAATTAGGAATTTAGTAAATGAGTCAATATAAGAAATTTCAATCTAATAATTAACTATTACAAGAAGTCTTTAAAACTCTAAAAATTTATTATGCAACAGCTGATCGATATAAGCTGCGCCGCAGAGATCATTAGCCTCGTTCGAGAGAAACAAGGATAGATATATATTCGCGAGCGAGTGAAAGGCATTCCGAGGAGGAAAAAGTCACGTGACCCCCTCGATCGAAGAGCGAGCTGACGTCAAGCAAGCCGAGTCGACCAATCGCACGCCCACGCGTGCTGACGTACGAGAATGCACGAGCGCGATTGGTCGTTCGACCCGCGTCCTGCGTCTCGCGGACGAGAGAGGACGCTCTCGCGGCTCATGACCCAGCATTCTCTATCCATGAAGCTTGCAAGGAAGGTATTAGGGTTTTTTCAACGCTCAAAATACGTGCAAGATGAGTTCGTAGTTTAACGAAGAGCTTGCACACGCAAGTGTGCCGACAACCCCCTAAGTAATCATGGAGTAAGTAAAATACAGCCTGTTATTTGATAAAATATCTGTATTCCGTCTTAAAGTTTCTCGTGTGTGCCACTAAAGAAACCGTGGCCATCTTGTGAATCATCATATCGAACGTGAATCATTGCGACATGACTTTACCATGCTTTCTTACATAAAAAGATTTCTCGTCGCCGAATTGTGTTTTACGTTAATATGTCATCTGAATATTCGTGTCGCAGATGCGTTATTTGTCTTGAACTCGTCGAGATATGTTGCCAGATGATAGCCTCGCATTGCGTCATGACGCGACATGGAGAATTTTGTTTATAACATAACTGTTTAACATCAATATAATTGGGATGTAAATAAAAATCAGCTTCCGCGATAAGCGCAATATTGAATATTACTTTCGAAGAACTGGGTATTTAAACATCTGCACAGTCACTGCTCATTTTTTTAATGTAAATTGAATTTGTGTGCATAATTCTATAAAAAAATAATAATAGCAATAATCACAGAAAAAATATGACAAACAAAAATTAACATTCTCTTTAAAATTAATATACATGTATATGAGTATATTTGTATATATATATATACATATATGTTATTTAGATATTTATAACGATGTGTACTATGTATCTGTATTTTTAATCTTTCTAATTGTATTGTTTTTACATAAAATTTTATTATTTCCAGAGCCATAATGGCGCTCATTACGAGCTACGTCGCTAACCCGACACAAATTTCTTTTTATCATTCTTTAATACCTCTCGGTTGGATTTGCTTGGAAAATGTCATCCAATCAGGACCAGAAAATGAAGTTGTGGAAGGACGAGCCGGTGTCTCCCATTGGGGGAGACACATCGTTGGATATTGAAGATTGGCTATTCGATGATAAGTCTATAGAATTTCCTAAAAATGCTGTGGAGCCTGTTATGTATGATGATAATCCATCCCGTGCACAAGTAGCAAAGAAATTTTTAGAAGAATTGGACGAATATATTAAAGAAGGTAATTGTTATATATGTATTTTCTATTTGTTTTAGTACAATAATCTCAGTAATAATATTTGATGATATTACATTTTACATTCCTTCAAATGAAAGATTAAACGACAGGAATTACATATATACATATGTTAAAATGTCTTCAGTGTTATCAAACACATACAAGTATAAAAAATACCTTGTTATTATAGAATATAATTAAGATAAACGAGAGTATAGAAATTTAAGAAGTCATGTAGAAATCTTATCTCTCAACTTCTTATCTGAGAGCAAGAAAAGTCAGAATTGCAAATGAGAAAATAAAGGAGTAGAAGCAGTAACTTTATATCTTCTGTTATACAGAAATAATTATAAATTTTATTACTAAAAATATAATCTTTTTTTAAATAACTTTTTTAATAACTTATAGTTGTGAATTAATTATAAATTAACAAAATATAAAAATCTATTATTGATTTGAAGGAATGTAAGAGAGAGAAATATGACTTTTAATTTTGGATTATCTAGAATTTTGTATGACATACATGATTATAGTTAACTTTTTTGATATAATATATGAATCATTTATAAAGTTTTGCATTTTTACATGATACATTTCAATTTTAATAACAAATGTGCTTTGTTATAAATTTGGAAGTTTTCTTTAAAGAAAAAATGTTAAAAAAGTAATAAACACTTGATAACAAGTTTTTAATTTTCAAATATTTCTGTAATTAATAATTAACAACGTACGAATATAATTTTTAAATAAATTAAAGCTTTAGTAAAATTTGATAGAAAATGAGACAAAAAATATATATCCTAGTTTATTATAGTTTTTGGAAAATATTCTACATTCAACATTCAATATTTTAGAGCAGTATTAAGAAGTTAAACTTACATACAAAATTCTCATAAAATTTTTTTTATTCTTCTTATATGTATAAACATTGATAAAGATATTTCTTGTTTTCTGAAAAGTATAATCTATTAATAAGCATTGAGTGACTTATCGAAATAATTAAAGGAAAATAAAAAATACATGATTTTATTCTACAATTTAAATATAAATTATAAGCACATTTTATGCTGTATATATAATAATGCAAAATATTTATATAATATCTTCAATAGTACAAACTATAATTTTAGTAGGTATACATATAATATGCATTATATGAAACTACTATGCAAGCTCAGAATTAAATCATACATGTTTTTTATGATCATAATTACACCACAATTTACACTCATTGGTAAAAATATGTTACTATACTATATTTTCACTGAAATATTAATTGCCGTTGTTATAAATACGACTTAACAGGGACAGCCGCCTCATAAATTAGCAATACAGTATACTTGATACTCCGAAGGAGCAGAATAAAAAAAAGTTGCTTTATGCTACTGAGGGAAGAGAGACAGAGAGAGAGAATACATACTTCACAATCTCCACGCGGGCAAACATAATCGAGAGCAAATTATAACGGAAAAGGACAGCAAAAGCGCATATGAACGCATATTAACTTAAGAATTGCCTACTTTTCACATTTTTCCGTGTTGCGCAAAAAAAATGTGAAAACTGGTATTTTCGTTCGATTTCGTATCCCCCTATCGCTTTCATTCTTTCTCGCTTTCTGGTACCATTCGATACACGTATCTCTTTTTCTATCTCTCTCTTTATCTCACTCCTCTCTTTTTTTTCTACAAAAGAGAGTGGGACAAACTGGTTAACCTCTACGCAAATGGCTTCAACTGATAGGGGGGTGACGACGTTGTCAGCCGCGAGATTGAACGGAGGGAGTTGGGGCGACAGAGGGGAAAGTCCAAAGATAAGCGGGAGTCGTACCGCTGGCAGTAGACAGACTAGCGAAGTACGATTTATACGCGATCACCGTTCACTTAGCAGTCGTTCATTCGGTATTTAATTCTCCACCACATCTACACAAGCTTCGCCGCATCTCAGTCTCGTGTGTGAATCCTATCGCGCGTGTTGAAACACCTGGTCTTGTGCGTTCAAATAATATCTCAATAACCGAAAAACGAGGTCTCCACCTGCGATCTCTAATCGGTCCTCGAAAAGTCCGCCGGAGAGAGTGTTTTCTACATCTGTCTCCTGACAAGTAGAGCTGAAGCAATCCTCGCTCGCTTGTTCTCCCGAGGAAAGCGTAGTGGGAAGAAGTGGTTCATTGAACGTGATCGCTTTAATTAGCGAAAGCGCGTTGTATCTTTTGCAATCTCGCTGATCTCGAAGATCGAAAATCTTCGGCATCGCTCATCCTCTGAGGATCCACCGACGCAGAGACAGTAGGATTTCGCGCGAATTCGCGTATTGTGCGGATCATCGTCATCTGGAGGAAGCGCGGGACCGATTATCACGAAACATCTGTGCGCTAACTCGAGGTAGCGCGAGACGATTCATGGGCATCGTCACCCGGACAGGAAAGGCAGCGCGGTGCCGATAACTCTACGAGACTGGCATCTCTAAAATTGACCCGGGAAAACGATCCAGCGTCTCGATGGTGGAGTGTACTGATGTTATATAATAGCATGCAGTTCGCATATCGCTACACGTGGAATCGAGAGATCATCATCAACTCCCAGAAGCTCGTCAAAAGACGTTGACTGCTGACCAAAATCCGAATCACCATTGCATGCGGGAGGATCGCGCGCGTCTCTCTTCTACGTCTACTTCATTCTCGCTCACAAATTGCGACGAGCCGTCGAAGGAACGATCATATTGGCATCATCGACCTTTCCCAAAGCTACGCTAGAGATACACTAATACTACTCCGAATCCAACAATCTCCCTCCTCCTGAACGAAGGAAAACAACCGGGTTACGCGTGATTATGGCTGCTTTATGTTATAGTGGTAGGTTTCTTTTTTATCCTCTGCTTTGTCCCACTTTTCCTTCCTTCCTCGTTCAACGTTTTACGAGTTATTTCAAATCCGATACGCAATGCGATATTTGGAAATTTTCGGAGCGAAGAAGGGAGACGAAATATGCCATCTGGACGTAATTTAATTCTATGTTAATTTTTATGATTTTAGTATATCTATAGTATATTTTTATGATTTTAGATGTACCTTTTTTTAAAGAAATGTAAATAATAACGAACTGCTTTCACACAATGATAAAAAGATGTAGCATTTTTTAAATATTTAACAATTTTTTCTTCCAAGAAATTTTGTTCTACAAAGCTCAGTTTTAAATATGATTTACATTTACATGAACTTTATTTCTGACTAAATGTTTCCTTTCTTATTTTTTAAGGGTTCTACTTATGCTTTTTCAACAATAAATTATTTATTCGAGTACAGCCAGATGGCATTTTCTTCTCGTATATTCAACAAATTTTATACTCAGAATTTCTGTATTTAAAACCATAGGAGAATTTTTTTCTTCTTAAATAAATCAAGAAAATTTTCTTGAAACTGTCTCTTCGCAGATTTTGCTTTCAATTTCAGACTCTGAAATTATAAATTAAATTACAATTATTAAAAAGTTGAATCTTACATACACACATTACATAAAATTGGATACTGGCGTGCGCAAAGCGCGCGCTTGTATTGTCTAATTTTATAAATAGTAAACTTTTCATTTTCTAAACTATTTCTAATTATTTTTTAATTATTGGTCTTATTATTTTTATATAAACGGGCGGAGTAAGAAAACATATATATATATATATATGAATAAGAAACATATTTCACATATATGTATGTATACTTTTACCATATATACATGTATACTTTCACATATACATATTTACATATATAAAAGCAATTGATAAATATATATGAATATTATAAAATATATGTATATTAACATGATGACTGCATACATATATACATATATAGAATTTCTCCAAAAATCTATAATTGCAACATATTTATATTTTTTTTTTTATAAGAAATGTCACGTACTTGACGCGTGACAACTTTGTATATATACAAATAGTGGGGAAAATATTCTGGAAGGTTCCGAAAGGTTGCTTTTACACTTAAACGTTGGTCGTATTTACACTTAAATACTAGCTCGATATTCGATCGCACGCAATATTAAAGATAATAGTAATTGTGAAAAGTAGATCAATTTATTGCGTGTATTAGCAATATGTTATCAGTGATATGTCAAAGAACCGTACACCTGGTCAAAAGAATTGTAAACGTGCTACGTCGACGGACAATGGATCAGTCTCATAACGTATTGTTATCTGACACTGCCACAGCTTCTTCCTCAAGCGCAGACAGAATCAAAGGCAAATATTTCAGTCTCTTTCGTTGTTCAGGGACATTCTGTATCTCTTCTTGTTAGCTCTCAGACGAAATTCTAGACTCTTCACAGAGACTCTTACGTAAGATGAAAATAAATGATGCTATGCCAAAACCATACAATCGCGCATATATAGGAAATACATCTTGAGAATATTATCACACATTCCTAAAGTAAACTTCTTTTTCATGATAGATTAACAATAACTTCCAGACATCATTTAAATTATTTATCCTCTTAATAAATTATTAGCTCGTTCATTATATAAAATATGTTTTCTTCACAAAACACATTAGAGATTAGAAGTGGAGATATACTGCTGCAAAGTCAATGCAGTTTATAATTGCACTTATTGTATGTGTTTAGGTCATCGCACTTGGAGTCGATTTATTTCTTTAGTAAAAGGGGGAACGTATAAAAGTTATAAGAATGAACAATATTCTCTTGTTGCGTTTGCGATATGCAAGCATATACCACGAAAAAAAACATGAAACTATTATAAATAAATCTGCGTATGTAAATTAACATACACATATATTTCGAGTTCATATGTGTATGTATTATATAATACATGAACATATATATACATATAAACTCGAAATATTTATTATATATCATTAATCTTTCAATTTTCAACTTTGCAATGTTTTTCTCACAAATCTCTGTTTTCGTAAAAATTCTTTGTGTCTAGTGCTTTAACATATGATTTCCAAATACAGAGAAATGTTCTTATCTAACCTTCTGCCCTCTGCATTTAAATGAAGATAAGCCATCCAATAGCTGCAGATCAAAGTTTCATAAGAAAATAGGTCACGGCTGTCTTAGAGAAGGCGAAAATTAACATAAAAAAGGCATGTTTTGTTAAATGCATATATAATCGCATCTCCATGAAGACAGCGTTTCCGGAAGAAAAATAGAAACGCATTGAAATACTTATCTAATTCTACGCATTACACACTGAGTTACCACGTGCGAACTCATTAATAATTTAAAAAAATAGGAATATAAAAAATTTTTTTTTATTGCATTCGGAATAACAAATCATCACAATAATCATAAAGTTGATCTCGTTAGAAGTTGAGGAGATTGCAAATGAAAAACTTATTTTTCTAGTTAAATCAGCAATGTCCATGAAACTGTGTATATAATGTATATATATATATATCAATCCGCCACACCTATTTATTATTCATGCATGTATATATCAAGGCGCCACACCTACTTATTGCATATTCCGACAACAGTAGTACTAACTGTTAACATATCGACAGATATTCTAATGTTTTCTAATTAAATCTGTATTTATAAAAATTATCACGTCGTAATAAATTTTTTGTTTTTTTTTTTGTAAGAACGATGCAGTCACGTTCAATTAATCTCTTTCTCTTAATAAGTATGCCTTTTTTCTAAAATGAGGCGGGAAAACCCGCGGATTGTGTTCCGATCCTTGATGCTATCGAGAAAACACGGAAGAAGATGGATAACGTAATATCTAAAAAATATTATACGTAAACAATCTAATATCGCGAAGATCGATCACTCCTCGACATATTGCACATTTACCACTCATTTCTACAGACATGCAAATTGCCTTATATTATCGAGTAACAATGCGCACATTACCAGGAAATATAATCGCCGATATGATTCATTCACAAAGGAAAGAATACATCATGAGAGGAGAAGTCGTTCGCATGCTTAACGCGCGAGCTTTAACTGATATGTGATGTCAATTAGAAATAAAACGAAGCGCGTTTCTCGATCTCCAAGGCGCCATCGTGACCCTATAAAAAGAATTGCGCAATAGTGTTTACGCAAATTCTGTCCCGTGGAATGTCGAAACGAAAACTACGATTGCTCGTTCTACAATCGAATCTATTGATTAAATCTCTTTTTTACTTTTGCAGAACCCTTCGCGGCTTGGCTGGAGGAAAAAATAGATCTACCCATATTCGAACAGCTGCCAAATCCCGAGAACAGCCATAAATCATCGATCGTCTACGAGACTATCGTGAAGCATCAGCAGCAGGATAACACTCAGACCCTCTTGCAAGAGTTCGAAACAGTTTTGGGAGATGTCGAGGCTTGCCATCATCAGATCGTTCCGTCAACCAGCTCTACGCTTACTCCTCCGCAATCACCCCCTCATAATAGAATCAACGTAGACACGCAGCTGCTGGTCACCCTGCAACCCGTGCCTGCGCAACCTCTGTTTGCCGGCGCTCATTCAATATACAACGTAGTTCCAGCGGAAGAGCCACTGTACGTGAATGATACATCTCGTGAATGGAACGCCGAGGATATATCGTTGAGTCCGCTCGGCGGGGATGTTGCGAATGAGTTGGCGGTGGTGGATGAGTACGTTCGCTCGCACACCAGGGATATTCCATCACCTTCGAGTCCGTGCACTAGCTCCGGTGGCAGTTGCATCTCGACCGAAGACTCCACTGACGATCCCGACTGGAGCTTTGAACCCGAAAGGAAAAGATTGAGCCAATCGGTTCACGAATCTTCGAAACATCGCTCTAAACCCTATTCCCGTCCGTCTGTCGAAGACAAGAAGGTGCGCAAGAAGGAGCAGAATAAGAACGCTGCTACACGTTACAGGCAGAAGAAGAAGCAGGAGATCAAAGAGATACAAGGCGAGGAGCGCGAACTCGCGGATCACAATGAAAAGCTGAAGAATCAGATAAATGATCTGCAACGAGAAATAGGGTATTTGAAGGGATTGATGAGGGATTTGTTCAAGGCTAAGGGTATTCTTAAATAATCCATTCGTCAAAAATCTGTCAAAATATCGTCATTGTATACTTTACTTAAGGTCTGTTCTTTTGGCTGACCTGACTGCACTAGTTTAAAGTTTATCTCTTTCCACTGTGGAGTAAAAAAAATAACCTCTGAACTAGTGCAACCAGTTCAGCCGAAAAGAACAGCAGACCTTTATTATTGAATATATGTTAGTTTTAATTAGATTTTTATGTGTTTTTTTACTAACTCTATTTTACAATCGTACTAATATTTAACGGAGTAATTACCGTTTTATATATTATTTTGCAATTTTCTTACTTAACATCTATTTGTCAATTATACATGTATGTGCAAACATGTGTATTGTTCAATTTATATATATAATATAACCACAGCTTTTTAGGAAGTATATAGATTTAACGTTAGAATAAATTGTGTATCTCGATCTAGTAAAAGAATGGTCCAACATCGGCAAACGCGGTGCGTTAGATAATACGTGTAAATTGTTGGAGTATGCGGGTTTCTTGAAGCTCTAACGAGAGGGGAAACCTGTTGTCTCTACGTACATTCCACGAGTTATCTAGCATACCTCTCTCTCTCTGATGCGAATCTTTCCATTCCGATTAATTTTTATTCTTTATTGCATAATACTTTCGTATGGCAAATTATGTAGTAAATAATAAATGGGTTCTACAAAACAAGCGACAATGTTATTTCCATAATTTAGATTTGTATTTTAGGCTAATAATTTTTTTAGTGTTGAAATAGAGCTGACAAGTTATTTTGTTCATACAATCATATTGATAACATATCTAATATAAATGAACACTATATATTAGATTATTTATCAGACATTATATTTTATTTCTTTGTTAACTCTGATAAAAAGAACATCGGCGACAAATATGTATCGGTTAATCTTGTATTTTCGAAGTGTATAATATTGTGTAAAGCTTGTATATGACATAACGTATAACGCGTGAAAATGGTATATGCTTTCTGTTAAATTTATATTTTGACTTATCGATTAATAATGTATTTAAACTAAACAAGTTAAAATTCTGAAACAATTTGAAAATAATGTCCTTATTTTTATTGTGACGACAAATTTAATTAAAGATAAAACTTAAAAAATTTATGTGAGCTCTTTTTAGAGCTCAAAAATATACTATACAAAAACTTTTTTGAATAAAATAATTTATATTTGCATTCGGCTATTTAATAAAACAGCTGTCTAAATATATGTAATAAAATACAAGAGTTCTGACTCTAAGAAAATAAAACAGCTGTCTAAATATATGTAATAAAATACAAGAGTTCTGACTCTAAGAAAACCAATCAATTAGCCAACATTTTTTTTCTTAAAAAATGACACCTCTCACTTTACTGACCGACATAATTTTATTGTTTTTTTCTTTACTCGAATATTTATGAATCTATCTTTTTTTTTTTTTAAGTTGTACTTATATTCTATTTTTTTCTCCCTTATAATCTCCGAAATTATACTTGTTTCATTCTAATTATAAGTACAATATAAACATAGTTCATCAAGTATATATAGCTTATTCATCAAATATAAATATAGTTAATGCAATATAATTATTTATACGTTTAAACTACTTTTTGTTTTGTATACAAATTCAGACTTTTTATTGAAGAATCTAAAAAGGTGTTTTTAAAAAGCCTAAGCTTCTCTTTCAATGACCCTATAAATATCGCAATAAGAAAAAAAATGACAAAACTTTGGTAAATTCTCTTTCCTTAACTCTGTCAATGACAATATTGGAAACAAAATAGAAGACAAGCCGGTTAAATTGACGTAGTAATTTGAAGGCGTTCACGACATTACGAGGTAATAGCATCATTTATAAAAAAAAATTATACGAAAAAAAGTGACTCGCTCCTAGATATTTACAAGCTATTAAATAAACAAAGTTATCTCTTTTTTTTATCAGTTAAAATCTCGCATGCTAAACGCGAATTACAAATAATTTATGCTGCATTTCTCGGTTTTGACGTCACCGATATCGATTGGTAGACCTTGGGCAATTTCTTTCTCTGCTTGTGGTTTGTATATACAACAAGAAAGAGATATTATACATATATATGTACAGCTCATAAATATTTAACGATTTTTTTCGCATAAATTTAAAATTAATTTTTGGATGTTTCGGATACGCTTTTGCGCTTCTCGTTCATATATTGATAAACCTGAAACTAAGAGAAAAATACTCTCTCGACGCAAAAAATGTTCCAAGAGACAAACATAATATGCAACCATACTCTTCATAATATTTTTATTTTTGACACACGAGTGCACACACACACTCAAATGCATAATTACATACACATACATGTGTGTATAGACATACACATACACTGTATGTGTCCTTTTATAATATATTTACATACGATATTAATTAATAATACAACAAATGAGATATTTTAACAGTTCTGACGTAAAATATATATAGTAGAAACCAGCTATGCAGTAACTTATATGTATCATATAACGCATTGTGTCAGCTGAATTGTCTAATATATCGCATTATTTGCGAGAAATGCATTGTTTTGTCGAACGTCCAGATCGCCTTCCTGTCCCTTTCATTTTTATATAAGCGCGTCTATTATATGTACAAAATACCACATATATTTATTACATGATCACATATATGTATTTTTTTTTATATCTTGATATCCATATTATTTATTATCTGTGGTAAGAACCTGTTTTTCTCAGAGATAACATATTACTATTGTCCAAAGTTAATTATTCATATTTGTGATCTTTAATAATCTAAACTTCGCTTATTAATGCATTAATAGAAGTGATTATTGTGAATGTAATTAACACGTTTTGATGTATGTAAATTTATTTCATTGCGGATTTTGAACTTCCAGAAGTATTCTCTATAAGACTCTCATAATCACATGGCACATATTGATTTATAGATTCTTAATGTCAATCAAACGTTAACTGTACAGGTCACATATTGATTAATAACAAACGTGTTAAATACATAATAACAATAGCATTTTGTCAATTTCATGATAAAATGCTTAATTGATGAGAGAGATATTCTTTTTTGCATAATAATTATTTACTTACTATCATATTATACTCGTGTTTCTCTAAATTAATGTACATGTAATATACATGCGATCAAATCACCAAAATAAACATGTGAAAGCACCCATAAATTAATATAACAAGAATATATTATTTATACAATCTAATACTTGATCGTTCATTAAGATTCGTTTCTCGATAAAAATAGTAGAGCTGAGCCTTGCACAATAGTTTAATACGGACACACATATAGATATACACGCACACTGTGTGTTTCAAGGTATATTAATTTAAGTATAATTTAGTTACGTGCTACGTAATCTACTGTTGAAAACTCAAAATAATCAGCATACTGCTATCGCCATTTTATAAGGATAACGTTTTTATAACTTGATTGTAGCATGTTTTGCGGCAGTATAATAAATCTGAGGTGCGATATATAAATATATATATGTAAATTTCTGGAATGTTCTTATATAAGAACTCATAATGAGTATTTGTAAATTATTAAACTTGTTTGAGAGAATCACATAATTATTACGCGTCATCATAGATTATTTTATAAAATTAATCACGTAAAAATTATTAAGTGACTATGTAAAATAAGTGTACCATCAGGAAATTAATATTATATATATATATATATATATATATATAAAATGATACGAATCGCGCACATTGATTTTTCTTATTCTGTTGAAAAATAACATCTATAAGTAAAATATAAATATATATTAATCACAATATGCTTGACTTGACAAGAGATATACATTCTGTCCCTCTATATTATGTGTGTTTTTATATCTACCAACGCACAAAAATAAAATAAAACGTAAACTTAACAAAATGCAAATGTATATCTATATATAAATTGCCAATTTTATTACCTCCCATACGTAGAAATCTAGAAAAAGTTTATTTTGTAGCTCAACGAAATAATTAAGCGAAAATCGGTTAAAAAGTTTAGAAGATTCTATGTTGTTGCATCGCCTTCCTCCTGCTCGAGTCTGGAAGAACCGCAAACGCGACATTTACAGCATACAATGCAAGGTGCCGCTAATAAAAGCAAGGGCGATGCGACAAGTAGAAGTAGGCCAAAACCAGCAAATATCCCGATAACTTGCGTTCGATGCCATATCACGGATGCACGTGAGTGTCCCAATTTATTCTTACATGGTCCTTTGTCGTAATGTCGCAACAAAAAATCGTCCTACAACAAGAATATATTAGTTACAATCACTGAGTTATATTTTTGAGTATTTTTGTCTATCATCTTTTATATACAGTATAATATAAAGCATCTAATAAGGAAATAATGTTTTAAAAGTATCTGTATATGCATCGATAATATTAAGCGCACAAAATATTTTTCTTCCTTTTAATACTCACATCCAAGGACGTTAAGCAGTACCAGCAAAACACGTGTTTACATCTTTTGCACATCATTTGAGCACAACCTTCGTCTTTTTCTATCGGTACAGAACACATGGGACAGCATTTAATGTGATCACTACCAAATGGTATTCCTAATGGAAGTTCCGAACAGGGCCCATTGTGCCAAGGCTCACGACATATTGAACAAAAATCTGTGGAACAGTTAGGACAGTGAACAGGACCCAAAGGAGTGCTGCTTCCACCATTGCCATTTATCGAACATATTGTCTCACAACCAGCTCGTGGACACCAAGCACGTCCTTTGTCCATTGATACATCTGCGCACACATAATATTGATCATTGTAAATTACATTTTATATATTTCAAGCAATGTAATAAATTACTTAAAATTACATATATCTTGAGCAGATTACATTTGTATCCACTGAAAAGAAAAGTATAGGGAAAATTGCTTACCTCTATTCAAACGAAACTTGCAATGTTTCTCCATGAGTTCTACACTGACAAGACTCGATATTTCTTTCAGGGATAGTATCGCGCCATGATCACATTGAGCATCGGGACAACTAATTTCATACGCACCTTCCTCAATTTCAAATTCTACATAGGCACGCATGCACTAAAAAAGACAAAGAAATATATCGATATCTTTTAAAGTAGTGCATTCTTCAACAACAACAACATTCCTCAAACTTACATCTTTACAATAGGAACAACCGCATCCCTCAATCTTAAACGTTTTGGAGAGGGAGGTATCGACAAGACATAATTTACAAAATATCCGTCCAATGATCTGCTGGGAGCCTGCAGGAACGAAATTACCAGCGGCCAGGCTATAACGCGAGCTGGACGCCAGGGACAGCAGACTGGAGCAGCGCGAACAGACTCTGCTGCGATTGATGGGTCTGCCTTCCAGGGCGGAGGTGCTCAATCCCACGGCGGTCTCGCACTTCCTCAGAGCTCCGGGAGCCAGGTTAATCCAGCTGCCTCCTCGTGCCTCGAGACTCGCGCTGCTCTCGGGTCTTAGGAGGGGCGCGTCCGCCTCCTTCCCAAGCACCTGGCTCCTCTCCGCCAGGGAGAGGTTCACCACACTCGCCTCCTTCCGTATCAGAGGTAGCTTGATGCCGCTGAACCTCGCCTTATCGAGCTTCCTCGGGTTACTACTCGGCGGATTCACGGACGTCACCGAGCTCGTCGCGGTACCCATGCTGTTCTCGGTTAACGGGGCCCGTCTTACGACGAGCGAGTGTAGACTAGGCATCCCCTGGACGTCGCCGCCGGTTACGAGCGACGTGGACGAGGACTGGGTTTGCCGAGGGAGCTCCCTGCGCGGCGGAGAACGGCTCCCATCCGCGCTCGACGACGTCGTTTGCTCACCGCTGTCAATAACAGAACGCATGAACCCGGATAATCATGTGTGCATGGTGATGACGAATCGGGACGGTGCAGCCCGTGGTAGAAATAGTTGTGATTGTTGCACAAGATCTTTACGCCGTTCGTCATAATCCTCGTCGTTCAGCTCGTTATCTCGTGCACATATTCTAGCCTGTTTTTTTAAAAAGAGAGGGAAAAAAAGACGAACCTCCGGCGACACATTTTTATACGTGCATATTAACTCGCTATCTATAGTAATCACGCGGTGGAGTTATAACATGTCGCGATAACCAATTTTAGATGTACTTTTGGTAATACGTTACGAGCGAGGCCAGTCTATTCGCGCAACAGCTGATCGCGTCTCGGCGAAACGTCAAAATCTGACGTCCCAAACGTCAAAAGTGACTCTCGACGCACCACCTGATCACGGAATGCGGCGATTCCTCAACGACGACGAGCACATCGCGGATATCGTCGCAGTAATACGATGTATATGTATGTACACAGCTCCTCTCTCTCCCTCCCTCACTCTCTCTCTCTCTCTCTTCTGCTACACTAATGATGGCCACACGCGATCGTCCCCGAGTCACCGCTTTCACTGTATGTATTTCACGGTATATGAAATGCGTGTCCCACTACTTCGTTGTGTCGCCTATATCGGCGCGCCAACATTTTTGCCATCTCGTTGCATATATATTATATATATATATATATATATAAAATTTAAATATACGCATACATATGCGGCGCGTTCATAAATTATCCGATTCTGCTTTGCGCCCCCGCTTCCTCATTCGTTTTTCTTGTTCTCCAGAGACGGACAGAGGGAAAGAGAAAGAGAATGTGACTTTTTATCGTCCTCTCGCAATTAGCAGCGGCGAGATTGTTTTTGTTTTGACGTAACATTACCACCCTGCGGGTGAGTCACTTGGCGCATACCGGAGGCACAAAGGAATTCTAAGAGGATGATGATGATGATGATGATGTACCCTGCGGAAGATGAGCCTGCGAAAGTAATTTCGAAACTTTACTGCCGTTCCGTCAAATTCCCATCGATGTCCCTGTCTGTCTAGGTGTACTCTCCACTTTCTGCACTTTGCCTCTCCCGACCCCTTCCTTCCGCCTCTTGTCTGTTTTTCCTTCCTCTTTTCTCTCCCTCTCTCTCACTCTCTCTCTCTCTCTCTTTCTAAAAGAATCGAATTTATTTGAACACACTTTTGCCTTTTTATTCAAATTCTTATTTTTAATTTCTGCTCTTGAAAGAAATATTTATTTTATATTAAGAATATAAAATAAATATTTCTCATATATATTATATATATTATCTTCATATAATTATTTATTTTATAATTAGTAATTAATAATTGAGAACAAATAAATCTTTGAAGTTTGTACAATTATATATAATACAAATACATATATTACATTTTCTCAAATTATTTATGCCCTCTATCACTATAAATTAGTTATCTGTATGATATATTATTAAATAATAAATACTATAACAAACTCTGGAAATATTGTTAATGTTTCAAATTTTATATCCATATATATACGATTGAAAAATGTACAAGATTTTAATATAAAAATAAAACTATAAAATAAAAAAAAATTTTAAGTTATGAAAATGTTGAAAAATTTATTCATATAAATACAAAAAAATTAATTTCACTATTTATTTTTTATCATAGGACAGAGAGATGAATATAAAGTTCATTAATTTAAATTTAATCTATACCATGTATAAATACACTTACATATAATTAATAATAGTACATACACTTTGACATATTTACATGTGAGCGATTAACATATCTCGCTCATTACTTTTTTCTATTTTGCATAATGGCATATTATATTACATATTCGAATTTAACTGTAAAAATTGAGCAAATTATATCATTCTCTTTTGCTCAGAATATCAGTTAATTATTCTGAGTGTATTGCTAGAAAACATCAGTTTGAAAAATATCATAAACACAAGTTAAATAACAATTAAATTTAGTTAGTGCCTCTCATTTGTGTTTTAAGAAAGTACAATGTGAAAAAGTTTTCAATCTTATATTGTTAATAGTAGTTAAAACCTGACTGAATGCTAAATACCACTTGATAGTTGGCACTGAATGGTATTGAATGCTGAGCGGAAGACAATGTCAGAGAATAAGACAATTTAATATAAAGTTAGAAAAATAATTTATCACATTACATAGCTATTATTATTATTATAAAAACTAAATAATATGATAGTTTGTAGACTATCTTATCAAACAATCATTTTTAATGTAACATTCTTAATTATAAATAGTTATAATATCCAAAATATTCCTCTATTTTATATTACAATTGTCTTTATCTTGTCACTATCTTTCGCTTAGTGTTTATCGACGCTTATCATGTTCCAACTCTCAACCAGCCTGTAATAATAGCGTACTCCTTTGCAGTCTTCAAATAATAATTATGTATATTTATGAAGTTGTGTGAAATTTTTTGACTAGAATTTCTTGTCCTATGCACCGTGAGAGCTTAAATGTTTATGAATAATGGAAATATTAAATAGTATAGGCATTCAGATATAATTTCGTGAATTAGTATTATAAATATATCATTAAAAAATATTATACATAAATGTAATATCAATATTTTCCTTTAAAGGAATATATGAACGTAACCAAATATAAGCCTATTATAAAATTAGGAATTATGTACACATTACATGTATGGTTGGAAGCATTTACAATAATAATATTAATGAGAGCAGTTATTTAATTCGAGTTCCAAATTCAAAATGGATGATAAAATAATCGCCGAATTAAATCTAATATATGTGTTATTGATACTGTCTACAGACTATTCGTATCACAATTAAACAATTTCTGCGTTAAACGTAGAAATAAAAAATAATTAGATATGAAGATCGTGAGATCATGAGACTCAACACATTTTTTTCTTTACAAAGAAATATTACCAGGTATACTATACTGTCCTTTTCTAGAATGTGTATCGACAGCTCTGACCGCAAAGTAATAATTATTACCCTCAGAAAACTGTAACAAAAATAATTATCTGCATAATATCTCGCGGATTACAAGTTCCAGAATATTCATTTATTTTCTGTAACGTTACTAATTACAATTTACCTGAGTCAAAGTACACGCCATAGGTAACGGCAGTGCCCGCACATCTCCTACTTTTTTCCACAATGACGTACTAGGATTTACACCAGCAACTTCTTGGTACGCGTATAATTGATAACTGGCAATATCTGCATATTTATCTGACAGATTCATATTCCAGGATAGCACAATACCTATACATTAACATAAATATTGATGTTACAATAAGAATTTTTTAACTTAAAACTTAAATCTAATCGCATTTATATAAAATAGAGATATTTATACCATTTGAGACTTTCGAAATCTTTAACGATGGAGGTGGTGGTGGAAGTTTCCAGTTGTTTCCAGCTGTCGTTGTGTAACTTGGAGTATCTGGCAATGGTGCAGGATGCTGAAGTAAAATAACAATAAAATTATCATATTTTAATGACTGTTATAAAGAACAAATAGAATAAGTTTTAAAATACAATATATATATATATATATATACACATATTTCTCTTACCTTACTTATCTGTAGAACCGGCGTGGTTAGTACACGAACATTTGTACCATTTGCAATTGCTGGTAAAAATAGTATAATGTAATAACATAAAATATTGCAGCAAAACATTATATATTTCATGTAAGCACTTTCTGTTGTATTTTTTATAACATTTACTATTAACGTTTAAAAAACTGTTAGCATATTTTGTACATGCACACATATACATAATATGCTTTTTAAAATGTATTTTGATTTTACCTGTTTTATATGTAAAAGGTGGTCTACATGTAGTTACTGGACGTATCTAAAAGATATTTGAATTTCTTGTATATTTAAAGTAATAATTCAAATAAAATTCAATCATTTTGTCATCAGTACAAACTGACAAAAAAAAATAAAAGTGCAAAATACTGACCTGTACTTGCTGATTAGCAGTTGATGTTATTAGTACTTGTCTTGGTGGATTACTTTGCATCACATATGCTAACCTGGGCGAATTCTTAAAAAAAAATTCATAAATTTGTATTCTTCTCTCGAGATTATAGCATTAATGTATGTACATATGAAAGTAGAAGAAAATACTTACTACAATGGCAGTTGCTGGTGGCTGGTTTGGTGTTATCACTTTTATACTAGTCGGTTGCGTCGTAATTGCTACGTTTGTTGGTAATGTTTGTATTACTCTTTGGAAGGATTGTGTATATTTCGGCGTATTTATTTGTTGCTCGAATACAGGGGCCGTAGTTATAGCCGTAATTTTTACATTTGCTGCTGTAATATAATATTTGTCATATTAGAAAGAAATTATAAAAATTACAAATTTTATGTTTATTATCAACAACTCTAATGAGGACATTTGACTTAAGATATGACTTATATGTAAATATTACATATATATGTATAGAGACATATACATATATGTACAGAGAATGTAAACTTACATTTATTCTTTTCTTCTTCGTCTGTAAGATCGATAAGATCACTATTTTTTATCTTTGAAGTTATTACTGTTGGACGATTTACTTGATTTTGTATTTTACCATTTAAAACAATAGCTTGTTGCGGCTGCGGCTGAATCTGTTGTTGTGGCTGTAAAATTTGTAATTAAATTAATGCAAGAAAACAGTATAAATATAATATTATTACTGTTATGTATATATTTATATTACGTTTATTAATAATAATTATTGGAATAAATCTTACAGCAGGTAAAATTGGCTGAAGATTGGTAGACTGGCTAGACAATGTTAACGTGTGTGAGGGTTCTATAGTCTTAGCAACAACTAGAGCGGCCGGTGTCACGCTAGAAATAAGAGGCGTTTTTGTTTGTATCGTTCCCTGTGCAATTGTAGGAGTCGATGTAGTCGTCGCAGGCCTGGGTGATCTTGTTTTGATTCCAGTGCGTCTTGTAATATTATTTGACTCAGCAGCTGAAGAACTAACATTGCTGGGAGTATTTGGAGCACTCGCAGCACTCGCAGCACTCGCAGCACTTGGAGCATTCGAAACATTCGGGGCAGGCTTAACATACGAGGTTTGTTGTACCTGACGTAAGCTCTGTATTCCATGTTCCTATTGGGTAACAGTTAATCATTGCGTTAACATAATTTTCATTGATCATATATATATATATATATATACGTGTTAGAAAATTTTCTGATAAATACCGTGATAAAGTTGACTTGTAAGCCTACGGATCTATTTATTTTTATCGGTGCAACAGGCTTGTCAGGATTAGCACGACGATCTGAGGTGTAACGATTCACAACCATTTCAAAATCTTTCACTTGCTTCGTCAACTGCTGCAACTTTGTACGCATTACTTCTTGATATTTTTCCGCTATGCGAGCTTGTTCTCTGAGTTGCCCGATTTCACTACGCATCGTGACTGTCTCGGCAATCTTCTGAATCAGGAATTCTTCCAGTTCCTTAAATAAATCATTGATTATAACAATATGTTAAGTGACCATTATTTGTCAAAAATTTCTTGAAATTTGTTTTGTATTTATATATACATGTAGCAAATTGTTAAAAGATATTTTATTGGAATACACTTTTACCTCCTGCGTAAGTTTCGGTAATTTTTCTTTAATATCCCTTTGGAAAAATGTTTCAACAAAGCTCAATTTTGCAATATTATTCTTTTTCTCAAATTTAGTACTCATTTTCGCTTTCTTAATACCATTAAAAATCTCATGATCCGAACAAGTACGCTTTAACGAAGGGGGTGACGCAGGACGTACATCCTGATTTAATTTGTGATTCACTATTACAAATTGTTCTGTACTATCACTAGAATCACTATCACTATTAAGATATTTTCTTCTAATTATCTCTTCCGCATTTTTAGCCGTTTTCCTCTTTTGTCGTCCACTGTAATTTTCTTCTGTAATGCAGAAATAATTTAATGTGTATATATTACGGTACATAAAACAAATATTATAAATAAAACTATAATTAAAATATTTTATATAATAACAGCACATATAGATTTAGAAACAATTTATTTTGCAAATATATTTTTTATAATTAACATTAATAAAGAATAAACCTAAAAAATATATTGTTCACAAAGCTATTTTTTATATAAATCTAAAATTTTTTATAAAGCTTTATTTGTACATTTGTGCCTAGAAAGTTATAAAGTAATTATTAAAATTAATTCTTCATCAAATTATTATACGAGAGATTTTTATCATGTTTTCTTTTTTCCTTCTTTTTTTCTATAAAAAGTCTAAGAATCACATTTTACTTCCAATGTAAAATATTTCCTACCTTGCTTATCTTTTGCAATATTATCTTCTACTATGTCGATTGCTTTTTTTGAGCGTCTCTTTCGTGGAGCAGTTACATCTGCATTCATACTTTTATCAGAATTTTCTACATTATCAGTTTCTAATATCCTTTGTAATGTAGATGTAGAATTATTATTTACAATTTGCGTTTCTGATTTATTAATACCATAGTCTTCGTTCGTTGCTTCTTTACTGTCTTTTACATTGGGTGAACTATTTGGATTTTGTACCAATAAAATAGTGTCTTTTTTCACTTGTATCTTGGATGTATTTTTGTTTTGCGTGACTTCCTTGTGTTCTGTATTTTCGTATTTATTTTTATGTTCAACATCTTTATCAGATAATAAATCATCTAAATTGCATTTAATTGAACTCGTAGAGTTTTGACTATTATTAATTTCGACAATTGAACATTTTACAGAATGATGCTCATCATCAAGAGCCTCATCTATTACTTTGTCATTTGAATTGTCATCATTACTGTTAGAAACAACTGTAAGTGTATATGATCTTTCACTATTATTAATCTGAACTTTAGCAGAATCTATAATATTACTGTCTACTTTATCCAATTTATTTAGCTCACAAGTATTTGTTGCATTCATGTCTTTATCGCTGACTGTTTCTGTTAAATTATCACGACTGTGAATTATTAATTCTGCATCTTGAAGATCATTAATCTGTACATAATTATTTGTAGATAAATTATCGTTTTCTAATGCTACATGTTGTTCAGATGTTGCATTTGAACACTCAGTGTTTGCGACAGTAATTTTTAAATCTTTATTAGACTTGGAAATACACTTTTCATTAGATTCACTAACAGTCTTACTGCTATTTTCCAAATTACATATATTATCTTGTATTTTTTTATTTTTTAATGTATTTTCATCTGAGGATAATGGTGAATTTTTCGAAGTTTTAATTGCTGCAACAAATTTTTATGAAATTATCAACTTCTTGAAAATATTTTAATATTTTTTTATTAAATCTTGGAAATAATATAAAAAGCAATTATATTAATCCAGTTTAGAAATGTTTTATATTGGAAAAATAATTTGATAATTATTCATTTTTTATTCATAAAAATATTACCTGAGTTTTGCTTCTGATCCAATTTTCCATTATCAGGCTTGTCAGCTTCTTTGACAATCTGTTTTACATCAAAACGTAATTTTTTTTCTGTAATTACATCTAAATATTCTGCAAAAAAAATATCTATATAAAGATTCAAAGAAATAAATATTTAAAATTGTATTATACTGTGTTAAATATAAAATAAGAAAAAAACTATATATATACATATATTAAGAAGAGATTCATCTAGAATTTAGTTGGTAACCTATTAGATAGAACTTTAAGTCTCAAATAAAAAATAATTATATATACCAGTTTTTCTACTTGGCAATTTAAAATCCGAAATATTCGTGGAGTTTGTTATATTAGCTTCTTGCTCCAGATCATCATCATCAGATAATCTTAAACGCAAACTATCATCGGACAGTGCATCTTCATCATCTCCTTCGTCGTCTTCTGTACCAAATAATAGTTCTTCTTCTTTCTCTTTTGATAACTCATAATCAGTATCAAGAGTCTCTTTTGACAGATCAATTTCAATTGCAATACAAGAAGTGCTGGAACTGGCTTCTGAATTATGCACTGTTCCAGCTTGTGCTTTCTCCATTACAAGTACAATTAAAATCACTGCAATTACATTTATCTTGCCAATTAAATGTATTTCCATCAATGATAAAATAATAATGAGAAACTGCACAATGTATGTATCATAAAATAATTTTATTCAAAATATAAAAATATAAAAGCGTATTTGTTTTGTTATATGTATATATATTATACATTAGAATAAAAAAAGATTTAATGAATTCAATTTTTCCTTATCATTTAAATTCACAAAGCAACATTAATACAATCAACATATTTAATTATCACAATTTTAATAATTTATATAAGCCAAAAATGCAATTTTTAGAACAAATTGAATTTATATATATATATATATATAATTATAAAGTCGATATAATTGAAAAACTTTGTTTCAAAAAATAATTTTTACTTGGAAAATGTATTTTTATAAATGCCAAAATATTAAAATATTTTTAAATATAATAGAGGAAAGGGAGAAGAGCAAATAATTTTTATGTAAATATTTTTAATAATAACTCAGCAATTAATTTTATTAGAGAAATAAAGAATAAATTTTGCAAAATGCCTCTTTATACATAAGTGTTATTGAAAGGTTATAGATTGAGCGATTTTATAGAAACCTGGAGCATGCAATGCTGTCAGCAATAATAAATTAATCAACAAAACATGATTGAAAAAAAATCCAAGCAGACCTATTTTCAATATTTGACAGCAGAAATCGAGCACATTTTGTGCATATTTCACAAATTCTACTTGATTTCTACTGTCAATTTGCTGTTAGGTTATGTCAACAGGCTTTATTCATACGAGCACAGTGAAATGTCACAATCTGCTAGAATCTAGAACAGTCTAAAATCTGACAAACAGCTGATCACTGACATGTATATATTATTATCTCTCTCATCATTAAGAATATTTTTCGTATTAGTTTCAAGTAAAGTGTAATTTTTAAAACAAAGGACTATATTATAAATTATAATTGAAAAATGTATAGAAACACAAAGTATTTCGCTATTAAAAAGTATATTTTATATTCAACAAATCTTCATTTTTAAGATCGAAAAAAATTATTACTCAAAAATGTCATAAAAAATATTGCTTTTTTCAAAAACTTCTCTCGTCTTCTGTTTTATATATAATATATTTAATTTTTTCTTTTTGGAGTCTTGTTTTTAGAGGGCCAAATAGTATTTCTTATTTTACATCATTCAATAATCATTATTCTTCATCTTTCATTTCTGTAGTAATTATAGTATAAAAATTACCAAAAAGAAAAAAGTGCATTCTGACGTCTACTGTACTCGCGCGCGCGCGCGCACATATATTATTCTGGATCGATGCCTATCACGCGAGGTCACTATTTTATTGGACATGTGATTGGTGCATAAGTTTCATAGAATTCCGACAAAACAGATGTTTTCTATATTTATAAAACGAATGCGTGAATTATTAAGCATATCGTTCAGGGAGATCAAATAACGCGATCGGGCCCTGATTGGGGGCCCTGAGACCTGACCCATCAGCCAACAGAGGCAAAAGATGGCGGTCAGAGAATGCATTTCTCATGGTTGTCAAGCGTGCAACTATGTGTACTTTGTATTTGAAACTGTTTCGTCTTTCGACAGAATCTCGTCGATTTTAGCACGATTTGCTGATATTGATAAATTCTTTTATAAATATGTATATATATATATACATATATATAAAATAAATTATTGTATATAATATATAAATATATATATATATACATATATAATTTTATAAAAACCGACGAAACGCATTTATATGTGTAAAATCACTTAAGGTTGTCACCTTAAAAATCATGCCGCTCAAAAGAAGCAGATCGTGTTTCGAGTTACATCAAAGGTTAGGTTATGAGAACCGAGTATACAGATATACACAGGTTGGTCTACGCTTCATAGAAACATGCAATTCGACACAGAAGAGACGTTAGGAAGCGAACGTGGGCACTTGGATCGAAAATAAAGTGGTGGTACGATTCGCGAACATCGTTACCGTTTGCTTTACGTATCACCAGGATCTTCCAACACACAAACGCGAATTAAAGAAACCGCGCGAACTCGCCTCGATGCCATCAGACAGGTTTGCGCATCGAGCGTAGAATACATTACACTTAGGCCCCGAGATTCGTTCCGAAGATGGCCGAACATACGCGAAGCGTCAGAAAATATCAACACAAAATGACGTCGATTTGCTGCGCAATAAGGAAGACCTTATTTTTAACAAGCGCAAAATTAACCGAATTTTAATCATTATTTCACAAAAAATGTACGCTATTTCTATTCATATAAAAGAATACAAAAATGCACTAATAATTAAAAATAATAAATTTTTTCCCATCAACATATATGACGTATCTATTTACTTTTAGTCACACTATTTGCATTTACACATTCTATTTCATTCAAATTATATTTTCAATCATTATTATTCTGTCATATTGTTTAGCAGAGCATCATTTAGCATATTTTGCATAATTATTACATATAGTTGTTATACTATATGTATGGTTCCCATTTATGTTGGACCCAACTATAGTGGAGCAATTAATTTTTTCGGCAAAATTTAACAATTTATTATTCATATTAGATTTTTCATATATATATATATATATATATAGTCTCTTTGTCACAGATTCGTTTTATTGAGCAATCGAACAGCCCCCTCTCTAGTCCTTACTTAACGCACCAATAGGAAAATCAATGGTGGGAGAAAAGACGCAGTTCTTCGTCGTATTGCAGAACAATCGATTTTTGTTGGCTTATTTCGATCTTAAGTCTACGATATTTGGATCGTAATATAGATTCTTGACTTTTAATCCGAGAAATGTGCAAATATTTTTTATTATTTTGTTTATAGAAAAGCATAATCTATTTAACCATATTCACACCTGTATATGTGTCTGATTAATACGTCGATATTTTGGGAATGTCACATTTTTAATTAATAAAAATAACACAAATTTAACATAACATAAATCAATAAATATTCGCATCTTTCCTTCAATTAGAAAAGTTCTTATTAACACACTTCTCAAACTCAATCAGGGCTGGTCTTGGCATCGTCAGCACCCAGTGCAAATGAGACACAAATTAATATTTTTTTCTTTCTTTTTTTATGTCAAATATTATTGAATTTTTGACCCTTAGAAAAAGAAAGAAATATCTAGCATGATTAACTAGTTCTGATTCAATAAAATAAAAAATATCTTCATATTATAGATCGATAAAAGAATAATGCTTTCTACTTTGATATCTGCTTTATATTTTGAAAAATTTTATTCTAAAAAAGTCTTGACGTCTCAAATAAGGTAATTCGACGCCAGTTCTCCCTTCCGGAATTTCGACATTCCAGTCATTCCAGAGGGAGCGCCACTTGCAAGGAATTAGTATATTATATGTATATGAAAAAATAGGATATTTTTTGAAAGCCTCGAAACTTTTGTACTAGATTGCTATTATTCATCTATAATATTAAATATAAGCTAATATCATATATTAAAATAATATTAGAACTCCCCCCCCCCCCCCCAATATAGAGAGAACTTATTTTTTTTAAATAATATTATTAAGAAATAAAAATATAACTGGTATTATCTCAAACAACTTTGTAATTCCTAATAAGATAATATGTTTGCAACTATATTTTGCAAAAATAAAGATATTTTAATATCTTGTAGAAATGAAAATATTTGCAAAAAAAAAATATGATAAAAATGCTCACCATTTTCCATTTTAAATTAGTTTTCAAATTTTAAATAATGATGAGCGATGATTATGTAACCATATGTCCATGAAATATATCTATAGTGTTTTTGTCAACCACAAGCTCAAAGAATGAGCGTTTACTCTACACACAACAATAAATCCAATGACTTGATTTAATCCTCGACTCATAATTGAATACTAAATGTCTTACAGTTTCGAAACTAGTTTTTGAAATTTATAATAAATACTATTTAGTTTTAGATTAATTATTACACTACAAAATTAATGAATTAAAAAAAACAATACAACAAATTACAGAAATTATGCATATTGGATTTTGAAGTATCATAAATATTGTATAAATGTTAGCTCTTTCATTATATATAAAATATTGAAAAATTTTAAACAAAAAAAACAAAAAGCTACATTTTCTGACCACATCGGAATTAATACCATTTTTTATACACATAACTTTTTGTAAAATTAAAATATATTAACACATGTTAAAATTATGAATATTTATAAAAAATATAATCAACTACGTATCTTTAAATAAAGGCTCAACCGCGCTCAACTAAACAAGTAGCGCCATCTGTTGCTACTTTTATCTCGACAACAAAATAATACCGTATTATACTGTCCTCATGCAACAACGTTTTTATGTAGTTTTCCAATTTGTTGTATTTTATAATTATAATCTATTTTGAAAGATTATAATTTTGCAACATAATTGATTACTAATTAATACTGTCTAGTGCAATACAGAAATATCAAATCGATATTTCCAGAATGCTTATATTATTGATTGATATTTTTTCTATATAAAATTTATAAGATAGAATAAATTTATTGCAAGAAATACATTTTCTACTCTACTTGATCAATCTTTTCAGATTAGAATGTATATAAAATGTATCGAGTGTAAAAATATAAAATTGCGATAACGTGAAAGGTTATGAATTACGTTCATAACCTTCATACAAAACATTGCTCGTAATAATAAATAAAAATCTTTCTATGAGCTCTCTTTATAAATAAAACTACTTGAATGAAAAAGATGTAATCATTTAATAAACACAGTTTGAATCAATCAATGGCATTTCGGCCACGGTATATTATATCATCGAAGCAATATATAATTCGTAAACAAAATAAATTGTATAAAATAAGATTAAACAAATACAACTATATAACGTTATTTCATTAGACTATATAGATCTAAAAAAATCTCATCAAATTGTACTGATGTATTTGTAAAATTTCGTTAAATTGTTGTGCTCATATGTATATTATTGATTTATGATACTAGGACGACGACGTATGATGTAAAATGAATTATCGCAGAAAAAACTTCATTATCACCTTTAAATCATTGAAGCCATTTCTAGGAGAAACACTAACAAAATGGCGTATAATATGCCATCTAAAATGGTGTCTTTGCTATGTTAAAATCTATATAACATTTTCGTGTAAATTTGAGCCTTAAGGCCCAAAACTTCATTTGATATGATAAATTATCATGAATTCTTTTGAGCTAAATAAAAAATAATTCAATTGGCAAACGGAAACAACTTAATCTCGAACATCAAACTCTGTACCTAACCTAACCTCTTTTCCCTAAATAATCTCCCAAGCGTCTTAAAAATTGACAGGATTAATACTTTTAAACTTGTACAGAATAAAATTGATAATACGAGTATCGATTTAACTATTTAAATACCTTATTAACAATTTTTTGAAAAAAAAAAAAACCCAATAGAAGACTCAAACCACATTAAGTTATTAGAATGATGATAATGAATGATGAACTTACATTATGTTATTGCGTGGAAAGACTTCGGGCAATGGTGCATATACTTTTCGCCACGTGGAAACAAGTTATATTTATCATAATATGTTAGAATGGTACTACACTTTTGAGACTTGATCATCGAGTAACGTTGTAACGTTGCAACGTCGCAGTCTAAACAAGCGACTTCGGCAACGTTGCCAACATTTCTCCTCCAACCACTCCAACCGTTACTCCTCACCTAACGTTACGTTACATTAACGTGGGGGAAGTGCGATAGAATTACAAGAAATTTTTACATATATACATATACTTATATCGCGAATCTGAAACATAAGATCGAATACCAAAACATAAAGACACTAATAAATCATAAACTTTGAATAAACACGTATCTAAAAGTTATCGACGTATATCGTACACATCATTATATATATATGTATTTCACATGAAATCTATCATTTGCGCATGCGCGATGTCACCTGAATATGCTCCATCAATTTCAGCAGTAGATTTTTTTTCTTGGTCGAAGAATTTACACTTATCCGAAAACATTTCTTTTGTTTTTACAATTAAAATATGATATTCTGATACAAACAAGCAATTGTTCCGAAAAATATAATAACATAAATAAATATATCAAAATGCATTGTTAAGAATAACTTATTTATTATGATGAATTATTATATATGTTATTAAAAGTATATATCAATTGTATACTACTATATACTAGATAAAGATATGATACTTAATTAGTAATTAGAATATTAGTATAAGGTTGTTTAAATTATATTAATATAATGTTTTTTTAAAACAATATATATAGTATTAATTAAAGTACTTCAATCTTTTAGTATAAATATTGGAAATTACCTTTAAGACTATACTGCTTATTCCACCTGATTTTTCTGTTTGTATTATATGATCGATATTTAATATCGTTTTATATATCATTCTATTTCTTGTATATATCATTTTGATTTGTCCTGTATATATTTACTCATCTGTTAGTACCTGCAAGATATATATATATATATATATATATATATATATATATATATATATGTGTGTGTGTGTGTGTTTTTTATTTCTTCATTTTTACACACAGACATTTTATTTCTTTATTTTTTATTATTTAATTTTGTGATTATAAATTATTATTTTTATGAAATTTACTAAAAACTTTACTACAAAAATAGCAACTAAATATAATTATTATTTGAATATATAATTATATAATAAAAAGAATCAAAATTAATAAGAGACATATATATGCACATTGAATAAAATGAATAAGATATATAAAAAATATATTGTGTAAAATATAAAAATTTAACTATGTGCTTTGTGGAATTATATATATTTCTGAATTTATATATATAAATAATAACAAATATCTAAATTTAATTTATTTGATATATAAAGAACCTTTGTAGAAATTTATCACTATAGTAACACCAATTAATCACTTATTTCGAGTACTTAAAAAATACTGATATACAGTAATTTAAGTACTCGAAATAAGTGATAAATTGGCGTTACTAGTGATAAATTTTTATAAGGAAAGAAAAAAGAAGAAAAAAGTTAAACAACATATATATTTATAAGTACAAAATATATTCTTATATTTTTTACATTATAAATATTTTTTGCTATAAATAGAATATATAAAAATTTAATAATAAAAATTTGTGTATACTTTATGAATACTCTTTGTGTATGCATGTGTTGTGTTCTGTATGCATATTGTATGTGTATATGGGTGTGTACGTGTGTACCCAGATAGCCACAGTAATTATTATGACATCATTTTGATGTCAAAATGCATCATTTTGATGGCAAATAATGCATTTTGACATCAAAATGATGTCATAATAATATTACTGTGGTTATCTGGGTATATATGTATAAATCTATATATATATATATATATATATATATATATATATATGTTTATATCTATTTATAAGTAAGTAAATTATTATCACTGTTTTATTGCTTCATAAAGAAAAAAAATAAATATAATAATAGAGAAAAATTGTATATATATGTATATATATTAGTTTCACTTTTTTCAAATAAAAATTAATACTAATAATGAATAATTTAGAAAATATATGATAAATTTTTTGCAATCGATTGCAATTAATATTTATAAATATATATATATATATATATATATATATATATATATATATAGATGCTCCTGTTTTACATAAAATTAGATTATAATATAATTGCTGTTGTTTTAATATTCTTTCTTATATTTTTCTTTTTAAGTTGATTATTATAGATTGTTCCTTATTGTGTACATAAAATACGTTATTTTATCTTCCTCGGGAAAATTAAAATAATATGCAAAAAATTGAAATAAAATTAAGAGAAAAATATTTTATAAAAACTTTGAATATATATCGCGTATCATATTATATATTAATCAGTGCTTTATATAAAAATCATGAATATATTTTTTTATTAAATGTTTTTTTTTTTAATATATGTATACTTTTTTATGTATATGTATATTTGTTTAGAGAATACGCATGCGTCTCATCATTGATAACATATTTAACCTGATAAGTTATATCGAGTAAATCCATCTTTATACGTGTGTGTGATAATATATATAGTAATCATACTTACTTAAATTTCAAAAAATAGCAAAATGCACTTTCATACTTCTAATTAATGTATACGTAGAATGTCATCATTATGTAAATTATATACATGCATAATGATCGAAATGACATTAATTATACTAACATGTATTCGAGTAAATGTGTCGTCTGAAAAGACGCAATACTAAGTATAAAGAGGTTATTTGCTTTCAATAACATGAAGTTATTTAAAATAGATCGTGTATCGACCGAGAGTAAAAATTACTAGAGTACAGTCAGCGTCAAAAGTTGACGAAAGCAGATTTTCCTATATTATATATATATATATATATATATATATATATATACTTGTAGTAAAATATTTATCGTCTTATTGACGTAATATAAAGAAAGAAACTTTTTTGTGTACCTATTATCGAAATGCATCGTATAATCCTCTTGTTACATTACATTACATTACATTCTATCGATATACAGAGACCATGATTATTTCGAAGAGACGTTTAAATAAAATCAAAGTGATCTTTCACCTTCGTTGAACATTCGACGTCGAGAGAAGAGATGAGCACAAAGTAAAAAAAACACAATTGCATACATACGGTATTTTGAATGTGCAAAAATCACGACAGGCCCCGTTCGCAAGCTCCCTCGCGATTGGTCGACTGGAGGCTCCCGTGACGTCAGACGTCGGCGTGGCTGGTAACTAGACGGGCGGCCAATCAGAATCGAGCCTCGCGTCACCGCGAGCTGACCAACGCGCCGCGTAGCAAAGGACTGGAAAAACAAACTGGGCGATTGGGGCTCGGCGAAAGGGTAGTGAATGTCGTTTCGGTAGAGAATCTCCGACAGAGGAATTAAAAAAAAAAAAAAAAAAAGAACAAAAAAATCTCGACGACAATGCGGCCGAGGTGCGGACAGGCTGACTCGCGGCTGAATATGAGAAATGTCACGCGCTAACTTTCACCCGCTGACCCGTGATTGACGTGCGAGTAAGACCGATCATCATCATCATCATCGTCATCACCATCATCATCTGTGTGCGTGTGTAATAAATTTTCTCTCGCCCGGTCGGTTCGGTTTTACGGCTCCGGAAAGGAAAGAGAGAGCGAGGAGAAGAGAGTCCTGTCCCGGAGGCGGATCCGCATGCGTAATAATTGTCTGTCTCTCCTCTCCGATCGAAATACATTGTCCGACCGGAGAGCACTCTCGGGGTACTTGGCGAAGAAAGGGAAGTTGCTGTAATGGCCGCCGTGTCATGAAATGAAGGTGCCCAGCCAGTTTTGTGGTGCCACAATGGAGGATAGCTGTAGCCCCGCGTCCCAGAACCACAACGGCCAGCTGGCCGGAGGCGCGAACGTCTCTCTCGCCAATAATAAGCACCAGGGCGGCAGCGACAACGGCAGCAACGGCGACGCCAAGGACCAGCGGCCGCAGTATTCGATGCCTGGTATCCTGCACTTCATCCAACACGAGTGGGCCCGCTTCGAGCTCGAGAGGTCCCAATGGGAGCTGGACAGGGCGGAATTTCAGGTATACACTTGGAAATTTCTTGCCCTGACGCGAAAAACTCGCCCGGACGCGCGATAATTCGTCCTTGCGTATTTGTCACTTGTCAGCTGTCATGTGACAGCGGAATCGAGTCGAGACTGAAAAAATCCAAACAAATATCGGTGTTGAGATAATAAATGCGAATAATTGTCAGGAACTTGAATACGTGGTTGTTCGTAGTAAATACTGTTGCTCTCGATTCATTGTGTTGTCAAACATAGCAAGTGCCTTTCTCTTCGTGTTTGAGCCTTAAAGATATTGTTTGGCGAACTGTGAAATAAAATATACAAAACAGTATCGTTAATAAGAAATTCTTAACATTGATTAATTTTTTTCATATTTTGTTGTGTAGGCTAGGATAGCTTTCCTTCAGGGTGAGAGAAAAGGGCAAGAGAATTTGAAGAATGACCTTGTGAGGAGAATAAAAATGTTAGAATATGCGCTTAAGCAAGAAAGGTAAATAATTATCATTTATGTTTATATATACATATGATGTTATAGTACAGCAATATTATTTATGAAGAAATATCTTTAATTGAGATGAAACAGTAACAATAAAAAAAAACTAATTAATAAGAAAACAAAGAGGAAAATTGGTTAATGAGAGCCAAGCGCTCAAAACATAAAGATCTTTTTAAAAAATTCCTTTAATTATATATTTTAGTTTCTTTTGTTGAATCAAGTAACTTTTGACCAAATTATGAATCTACAAATTATATGAATTTTTATTGAGTACCTATAATAAATGTTATTAAAGTATTTTATTAATAGTTATTATTATTAAGTTATGTGTGATTGCAATAGAATATTTTTTAGTGATATTCATATAATTTTAAATCACAATATGTATTAGAATACAATCTTGTAATTTTTACAGAGCGAGGTATCATAAACTAAAATATGGTACTGACTTAGTAATGCAAGGAGATATGAAACCACCTCTTTATGAAGAAGGTACTACGTGCAATATCTCTGAAAGTGGTGGCGGTGGCGGAAGTGGCGGTGGCAGTGGCGGTGGTAGTGGTGGAGGAGGCGGAGATGGAGAGGCTTCATTCACATCTGTCAGTAATGTTAGTTGGAGACAAGGTCGCCAGCTTCTAAGGCAGTATGTAAAATGTTTTGTTTAAAAAAAAAATACGATTTTTAAATTACTAATATACAAAGTTTATTCATATTTATTTAATTTATTGTATTTTATATATATATATATATATATATATATATATATATGCACACATGAAAATAAAAAACATATATAATCTAAAAAAATATCTTTTTAAAATATTTTAATATTCTAAAAAAATTTTCAAAGAAAAAGAAACTTTATAAGGACCTTTTTTTAGATATTTGCAAGAAATTGGATATACTGATACAATAATAGATGTACGATCAAACAGAGTACGATCATTGCTTGGTTTAAATAATAACACAGACACAGAGGAAATGAATACTCCAGCATTAAATGGAAATGAAGGAATAGTACAAGATAAGCAAGAATATAATGAAAGTCTTGTACGCCGAGGAAAGCAGCAACATCCCCAAAAAAAGGTAAAAATATAACTAAACGTGTTTTTACATTTGACATTAACAAAAGAACTTGAGTGTTATTGCTAATTTTAGTTTAAAATTATATAAATTAAATTAATAAAAATTTATTATCAAAATTAAGAAAATATTGAAATACATTATAAAAGTATCTAAATCCGTATTATACTTTATATCTATTTATATCTAATATAAAAAATATAATATTCTTATTTTAGCAACAGCCATCTTCTATAGCAGAGGCAATGATATTAGACACAGAAGCAGCTGTTATAGCAAATTTCGAATTTTTGGGTCACACTGATATGGACATGGAAGAAGAAGAAGGAGATGTAGAAGATGAAATTTATGATGCAAATACAGATAGCAAACCAAATAAAGTAATTATTATTAATTATTATTATTCTCTATATACTCTTTTATTATATTTTACTTTATGATATATTCATTATCTGTTATAATGTGTTATCTATTTATGTACTAATATAACTTATCTTTCTCTTGCAGGCATCTATGCCCCTTCTAGGAGAAGATGTTGATACAGATGCAGAAGCAGAAGAGGTATTAAACGAGTTAAATCTTCTCACAGAAATTGAAGAATCACCACCTGGTTCTATTCATCTGGAAATGAATTCTTCAGAATGGAGTAAGTAATGTTCTTATTTATTCACATATTTCAGATTTCAAAGTTATATATTTCAAATGTATTTTATTTCAAAGTATTTACATATTATATGTTTGTTACTAATTGTTGTTACTTTTTGCAATCAATTAATGCATTGTGCTGTTGCAGATGCAATAGAGATGCATAGAGGATTACAACTGGATCCAAGACGTCCAAATAAAGAAGGTGATTCCACATTGGAACTAGGAGAGTTAGAGCAATTATGTGTTAACAATGATGCAGAAATATCATATGATGTAAGCTGAAAGATTTTTTTCTAAATTTTAGAAGTTTATATTCAACATATAATTTACTAATGCTTCCATATGTATTATTATACAACAGATGGTTTCCACCACAAAAGAGACTTTCAGAAAAACGTGGAACGCAAAATATACATTGCGATCGCATTTTGATGCTGTTAGAGCACTTGTCTTCCATCCCACAGATCCAGTTCTTATCACCGCAAGTGATGATCACACGCTGAAATTGTGGAATCTTCATAAGACTGTTCCAGCTAAGAAGTTAGTAAATTCTATCTTATAAGAACACACAATTTTGATCATTTAATGATGATTAATGTATTTTAAAGATATATATTGCACTGTTTTTACATTTTATTTTTTTCTGTGTACAGGTCAGCTTCATTAGATGTAGAACCACTTTACACGTTCAGATCACATACTGGACCTGTATTGTGTCTAGCCATGTGCAGTGCGGGCAATCGATGTTACAGTGGTGGTTTAGATGGCAATATCCATTGCTGGACACTTCCATCAGCTAACATTGATCCATACGACTCGTACGAACCAAGTGTCCTTAGTCACACATTAACAGGGCACACAAATGCTGTTTGGGGCTTGAGTATGTATCATCTGCGTCCTACCATGCTGTCGTTCAGCGCAGACGGAACTGTAAAATTATGGGCACCACAGGCCCCACAACCTCTTCTCAATACATATGTCTCGGAACAAGGTACAACCAATATTATTATAATCTTTTTAAATTTAAAACGATGCACCATGTAGATAATTATTAGCAAGTAGAGCATGTTTTATTGCTAAAATAACACAAAAGTCAAATTCGCAGAACTTTTATCTAGCAAATATTGATTGAATAAGTAAGTTTTTTCTGTATATCGTAAACTTTCGTAGATTATTAAATATGTGTCATAATAATTTTTCTTTTTCTTTATAGACGGTATACCGACTTCGGTTGACTTTATCAGAGACGAGCCGCACAAGCTGGTCGTAGCTTATGAAGGAGCTTGCGTGGTATTTGATACTGAAACTGGCGCGATCGTTGCGCGACTCGAGGCGAACGAAACGAAGGGCGTGAATCGCGTTGTAGCACATCCAACATTACCACTCGTTGTAGCCGCACACGAAGATCGGCATATTCGTTTTTACGATCACCGGTCAGCTACTCTTGCTCACGCGATGGTGGCGCACTTGGATGCAGTTACTAGTCTCGCTGTAGATCCTCATGGTCTATACTTACTTTCAGGAAGTAAGTACAAAGAAAGAGGACGATTAATCTTCTGTAAAGAAAATTCAAAACGTGAAAATAGTCATGTTTAAGGCTCCTGGATCCTCACCGCGATCATGTCAGATTGTGATGTCAGAGGCGAAGAGCCAGGAGCTTTAATGTTATGTATTTTATCGTTTCTAATTCAATAATTATTATATTCGCGCAGGTCATGATTGCAGTATAAGATTATGGAATATGGACAACAAGACTTGTGTTCAGGAGATAACAGCGCATCGGAAGAAATTCGATGAAAGTATTTTAGACGTAGCGTTCCACCCATCACGACCGTTTATAGCGAGCGCCGGTGCTGACGCTCTCGCCAAAGTGTTTGTGTGAAATGTGTAAATCCAGAGATACACTTACATCAAAATAATTTCTATTATTACATCAAATCAAGCAGTTTTTGTACTATTATTCTTTTTTAGATAGCCTTATAACTTTACGCGTCCATCCGCATACACACATACACATATACATACGTATACACGTTTCCAATTTCCGTTTGTAACTCTGATCGTTCTCTTCTGATCGTTCCCATTTTCCGAGGTACCGGTTTATAAAGAAATCAAATTGATCGTATATAGTATTCATAAGAAATGAAAAATTTTATCCGTAACTCTTGTCTGTGACAGTTTATGGAAAGAAAAAATAATTTTAAATATAAACGCGCTGCTTGTTGATGTTAATCATCATTAAGTAGCCAATACTATTTGGAGAATAGCGGGGAGGGGTCTATCATGTAGAATATTAGCCGATATAGTCCCGATAATTAGAGGAATCAGCCCCTTACCCACAGAATCCAGGAAGTACACTGCCGCGGTAGCGTAATATTTATCCTTACGTTAACTATTTATTACCAATATCGCCGTTACTGTTGCACACTGCTACTGGGGATTAATACAATCGTAAATAATCAACGATACAGTTGTCCTAACTAAAAAAATGCATTAATTAGTCTCCCATTACACATAATTTTTCCTGCTGCCTTATATATTCATCGAGGCTAGCACACAACATAGTAATGATAATAATAATCGTAAGTTAATTATAATAGACATATTATAATAACAATAAATTATATAAAAAATTGTGTGTTTCTCTGTAATATATTGTATTTAAAAATAGATAACTGTGTAACGTATTATAATGAACATTTTTTTATTAAAATCTCATTCCATTATTTTCTTATTAGGTAACATAAACGCGCGTTTTGCGCGCGCCAAATAAACTTTTAGGCTGAATTTCCATCGAGCGCGTCAACGAATTAACCAATCAATACATTCATTTGTCGGCCATTTTATTATAATTGACAATTTTATTTTGATGAAAAGATAAAGATGATGTTTGGGGTTTAGAGTCCTATAATATGCTATTTTAGCAATCGCATTCATTGTATACAAAAATAATATAAAGATGTCAGATTTTAGTCAGTATATTATATTGTATTCGGCAGTGACGAAAATTTTTCTTTCCTCCCCCCTCTAAGTTATTTTGATATGATGGAAAATAGTAAACAGGATTTTTTTGTAATAAGACAAGACTGACAAGCGTCCTATATGTATTGTAACAAAAGTATCTTTTAAAAGTAAACACTGTAAACACATATATCTCAAATAAATATTTTTGATTTTTATAAATTAATAATTTTAATAATCGAGCGTACACAGTACGAAATTAATTTTAAACACAAAATATAGAGAAACCACATCGAAATTTCTTTTGACGAGATTATATAGTAACTTTTATCTCGTCCTCGCTTTTACATTTAATTGGCTAAACTCTTTATTAAAGTGATTTGGTTTTAAAAAATATGACATGTATTTCACATTATTTATAAATTTATACTTTCTTATTTTTTAAAATAATATATTAAAAATATAATTATAATATATATATATTATAATATATTAAAATATATATCAGTAATATACATTAATTTGTAATTATTAATTTGTAATATATTTTTATATATTTATTTATAATATATTATTTATACAATATATTTAAAATATATTTTTTTAATATGAAGTTGGATTGAACTGAAGCGGTCTTCACTTTAAAAGTAAAGTGATCTCAATATGGCGGTACTGGAGGTGATGGTGGGGGTCCAATAATCGCTTCTCTCTATATAGGACTCTAGTGCCAAGTGCTGTCATATGATTTCCCATGCAATTCCACGTGATTCGAAACTGAGCGCATGTCTTCTGTCTCTCTCTTTCTCTCTCTCTCTCTCCCTTCCTATCTCTCTCTTCCCTATCACTCTCTTTTTCTCTCCTTCGTTCAGAAGAGAAATTTTTTTTCGTATAAATTTCTGTTAAAGAGACCTGTCAAAAAAGCGTTAAAACAATGGAAATTATATTTCCATGTGTTTTGTAGGATTCCTCGTGATTGCAAATTCATTTGAATCATCCTACGATATATAATATGCCATCTCAGTAAGCAATGCAGTGCGGATGTATACACTATTGTATTATGATGACTATCTGAGAAGCATTTTACGTTAGATGCAATCGCGTTAATCAGCCATAGCGTTTGTATCCATACATGTATCGGTGTGATCCCGTGATATTCTTCGTGACTAATTCGATAGAAATCAACGGGAAAGCTGTCAATGATCCCGAGAGAATGAGAAAATTTCGCACGCCCGTTCCAGGCATGAAAAAAGCGCTTCCAGCTTCTTAAGAATCGTTTTGTTGCTGCACCTCGTAAGTGATAAAGTTTCCCAAATTTTTATCTTACGTCGAAAAAAAAACAGGAGAAATGAGTGAAACAATGCAAATTTTTCACGACACTCGTTTTATCCGAAATTTGACAGCATGCTTATAATTGTCTAATCTTACCTGCAAAATCCTCTGACAGGTTATGCGCGAATAAAATCTAGATCGATTTCATTCACTAATTTGAATCAGAACGTCGATGAACTGCGATATGTCCTGTTTTTCTTATGAATATCGTGACTTAAAGGCCTAATTATGGAGCGGAATGGTGCTAGAGAAATGGAGGAGCGTAGATGCATTCGAGATACTGGGAAGGCCTTAAAGAAGTATGGAAGTACAGCTAAACACATGACAAGGACCGAGAGTTTGGTGAAACACACTGTGTGTTCCACGGATACCCTCCAAGGAATAGCTCTGAAATATGGAGTTACGGTAAAGCTCATTCATGTACATTGTTCTGTCATTTTTATACTTTATATTTGTGTCACGTATTTCACTCAATGTTCAATATCACCCACTTAAGACAATAATTATTGTCAATGTATAATTGATGTGAATTTTTGCAGACAGAACAAATAAGAAGGATTAATAGATTATGGGCATCGGATAGTTTATTTTTGCGAGAACACTTGCTTATTCCTATTAATACAGATAGTTCTGCTTCTATATGTAATAATGAATCGGTAGCTCCTGAAGAGCATGACATCCCTCCAAATGTAAGTAAAATTTAAAAAGTATCATAAAAGACATGTACTCTATTAAATAGTGACATTTATATTCTAGTAAAAATAGGCATACTTTACAAATACATATATTTTGCAGATATCTAGTCCTTCTTCAATATCACCTATTGATGATGAAAGTTCATTTAATGATTTTTTAGCTAAAATGGATACTTCAATAGCTAATACCATGAAAGAAGTTGAACGTGCTCAAGGGAACAGTGAGTAAGTTATTTTCCATGCTTTATATGTAGTATAAGTGCAATATTCAAGTAAAATTTATATATTTTCAAGCATGCATTGTATATAAAATATCAACCTGATGATTTAAAAAAGGTATAAAAATTAAAATAGGCAAATTTTTACTTATTCAAATACTCTCTTATCTGCAAATTCAAATTTAAGCATAAGATATATCCTTTAACAAATATATCTTCATAAATTAACCATTTTATTACAGATTCTGTACTGATAGCAATGATGTTTATGTACAACGACGGCATGGATCGGCTAAATTACGAAACTCATTTCCTACTACGTCGAATAGCTATTCGACACCCTCCTCTGATTCTGTCAGACCCATGTCCTCTAGTGATATGCATAATTTTCCAACTGCTGTAGTAATGACACAAGGAAAAAAAGTAAAGACTTCTTTGCAAAGACTCGAACAGCAACAAGATGAAATGTTCCAATTGTAGCGTTTAAGTTTTATTGGGTTGTAATATTCTGATTGTCGACTGTTATTAAACAGCTTGTAGGAAAGGATGTACTGTATATCAATGTGATAGGAAATTGTTTTTCATGTTCAATGTTGATTGAGCCAGTTATAAATTTAATTAAACAACATTGTTCTTTTCTGATTTTTGCTATCAAAATATTGTTTGTATTCTTATAGCATTATTCTTACATAATGAATGCACTGTATTTGAATTTTATGTTTTTTTTTTTATGATACTCATGCAGAATAGATCAACTAACTTTTATACTGTTTAAACATTACAGTAAACTGTTTAACTAATGTTATTTAATGGACCATATGTGCCTTGAATATAAATATCTCTAAATTATGTTGAAATTCTCTCAATACTTAGTTTCTGCCTAGTTACATATCTCATAAAAATTGATATAAATTTTTTTATTTTAATTTTTTTAACTTTATAAAGCACTGTGATAAAATCACAAATTTGACAAAAAAAATAGCTGCATAATAGAGAAGTAGTGCAAAAACTACATATAACTAAATTATAGGATCTATCTATGCAATGCGACCTTTTAAATTAATTGTTATATTTGTTATAATAATAATAAATATATTTTATTTTCTCTTAGCTATCTTATTATAAATTCTTAATATTTTCTTCTCTTACTATAAAAAAACTATATAAAATTTTTATAATATTTAAATATATTAATGTTATTTTATTTATAAAAATCCTGGCGAAATTAGAAAAAGCAGCAGTTGTGAGGGAAATATAATAATATTATAAATTAGTTCCTTTAATATTAATTCTTAATTAAACTAAATTTTTTTTATAAATAATTGTATAATTCATGAAATAATATTAATTTTAAATAATATCAATTAATGTAAATATTAAAACATAATCTTAGATATATAATTCCAAATCATTCTTTAAAATATAATATAAAAAGATCCTAAAACTAAAGAGAATTAATTATTTAAAATTATAATTTTTACAAAAAATTAATAGAAATTAATAAAAAATTAATACTGAGACAAATTACTATTATTTCTAAAAAAATACTTGTATCTAGACTTGATATCATATATATATATATACATATGTATGTATCCAATTTTGTACATAATCTAACAGAACCTTGTATGTTATGCTGTATATATTGTTGATAGTAATACTAGTTGACAAAATGTTGTCTGTAATTCATACTTATACAATATAATTTTATTGTAAAAATATATAAAATGTTATATATATATAGATATATATAAATTATATATGAGTTATGTTATAATCTCTGATGCGTTCTCTCATTTATATATATATATAGTCTTGATATATGTAAGTTAGGAAAAATATAATTAAATGATGACTATATAAAAAAGGTGTAAATTGTAAATATAAATTAAATAAAAAATTCAAAAAATATATAATAAATCTTATTATTTTTATCACACTATAGCTGCATAAAAAATTTGAGAAAGTAATATTACTTTTAAAGTATTACATCAATCTTCATAAAGTACACAGTTTCTACAGAAACATATTTTCTATAATTTCTCACATTTTTCTTAACTTCTTAAATAGTTTTTAGAAGTATAAAAAATATAAATAATAGTGTATAATATGTACAAATACATTTCTCTAACTTTATCTGTTTATAGTTTTATTTTTTCATATAGTATATCTACTTTGGAGTTAATTATTCTTATAGGAGGTTTTACATATTTATCGCAGGAACACTTTGTATCATTTACAAAGTTGAAAGATCCAAAGCGACTCTTACAATGTGGACAATGTAATTTACCTTTAATCCAAGATTCCTGTAAAAATAATTATTTTAGTTTATACACAAACATTTTTTGAATTTTAATATAGAAAGAATAAAATGCAGAAAAAATACCTGGTTGATAATACTTATAATCCAATCTGGTGCATTTTCTGCAGTCATATATGAACAACAATCAGATTGATCTGTTTGACATCTTAGATCTGTTGGCTGTAACTTTACTTCGTTATGTGCATTAAATAGAATAGAGTCACCTTTAAAAAGGCATTTACAACAATGCCTGCATTTCACTTCCATGATGTACTAAAAACAGTTAATGCAAAGAATAAGTTAACTAATATATATATATATATATATATATATATATATATATATCTAAAAATTAATTATTGTTATTATTAATTATATATTTTATTGCTAACTGACTTGACAAGAAAATTTTATAAATGTAAATTAAAATCATAGAGGAGTTTATATATCTATTATATTATAAAAGCTATTTTAAAAAATAACATTTGCACAACTTACCAAGATGTGTGCTATTAATTATTATACTATTGTGATTATTATTATTTTAATAAAAGGTATAATTGGAACATATATTTTTCTCAAAATTACGTTCCCTTTAAATATAACTTTAAAAAATACAAAATTGCACCAAAAATAAGTTTTTATAACCTTCTTCTTGTGTCTGACACTTAATGTGAATATAACCTTTATAACCAATGCTGTGTAAGTAAAGCGTCATGTTTTTTGCAGAAAAAATTGCAATTATCTAAAAGTAGGAATTTTTAATACATCTTATAAGGAAATAACTATTTTGTTATAAAAATAAAATAATGTATACTTTAGTATGTAATATATATGTAGATGTATAAAGTTGATACTTTGTTTATTTCATTGTCATTACATTCATGTAAATGGCCTTAAAATGAATCTCAATATATACTACTTTTAAATGAAAAACTGTAAAATATACAGTGTATGAGAAAATAAATGCGTGGCTAATATACCTTATAATTATATCTTAACGCAAAATACAAAACAAATTTTATCATTAAAATAATATATAACATTAACATAACATTTGCACATTAAACAACAGATATGTTCAATCTTCGCCTGCTGGTATTGCATCTTCTAATCTTTTGATAAATTTGACACGCAATTCGGTTACATTATCGTTTTTAAGTTGATCTTGTACAAACCAGCAGGCTATTTCCATTTGCACCATTTCACAAGCTCCTCTAAGTACGCCAGTTAATATATTACAATACTTCAAGTTTGAACAATTATCTGGTAATTCTACAAATTCTGTTAATGGATTTGTCTCGAAACACAAAGAGAATTCGTCTCCAGCTGGGCTCCAATTTGTAATTGATGGTGTTATACCGAGGAATATCTTGAAGCCACTCTGGATCTTTTCAGCTGTATCTCTAAAGTCGTAACATCGACCAGAACCAGTCCGTGCTAGAAAATCCTCTATCAGTCGAATTCCTATGTTGTATCCCATTCTTTCTAATTGTTTGTTCACATCTTCCACATTCTCGTAGTCTTTGATCAATTGGGCTACAAGTGCGCCATAAGTTAGAGTAAATAGTTCAGAGTTCTGCAATATAAATAAATATATATATATAATAAATAAATAAATGCAGTATAAATAAATATAAATAAATATACAATAAATAAATAAATATAAATCAATTATAAATATAAATTAATACTAAATAAGAGAACAACATTTTTCATGATACACAGACACTGAGCGGACAGTAATATTTTGAATATTTGCTAAATTTCTCAATATTAATTTCTAAAATTTAAATTAAAAATCTCCAAATAATCATTAATTTTCAAACTAATAAGAATACATGTCCCTAACCTCTCAAGACTAATTTTATACTTGATATAGATATTAAAAAATCATATAACACATATCAATATTGCATTAATATTTCACGTGCAAATAAAACAATAATATACTTGCCACTTTTTTCGCATCAAGTTTTGTTCCAGTTCGTGACATTGTTGATACTTGTCATAAACAATTAGGACTGAACTTTTCTTTTCCCGATAAACACACCTCTATTCTGTCTATCTTATTCTAAATTTCTCGTAATTCTGAATTGTTCTGGTTTATAAAATGTAATTTTTTTTCAGAATAGCGAAGAAAAGTCGAAGTTGAATGGCTAAGTTTCCGGAGCTGTCAATCCAACAGTTCCAGAATAGAGATCAGCTGTAAATATAGAATCGATTAACGCTATCGATTATAATCGAGATAGCAATCGATGCGCTCCGTTTGACATCATTGACCAATATCAGAGTACAGAAATTTTTCATTTCGTTCATAAATCTTCGTAGTGTCACAGAATCTGTGGTAGTGTCAAATAGATGTTTTTCAACATGAATTTTATATTTTCCTTTATTTAAAGACAAAATACATTCTTCTGACATAGTTTTTATTTCGGATAATATTCAATGACATATACTTAGATAAGTTGATAAAACTTTCATACTCTAGAAAAAAATATAATATATGTGTACCTTTTTTTTTTATAATATTACATCTCTTGATATATTTGCATGTAGTTTAATAGAATTGACAAAAAATAAGAGAATAAAAAAATAAGTTTTATTTACTATGGTATATCTTCAATGTAACCATTGTTAAAATCTCAATGAGATTTACTGCAAGCGCCTTTGACTTTACTTTCTACATGATTGTCTTCAAATATATCCTTAATAATATCGCGTTTTGGTTTCGAATGTGTAGGTAAACCACGATATAAATTCTCCGTTATCTGCATTCTGTTTGTGTTGTGATTCTTGAATCCTTGATTTAAATATTCAATATTTTCATTGTCATCAATAGCTTTCATCGTAGCCAATAGCTTTTCTTTATCATAATTAATTGCTTTCTTTTTGACATTTATTTGTTTATTATCTACTCGCTCAGTTTTTGTGCTATTAGTTTGATCAGTCTGATGAGACATATTAGTGGATAATGTATCGACATTTCCTGTTTCTAATGAATTCAATTTATTTTTTGTTTCTACATTGATATTGTTTGTATTTAATGTTTCTTCATTGCTTTGGTGTATTATACTTGGCGTTTCCTCTACTTTAGACCTAAGATATTCCTCTTCTAAGGTATGTGCAGAATGAGTGCTTTCATTAGAATTTGCTGTGAAATCCTCTTCATAAATTTGTTGTGAACTATTTTTGGCTTCTCTCCTTTTTGGACTTGATAAATTTTTAATTTCCTTATATTCGTTATTTGTATCACAATAATCCTTGTCAGATGATGTATCAGTATATAATGGTTTATCTTCCAAATATATTTCATCTTTTTCTTTTATGTAGTCTTCTTTTTTAATATCAATCGATGAATCTGTTCCATTATCTATTTCATTATCTATTCCATTATCTTCCAGGAATTGTTGTCTTTCCAGCCATTTCTTTGCAGACTGTTGAGGAATTTCTATATTTTCCATATGGTCTAGAATATGATCAGATATCCTTCGTAACTGTGCATTCCTTAATTTTCCAATGTCAGATTGTTCTCTTATTTCTGAAGCATCATGATTTGCGTGAACAATATCATTAAAAGATTTACTAAATTTAGTGTACTTGGATAAATCAGCTCGAAGATTATTGGTTTTATATTCTATGGAAGAATCTCTATTTATATCTATCTTTTCGTTAGAATCAAATTCGGAATCACTATCGTAAACATCTTTGTTTCTATACTGCATTAATTTATTCTTCTTTTTCTGAAATATTAAGTCCTTTGCCAAACATGCATTTAATTCTTCCTCCTCTTCTTCGTCACTACAATGAATATCTGCCTTTTTCATCATATCATCCAAAGTATCAGAGATATCGTCTGTGCTGCTAATTAATCTATAACAGAAATGATAAAATAATTGCAGTATAAAGTTAGAATCATTATTTCATTAATATAAATATATATATATATATATATATATATATATAAATTATATAATACTGTATTATGATTCAGAAAATTGTACGTATATTTTCTTATTATTTATACCTTGCGTATAATTCTCTAGATTTCTGTGCAGTATCTGTATCATATTTCATATGATATTCAAAAGTATTTCCACTCTCTCCATCGTCAGATGAATGATCATCGGATTCAATGTCCAGTTCTTTTTGCAGATTTTGCTTTTTTATTTTGCTGAATAATTTCCGCAATTTGCCGCTTTCGTTTTCATCGTCACTCAGATCATTTCTTTCTAGAATTTCTTTATACTCTAGTGTGATTTGTTCATTATGAGCTCTCATTTCTGATTCTTTAGATCTAAATCTTAAATCGTCCATGGAATGCGCATTTTTACGCATCTGTGGTGATCTTTGCAAACGAAATTTTCGGACTTGTTGCAGATTTGTCATTGTTTCCGATTTTAATCGATCCGCTGAATGATTTGTATTATTCGTATAATTTATCCGAGTCACTTTTTCATCTTCATTAGACTCCAATGTATTAAGCAGTGGCTACAATTATAACACACTTATAAAATCTTTGTTAATTATTGTATGTAAATTATTATAATTTATTCTCACCAAATTGTTCTTTGATATATCAGTTTCACTTCTTTTACTCCTATTGGATATTTTAACTGGATTAAAGGTGCTAAAATGTATACATATACATTAATAGATCTCTATTTTATATATATTATTAGAAATAAATATATAAATAAATAAATATATATATATATATATATATATATAAAGATATATACATATAAATGTACCTGAGATTTGTAAGAGAATGGCTACCTAGATTTTTCTCTTTATAAATTGGCAACTGACTATTATAATATAATCTCTTCTCTCTATTGTCTAATAAACATTCTAAACTTTTTAATTTCTCCATTGTTTCCTGTAAAGTTTTCTGTGTCTCTTTGTGTTTAGAAATCTCGACATGTAATTGATGCTTCAAACTCTTAGTTTCAAGTGCAAGTTTTCTATGTAAAAGCTATAAAAAGAATATTTTATATACATATACAAGAGTAATAATTATACAACATAATTATATTAATATACAACATAGTATATTTTATTTCCTATTATCTATTAATATAAAATAAATATATTGACAGAGAGAGCTACCTGTATAGTTTCCTGTTGCTGTTGCATTTTATGATTCATGTCGGATAATTGCAATTGCAACTTTTCTCTTTCTTCAAGATTTCGATCTTTACTAAGTTGCAATAGATGCTTATTTTGTGACTGCAAAATAAAATTTTTTTAAAAATCTATGACAAATATCATATTTAAAAATATTATGTACACATATACATTACATATGAATATATTATACATGTATATTTCAATATATTACATATGTAAAACATATATGTATATATATATATATATAAGAAATACATTTGCAGAATAAAGTTCATTTTCTTTTTCTTTTAACAAGTTGCACGTATCCTTATGTAACTCTTTTAATTTTTTATATTTTGTTTGAAGTATTCTCAGTTCTTCGTGATGCGAATTTATAAGTCTTGGTAACTCAGCATTTGTTCCTTCGTAACGCCTTAATGCAGAATCTTGTCTTTTCTGCAATGCTTTTAATAATCTATTTTCATTTGCTAATTCCTATAAGAAAATTATTTTTGTGTACTAAATAAATATCCACTATTAAATATATAGAATATATCAGCATATTTTTTTTAAAAACTTGCATTGAGATGATAATGTGCATCAGCTAGTTGATTTTGTAACTGCTTAAAACGAAGCATTTTTGCTGACATCACTCTTTGTCCAAGAACACTTTTATCACGAGATTTTGGTTGATCCAACATTGATTGTTTAATATTATCTCTATATGGTGCACCTATAGAGAGAGATATATGTATAAATATAATATACAATATATAATGAAGTATTACAAAATATTTAATATATTTTAATACGTTTTTATACAAACCAAGTAAAGGGTTCGAACATTTTTTGTTTGATGGAAATACTATCTTTTTGCAAGGAGACAACTTATTTTTGGATTCCAGTGTTGAATTTTTCGAATCAAGCTTTGGATTCCTGCAAATTGTACATTTAATAGATAAAATACATTAATTTAAAACAGAGTACTGAAATTTATAATTATTTTCTATTCTTTTTTTTTTATATCGTAATATTATGATTTATTACACATGTCATTTGAATATTTGGAATAGATAATAATAAACTTTGGATATATATAAAGATATATCTATAGAAAATGTTTCAAATAAATTTTAACTAGGAATATACATTTTCTTTGTGTATTATTTGAACTTTGAGTATCTATACTTAGAAGTTTATCAGTACATCATACATATAACAATAAATATATATTCTCAAAGTTTTATTTACCTATTGACTGTTCTATGCACATTAAGCTGTACAACCGGCAAGATAGATGCTTCAGTTTGCATTTTATATTTATACACTGCACATTACAATTCGCATTGTAATTGTATGTTATTCTTTACCAAGTTGTCACAGAACTGTCAAATGCTCCTTGTAGGCTAGTCGGCATCCATAATTGTTTTGAAGAGTTGTCAAGGCAACATCTGTGTAAGCATTAGTGATATAATGATCAATGTATGTGTGTGCTTTCCTTTAGTATTATTTTAAACACATTTAAAATATTTTTACTTGCAATATTAGCTCTATGCATAAGTTTCTAATAAAAAGCAAGCAAAAAATACTTTAATTAAAAAAGATTTGTATTGTTTTTTGATATATTATACATAAACAAAATTGCTCTAAAAATCTAGAAACTTATGCACAGATCTATCTTAACTGATACTAAATTTTCTCTTAATTATTTCTTTATTCTAAGTGAATAATATGTATTTCTTTATATAACAGTTTTCTGAATGGATAAAAATTTCTCAATTTAAATGAATTTTATATATCTAATTAGCACTCATAATTGTACATACATACAAATTATTTCAAAACAATATGTATTGCTTTTCCATTAGAATATTCACAGAATATTGTTTTTGATTAATTAAAATATTTATAAGAGTATGTATAAAGAGTATATAATAAAAATGGTTGTAACAAACTGATTGTGTATTACTGAATATATATATATATATATATGTGTGTAATATTTTTGTTTATTAACAAAACATTATTTATACATAAACTTTATAACAAATAAGTCTTCTAGCTTTACAATTATATTTATATGTACAGCATATTGTAATATTTTCTAATTTGTAAAATTACTCCTTTGTAAATAAATTTGCTAAATTTTAATTATGAAATATTCCAAGAGCAGTTATTTCTTAGAACAAGACTTTCATTCATTTACATATATTACACGACAAGTACCTTTTTACCTAGATTATATTCTTTTTAATTAAGCTGTTCAGCTTTATTTTTATCTTCTTGAGGTTTCTTCATACCCAAATATTGAGTCTCCCACAATTTGCTATACAAAGAATTTGGTATAGATAACAAAGACTCATGAGTGCCTCTCTCGACTAGATTACCCTGATCTAGAACAAGTATATCATCGGCATCCATGACTGTCAATAAACGATGCGCAATCACGATTGAGGTCCGTTTTTCTGTCGCTTTGCGTAAGGCATCAAGTATATTCTGTAAATAGAATATTATTACATTTATTTAAACTATATAACTAATATCTAGTAACATAAAAAATTATATATTTATTTACGTGTTCTGTAATAGAATCCAATGAAGAGGTAGCTTCATCAAAGATTAGTATAGGGCTATTTTTCAGAATTGCTCTAGCAATCGCAACCCTTTGCTTTTCCCCTCCGCTTAATTTCAAACCACGTTCTCCCACAGGTGTGTCGTAGCCTTGTGGCCACTTTAATATAGAGTCATGTAGATTTGCCATTTTTGCAGCTTCATAAACATCGTCGCATGATTTTCTCAAGTTACCATAATGCAAATTATAAAAAATACTTTCATGAAAAAGTACAGTGTCCTAAAATTTGTTGCAAATTATAAAAGAGCACTAATATTTGTATATAAATTAGCTTAAATCATGGAAAGATAAGAAAAAGTTGATTTTACCTGGGGCACAATCGAAATGCAGTTCCTGAGATCTTCTAAATCGACATCTCGAATGTTGTGATCATTGATATAAATATCACCACTCTGTGGTTCAAAAAATCTATATAGCAATCTCACAACTGTTGTCTTACTAAAAAAAAAGATAAATAGTCGCAATGGAATAATTGTTTTATCAATAGTCATCTATCGAATATTTACTAAACTTTCTAATTAATGTCTACATTAAACAATTTATATAGCTAATATCTTACCCACAACCAGATCCTCCAACAATAGCAACCTTCTTGCCACTTGGTATGGTGAACGAAATATCTTTAAAAATAGACTTTCCCTCAACATATTGGAAATTTACATTTTTAAATTGAATTTCTGAAGAGTCTGGCGTCACGTAGAATCTCAATGCATTTTCTTTCGACTGTTAATAAATACCAAAAAAGTGATTTAAAATTATTTGTGAGATTATATGTATATAGATTATTTCAAATCTTACCTTAATTGCAGTATCTGTTGTCATGAGGGTAAACATGGTTTGCATGTCAATGAAAGCTTGTCTCACTTCTCGATAAACAGAGCCTAAAAAGCCTAAAGGAACTGAGAGTTGAAACAACAAGGCGTTTACCATCACCAAATCGCCAACAGTCATCGTACCTAAACATAAAAAATATGCAAATGTACCAAAAAAAATACAAATGTAGCATGTAGTAGTTTGCCTATAGTTTTAGTAGTTTCTGACTAGTCTATAATCTCTCACCAGCAGTAAATAATTTATTTACCATTGACAATATTTTGTGCTGCCAACACCATGATGAGACTTAACGCACCACTAAAAATAGCATTTTGTCCGAAATTCAGCATCGCTAAGCTTGTACTAGTCTTAAGGGACGCAGTTTCGTATTTCTTCAAAGATTGATCGTACCTCTCTACCTCGAACTTCTCGTTATTAAAATACTAAGGCAGAAAGAAATATGTTTCAACACTTTTCTCGGTCTCTTTAAAACGAATTAAATGGAACTTACGCTTCATTACTGACTTTTACTGTTTCATAGTTGATAAGTGAATCTATCGCCTTGTTGCCCGCTTCGTTCTCCGCTTGATTCATATGAATCCTGAACTTGGTACGCCATTGTGTAACACCCAACGTGAATACAGTATAAACGCCAACACAACCCAGCGCTACAGCCGAGTATTCTGGTCCGCATTTTATTCCTAATATTGCACTAACTAATGCTAGTTCAAATATTGTAGGTACTATGTTAAATACCATAGCGTTTAGAATAAAATTAATGCCGCGACTGCCGCGATCGATTGTCTGTAAAACATGTATGTATAAGAAGATGAAATAGAAAGTGTATATATAACAAAAATATATATATATATATGTTTTTCAAATATTAATATATAACATATTTTAAATTTCGAATCTTGATTAGAAAATAGTATATCTGCCAAGTCAAATATTACCTTCGATAAGGCGCCAGTCTGCCTGCTTAAATGAAAAGCCATATCAAGATTGTGTAGATGTATAAAAACATTTTTCGCTATTTTACGAATAGAGTGTTGCGCAACTTTCGCGAATACCGCATTTCTGAGTTCGCTGAAACCGGCAGCTCCAGCACGTGCTATTCCATCTGCAAAGAACGTTAATCTGGAATTACATATAACTGTTACAAAAATTCTTTTATCTATTGAAATATTAAAATATTCCAAAAAATAACGCATCTTACACCCTACGAGTAATGATGTTGCTACAGTTGCGACTGTTGCAGGCGCAGTTGTTAAATCCATTACAGCAGTGCCAGTGTGAGTGTTTAAAATATCTACAGCATACTTGAAGATAAACGGTACAAGGACATTCAGGACTTTGGCTCCGACAAGTAAACCCACTGCTATTTTAACTCTTTGCCGTATTTCTGGATCATCCTACAAAGATATAATTATATAATAAATATGGTATATATTATATATATATATATATTGCACAGATCATAAATTATTACATACTTCCGGCCATATGTATCTAAGCATGGCTTTCAACATATCTGTACTGGTAACAGATGATTTATTATGTAAATCAAGCGCATCTCTGCTCAAACCAGAAATACCAGGATGAAAACAGTTTCTCTTTTGCTGCCCAGGTTTTGCACCGGTTAATCCAGTAACAACCGATGTAAATTTCACTGGTGGCACGACAGATTTAGATTGCGGCACGTTCTTCTTCTTCTGAGCACGGTCGATTACATTGCCACTGCAACACTATAATGGAGAAACAATAATTAATATGTATCTTTATTAATATATCCTACAAGAAATATAATAAATATATATTTGTAAGCATATATGTACAATTATATTTATTTAATTAGTTTTAGTTTTGATTAAATTTGAAAAAATAATGGAGATATAAAAGAATAAGTGAAAAGTTAATCACGTGACTTTTAGTTTGCATAATAAGATAAATGGTAAACTACATATAATTTATATAAATTATATGTATATATATATATATATATATATATATATATATATAATGTAAAAAATTTACTTTGAGAAATATTTAATAATTTTAAAATATCGTTAAATAAATATATTCTTATGTATCTATAAAATTGATAATAAAAGGAAAATTAAAAACTATCAATACTTTAATTACTATTTATTATTTTCTCTGTTATCATAATATAATATTTTTTAAAAACATTTTAAATATGTATAATAAAATTAATTATATAAAAAAGATTTTTTAAATATATTCTATACTTGATATTGTAGGGACTAAATAATATTATATAGATAATCTTAAGATTGCTATAAATTATGATTTCCTGAATGTACAGCTTCTATTGCTGTTATATAATTAAATGCCGTATTTAAGATATTAATATATTCATTTACAAGATCAATTGCAATAGAAAAACTCTGACTTTTAGATTTTAAACTCCTCATATTATTCAAAGCACATGTATATTCTGTTTTCTTCAAATTTAAAATACTTAATCCTAGCTTATTAATGAAACACAATTCATGAGAATCAAATGTTTTGCTATATATCTTCATTTTCCAACAGTTCTTTTCTAATTTTGTACCTAATATAAATAGTGTTATAGTTGCATTATAATTAAGACCGTCGCGAGTAAACGACATATTCTTATGAAAACTATTGAATGTAATAAAATCTAATTTGCTCTTTGAAATGTCGAAACATTTTTGTATTTCTGAGATATCAAAATGGATTTCGTCTAGTGGATTGCATGGAATGAAAAATCCATAATCGATATACAATTTAAGATTGTTATGTGCTCCATAATTGATAAAAACTTGTGATTCTTTATCAAACGGTTTCAAAGTAATAATTTGATATAACTGATTTTGATAATCGTCCGTAACAATAGATACTTTGACAGCAGTATTGATGTCATGATTAAATAAATCTAGAAATGGTGCCAGAGCCAGATTATTAGGTTGTTTTATATTAAATATATTCTGTTGACGCAATAATTTAGTATCTATATACACTGCTCTTGTATTAACAACATAATATGCCCATTTAAATCTAGTAAATGTTAATATCTTTTGTAGATGCAAATTGCAATGAGAACAAAAATTATTGGTAAGATCTAGATGTTTCACAGCTTTCATTAATAAAGAAAAATTACTTTCTAATTTGTGTGCATGATTTAAAGAATCTAAAATAAAACTTGGCAGCATTCTTTTCTCTTTATTGGAACAAAAATCTAGATTTGTAAAAAATTGTGGCAGAGTTTTCAAATAAAGATACCACTTTGACTTTGTCTCCAAATGTGTTTCATACACAAGAAATGTTGCAAGCATACATTGGGAACTAAAACTATCAGTAATATTATTTAAAAATAAAATTTTAATGTTACTCTGCAATAATACATCTGTCGTTATTAACATTTGAAATGGTAATTGAATCAATACTTCATTACTCTCTATGTGTTTTAATGTTTTCAAGCCTCTGCCTGTGAAAGGAAAATATTCTGGTATCAAATGACGAATCGATAAACAGTTTTTACTTAGAAGCCAGGATTTTAAAGATATTAATGACTCTTCGATATTTTCATTCAATTTTACAAAGTTGAGCTTCTTCTTCTGGCGACGTTTTCTCAATGTTCGCCCCATTGCAGATATATAGATATTTTATCTATAGAAGCTGTAACAATAATCTTTATTGTATGCTGAAGAATTTACATATGTAATTTTTAAATAAATTTTAATTAAATAATTTTTATAAATCTTAAAATCTTTTCACACATATATATATATATATATATATATATATATATATTACTTTTTTATCACGAAGGTTTGTGCACATAATATATAAAAAATCTCAAGACTAACTATAATTACACAAAATAATCATGTGTTATTTATTAAAAATTGTAAATGTTAAAAGTATAAGAACATCAAACATTAAAAGAATAATTAAGACAAAATATATATAAATTTCATGTATATATGTTGGTGTATGAGTGCGTTTACATAACTATTATTAATGATCATGATGAACCATCATAACAAAATTCAATATTTGTAAGTACATAATTATTGGTTTCATTACCCTAATACTGAAGCGCGAAAACGTAGAATTACATCCAGCGACGTAGAATTTATTAGATAATATTAATCTTGTCGCGATACACGTGCAATACATCTTTCTCATCAAGCTACTCCGCAGCTTTTCGTCGCAGGTTGCCTTCCGCAGCAAATGGCCACACCACATGCTCATCATTTTTCTTTTACGATTTCTTCTCTCACAACATTGAGAATATTAAATAAATATTAAAATAAACGTCATCACACACCGGATTAATAATCGCGGCAATCGTAATCAGCTGTGATAAACGTAACCACGAAGCACACGAGATCCATTCGTGGGTTTGTTCTTTATTGCTGCACTGATGTACAACCTGAGAGCGGCCACCGCGATTCAGTGGACGCGTGTACTAATACGTCCCCTGAGAAAGTAGACGTGAACTACGTCGTGATGCTCGGTAAAAAGCACGGTAAATAGTTCGATTCCGTGATATGGTTCATGTCCGAACTATTCAGATAAGAACCAAGTTGAGAACTGAACAGCTGAATCAAACAAGAACCAACGATCCATCGCTCTGGCTTTGTCTCATCAACGATCAACGTCTAACGGACTCTTGCGGCCGCAGACACGAGGTTTCGCCTTTCGAAAGGTGCACCGTTTTGACATATGTTCTACAAGCGTGTCAATTGTCAACGTAGAAAAATATCTTCCAAGCTCGATTTAAACGCAACGTCGAATTACACACATGACATATAGTGTGTATTTGTTTCTAATATTTAATTTAATCTGCATTCATCCAGAATAATTGGTGAGTCTTAACGTAATTGAAATTAAAAAGCTCTACTAATTTTTTTTACACTACTTCACGTTCCTTTATTTCACCTTTTATACATAAAAAAATAAAGTTTAATTTATTGGCATTCGAAAAAAAATTCAGACATTTCGTAAACATTAATTGAACGTTTTGGTAGAGCTTTTTATGGCAGAGAAAATAAGGACTTTTAAATATTTATATAAATTTTGAATACAAATAATCATTTTCACGAATGTTATAAGTGAGATTTAATTACGTGAGAAATTTTTCGAAAGTTAGGTCAGAAGAGAAAGTTTTGATGACACACTTATTTTATTAAGTATGTAGTTTCTCAGTTAGATTATTTACATTCTAGTTTGTACTGTGATCTTAATCGAGTTTTCTGTAATTGTGTCCTCTTTTTCACTTATTTTTAACATCTTTCTCTTGACAAAAGTTTTATTATCCAACTGTGCCCTGTTGAAGTAATATTAAAATCCTGAATCATAATTTTGGGAACAATTATTGACTAAATAATATATTTTTATAAAATGTTTATTATAGGAAATTAATAGATTCCTCAATAAAATAAAAACAATGTCTGCAAACACAGCTATACTCAGAATTTGGAGAAGCAATCCTGCGACTATATTTGTGTGGAAATCAGAGATATTTCAATCCCAAAGAACAATTTTCACTTCAGTGCAAAATAAATTTTATTTTAACAATGTTAATAAAGCTGAAAACAAAGTGGCAGCGAATCAGAAAACAGACTGGAATAAAACTATGTCAGAGGCAGAAAAGATTGTTGGATATCCAACATCTTTTTTAAGTTTAAGATGGCTATTGAGCGATGAAATTGCAAATGTTGCATTGCACTTAAGGAAATTGGTTGGATCTAATCATCCTTTGTTGAAGACAGCTAAGTGAGTATTATAGTATAATGTTTTTTTAGAATAAAAATAATATTTACATTTTTCCAATAACAGAAGCATTATTTATAATGGACGTAACACACAAGCATTTGGTCTTATTGTACTGTTAATCTCGAAAGCTGCTGGCCATTTGAATGCAAAGCCAATAGAAGAAGATAAAGCTGCAGGCGTATTACATAGGTATAGTAATTTCAATACTATTGGTTATATGTACACATAATATTATTTTTTTAAACAAAAAAAAAAGAAATTAATCTGAAATATGTAAATATTTTAGTCAAAGAGCATTAGCTGAAGTTATAGAGATGATACGCATTAGCAATTTGATACATAGAGGACTGGTAAATATAAATACAAATGAATCTTTGTCTGTGGAATCCTCAGAATTGAACAATATGACTTTTGGCAATAAAATAGCATTGTTATGTGGTGATTATTTACTTAGTAATAGTTGTGTCGAATTGGCATCTCTCAGAAATCAGGATGTAAGTATATTTATTATTTTTTTTACTTGAAGTAAAGAGTAAGAAATGTAACTTTATTTTTTTATAATTTAAGATCTATATATAGTTAAACAAATTCTTTTTTTCCAGCTTACTTTCTTAATATCATCTGCAGTAAAAGATTTATGTCAAGCAGAATTTGTAGGATGCAGAGATAATCAAAATTTTCCCATTCCATCAATACCATCCTACACACAAAATCCTAGAGGCTATGCACTTACAGAATGGACGCTTCTAAATGTTTATGGTGCTGGATCATTGCTAGGAAAAAGCTGTCAAGCCACATTGCAATTAGGCGGACATAGCAAAGAAATTCAAGAGGAAGGTTATAAGTTTGGCAAACATCTAGCTTTAGCTTGGCAGGTAATATAATTCGAGAAAATATACATTAAATGTTTGTGCAATTTTTAAATAATTGTACAAGTTTTAAATTTTGTAATTTTTTTGTTTAAAAATTCAATGTAATAATATTTTTGTAGGCTTCCTTGGACTTAAGTTTATGCATCAATAAAGACAAAGAAATCTTGCATAATTTGTGCGCTGCTCCAATCATGTTTCATGTTGAACATGATTCATCAATTTTATCTGAATTTGATAAGGGATTAGAGTCAGTTGAAAATGTCGACTATTTAAAGGTATGATAAATATAATTGAATATAATCAAATTAAATTTATGTTTTCTAGATTTATATTTAATGAACCAATAAATATATAAATAATGTATGGTGTACAGGTACTTGAGATTGTTGCAGCTGGTCCAGGTATTGGATTAACTAAAGAACTTATAAAAGAACATTCACAGAAAGCTATGGAAGTCTTAAATGTATTTAAAGAAAATGATGCAAAAAAGGCCTTATCTAACATTATTGTTGCAATAGGTGATTTTTAATTATTACAAATAAATTTTTATTATTATTTTATATATACTAATTGTAAATAAGCAAAGTTAAAAAAAGAACAAATTTAAGCTAGAGATTATAAAGAGAATTTTTTATGATACAGAAATTTTATTAAACTATTAAAGTTAATATTAAAGTTTATTGAGATAGTTATATTAATATGTAGAATATTTATAGATAGGTACATATTTTTATATACAAATTAAATATTTTAATAAGAAAATGTTATCGTTTTATCAAAATTGTTTTGATATTTATAACTTTTATAATTATATTTACAATATTTTTAAGACATTTATAAATTATATTTAGATATACATGAATTTTTATACTAAAATTTTTATATATAATGTATTTTATATGTAACTGTAAAAGCACTAATATTTAATTAAATTATTTTTTATAAACATAGTGTTATTTAAAAAAGTGTGATTTAAAATAAGAAATCTTATTACAGTTATACTTTGTGTGATATATATATATATACATACACAAATTTCAAAGCATTTGATTGATAAATCAGAACAAAAAATTTTTGCTTTTATCTTGATAGATGAATAAAATGATTTAAAAAAAATTTTTAGCTTTATATAACACATCATATTTCTATATAATGTATATATTCTTTATAGATATATTACTATACATATTCATTACATTTTACAATTTAGCATACACAATATGTAAATGTAAATATTTTATAGATTGTTTTCTAGAATTTGTGTACTTTTTTCTTCATTATGAATAACTTTTAAATAAAAAAATTTCTTTTTAAAATTTTATATATTAATTTATGATGTGTGTATGCACTATGATGTAATAATGTAAAATATATATATATATATTTATATATATTATGTACAAATACATACAATTAGGTACAATTACGTTATTTACATTTTATACTTATTAATTTGCTTATATTTTATTATTTCACTTGAAAATTGTGTAATGCAAGATTACCTTCACTGAGTAAAGAAGGAATTTTTCTATTGTAATATAAGTAACAGGAAGCAGATGGCACTGGAATTGCGGCAATAAGGCTTAGGTTAGATTATCTTATGAAAATTTCATTCGTTTGACTTGTATGATATTAAATATATATATATATTATAGATTAATTAACTATAAAAAATAGGAACTATGGCAGAAATAATCGAATTACGTCCTAATAGAAGTTTGATGAATTCATCTTTTGAAAAGTATCAATTTTCTACCGATGCTGTTTCTATAATTTCTGAAATCGAGCTAAAAAATGGTATGTTAATTTATATTTTATTATCTATATTATATAAAGCATGATATATTTTATATATCTTTTCATAAAAATACTAGCTTTTTCTTTAATGAATAAAATGATATTGCAGATGTATACAGATTAGAACCAAATCAGAATCAAGAATCCTGGTTAGAAGCAAGACTATTTGCATTTCATAATCATTTATTTAAGAATGTATATGATATATCGTGTTGGTTTATTGATAAAGATTGGATTGTTTGGCGTTTAGATAAGGACGATTCTTTGAATCAAATGTATAAATTAAATACTGCAGACACAGACTTGTCAAAATTAATGTACAATCCATCAATTGGATTCACTTCGGATAAAATTTCAGCAATTTCTGATGGTGGTGAAAAACTAGAGATATTAGTAGGAAATACAGAACAGAATATGAAAGTCTTTTCACTAGGTCCTGTAGAACCTGGAGTTATCATGGATGTGCAATACATAGAAAAAGGCTTAAAGATTATTGTAACTATGTGCACTATTGTTTCACAAAATGATCAAAAGAAATATACACAGCTCACTCTGCTATCATACACCTTGCAATACACAGAAAATGAGATAAAGAATATTCATTTCTTAAATAAACAGCTACTGAAAGTACAAGGCAGTGTGGATTACGTCTATGTGGAAAAAAATGGTAATTACTTGCATTCCATTTGTCAAAATAATATTGATTTTGAGAAAGAAGCTACAGAAGAATCTGAAAGAAAGAGAAAACAATCAAATATTGATTTGCAAATAAAAACTCCAAAATATTATTGGTCACAGGATGAAGATTCGCTTACTGTTTGGATTAAAATGCCTAAACAACATATCGATAAACAACCTAAAATACAAGTCAAGCCATTAGAATTATCTGTTGTAATTGAAAATGAAGTATTAATACAAGGAGAGTGTCAACATAGATTAGAGGAAAATGTGGCAACATGGAGGCAGAAAGAAGGCACATTGCAAATTGATTTAAGTAAATGTGAAAATGGATTGATGTGGAGTGAGTTAATCAAAGGTGATACAGGAGGTGAATGTTTACCCAATGATGCTCTTGCTGCAGAAATTCATGAAAAGTACTTATTATAATTATATATTTTATATTAGTGTTATATACACATTTTCAGTAATATTAATGTTATATCTGATATTTTGTACAATCTCGTGTAATAATATTATTATAATTCTCTTATTTCAATTTTTTTTAATAAAAGTATATATTATATTACAATATAATATAATAATACAATAAAAAAATACATTATTTTACAATGCAATGTAATATTTAATAATGCAATAATATAATGTATATCATGGTAATAATATATAATCTCATTTATAGGCTAGCACATTTATGTACAGATCAGAACAGCAGTGCTGGTGGAGATCAACCTTGTATAGGATTTAATGCTGAACAATTAGAAGAGTGTGATCTAGAAGGAAAAGATAACTTTTTACAAAGGATTAATCTTCCTATGCAGACAACCACGCATTTATCTAGATTGGGAAGTAATAATCATGTGCTGTTCACATGCAAAAGGAAATATGGACAAGTAGTATGTTTGAGACATGATCACGATGCTTGCATTTGGATAATAGATGATATGGATGATGATACTCAATGGGATATAAGACATACTCATAGTTTTCCTAGATTTGGCTATGTTGAAGCTAGTAAAACCAATAAAAAATTTTGTGTGTCTCCAATTGGTAATTAAAATAAAATCTTTAAATATATTTATTCACATAATTAAAAATATTAATATATACATTTTTATTCTTTTGTAGATGGTTTGTATATAGCTATAATAGAACATACAAGACATGTATTTTTGTACGAAAAACCTGATGAAGCAGCAAAGATAGCCAAGCAATGGATTGTGGACCTAAATTGTGAAAATTCCCCTATTATGGGCGCCGTTGCTACAAAAAAGTATTTATTTGTACTTTCAAAAGATAAATTATATCGTTTACAGATCCATTTATAATTTTATATATATAATTAAACTGGAGTTATTATTAAAATAAATAATTCCAAACGTTTTTTAAATATTGCGTTTTTTTTTAATAATATACATATAGTATTACTATAGTATACTATATAGTATACTATATTCACACATAGATATTTGAATAAGATAGACTAAATAATAGTATGGTATAAACAATTAAGTTTGCTCTCTATTTTATCTCATCTCCATTTGCAAATATATCTTGCTAGAAATTATATTTTATATTCTGCTCAATTATTTTCCACGAATTGAATATGGAGTAACAAAAATAGAAAAATTAAAATTAAACAGTGTGTGTAAAAATATTATAAATTTTATAACAGTTTATATATTTATAAAGTTATCAATTAATTATTTTAAATTCCACGACCCTTTTTACACGTTGTATATATATATATTTATTTGAAATTACACAAATTTAAAAGATTAAAAATATAAAAATATTTTTAATTAAAACATAGATATCAATCTGAAATCAGAGATCATGATAAGAAACAGTATAAATATATATAAGTTATATCGTTTTGAATCATCGTCACGTTTTATGTCAGAACATTCTATACGTGACATGACGAATAAATTGATTCCGCGTTTTTTGCAGATTGCGCATAATTCAGCATACATATTAAATATCTGTACTAAGTTGTATATGTATAAGTTCACGTTTTGTATGCTAATTGAATTAACCCAGATAAATTAACGATAACAAGTATAATGTGTATTGTTGAAAAAAACTTGATAAAAAGCCTCTCTTTTCCCCGAAAAGTCCAATATGTTCATACACGCTGACATTAGCATATCTTATAAAAATTGTGCAGTTACGTGAGAACATTAAAGTTCGGCCAAGTAAATTTTTAAAAAACTTTTAGGTGAGAAAGTATGTGATGAATAATTGTGATTTGTTATTATATTTTTTTATATTTGAAAAATCTCTTGTGTATTCGAATAAAATATATTGAATTAAAGCAATTAATTATTGTAAATTTTTCAATTATGTTATAGCGCTATTATTACAGTGTTTGTGTATAAAAATAAGAAAATTTTTGATCGTTTCATCGTTTCAAAATCAATAGAATGATATATCTCACATATATATTATTTTATACTATTTTTATTTGCGTTTTATTAAAAGCAAATTAAAGAACATTTTATTTTGAAATAATTAAGAAAAAGATTTATGAAAGAATTAATTAAACATTAATTATACATAATTAAAGGTTTAAGAATTAATCTTATTTTTCTGTTGTAATTTACATATAGGAATAACAGATTGCTGCGAGGAAAGGATCAGAAGAGAGATGGAACTCACGTTCATATTGCTATCCAGTTTCATGTTTTCTGGACTCGTTTTAGGGATGGAAGGGACTTATTCGACTATGTATGATAATGTGGACGTAAATGCAATTCTTCAAAGCGATCGTCTTCTAAATCAATATATGGATTGCGCTCTTGATAGAGGTCCCTGCACCGCCGATGCACGCAGTCTTAAACGTAAATACATTTTATTTCAAGATTTTATGGATATTTTATTTTATAATTCTGTAAGAGAGCTGTATTTTTATTAAATGAAAAAAATGGAAAATATAGCATGTTTAAGTAAGAAAGAAGAAAAGAAGGTAAGAAAGAAGAAAAATGGCAGCTCATTTTTATTAAAATATTAAAATATTATTTTATTTAAATTATATATATATATATATATATACATACACAATGTATATAAATTTCGATGTCCTCGCATAGGTGCGCTTCCAGAAGCGGTATCCACAATTTGCGAAAAATGCAATTCAAAGCAAAAACAAGCAGCAAAAAAAATAGGCAATCATTTGAAAAATTATAGACCAGATCTCTGGACGGACTTTCTTGGAAAATTTGATCCTGAGGGAGAGTATATTGCAAATTTCGAAAAATTTCTAGCACAAGTAGAGGAATAATGTTTGCTTTATTGATTTTTTTATCAATAAATCGAAATTATATATGTACATGAAACGCATACATGTGATAAATATACATATATGTGATATTGTAAACTTTTGTTTAAGTATTTTCGTCTATTTCCGAAATAAGTTTCTTAGAACATTTTACTAATAAGCTTATAAAAAATATACACATATTGCAATTTAATAAAGTACAGATGCGATTATCATCTTAATCACGATATATTTATATAATTATAATTATGCATTCTTGTTTCGTAAGTCATCAAGTATCATTTTTACTACACGATTCCAAGTCTCAGGATCATTGTCTGCAAACCATGAAGTAACCGTATTGAAGAAATATACTTGTCTGTCCGTGCGTTTTTTACAATTCGTAAGATATGCTTCTGCAATGTTTTCTAAAAAGAAAAAAAGAAAAATTAAAGTAATAAATAAAACAAATAAATATTAAATAAATATACTGTTACAAATTGAAAATTACAAATTTAAAAGAATTATTAATAATATAATATTATTATTATGTAGTTAATTATTTTATTTCCTAAAAATATTTACTTGGCATGCGAGATATATGCATATATACGTTAGGTAATGAATCAATTTTTATAAACAAATACTTTGGAAACATAGTTTCTTTAGTAAAATTAATATATTATATATATAGTTAACATTATATATATATATATATATATATATATATATTATAATATATTAACTAATGATATATAATATATATAATAGCATAATGAAATTAATATATTAATATATAAAATTTATATATATATATTATTGTAGACGTATTTCGACTATTATTTTAAATTAAAAAGTAAAAAAATAGAAGAAAAGAGAAAAATTACCTTTTAAGAAGCGTTCAGCTCCCGTACGACAAGAAGAAGTGCCTGTTATACAGTTAATATATTGAGTCCTTAAGCGAGAATTAGCCAACACAGCTTCGACATTGATACTATCATACTTGTCCGAATATTTTTCGTTTGATGCTGCATGCGCAATCAAAATGATACATGTTAGGTAGATAAATATGCAAGCGGTGAATTTAGTCATTTCAGGAAAAGTGAATGAGTGAATACGATTCACTCTTCAATCAGTATTTGGATAAAACTGAACGCTATAGCGTCTTCCGTTGCTCGTATTTATAGAACGATGAGAGGCAATTCTTTAACAAAGAAGACGTCATGGCCGTTTGATGACTGGTCATCATCATATAAAGAAGGAAGGCAAACTGGAATTGTTTCCTCTAAAGTAAAATAAAAAAAATCATATGCATGCGTGAGTCAGGCATGCATATGATTTCGGCAAGGTTGATACCTGGTTTGTCAAGAAATCTGAACGCGTTAAACACCATAACCAGGGACATAACGTGCATAAAGAAGAAAAGACAAATAATGAATAAGTTTTTTGCTGAAAATGTAATGTTATATTGTAAGAGAGCTGTTTTCAGCTGGTTATGATTAATTAATTGCTACTGTACTATTAATATCACTCGTTTCCGATAAAATTTTGCGTCTATTTTTAACTAAATTTGGATAATAGATAAAAAAATATTTGCATATTTCATTTGGATAAAAACTTATTTTTATGCAAAAATTAATTATGTATATATGTAAATATATGTACTTATATCCCAGATAGTACTATGTCTAAAATGCACGCATAAGTCATATCATTAAGAAATCTTTAAGACATCTTTAAGAAATCTTATGATATGATATCCCAAAGACATCTTGAAAACATCTTAAAAATGTTTTATGGGTGCATTTTGAACATGGTGCTATCTGGGATGTAACAATAATATAACGTGCAATTATTTTGCAAAATACTAAACGATGTGAAATATATTATTAAAGAATTAAAAACTTTTATTATATTATTGCTCATAAATAAAATGATATAATTAGCTTTTTAATCAATATATATAATTTAAATAGTTATTAAATTTAATAACTATCTAAATTATATATTGATTAAAAATAAATACAATAAAAATTTTTTATATGCTTTTATATTTTTATTTATATATTATTATATTTTATATTATTACCATAGTATTTTTTGCACTTTTATTGTTATATATATGTTTTTTACATATATATATTCGGCAACAGTTAAAAACTTTAAATGAGAATAACCTTCGAATATAATAAGTTTTTTAGTCGGTAGAGTACGATTATAAGAATAAAAAGCAGCTAGGGACATATAATTTAGCGAAAGGTAAAAACATATATATATTTCCAAGAAAAATTATTTTGAATTATTCCACGAATATTAATTGCATAAAAAACTTCTTTTGTCGTTATTTAACAATAAGTCACATATTTCTTAGAAATTTCATAAATGAGAAAAGTATGCGTGTACACTCCATATACACACACGTGCGCAAAATGCAAATAAAGACAAAAAACTTGTTTTTAAGTGATCAAGTTAGCGATAAAAATCAAATTGCGATAATAATTTATAGCTCTATAAATTCTTCACAAAATTATAGTACATTATATATAAATAATTAATATATTATATAATTAATTATATATATTAATTATATATAATAGTATTTTAAAAAAATTTTTGAGTATTATTAAGATATTTTATATATAGCTGTCATCTTTTTTATATTTTTTTATTGTTATGCTATTTGTATTTGAGCTTTCAGCACTTTAAACATATCATTCTGTCTTCGTTTCACGTCGAATATGAAAGTGTCAAAATACAATCATGGGCGGCAACTTTGCCAGATTTCAAAAAGTAATGGTAATGACATCTAGCGATGATATTGAATTCTAATTCTAAATTTAATCTTATCATTCGTCGGTAATTTAATCTAACCAAATGTGTGGAACGTGGAGCAGATTCAGTTTGGTTTTGAGAGATTTTGCATACATGTGATAGCTACATTGTGATATAATACAGATTCAAAAGAAAAAAGTATTATATTAATTATTTTATTTACAATATACGATGGATATGGAAGGCAGCAGTTTACAAGAACAGAGTACCACGAATCTCGATGGGCTGGAAACAATTGAGCAAAAGTATAAAAGAATTTGAATTTCAGTTTGATTAGATATTCTTAATTTTATGTCAAAATAACAATATCAATTAAATTTTTTTGATAACTTAAATGTCACATAATAATGTGAAGCAGTCAAATGTCGACAGTCAAATATAAAAAAATATGTATTAAAATATATATTAAATATGTATTAAAATTTTTCTTTTTTATATAATGGTCAATAATATTGAAGTTATATAAAAGATTAGAATTTATGATAAATTAAAAGACTCAAAGTAAATTGGATTGTCATTGATTTTATTTTGTTTATTATAAAATCTTGCTTCTCTTTCATCATTTATTCTAATATACTCTGTATTTTTCATAGAATAATTGCTTTGGCACAAGCCAGACCTAAAGGTATTTCTGACAAAGACTTGGCTATTGAGCTGCCTGATCTACCATTAAATCAACGAGCTGAAATTATAAATAAGCTTTTGCAGCAAGGATACTTTGATCTATATAAACATGGAGGATCATTGTCCTATCGCTTGAAAGATCCGACAAAATTAGTTAAGGGTGCTGATAATGAAGAGAAGATAGTCTATAGAATTATTGAAGAAGCAGGGAATAAAGGAATATGGACTCGAGACATAAGATTTAAATCGAATCTGATGCATACTCAATTAAAAAAGATTTTGAAAAGCTTGGAAACCAAGAAGATAATTAAAGTCGTTAAATCTGTAGCAGCAAGTAAGAAGAAGGTATATATGCTGTACAATTTAGAACCTGATGAATCAGTAACAGGTGGTGCATGGTATCAAGATCAAGATTTTGAAACAGAATTCGTTGATGTATTGAATCAACAATGTTATCGATTTTTGGAACAAAAAAGAGAAAAAACAAAAACTTGTAACAATGGACCTATCGATGCAAGAAACAAGACATTTGCTTCATCTAAAGATGTATGGAAATATATTTCAGATTTAGGAATCAGTAAGGTAATATTTTTAATGCATCAAAACATATTCTTTGAAGTTTTCTGCTTAAGATAAAAATATCAATTTATTTATATAGGTGAAATTATCTGTAACAAATATGGAAATGATTTTAAATACCTTGGTTTACGATGGTAAGGTTGAACAAATACTTGCGGGAGATGGAAGCAATTTATATAGAGCAATTCAGCCTTTAGCTACTTCACCTGGATTGATTAGAACTCCTTGTGGCATATGTCCAGTAAGACACATTATATCGTGTTTATTATAATATTCTTCAAAGATTTAAGTATTTCTTCTTAATTCCTACTTCTTTTTTATAGATAAGGAAACAATGCTGCGATGATGGACCTGTTACACCTATAAAGTGCCACTACATTAGAGAATGGTTAGACTAGAATTATCAAAATAAAAATAATAATTGTTAATATTGATTAATTATTATTTACATTAACATTAATAATTAATATAGTCTCTGTTATGTAAACATACAATGCATTATGTAAATATATGAATTGATTTATATGTATTTTTAAACTTACATAAAATAAATTTGTAACAATTATTCATTATGTATAAAAAAAACGTGTTTCAATATAATAATGATACATGTTCATTTTATAAAATTATTATTTTGAAAGTGGAGCAAAGAGATTTTTTGATCGATCAAATTCTCATATTTTCACAAGTTAGATTAGGTCAGGTTAGGTTGATATATACTCTGCAAAATGTCAGTATACGCACCTTATTGACACTGAGTTGATGTTACGTTTACATATTAAATTTGTTCGTTATATTTAATATAAATCATCACGATTATATGCAAGATGCTTTCACATAAACAAATTCCTATATTTTCCTATGAACCAAAAGATTTTAATTTTGTCGTTAAATTATATGAAGAAAAAGAGAGCCTATTTGATAATATTTTACAGCAAACGTGGAAGCAGGCTGAAAAGGCCAAAGCATTTCGATACACTTTAAATATAAGGAGCAATAAATCATTGAAAGGCAGATACAGATTTTTAGTACAGGTACACACATAGATGTTAATAAGAATATTTTTATCAAACTCTAATGTAGAATACCATTGATAATTTCAGTTAAATCCAGAAAGAGCTGAATGTAGACGTGTACCAGAATCAATTACATCTATGCTGCAGTCTTTCGACTCCACACGTTTTAATTTCACTAATCTAACACAACAAGAAATATTATTTGACATTGGTGATGGTGACACAAATGATATAGTTGCAATTAATGCCAGTCCTTTGGAAGAGGGTCATTGTTTAGTTCTTTTGGAACGCTTAAAATGTTTACCACAAGTTATGACAGAGTACAGTCTTCGCAAAGTGGTAGAATTATGTCTTTTAAGCAGCTCATGGTAATCATTAATAATTGTGTTATCAAAAACATTTGTCAAGATGTGATGTTACAGATTTTTTTTCCATTTCAGGTCTTTGAGGGCTACTTTCAATAGTTTGTGTGCTCATGCATCTGTTAATCATTTACACTGGCATTTGTACTATTTAAAATACGAAATGCTTCTTGAATACATTGTAAGTAATATATTTGAATATATAATTGTCTGCTTATTATAAAAACTTATTTGCAATACATTACAGACATCTATTTTTTGTTTGTTGTTAGGATATTTACAATTATACATCTAATGTATACTTATTGATAAATTATCCGGCGAAAGGGTTCTGCCTCAAATTGTCTAGTTTTAAAAGTATGCAGGATTTTGTGTCTCAAACATTCCTTATAGTGAATTATTTACAATTACATCAAGTAGCACACAATGTATACATTACACGAGCAAAATCACGATCTAACGACGATTCGTATAACGATTTACGCATTTATATTTGGGTGAGGAAACATTCTACTGGTGTTAGAGATACAACTGCCTTTTTACCTGCAGTATGTGAATTTTTTGGGCATTTTTCAATTAGAGGTAAGAATAATATCTGTATTCATAATATTATTTCTGTTGGAATATAAATAATATTGACTGAATAATATAATTTTTAGATGAAGAAGTGTACAATAATTTGACAGAAGATAAAGTAAAGAATGTTATTAATGATACTACGGAAGAATATTTCTTATTAATAAAAGATGAGCTCAAAATTTTTTTAGAGAAATAAATAGAAAGAGAGAAAGAAAAGAAAAGCTATATTAAATCTTTACTAAATAGTGGAATGGTCATTTTTTCATTCGTTTTTTTTTATTTCGTTATATAATTAACCTGTACTAAATTATATATATTAAAATCAATTGAAACATTCTGTATTCTTTGGTTATATATTATTTAATAAGTTTTTCTCACTTATTCCATTAAAAAAAAAAAAATATTAAATTGGTATTTTGTTTGCTTCATGAATTAAACATTTATATACATTTATTTATATGAATTTTTGTTTGTAGACAAATTATATTAACAGAAACATATTAATCTAAAAACACATTCATATTTGTCAATATTATTTTTGAATTGTATTACGGTAAAAAATCCGAAATTGTTTCGGTACTTACAGGGTCGGTGTTGACACATGAAAATGTATTATCCCTGTGTATATTGTGAAAATATCATGGCCAGTCTTGCGATCGCGCGCATTAATTCAACCCACCGCATATCAATGTTTGTGAAAAAATCAGCAGTCTCTCTCTTTAATATTTAATGTATAATAATAATTATGCAAAAATTTCTTCTATCTCTCACCAAGTTACAAGTATAGTAATCTATTTACATTTAAGTTATTTAAGCTCCTCGTCTCCATTTCTCTCCGTTACTGAACTTAGTCATTTCTCGACCACTAACGCCACAGGTACCGATTCCCACACGACCATTCACATTCTCCGGCGTCGCAAAGATACTTTTCTTTATGACGCCTTTCTTTGAAGACTGAAAAAATAATTACAAGATCGATATACTTTAAAAATACATCCTTGAGATAAATGTATAATTGTACTACACATACCTTATTGGTAAACGCTAACCATTTATTTTTCTCCAGCTCACGTTCTTCTTCCAGTTCCTTAAATCGCTGTAATTTCCTCTGTTTCTTCTTCTTAAGATATTCTCTCTGTTTGTTTGGATCTGAACCTGCCACTGCAGCTGCTTGCATCTTCCTGTAAATGAATAATTCATCATTTTGATAAACAGAAAACAAACTATTTTATATAAGAGTAATAAAAACTCTATTACTATTTCTTTTTATATTAAACACATATCTCTATAAATGTAAATTAAAAATGTATATATATATATATATATATGTAGGTATGTATATATGTATATATGTATATATGTAGGTGTATGTGCTATAATGGTTGAAATTGATTTATAAAAATACTATACTTATTTCAATAAATTAATATTTATAAAATAGCAATACACACATATATATGTATAATTTTTTTATATAATATACCAATTATTTTGTTTCAAAAAGTATGGTACCAGAGAAATCGGACAATTCTTATTACCTTTTCCTGGAATCCGATGACCATGTAACGTCAAAGGATAAATGAGCAATAACGAGCAATTTCAGACCAAATATCAATCATGGAGTATTGTTGCCAATTCAGAAAAGGATAGGAAGGGAAAAATTAATGATTAGTAATTGCTTTATAGTTTTTACATTTCTCATAAGGTAGACATGTGTAAAATTATAAAAAATATTAATCTATAAACAACTATACATTATAAATATCATAAATTAAAAATGACTTACTTTGATTTTTGATCTGCCCAGTCTGATGCTGGCCTCTTAGCAACAGATTTCAACTGACTGAGCATGGTGACATCAGTGTTCTTATATTCATTGAATGTTACATTTACAACTCCATCTTCACTTATCGAGTCTATGGTTGCTTCATAATATCTGTAAAGTTTTATAAAAATATAATATAAAAACTAAGAGCTGCACAAGTTTTATTTCAAAATAGCTATTGTGCTATTTTAGACAAAATGTCAATATATCGATTTTTAACAGAAAGTCTAGCCATGATAAATACTTGCTTAATACCTTTCCTGCTTTTTAATGTTCAACATTAAATAAAACTTGGCAGTTTAAATTCAAATTAAAATTTTCTTAAAATGAAGTCCGTCCACAATATTAACTGAAAAATAAATAATTTTAAAAACAAAATAAAAAATTTTGCCAAAACCCTTCGATTCCCAATTATATAATTCAATTCATCACTAAATCAATTTCTAATTTAACTATTAAATAGCTTATAGAATGTTATCAAAAACTTTTATATAGTCATTTTTTAAATATTTTACAATTTAGGCAAAATAGTTAGCTTCTAAAACTGTGCTGTGTTATAAATCTATCCTTTTGCAAAATTTACATAAAATTTACTAAAATTAAAACTGTGGAATCTATACACTCACTTGTTGTCTTCGCTCCAGGGTGCCATACACTGATCGCCGACCTTCCACTTATTGGCCAGAACTGCAAGCAAAATAGGATCTTTAGCATCCATGCCATTGGCTTGTCTTTTTTCCTGTTGTTGTGACTTAATTAAATCATGTGTCAGCTTTATTACTTCCTTCAGATCGAATTTCAGCTTTATCAACTCCTCATTATTCGGATCTGTCGTAAGAGCCGCTTCCACCTGAAACATAAAAGATACAAATTAGCACAGAAATATTGTATATACAGGGTGTTCCAAAATTATCGCACACTCTGTTAATAAGAAGATTCCCAAGATTTAGAATCGATTTTTCCTCAACAAAAATGTTAATCACTTTTTGCATGTTCACTGTTTTTGCCATCATGTATCTTTGTAACTAAGCCTTAAATTAAAAAAAAAAAAAGTCTACTAAACTCTACCTAAAATTAATTAAAGAATGTGATTTTATCAATATTTTATTTCCACAAGACTTCCAAGGGACAAATCGTCCCCAAATAACCCGAGGAATTTCCCTATTAACAGGATGTCCGGTAATTTTGGGACACTCTGTATATTAAAAAAAATCGACTCTTCTTTACATCTGATTTATCGACATTTTAAGAGGTTATAAGAAAGAATAACAAAACTCTCACCTGCTGAAGCTGCAGCTTGTAATTTTGCAAGTCATCCATGATTGACTTGAACGAGAAACAGATTATTCGAAGCCCGTTGTGTCACGGCCTCTTCGCTCCCAAATATTTATGTATAATAATAATATTATTACGTCCTCTCGATGCGATGCCTCGGTTCGAAGCGCAAAATAATCGCGACCACAATCGTCACTTTTTTTTCTTCGTGTCACAAATTACATCGCGTTAAAATAATGGACGGATGTAATAGACAGAGAAAGTGCGCGAATGAATAATTATTAAATAAAAATGTCAATATATATGTCGAAAGATATCTGGGCAAAGCTTACAAGCAACTAAAATCATGAACATTGCAAGATGGCGATTTAATTGTGTCAATACTGCGTTCTAAAACTCATCTAGTTGGATTTGACAACCTTAAAAGGGAAAACGCGAGACGCCCATATTGTTGACGTAAATGTCGACCAATCATGAGTCGAGGAGGCGAAAGTGTCGACAATATGACGCAGCCAATAAAATTTATTCGTTTGTTTATATATATTCGCTCTCATATATTCGCATTTTACGATCAGCTGTTTTTTTGTTCAAGGTTTCTGACGTTTCTTATATCGAATAACCTGAAAATTAGATTGGAGCTATTTTCAGTAAAAAAAAGGGAAGAAATATATTTCTCACGAGTGGATTAATTGGTCATAAATACAGAAATATCTATCGTAGGAGTAAACATATTATGTATGTGTCATAAGAATCTAGGCTCCTGATTATTCCAGTATGTTTTTCCACGTTTAATTCCAGTATGCTGTTAATAACGCGTGACGAATGCGTTTTATATTGCGTAATTCAATAACGTAGAATTTTATGTGATGACAGTTTGAAGAGATAAGCTTGACACAACGTAACTTGTCATATACTTAAAGAGAGTGTCAGTCATGGCATATCCGGTAATTTTGAATGATTGTATAATAATTGCACATGTGTATGTAACAATAATATGTCAACTTTGTCTTTTCGCTAACTTTTTGTTAACTATTTAATGAACTGTTCGTCAGACGCATTAATGACATTAACACATGAATGAATGTAAACAAGCTGTGACACTTATCTTTATTTTACTATAATTTATTATAATTGCATGTATGTATACACGTTAGGAAAATGTATAACTTTCTTTAGTTATACTTATTCTTTCTATTCTGCTTTAAGAACGCAATGTATGGCTCGACTGATCCTGGATCTGAGGTACATCCGGATGTTCAACAATGGTTCTCCACGGTGGATAAAGATGGAAGTGGTCGAATAACAGCTACAGAATTGCAATCAGCATTAGCTAATGGTCAAGGAGGCACTTTCTCCGACACAGCATGCAAGCTAATGATCGGTACGTTTGCAAATTTTGTATTTATTATTTATATGTTAGTGAATAATATGAATATATCAGATCTTAAACTATTTTCTAAGATAAACAACAATTGACTAAAGAAATTTGTAAAAGTTATTTTGTTTGATTTGATTTAGGTATGTTTGATAAAGAAAAGAATGGGACTATAAATATATCAGAATTTCAAGCCCTCTATAATTATATAAATGCTTGGCTTGGCGTTTTTCGTGGTTTTGATCATGATAATTCAGGCAGTATACAAGAGAATGAATTAAACGCAGCTTTAACACAAATGGGTTATAGACTTAGTTCAGAGTTTATTGAATTTCTCATAAAGAAAAGTGATCTTCGTGGTCATCAATCCATTACTGTTGATCAGTTTATAGTATTGTGTGTTCAGATACAAAGATTTACAGGTAAATAAAGTTATAGATATATGGAATAGATATATCATGTAAATGTGTGTATATATGTGAGAATTATATTTATATAAATATTTTATTTTTCTATCTATATAATATTTTTAAATATATTTTGATAATAATATTTAAAATGATTTAAATGTACAATTTATTAAAATATATTATTTTACAGAGGCATTTAGGACAAGAGATACAGATCAAACTGGGACAATTACCATTAGTTTTGAAGATTTCTTGGGAGTAGCTCTTAGTTGTAGCATATAAATATCTTTCGATTTAATGATTGAAACAATTATCACACTTGGTACAGAAAAATAATTGTTAATATAACATGCACTGCAAATTCTATTTTTTTATCTTAGGAAAGAATATAAAATAGGTTTATGCTTAGGTTTTCAGAAATATATTTGTATTTAAGAATTATTCCAAGTATTTTCAACTTGCTTGGCGCTTTCAAGCTTTCCATGCCTAATTGTAAGTTATGCTTAATTGTCTGATGTCCTTAAGATAAGCCATAGGCTTGCTAATAAATATAAGAAGCGCTAAAATTATTTATATATCTGTCAATTTTAATCATATCAATACCTCAAATGACAATAAGATGCGTTTACGCATTTATATACTTAAGTGACAGTATTTAAAGTAAAAAATGAAAAATCACATGACAATGCTTAAAATAAGATATATATAATGTCTTATGACTTTTATTATACATTAAATATACGATAAAAATGAATTATCCATGTATTAAACATACATTTCTTGTTAAAAACTATTTCTGCCATTTTAGGATTTTTATGTTAGTAATTTATTAAGAGACAAGTAGTCTATAAGTTATAATTATAAATAATGATATTAATATAAGAACTTATTGTGTATTGTGCATATGTTGTAATAAGTTTTTATATTTATATCATGTTTACAATTATTGCCATATAATCACTTTTTTAGTTTAGATAAATAAGAGTTCTTTTTATACAGATATTCTGAAAGTAATGCAGATGTTTCAAATTTACAAGACTACGAAGTTTTATTGCTCCACACGAAACAGGCCCAGGAAAGAATTCGAGAATTTGATCGATTACGAAGGGCAAGGTATCTTCTGGATGCTATTTCACTGATAAATGACTTACTTGCTGATGGTTCCGAAATAGAAATACTAACGCTTGCTAGAATAATAGTGAGAAGATTAAATAAATTAGGTGTGACAAATATAATAATGGATAAACGAGATGGTAAGATGTACTTGATATTTAAATTTGTTTGAATGGGAAATTTATATATATATATATATATATATATATATTATATTTTACTACAGAATGTTGGTACAAGAATGGGAGATTATCAGCTTTAAGACTTACGCATAATGGTATTTATCATTGCTGTACATTCTGCTCTAGTGGTGGAAAAAAGGAAATAACTTGTGGCTGTAGAGGCACTATGCCTGGTAAGAATTAATTTCACTGATTATAAATAATTCTTTAAATAGTAATTTTAAATATATTATAAAAACAATATTTTCTCATAATATAAATCTAAAATAAAATTGTCTGATATTATGAAATATATTTATATATAAAGGAAAAATCTGTATAAATTCTATATAAAGTTTTAGAAAAATTAACAAAAATAATATATTAATTCATTTTAAAGGTGGATATAAAGGATGTGGTCATGGACACATTGGACATCCGGGTGTTAATCATTGGTCTTGTTGTGGATCTATGTTACGTAATGGACGCTGTTTAATGATACGAAAAACTATGCATCAACTTACATTGTAGTGTTAATAAACTAATAAATGTTTTCTGAATATATATATAGTATTTCACTTTCTCTCTTAGTTATATTTAAAATTTTATTGAAAACGATTAATTATATACAAAAAAATGAAAATATTATTTGTCATTCAAAATTATACATTATACAGAATTAAACTTATCAAAAACTTATAACTTAATCAAAATTTATACATTATACAGATATACATTTTCTTATATTTCTATATAGATATATTAAATTTAATTTAAAAAATAAGTATGTCCACAATCATAATTCAAAGACCTTTGGTGAAATAGACAAAAATTAAATAGTTAATAAACTTTTTTTAAATAATTTTAAGCGAGTTTTACTGTAATGAAAATTTAGTTTATAAATCAGTTGTCAACATATTTAGTTTTGAAAATTAAAAATCTATGAAATAAAAGTCAATAATTATACATTTAAAATTTTGATTTTTCAAATACATTTATTTAAAAAAATGCAATTTTTTTAATTAGACTTATATTTTGTTAGAGTTATACACAATTTTTCTTTATGCAAAATGTTACTATTATTTAATGTAAACATTTTGAGACAATTTAATATTAAAATAAAAATAGTAATCTTAATATATCACAGAGTATGATAAATAATAATAGTAATTGTTATATATATATATTATAAAATAATTGTGATTCTTGAGTTAATTAAGCATTTTTTAAATGAGCGTAGAATTGCAAGAATAAATATTGTATCTTTTCTTACCTTAATTTTACCTATTTATGTAGACAAAGTTTAATTATATAACACAAATATCTATTTGCATATTGTTGCATTATACATATCTTATGTATGTATACATATATATAGGAATATACACATAAAAATGGGAGTTTTTGCGTATTTATATTTATTTTAATTTATTACAAATATTACAAAATATATATATATATATATATATATATATATATATATATATATATATATATATACGCACTTAACTAATCTTAGATATATTCTAAATTCTAAATTATACATCGCAATATTAACTATAATTATTAAAAAGTATACCCAAGTTTGCATCAAATCTTTGGAATGTATAATGGTTTCATACCTCAAATGACAATTGTCTCATTATATTTTTCTTTTTTGCTCATTATTTCCATATTAATCGCATGATAATTGTATATTAATATTAATAAACATTGAAGTTTGTTTAGAATTCCATGTATTAAACTGTTATATAGATATCTTTAGTATATAATTAAAAAGTAACAAAATTTAAATTTTTGAAAAAAATATTGTAGAGTTTCACAAACACATAATTACATTTAATGAATAACAACATATAATTACTAATTTATAATATAAAACTAAATAAATGAACATACCTGTAAGCCTTGGCTACATTTTGCAGTTCTTCGGAACCATTATTTGAAAATATGTTATGATCATATTGAATCAACAAAGTATTTAGAAATATTCTTGCTTTTTGCAACATTGTTGATAAGTATGCACTAGCTCTCCTTCCCACTCCAAGTGCATCCTCACTTGCATGACCTCTGTGCTGCGCACTCCACATACATTCTTTACATGTTACCTGAAAAGTTTTTTATCAATGATTTATATCTATATATAATTTATTCAAACCATATAAATCATTAATAAATATAATAAATATATAAAAGTCACAAAATTAGTTGACCTGCTGACACGCGATACAATAAAATCTTAAAGCGTGCATTAGATGTGTTTGACATAAAATGGTCCGCCGTATTTTGGTAGCTTCCCACAGTGGCCTCATTAAATGTTTAATTGTTTTTGTCTCCGCCATATTTTGTTGTTCATGTTGTCTGCCACATTCCGAGCAGAAATTACGTAAACATGTAGAACACTGTACGAGCGCCTTCAAAGAAAATATGCAGAAAAATTCTATAAGATATTTTTTTTGTAATTCTTATTGAATGTTTGTTTAATTATCGTGCTAGACACATACTTATAAAATCGCATTTCCCAATTTAATGATATTAAGAAAATAATAAATAACAATATAATAAATTTAACAACTAAAATTATATATAAGATAATTGTATAATATATCTAGATAATATATCGTTACCAGAACTTCATTTGTGCAAGTGTCACAAAGTACTCTATTGACCAGTTTTCGTCGCATAGTGTCCATAACTAAACGATGTTGCAAGGGATAATGAGGCGGCGGTATGCTAGAATTCATATTCGGCAAATAGGAATCGCATAACGGGCATGTTTCTTGAATATTGTGTTGCGCATAAATTTGATTATTATCCCGCATTTCGTTCTTCAATGAAACATACGAAGCTGTAAATATGTATAAGAGAAGTCTTCATTACAAGTTAAAATAATTTTTGAACATAGTATAATCAAAGTTATAAGCAATTGTTGTGTCAACTGTTATGAAAATGTTGGAATGTTAAACTGTTTCTTTATCAATTAAAAATTTTGCTCAATTTTTACTTACGTTTACTCATCAACTCATAAACACATGATAAACATATAGGATGTAAACAAGGAAGAAGCCTAGGCTCTTCCATTCTTCGCTCGCATCTGGGACATTGAAAGTCTAAATCGTGCGATTTATATGGATCTGTTATTTCTCTTGGTTCTTCATAGATTTCGTTATCCATTTTACGAAGGAAAACGGGAGAAGGCTCATATGAATGTAGAATGTTTGAATTCGTGGACTGAAAAGCATACTTCTTTCTGGAATCTTCATTTCTGAAAACAATCAAGAACACTTATTAAATCCAAGAACAATTAAAAGTCTTTGAAAATTTTTATTTAAAATTAATAATCCCTCTCTAAAAAGGCCTCTTTTCCGCGATGCTGATCGATATTAGAAAACTAACAAAATTATTAATAAGTTTTTACAATTAATTTGTAATTACATATAATATGATAGATCTCGCATTTTTTGCATAATATATGTTATTCATTTAATCAATTAAAAATAAAATTAATATTTTTATATGCCATTTAACTTTATAATTATAATACAATGAATTAATAACTTTTAATTCGTTTTTAAAAAGTTGATAGGTATATAAAGACAAGTGATTAATATACATGTAATAAGCTTTTCATCTAAAAGTGAATTTGAAGATTTCGCTTACCGTTTGTTTATCGTCGTTATTGGTTGAACAACAAAATTTTCGGTACTTATATCTTTTTTGCATTCGACCAAACTTGCATAAATATGATCACAGCTTCCAAGATCGCTATCTATCGCAGCCTCGCGACCGCAACAGTTTTTTGAAGAAAGTTTTGTCGCCGAACAGTTTATAAGCTCCATCGATTACCATTTGCTACACGATAAAATGTATATAATTAATATAAATACAATGAGTACACATTGGGTAAATCGCAATAGAACTCACCAAACGAAATTAATGTTAACGAAAGATACGAAAGTGAATCAACGGACCGTATGAAATCTTCTAGTTCTCTTGAAACTTGTTCACAGCATAGAGTTAAAAATAACTTTAAAATATAGGCTACGAGCCAAACGCGCGTGGAACTTGCCTTTGGATCCGCCGAATAAATTTTTGCGAAAGTGCGATTGCGCGCGCGCATGTAACAATAGTTGCCTTTGTGACTTCAAAGTACTGCAAGAACCACCTTAATATCTAAATTGTCTATTCGGCAAAATGTATATCAATAAATAAATAGTTACTATTTATGCCAATATAATATACAGTTGGAAGCTTTCTTCTATAATAAATGTTTTTAAAAGATAATCTCTTTAAAAAATTTATAAATAGTATTAAGTTATAAAAGTATAAATATTAAATGACTTTGATATTTAAATAAAATAGATATATGAAAAATTCATATAAATTTAAATATGAGTTTTCTATGAAAAATTAATAATATGTACGTATGGATAGTAAATTTTATTTAGTATCCATATAGTGTAAAAATAAGATCAATAATGTACATATTAAAGAGTAAGCGGTACATATAAATGACATAGATATAATAGAGTGCTTACTACATATATCGACTTAAAAATTCAAATACTTTCTAAGGCCATAATATAATACTTGGACAAGCTCTCAATAGTTTGACGATATGCGACCTGTATCGTCGTGTTATCAATCATTAGCGTTATTTAGGATCACAATAATAAAGATAATTACAAGAATAGAATGTAGTATAAGAATACAGAATAGAATCGATTATTACTTAAGATGAATTAAGTAACGTGATTAAGAATATTATTCTCGCGTATCTATAAACAATATACTTGAATTCCATCTATCATCTTAAAACATTCTTATCAATCTTGGAGAGGCAATTAATTGTATCATTCTTATAAGGTACATAAGTCATAATTTACATCTTCATGACTAGTATTTTAAGTTTGGCCAAATTCACACAACTGTGCGCTATTTATCTTTGCACTGTTATCATTGCACTTCTGAAATATGTAAAGTCATAATTCAATCTTAATTCAATATATATTATTTTATAAATTGTATAAGTTTAACAAATTTATTACCTCATGTCTTTACTCGAGAACCAACTTTGACAAATCCATTTCGAGATTTCCCATTTCTTATATGACTACCACTTTTACTCTTATGATGTTCAAATAAAACGTCGTCAGAATCGGTGTCGGATTCTGATAATACCATCTTGTTGTAAGTTGAAACTGTGACAGAAATTATTATACTCAATAATATTATAAATAAATTTTTGATATTTAAAAATATCAGGCATATATATATAATATTTTAAAAGTACAATTATTATAAAACAATTGCAACAAGAAAATGATAAATGGAACATTTTTTATTAAAATTTTGTAGCTAAATCTCTAGTTAATTTTATTCAAACAATATTTTATAACAAAATCAATCTGTAATCTATCTGTTTTGTGCATTTAATATTTTATAGCACTAATGAATAATGTTATTAACAATGCAAAATATTTATTATTATTACATACATGCGCTGCTGTCGTCTTCTGGTTCTGGTTGTAATAAAGAATAACGCGCTGGTTTTTTCTTAGGCCGAAGTGAACGTCTTCTACCGGCACATATTCTTTGGCACAAGCAAACAAATCCCCAAATAAGTCCAACCCAACATACAACTAATGATAGCAATGCTATTATCACATACAGGATACTCCAATCTGAAAAAAATAGTTTATAATGTAATAAAATAAAGATGCATTTTGTACTAAACAATAAAATGAAAAAGGAAAAAACAATTTAACATACCACAATTAGAGTCGCCATTACCGAAATACTTTTGTATCAAGTTTTGCATCCAAAATGCTTCACATAGACATTGTCTTGTCTCTTGATGACATACACCATGACCTAGATATCATTAATAAAAATTAGTTGCAGAACTTATGTACAGAAATTTAATTCCATTTTGAATTATATGTATTTATATTATATATATATATATATTTTTTTTTTAAATAATATATATATTTTATTATATTTAATATTATAAATATTAAAATAAAAATATTATAAATGTAATAGTTTCTGTGATATACCTGAACAATTGTTTTGGCATACAGCAGTATCTATGTTAGCAACTGACAACTGTAAAAGACCAGAATCTTGTAGTAATTTTTCTTTCAGTCTTTTAACTACTTCTGGACCTGGCAATGTTGTCTTTCCTCCCTTCTTTTCTACATAAAACACTAAGACAGCCTTTCCAGTATGAGGTTCAGTCCTCAAATTTCGCACGACAATCGAAGCCTCGTCTCGCAGTAACATCTGTAGTTTCACAACTAATGAATTTTTCTGTGAAACAGTTAACATGCTAGCCCCAATGTTTAGTGTCAATTCCACCAAATGTAATAATTGTGGATCTATGGAATTTAAGATTATTTAAAAATTACATTAAAAAAATAATGATACTTTTAATCACAATACTAACCAGGTTTTACAATTACTGATACAGTATCTTCACTGCTCAAACCTTGATCATCTGTTACTTTTAATCGAAAAACGTAACGACCAGGAACTACATCCGTTAACTATGAAAAAAGGAAGTCAATGCAACAAATACAGTAGTGTAAATACATAATGTACACATATTGTTGTAGTATTTAAAAATATATCAAATCATTACAAGTTGAAGTTAAATATTAACACAAATATTATATAATAATACATAAATTGAATTTAGCTTTACCATTAAAACTGGTGATTTATCAGTGTCCTGAATTATAGTACCAATCGCAAGACTAGATTGATCTCTGGTCCACAGCCATTGTCCTATTCTTAGATCATCACTCGATTGTGAACCATTGATGATCAATGCACTTATCGGCGCTGTTACAACTTGATCGCCACCGGCATTCGCTTTTGGAGGCGCATTTTTATCTAAGAAATAAAATTTTTATTTATTAGTATTGTTATATATTGTTATATAATTATTATAATGTAATTATTTATTATAATTATATAATATTATTTATATTCTGCAATATTCTACAATATAATATATATATGAGAATTTTAAGTACATACTTTGTGTTACCCTTACACTGACTGTATCCGAATCTGCATTTCCATTATCATCAACAACTGTTAATTTGAATACGTAATCGCCCTTTGTTAGTTTTGTAATGTTTGTAATAGACTGATTCATTGAGGCAAATTCCGCATTGTTAGGTCCACTATAACATGAATGATATGATAATATTTGATAGCATACAGAATATATAATGCGAGAATTAAACAAATTAGTTATAGCATACCTTATTTGCTCCCAATGATATAAAGCAATCTTTATATCATCCTTACTTCTTGTACCATTTAAAACAGCGCGTGTTGTAGGCAAAGCTATGCTTATATCATCACCTGCGTCAGCTGGAACAAAATATATTAATTAAGATTATAGAAGATATCAAAATTTTTCAGAATCATATTAGAAAAGATAGTAATTTTTTTACAAATATTTCTGTTATAAAAAAATACAAATGATTTTTGTTACATGTATATTGATTACATATATAATTTTTATTTATAAGTTTTATTGAATCATAATTTGTTGAAGTAAACTTTGATAAATTTGAAATATTAATAATAAAAATGATGACGATACCTATCGGTGGTTTATTCGTTGGAGGTTTCACGAAAACGTGTACTTCCGCCGTGGAAGATTGTTCCGAGTCGTCCGTTACTTTAAGTACAAATGTATACATTCCTTCCTCCAAATTTGATAATTGTAAATAAGGTGTTCTCGTGTTTTGCATATCCACCGCTTTATTCTGATCGGATGGACTTTTCGTCCATTCCCAACTAGCTATTCCTCGATCGTCGGTACTTAAGTTACCATTAAGCGTCAATGTATTTTGAGGTAGATAAATAATAACATCTTGTCCTGCATTTGCACTGGGAGGATAGTCGGTCACTTTCAAAACAGTTATATTGGCACTTGTCGAATTTGTAACGTGATCTGAGTCCTCGACTGTTAATCTGCAAAATAAGCACATCAAGATTTATATAGAATATATATTGATCGTCTTGATTGAAGGAACATAAAAAAGTGAAAGCTTTTTGAAGATCATGTATCTTTATATAAATATAAGTAATGTTATATTATATAATACGATTATATATTATTATAATATAATATATATTATATATTAATAAAAAAAATTATATTATATAAATAATTATTCACAATCATGATATAATACTATAAATTATGTCGTAATATAATACTATTAATAGTATAATAAAAAAGTATAATAGTTGATATACTAACTTAAATGTGTAATTGCCAGCAATAAGATTATTAAGTTGAAGTGTGGGTGTATCTACAAGGTTGGGCTGATATCCAATCGGGCCTTGTTGCAATTCCCAATGAAAAGCGATGACACGATCATCATCTTTACTATTCGAACCATCTAAGACCGCGCCTGTATTCGGTAGTTTCACAATTTGCGAAGCAGGAGTAATTATGGCAATTGGAGCTTGATTAATGCGTTTTGCTAAAATAATTCAAATAATAATTGATTTGATGTAATTTTATAATAAAAAAGGTAAAAAGAAGACAAAGAGAAAAACTCACGAGGTAAAACACTGACATTGGCGTAAGCTTCACCATAAGCATTTGGACTGCTTACAGCTACTTTAAATGTATATAAGCCTTCCGACAAATTACTTAATTTAACAGTAACACGATTCTGATCTGTCATTGTTCCAGTGTGTCCTTCTGGTTGACTAAGCAAACTCCAAGCGTAATTGTAATGTTGGTTGCCCCGTTCAGCAGGAACTGTATATGCTGATAGTGTAACTTCATTTTCTGGTAATCTCACTTCCTTAGAAACTGCTGAGACTAACAATTGTTTCATAGTTGGTTTAATCGAAGTACTAGTGTCTTTTATAGTTTGAGCCTTTGCTTGTGGTGTTACAAATTCAGCAGTGTCTAGTTCATGCATTATACAAGTACCTATAACACAATAGATACAAATTAAAAATATGATTTTAATTTCAAATCCATTAATTTTTTCTAAATATGACATAATAAATATTACATGAACACAATATTAAAAAGCATTCTTGGATATAATAAAAATATATTTATGAATTTGAAATTAATATTAATATATAATATATATTTGAAAAATATATTTAATATATATAAAATATAAAAATCATCTCTATTCCATAAAATAGTATAAATAATTAAATAAAATATTAGCTGATATAACATACCAGCAATATTTCGTTTGAAGCCTAAAGGACATTGACAAGTTCCAACATCACTCTCTCCATGCTTCACACAATTTTCATTATCTAGACAACCTGATTGATCTATACAATTGATTTTGTTCATCTCATTAAATAACACTTGATCCTGTTCTATGCCATCTGTACTCAGTGTCCTAAATATAAATCATGTCATTAGTGATGTATTAAAGAAAGAATATTTGATTTGCTTTTTAAGAAAAAAAGGCTAGTATCTCTAGTTGCTCTCTAGTTTTTAAATACTATATATTTAGCTTCATCTATTTTATATTAATATTTACCCAACAGTGTCATCATTAACTTGATCTAAGAAGTCACTCCACATTTTGTTATTCTCTACAGGTCTAACCAATACCATGCTCGGTGGATTGTCATTTGCTAATTCTGGTCTATACAATGGCACACACATCATGGAATTTTTGCATTCTACATGATAACATGTACTATTGTGCATAAATGCTACATTACACAGTTGTTTCTTGCAACAGCCCATAACACAGTCCTGTATGTTGGACAAGTGAGGTTGTTGTGTGTAAATTCCACCAGTCAGATTGCCACGAGGTAAATAACTCGTAAATTCTCGAGGATATAATACATCTGAGCATAGCAATTGCATATTCCATCTGACATAATTGCCAATGCAACTATCCAATAATAGTAAGTATAATCCCAAGTGATATATTCCAGTCATATTAGCTGTATGAGAAAAAGTAAAATATTAGATAAATGTGCACATTTCTCTTTCTACAAAAAATGATATTAAAACATTATATCGTGCTTGTGTTTCATAAGAGTGTATAATGGTATATCATTATGACATATGTATGTGTATTTCAAGTAATAGATAAGAAAATATACATAGAAAATATATAATTTAAATTTGTAATGTAATGAAAAAGCTAATGCATTTCAACGCATATTAATGGCACAAAATAGGTATAGTATAAATTATAAGACATAGTTGTAGATGTTTCTTTATTAAATTATTATATTTTTAATCAGAATTGACAAAAGTGTAACAAAATAATAGAGATTAAAATATATATAGTGTTGAAAAGATCATCTGTCAATGTAATAAAACAGAATTCGTACCTGGTTCTTATAACACACTCATGAAATTAAAATGCAACACTTTTCGAGGCCAAATAGAGATTTTATCTAAGTTACTCTACGACGACGCATGTATTTTCTATCACTTTTCCGGGACGATCGTGAACCTTTCGCGATCCGTTAACGATTTTTAGCCCGGCGAGTCTTACGTTAATAAAGCAGTCTGCAGACGTGCGCGGCTTATCATATATTAGCAGCATGTTATTATCAAGCGGCGCGAACTAGACCATACGGGTAATTATCATATTTCCTGCCGCTACCGGAATAACGATCGCGCGTAATAAAACGCCGATAACAAATACGCAGGAACGAAGGGGAGCGCGAATTAATTCGTTTGACAGGCAGCGTCACGGGAAATGTCAGACCTGTCAGGGCTGTCACCGCGAGCTGTCGTGTCTGCCTTTTACCGCCATCTATACAAAAATAAAGAGAACTAATAAATCATCTCGTGATAATCATCGTACCACTCCCATCTGACTTACCGACGAATCCTCGGTGGCTGGCCGATGCGATCAGCTGACGCGCGATGACAGATGACAGCACCGACGCCGTTCGGCGGCTCGGCGCTTCGCGCATGCACAGTCCGGTTCATCTACACGAGATCGAGTGAGATTGAGAGATGCGGTTCGTGTCGCGGGTGTACACGGGCGAGGGAGGGGATATAATTCGCGAATATCTCTCGTTATTAAATACACATGTCGAAGAAGCGGAGTTGACGTTAACCGGGCGTTCGGGCGATTCGTCTCGCGCGAATTGACATTTGACAAGTTGCGCGCGCGCGTTAAATCTCGTGTGTATTTCGGCCTCCCCCTCCACCTCTTATCTTGTCTCTCTCTCTCTCTCTCTCCCTCTCTCTCTTTCCCGACCTGGCCAAGACGTACCGTTACTCACGCGTCTCTCCTACTATCCATTGATGCGTCCACCGTCGAGTGACTCGTGCGTGCTCCTCTACGTGAATCTCGCATCGCGCGCGTGCAAGGACGCGCGTCTCCGTCGTCGTCGTCATCGTCATCATCATCTCCGCGGAGTCAGAGGGACCGGGGACGAGGCCGCGTATCCCGCAGGACCGTCGCGCTGGAAGGTTAGGGTGAGTAAGTTGATGTTGTAGCATGATATTGTGCTTGGCCTTTCTGTGCTGGCCAAGCTTGGCCTGGTCCAGGGCTTCGCTTTCCTTTCCCGCGATCCGGAGAAAAAAATGTCTCCGATCGCGCGCCTTTGTTTCATCGCACTCTCGGCGGAGCTCCCGTGTTTACTTTCGCCCGCCCCGAAAGTGTCTCGTTGTATCGTAATTAAGCCGGCTTTTGAGACGCCCGCGAGCCGGGCTGGTGGCTTTAATCGTTTTGTCAAATATTTGACGAGTGTCAATATTTAAAAATATTTTCATGCTGCCGATAAACGTTGTCTCTGGTCGAATTGATAAGTAATTAAGTAAATGACGAAACAAAAGAAAGATAATGTCGAGTAGTTTTACGATTAAATATATTGTAGTCGTTATTTTTTTTTCAGTTTGCTTGTATGTAACGAGTGACTAGTAAAGTTGAAATATTTTTTATTTGATTAGCATAGTTTGGTTAGTTAGAGATAAAAAGAACTTTGTTTTATTAGCATTTCAAAGTGATGCTTTATTATTATTTGCTAGCACCTAGCACTTATACTACTAGCTAGTAAAAAACATCACATAAACTCTTGAGAAAGAATATTTGCGCGCGTATCTTTATTTTAAATATTTTTCTGTCAAATTTAAATACATTTGCCTTTAGGATTTGGAGAAAAATGTAAAAAATGAGACAATTAATAAATCTACAATTTTTTATTTTAAAAGAGTAATGTAGAGTAATAATTTGACATTTCTAAATCTCTTGAATGTGTGTGTGTGTGTGTGAGAGAGATTTATTATCTTTCATTCTTTCTCCAAGATATTCTAATTTAATTTGTGACCTTGTCTCTCAAGTGGATTTCACACACAGTTTGAGAAAATATTAATTGAGGTTTATTTATATTCTCTCTGATATCCATATGACGTTTTAAAGATTAAAGATGTGCTAAAAATATTTTTGCTGGAAAAGTAATTTGCAAAAATTCTCTAAAGAATTTGCCCTTCAAAAATCATCTAATTGTCAGATGCATTTCACACACACATACACCACGAATCTTCGACGTTCGATCTGCCGTTCGCCTTTCCATTCTCGCCGCCCAGATCGTTACATTCGCTCCATACCGTGCATTCGTGATGCATCGTGGCGTACCTATGCAGCTCGCGTGCGCGATTCGACGGAAATGCATACGCTCACTCGTAAATAAATCCAGTCTGAGGTATTATGAAATAATTAAAATACACGCAGGAAATGATTCAAATACCGAAAGACTGTAGAGATTGATTTTAATGATAGATTTTCGAATTAATTCACTTGCTTCCTTAAAATTTGATAATTTTTTTGTTATTAAAACGCCTCGACAAATTAAATCTCTAATTAAAAAAGTGAAAAATTCACTTTTAAGATGAGATAATAATATTTAAATTACGAAGTGATATATATAAAATCTGAATTCTCAACTAAAATAATAAGACTGCTATTTAATTGCGTTCTACAAACTTTTGCTTCCTTCTCGACAGTATTTCGTAATAATACGGAATGTTCAGGACGTCTCTCTGAATAGAATGTGTCTTGTTAGAAATGGATAATTTTCATTTCTTAACTGTTATATTTTTTCATAATTAAAAAAATTTTTTTAATCTGAGATATATATGTATATGTATAGCAAGTTAAATAGCTGTGTTTTAAATTGAAAATCTAATCTTCTTTAATTTATTTAATTTAAATGTATTTCTTAAATTAGTCGCCAAATTTTTAAATCATTATTTTAAATATAATTATCTCGACATTTTGATTAAGAAGAGATGGTTAATTTTTTTTATCGGATTATATTTTTAAAAATCCAATTTTATATATATTTTATACACTGAAAAAAATGTGTTAACTTGACTAAACCTTTCAACTAAATTACTATTTTATTAATTAAACATATATTAGTATTTAAGTAAAATATATGTATGTTTTTAGATTTAATATGTTATATTTAATTTAAATATTTTTATATGTTTAATCGACAAAATAATATTTAGTCAAAAGTTAACAATGTTTTTTAATGTACTTACAAATTATAATCACATAAAATGTGCTTGAATCTAAAGGTGTTAGACGTTTTAAAAATAGATTCTTCAAGAAATTTATAACTAATTTTTTTAATGATATATCTAAAATCTTTATCGTCATGCATTTTAATAAATCATTACACATTTGATTAGCACGCACGTGCGTGCGCTTGTGAATTCAAGGTAAAACCGATCCTAAACGAAAGCAGTGTTTAATTTGTGTGAGGTCAGCTTGATCGCGAGGACAGCTTGTAATGGGAGAGGTATTTAATCATTTTTAATCTCTATGTAAATAAGTGTGGCTGTAATCTATGCAGCGAGTTGTCAATTTTACCCCGTGTTCTTCTATTACGACAATTAATTCATAACTGCGTGACTATTTATCACTGCAGAGCGTTATTGATATTTTTTGAAGCTTTTCCTATAATCCTTTTACTTCTTCTTTTAAGATGTAAAATATTTTTATACTTTCGATTCTATGTAAATTTTAATTTATATTTAATTTATATTATTTATATAAATTATATTTATATTTTAATTTATATTTATTAAAATACATGACACGATGAAGATTGATATATCTGGAAAAAATCTTATTTTCAAATTTCTTGAAGAATTTATTCCCAAAATATTGTCTACATTTATGTCTCTTCAAATTTGTATTTCTTCTTAATATGATAGTCTATTTTAAAATGACACATTCTCTAGATAGTAAATATTGATTAAATCATTTCATAAACGTTTATTATAATATTTTTAAAAAACCGCAGCATATATCTATGTCAGTCAATCTTTATCAATCGCACGTGTAATTAATTTTCTTGGAGCAGCTTTTTGAAATTTCGTCAGGAGGAACAGTTACATCGTTACATTACAATATCATTGATCAATGTGATAAGCGAATTATCGTAAAATGTAAGTGAATTATGTATTTGGCGCGGTAACATTATCGATTCGTCGTGAACAGAATTTAATCAGCCACTTTCCAGATAAATCTATCGATCCACTGATTTACTTGCACTATATCGGTACGCGATAATAGATAAAATATCTCACTGACAATTTATTGACCATCACATGGTGCCGGCTATCCGTTATGATCGCACATATGTTTCTTTGTGTACGCGATTATAACAGTTCAATGAAGTATTACGTTATTATCGAGGTTGTTATAACGTAATACACCGTGTCCTGTTACTTTTTCTGCTTACGCGTTACGCTATTACGGTTTTATACATAATCGCTATTTTTTATTACAGCGTTTATACTTTAAGCGCTGAATTTACCCAGAGGGATTAAATTGTTTTCCCGATATATAGAGGAACAAATGCGGATTAAGTAATAATTTTCTCTGAATTTCTACATTAATGAAGTTGCAATTATTAATCATCATCAATCGATGCCAGTAATTTTTGAATTGATACGTTCAAGATTATATTCCTAGACGATGATATGAACAGATATCACAGATAATATATTATGCGTTTTCGACATAAGTATACGGTTTTGATAAGATGATAAAATAATTTATGTGTAAATATCGAAGAGCAGTATTGTATATCTTATCTTAGTAAAAAAAAAAAAAATACAAACGTTGCACAAATTGCTGGAAATGTGTTAATCGAATGCCATCAGTAATACAATCACTTGACTAAACTCATACGAATACATCGAAAAACTATGTATCATGGATATTTATAGTTTTTATATAATGAAGATAAGAGGAGAAAAAGAGAGGCAGTATGAATTTTTTTTTTATCTTGAACTATTTTTTCCGAATATAAACGAAATTATATATCATGAGAATAATTAAGTTTATTAGAACGTATTAAAATTCATTAATACATTAATATTCCTGCTATGGAAATCAAATTTGAATGTATGACATAATTAAATGTTAATTTGACGTTAATTTATTACTCTAATCCCGAATCCCTTGTCTCTATAAATTAGCACGAAATATTCAAGACAGAGATAATAATTCATAATATAATATTACGAGAAACTAGCCTCTTCGTTTCCTAGTTTCTTTTGTAGTGATATCATTTTCGATTATTTAAACTTTTTAAAGATAAAAATAAAATTGATGGGAGTTTAAATTCGTGATTAGAACAAATTAACTATTTTATTATATCACGAATGGAAAAATTAAATTAATATTTAATTGGATGTCATAAATTCGAATATTTTATAGTGGAAATATAAAGTTTAAAGTTAGAATGCATTAATGTAATCTACATATACATGTTCTAAAAATAATACGAGCTGCAATAATAAATAACATAAAATAACTTATAATATTTGCTATTGAAATGAATGCTATTGAAGAATCGTTTACATCGACACTTTTGATAATTTCCAATACTTTGCTTGAATCAATAAAATTATTAATTGCACTTTCATATTCATTGAACTATTATTATTTTCATCTGTTTTCAATATATATTTCTATAATTTGTAATAATTTATAACTTGCGATAATTTTCAAATGCAATAATACTGTAATATAAATAATTTTATGCATTTGAGGAAGAAAAAAAACCGTAATCTTTACGATGTGCTTAAGCGTGCATGACGCGTAAATATACATATACACGCATGTTCACGCGAATGCACATAAGTGAGAAACGTATGTTATGAGTCTAGATGAAGCCGTTTTTTGAGCTCAAACCATCCTATTAAGCGAATCGTATCGAATTATGGTGGAAGACTTACAAGTTCATATATCTTCTCTGATCTGTATATACATATTTGTAAACTTATGTAAATACGTTTACCATGTTAGTAAGAAGGTTAATCCGCGATTGTTTAGATACTTTATGTCAACGAACCGTGTCTCCTACAATGCAGTTTAAAATCATAATTTACAATTTTATATGATGTAATTAATTATATCCTTAATTATATTGCGATATAATTAATTATATCTTCTGATCATTATAATAAAAATTAGAATGCATTAATGTAATCTACATATACACGTTCTGAAAATTAAAATATCGCTATTTCTTATCGTATGCACTTATGTATTATACGAGCTGCAATAATAAATAACATAAAATGACGTATAATCTTTGCTATTGAAATGAATGCTATTGAAGAATTGTTTACATTGATACTTTTGATAATTTCCAATACTTTGCTTGAATCAATAAAATCATTAATTACATTTTCATATTCATTGCGCTATTATTTCCATCTGTCTTCACAATATGCATATTTATATAATTTTTATATTTTTATATTTTATATTATTAATTTATATATATTTATATAATTTGTAATAATTTATAACTTGCGATAATTTCCAAATGCAATAATACTTTTTCTCTCTTTTTCTCACTTTCTTCTTTTGATTTTTACTTCTATTAAATTAAATCTTATTTTGAAAAATATGTAATTAAACGATAAATTTAACTTTCCAATGAAGTTGAAATTATAACAAAACTTAGCTGCCAATAATAATGAAATTATTATCTGAACGATATCAAATTTATTTTACGTTAATTACTTTGTCATTATCTGTATTTTTCTTCATTTATTATTCGTATTATGCAAATATTGCATATTTCTTTATCTTTGCGCATACGAATAATATCTATAGCAATAATAACCATTTTTTTTTATCAAAAACCATATATTGTATTATTATATTAAAGTGTAGCATGTTGGATCGCATTACTTTAATGCATTCTATCTCGTCGCGGCTTAATATCATTGGTAAAAATACAGACATCTGTATGTGGCATATATGATATAACATATGGTGCGATATCTACTTATCACACGTATCGTTTTTTACTTAAATTGAAATAGTGCCAACGATCATTGAAACAATTCGGCTCGTGACATGGATACTGCACTCATAAAACTCGATCGATGATGAGTATATAATATCAGCTTTGTGTGACAGATATATTACTCTTCGTATATTTACGAAGAGAATTTAATTATGTCGCTCTTACTTAACAATATATGCCAATAAAAATCTTGTCTATTATAACTCGTGATCATTATAATTTTCACTTTTTATTCAACGATGTTAAAACGATATTGATTGATGTTATTGAGGGAGGTTTTCCATTGCGTAGTTTTGTCTCTCTGTTTCCGCGATATTTATTGACTCTGATAAAAGCTTCGACAAATAAAAAAATATTAGACGAATTAAAACGCTTTCTTATTAGGGAGAAATACTAAATCGAACGCTGTTTATACACGTTTGTACATTTAATGGCATTTCCGACAAATTTTGTCATATTTTGCAAACTAAAATGCAGCAGTTACAAACATCAAACGAAACTTAAAATTATATAGGTACGAGGTGCATATAAAACAAGTAATTTTATTTCAATAATTAAAATTTTATAATTTGCTGGCATTTTCATGTTGATTTTATCAATTTTGCAACTAACAAGAATAGGTAGTTTGTTATTCACCAGTGAACATCTCACGGTCTTCACCGTTGATTTAGACGCAAGTATAATAAAGGTCGCTTTAATTGAGAGCGATGACATAAATCGCGTTATTGATGCTTATGAGTCCATCCCCGTATCCTATTATCTCACACATGGATGATCATTTTACGTTTATCGCGATTCTGTTTGTCTATTCGTATACGCTTTAAGTTTCGTGGGTCAGTTTGTACACAGAGAATATTTTCTCTTTAAATTTACCCTGAAAATCATGGTAATCGTGAGACAATATGGGACGAATTTTATAAGAATTTCTCTGATTATATATAATCTAATATTTATCATAATAAAAAATATTAATATCTACCACAATAAATACATTCAATTAATTTTATTATGTACATATACATACACTAAAAAAATTTGTTTAATTGACAACCTTTCAACTAAATATTATTTCGTTAATTGAACATATAAAAATATTTAAATTTAATATAACATTAAATCTAACAAAACGTATATTTGCCTTAAAAACTAATATACAGATAGGTTAATTAACAAAATAGATATTTAGTTGAAAGGTTTAATCAAGTTAATAAATTTTTTTTCAGTGTAGTAAAATTGACTAAATAAATATAAAATGTATATTAATATTTTTTATTGTAAATATTAATCAGAGAAACTTTTATACAATTTTCCAATACCATATTGCCCCACTATTTACCATGATTTTCAGGGTAAATTCTAAGAGAAAATTGTGTCCGTGATATATGTATACATTGTGATGCTGCACGAAAATCGGGTTACTCTACTCTTTCGTTGGAACAATCGCCGAACTGTTGCTGAATAATGCATGTGTACACGCGCATCAAGCGATACCGATGCATTTAATGGCCGATTGAAACTTAATGAGGAGCCACGGAGGAAAATTTTCCGACAGTATATTTTATGGGGTCCAGAGAGAAAAATAAACTGTGCGCAATCGTTCTACCAAACTTATTGGGAATTCTGTGCGCGGCATTTATTTTATTTAACAACTTATCTGTATCCTTATATATAAGTTTTATTTCGCCTATACAATAGTTAAAATTGCGAATACTGAAAAAATTTTTAATTTCTCTTTCAAATAATTAAATTTGCAAAGTTTGAAGAAACTTTACATTTTTTTTGCTCCAAGATCACGCTTCCAATTTGAACGGTTTTTTTAAAATTAATATTTGCCTCGATATCTATTGCTTGAATAAAATTTTTTTGATTTAATATTTCTAGTCTCTAATTTATATATTTTAATGCTCATATATGAATTGTTACTTTTTAAAAATATATACACTCTGAGAATTACTGCTAACGTTATCGCATTGTATTACAAACATCTATCTTTCTTTCTACTATATCTTTCACAGAGCGGCATTATATGCATTCTAAAAGAGGATCATATACAATACATACCGGCTTATCTGTGGAAACGTGTATGCTGTCGTGCGACTAGCTAAATTGATAACGGAGCAAGTGGCACAATTCTGCGTTACACCGTTGGGAAATGTAAACACGGGTTATTCTGTGTAAATCTAATCTAATTACGACATATCCGAGGCGAATCGCACGCGTAGCATCATCGTTAGCAATTAGGTATTTCCATGCGAACTCGTTACGGGGAGTCTCGGATTTCATTCCAATCATAGACTGAAATTATTATATTTTCTCAGTTTGGCTCCATTTCGCGCAAAGGACGTGCGATGAGAGGATATTGATTACGTGGAATCGTAATATTGATTTTACGTTTCATATTATTTCACCTATGTATGTATAGGTATGAAGACCAAGTGCTTGTTTTACGGTAAAACTATATACGTCGACGAAGTAACGCACCCGTAAATCGCAATTTGCTTTTCTGTAATTATTCACGTCACGGTATATAATTTTATGTCGTATCTCGATGGCGTTTCGCCGTTGATTTTAAAAAATATGCCACGTTATTTTATCCTTTACCTCTGCATTCTACTTGATTCTTTTGTACATCGTGTGCGTGTATTTTTTTTTTTTTTTTTTTTTTTTTGATAATTACTTTCAGGATTTTTATCTCTTTCGGCCACTAATTCTTAAACGGTACGATATAAAAAAAAGTTAACTTTTATACTTGAAAATATATATACTGTGCTATGAAATTAAGTTAATAAATATTAATTTATAATATTTTTAGTTTGTATCTCTGATTACACGAAATATTTATGCATGGAAAGAATTTTCTCTTGGAATTTACTCTAAAAATCATGATAATTGTGGGACATTGTGGTATTGGAAGAATTTTATAAAAGTTTCTCTAATTCATATTTATTACAATTAAAATATTAATATATGTATGTATAATAAATTTTACTATGCAATCAATCGAACATATTTTATATCTTATCGTGGTAAATGGGTATTAATATTTTTTATTGTGATAAATATTAATGAAAGAAACTTTTATAAAATTTCTCCAATACCGCGTATCGTCGATTATCATGATTTTCAGGATATATTTTATTTATATAATTTAAAAAATATTTACGAATGTTTATTTATATTACGCGAATAATTTCATAATTATGTGATTTACATAATATATAATTTTTTAAGATAATATACACAAAGAGAATTTTCTCTTACAATTAGAATTTATTCTGAAAATCATGGTAATCGACAATATGGTATTGGAATAATTTTATAAGAGTTCCCCGATTAATATTTACCGCAATAAAAATATTAATATGTACATAATAAAATTAATCGAACATATATTTTGCATTTTATTGTGGTTACATTATATTGTCCCATGATTATCATGCTTTTCAGGGTAAATTCGAAGAGAGAATTCTCTCTGGGTATAAATTAAAAATCTATAGATATAACAAAAGGAAAGAAAAATTTCACGAATTATTGAATCATTTAAGGGAAAAATATGGCAAGCTTGAATGCTATTTTTAAAATACGAGCTGTTTCTAAATATGTATTTGTAACATCGTGTTTGTACCAGTCGCAGACTGCACTTTTCCTGTACGCGTGTGCCTAATGAATCACACCGATCATGTGATAGCGTGCACGTAACTACGCTCTTAGATTTATCGTCATTGACACAGCGCAATCATTGTTGAATTATAGTTTGCCTCGATATCGTGCTATTTTACTCGTATTTATCGTCGGATACGTTTGTATGATGTATTGTGTTGTTTTCTCATCGCGATCTCATCGCGCTCATCAATTTCCTACAATCGAGATATCATAAAAGCACGTGACAATGTAAATGTATACATATATAAGATGTTCTATTTTCCTACCATTAATTTTTCACGACAGATTTTTCAGTCGGATTAAAATATCATGATCTCGTGCGGCAAAAATGATTAATTAAATCTGCTGTTCTACAAAAGATTCGAAATAAATGACTTTTCTGGGTTCTCATTCGTTGCATAATATTAACATTTCATAGAATGTAATTGTGTTAAAGTTACATCGACAATTTTGAACGATTAATACAGGATTAGAGCTACTCGCTCTCCTCTTTTTAGATCATACTTTTATAATATACATAAATAATATTGCTGACACAGAAAAAAAAGATTTAATGAATAATAGCGAGCGCTAATGGACCACTCGTCTGCTCAATTAAAGCTTTTACTGCATAATTTTCGTGTTGCTGTATATCGCGCTCCTTAAATAAGGCGGCTCTTAGCAAAAGCATCGCATTTTATCGCAGCTAGCCGGTTCGATAAAACGCGCGATTTGTTCGATAAAGTGCCTTTTCAAGCACGCAAACATTTTTTTCTTCCAGATATCAAAGCTATTATTTTTTTTTCTTTTTTTGGGGAGAGGAATCTGTTGCGACTAATTGCTATCGCAATTAAGCAAGTTCAAATGAAATGATCTCACGATTCGACTGTGTGTTTAAACTGTTGAAATTTAATAATATATATACAAAGCGAGAGAGAAATGTATATAGCGATTATTATTTACACAAGATTATCGACGTCCTTTAACAACACATTGCACTAATTATTATTGCAGTTGTAATTGAGAGATAGAAATTGCAAAAAAATCATAATTGTCAATTTGCAAATTCATACAGTGCGCAATAATATCTTATATTAATGTAAATGAATCAAATTAGTGTCACTTCGCTCGTGACAGATATAATTTTATCGATGATGCTCGCTGCATAATATTCGGCATACATATAATAATAAATCATCATTGCGCGATTGTTGTATGCCGCGGCACGCTTGAAAATGCATATCGAATGTACATAATGCACAGGCTCTTCATTTACATATTCACCTATCATATACGGAGAAAAGTTACATGTAAAATGGTATGGCTTTGGAACAGTCTCTCAACGAAATGCACATAAATTCCGGGATGTCGTGCGCCATTTTGCGAAATGGATATCATTTACGTTATCACGATTGTACATTGTTTATTCAAACGGAAACTCATACTAAGCTATATAACGGTGTCGCGTTTTGTGTATGCTCTCTCCCGTTGCTCTCTTAAACTAATGACCGACGAGAGAAAAATATGCCGTTAAGAATTCTCCTCCTTAGTACCTATAAAATGTAATTACCTGTGAAATTAGGTCTTTCTCTTCGCTGACTATACAACTTGTATGCACGTACAATACCGTTTTTTTTTTTCATATACATATATATACTGACATATATCTTTATTACGTGCTTGTCTATATTCATTTACGGCGCATTCTATATTTAAAATTGAATATACATAGTCCTACGACATATACAATTTACATTTAAAATTTTATCGATACGTTTAATCATAGAGATCATCGAAAAATAGAAAAGTCGAAATATTGCATTTTTTACGAAACATTTTTTTTTATTATATTTTATCGGTCGAAAATCACGCGAAAGTTTTACGTGTCGTTTTACTTAATTAAAAGTAAAAAAAAAACACTGCATACTTTTGAAAAATTGCTCAACGTTTTTCTTTTATCTTATCTTTTATTTACGTTCTCCGAAAAAGAACGAATTTAGGCACTTATTTTTTTGTAATTTATTATTTTTACGAAGAATTATTAGAAAATCCTTCTATAAAAGATTCGAGAAAAAAATAACATTTCTATTTTTTTAGAATGTTCTTAATATAGAATTTTCTATATAAAAAAAATCTATATACTATCTATCTATATAACTGGGTTTCAAAAATAAATCTCGCTATACCTATTTTTCTTCTTTCACCTTTTGGATTAAAATCATTCTGTATTTTTTTTTATGCATCTTAAATTCAAGCATAGAGATAAATGATTTCTCTCAGTATTTTCCCAAGTTTCTCTTGTATCTTATTTTTGGATGGCAAATCGAGCTCGAAAAATAAGCTCATCTCTTCGTTCATTTTTTTTGATTAAGAATCCAATCTCAGGATTCTGTTCCGGTTCGGAATAGCAAGTCTTACAAATATTTTCGCGTGAATGTTGACTTCAGCTGCCTCCAGTCATCGTTCACAGCCAATCACAGAGTCGCCCACGTCCCGATCACGAAGTTTCATATCCGATGAAATCCACGACTCGGGGGCGCTTTCTAAAAATTCGCGATTCAAGATCCGCAGTTTGAGGCAAGTTTCCGATCCTCGTCCAGACCTTAAACATAGCCGTCGGCTTCTAATTTGAGGGCGGCCTCGTAGGAAGGCAAACCCTGATCGTCCCTCGGGACATCTTCTCGCTTGTTGATCCTATTAGCCTCCGATTCGCTGGGCAGGCTGCTAACCGGGGGCGAGATGATGCTACCGGGATCGTCGGACTCGTCTTTCTTGTCCGTAGGCGAGGGCAGTGCCCGAGGGTCGAAGATGAGGCTCTCGTAAGCCGGCGGTGGGCCCGAGGTCACGGGACACGCCGGAAGAGACGTGGGCACTCCTTCTTCCTGATGGGCCTGAGTCCCCGCCGATCTCTCGAGGCACTGCTGGAAAGAAACGGGATTGTTAGAGATGTCAAAGTGAAATGAGAATGAACGAGAAATACACTGTGAACAAATTGGTTAACTTGACTGAACCTTTCAGCTAAATTACTATTTTACAGTTAAAGAATTGCATGGCAGCGATCTGTTATAAATAAAAATGTCACATTTAAATATTTTATGTTTATTTTATGATTTATTTATACAAAAAATCCGCACAGATGTCAAAAGGATCCTCTTAATTTAAGAAAGAAATTTTCTAAAGAGAGAGAAATCTTTTTTAATTAGATATTCGTAACATGCAAGAATATAAATTTAATGAAATGTTTTTTATCAGTATATTATTTGAAATATTATTAATCGTGAGAACAAAAAACAATCTTATAAATGGATATTTGTTATTTATTGCATATAGTACTCTTCACAAGTTTGGAAACAATTTACATTTTACAGTTAAACAATCGCATGGCAGCGATCTGTCATAAATACAAATATTATTTAAATATTTTACGATTTAAGTCAAAAAAATGTTTTGTTAGATTTAATATGTTACATTTAATTCAAATATGTTTATATGTTCAATTTACAAAATAATATTTAGTTGAAGGGTTTAGTCAAGTTAACACATTTTTTTACAGTGTATAAATATTAAAATTTAAAACGTAAATATATCATATATAATTAAATAAATTATTCGCGTAATAATATATAAATGAACATTTATATATATATATATATTTTTTTTTTAAATTATTGACCAATTTTTAATCTTTATTTTTTCTAAATTTTTTTATAGTTCATATACATAGAGAGGATTTTCTCTTAGAATTTATTCTGAAAATCGTGCATTGTGGGACAATATAATATTGGAAGAATTTTATGAGTTTCTCTGATTAATATTTGCCACAATAAAAATATTAATATCTACCGCAATAAGATATAAAATATGTTCGATTAATTTTACCTATGTACATTGCGGTAGATTATTGTGATAGATATTTTTTATTGTGGTGAATATTATTCAGAGAAGCTCTTTTAAAATTTTTCCAATACCATATTGTCGATTATACTGATTTTCACGATAAATTCTAAGAGAAAATTCTCTCTTTGTGTATATTATCTAAAAAGTCATATCTTTTGTAAATAATATAATTAATAAATTAGCTGTGTAATAATATATAAATGAATATTCGTACATATATATATATTTTTTTAATTTCTTAAAATTATTGACAAATTTTTAATCTTTATTTTTTCTAATTTTTTTTGTAGCTCATACATAGAGACAATTTTCTCTTAGAATTTATTCTGAAAATCATGGTAATTGTGGGACAATATGGCATTGGAAGAATTTTATAAGAATTTCTTTGTGATTAATATTTACTACAATAAAAAATATTAATATCTACCACAATAAGATATACTCGTAAAATATGTTCGATTCATTTTATCTACATACATAGATTATTGTAATAGATATGAATATTTTTTATTGCGATAAATATTAATCAGAAAAGTTCTTATAAAATTCTTTTAATATCATATTGTCGATTACCATGTGATTTTCAGAATATAAATTCTAAGAGAAAATTCTCTCTGTGTTTATTATCTAAAAAAATCATAGGTATATTATGTAAATCATATATAATAATTAATAAATTATCCACGTAAGAATACAAATGAGCACTTGTATATATTTTTTTTCTTAATTATATTTTTTAATTATTGATCAATTTTTAATCTTTATATTTTTTTAATTTTTTAGTAGCTCTCTTATGTCACTACAACACATATTAATTGATATTATAATTTATTTCTAAGCAATGTTATGTATTTTATGTCTTGTTCTTTGTATTTTACATCTTTATATATAGATTTCATTGTGTCTGTGAACTTGAAGACTTCTTAAGATGAAGGTGCAAAGTATGCACATTGTCGCATTGCGGCGTACAATTCGAGCCGCTGTTCTCGCGGCGTGTTTTTACATGTAATGTGAGGGCGTGGTTTCTACGAGATATGCGAATTTTTATTTAATTGCGTTCGCAACCACAGAGAGGTGAGTGACTGTGAGAGGTTGCGTAAAAGGTCGGTATGTGAAAATATATAGCGACTCTCGCGGTGAACACGTCGAGTAGGTGGTATGATTTAAGAGTAGCTACATGTAACATTACTTAGAATAATAAAAATAATATTAATGAGTTATTATTAATATTGAGAGCCGATATATATTCTTATCTGATTACTCAGAATGTCCCAGACATAGTAAGTATTTTCGGAAGAGATGCTTCGGGGTAAATGTGGATAAAATTTGGAAAACGTCCAGCGGGACCTCATTATGGTGATTTTTAATACCGAAAATAGAAGGGTTCCCGTGAATCAAACGTCAGATATATGTATATACATATATATATATATATATATGCAACGATAACAAATCGCTACCTTGATGAATTTTGAATTGATTTTGTTCTAATTCTGAGCACAGACATATCGTGGAAATTTTTAAATTTCCATGACATATATATGCAAATAATACGTACAGTAATTAAAATAAAATATTAAAAGTACATTTGCACACAAAAATACCTAACAAAGCGCACACTGAAAAAAAATTGTTAACTTGACTAAATCTTTCAACTAAATTACTATTTTGTTAATTGAACTTATATTAGTATTTAAGTCAAATATATATGTTTTATTAGATTTAATATGTTATATTTAATTTAAATATTTTTATATGTTCAATTAACAAAATAATATTTAGTTGAAAGATTCAGTCAAGTTAACAATTTTTTTCACAGTGCATAAATTAATATATGTTTGGAATTATTTTTTTAGATATGTAATTTTTTAATTTCGACGTACGTTTAATAATACAGATTTTAATAAAAGATTTTTTCGTTGTATGTTCTCAAAAATTAATAAAATTTGATTTCCGCCGATTTATTTGTCAAGAAGCTCAGACATTAAAAATTGTAATTTCGAATTTGGGCAATATTTACGATAAAAATAATCTTTCGATCGAGATGACATGTGTCAATCACTCAAAGACTATGAAATAAAAAATCTCCATGCCATGTAAAAATACGTACAATAATAAAAATAAAATAAATGTTTTGATTTTGACATATGTATAAATAAATTTAATACAAATTTTAGTGAAAGATTTTTTCGGTATATATATCTTCTCAAAAATTAATGAAATTTTATTTCCACCGATTTTATTTGTCAAACAGCTCGACGTGAAAGATTTGCGCAATATTTACGATGAAAATAATGTTTCGATCGAGAAATTCTCGCTTACCATAGCATGTGTGTCCATGGTGAACACTTCTAGACTATGAATGTCTGGTTCGGCCCTCCAGTACTGCGAGTACTCTTGCGGTCGATGCTTCCGGACGTTCTTGTGACAGCAGTAGCATATGAGCACCACCATCATGATCACACCGCTGATCATGGCGCTAAAAGCGAACCAATATAGACGATGTTTAGACGGGTGCTTTTTGTGCAAAAAGGTGCCCGTATACGCCCGAGGGGAAAAAAATAACGAGGCTGCTACGCTATAAAAGGACAGGTGACTGGTGAAAAAGTGAGCGTGCGATTTTTCCCGAAGGGATCGGAATTTTTTAAACACGATTAGATGTAAAACGGTCACTTTTAACACCTGCTACATTTTGACGAATAACTTTCTGTAGCGATTGAGAATGAAAAAATAAGACTCTGTATTGCGCAAAAATATCTTGAGCACGTTCTTGTACTTTAACAGATGTTAATTTACGGGATTAACAACTAAGGAATTTTTTAAAAGATTCATTGAAATTTAAAAGAACAACAGGTGTTAATTTGAGAGACAACAGGATAACAGAACAATTATTGTATCAACTATAATCTGTCTTGACTTTAAGAGTTTTATTACGACAAATAATTTAAAAATCAAATAACTAGCTCTTTTTCTTTCTTTCACTCTCGATATATATATCATGCATAACGCATACTTATAACTACATGTAATTAACAGTTATTTGTACTGAAGTCTCTTATCTCAAATTGTTAAAGCAAGCTGTGATAAAAATTTATTACCCGAGATTTAACGACGTGTTTATTTCCTCTGTACTTCTATAATTCTATATACTATAATAGAAGTAGTAGAACTTTTTCCAACTGTTTAATTCAACTCTGCTTTGCAAAACATTATTAACATTTCGCAAAATGTACATAAAATCAGGAAGAAAAATTTTAAATATTTTAATGAAGATTTTATACAATGATTATATGTTTAAAAAATGTTCTAGAAAAAATATTAGTAATTTAGTAATATCTTTACTAGATTTATTTATTTATATTCATATGAAATATCACATGTAAAATATTTCACATTGATATAAATAAGTAATAAAAAATTTGTTGAGAAGTTAAATATCGGCGCTTTTTAATTTATTTCTAACGTATTTATTGAATCTGTTATCCTTCGCGGAATAATTCATCGAATAATAATTACTGGCTATTTAGGCATGCAATGATAATTTAATATACACGGAGAGAATTTTTCGTTAAAAATTTACCTAAAATTATCATGAACGATTAAGCTGAATTGAAAATATTATGTTGCATTGTAAAATTTATATAAAATATTTTATATGTTTATTATTTTTTCAGCATCTGGTCTATTTAAAACATTTTAAAAAATCACAAGTTTTTCATATATTTAAAAATTATTGAAATTTTACTACATATATATTTTAATAAAATTAATCAAATATATCTATTACGGTAGATATTAATATTCATTTATCGCGATAAAAATATTAATTAGAAAAACTATTATAAAATTCTTTCAGTATCATATTGTTCCATGATTACCATGAATTTCAGGATAAATTCTAAGAGAAAATTTTCTCTGTGTATGGATTACAGTATACGCCAAAGGATTGAATCACAGTTGAAAAATTTCTGTTAAATTTAACAGATATTACATGTCTCAAACGGTCCACAGGAATTTTTGTGTTAATTTAACATAATATGGATATTTTAAATGAAGACACAAATACTGTGTTAATATTTTAACGTAAAATACATTTATTTTGTGCAAAACTTCAAGTAATTTAAAACATATTTTATGTAAAATTAACATAGTTTTAATGTAAAAATTAACTAAAAATATGTTACTTTTAGATTTTATCATTTCCAATTTTATTTAACTTATAAAATAAAAAATCAACATTTTATTCTGCAAATTTTAACATATAAATCTTGTCACTAATAAAACAGTATATACATATTTATTGTGAAAAATTGAAAATGGATGCACATTGTTATTTTTACATCTTTTTCAGTTGTTTTAATAGTTTAAAATTCAAGTTCAATTAACACAAAAATTTTCACGGGGACCGATTTTAACAAGAAAACAAATTTTTCCACACTGAAAAAAAATGTGTCAACTTGACTAAACCTTTCAACTAAATATTATTTTGTTAATTGAATCTATAAAAAATATTTCAATAAAATATAACATATTAAATTGAACAAAACATATATTTGACTTAAATACATATATACTAGATTTATTTATTTATATTTATATGACATATCACATGTAAAATATTTCACATTGATATAAATAATAAAAAATTTGTTGAGAAGTTAAATATCGGCGCTTTTTAATTTATTTCTAATGCATTTATTGAATTCTAATGTATATATGTTGATTTAACAAAATAGTAATTTAGTTTTAATCTACAAATAAAAAAGGAATAAGAGCTAAATAATTTCTATACTAGAATTATATTTGTGAAAAGATTTATAACATAAATTATTAAACCACGTCACAATATAACATCTTACTCGATTTAACTGTAAGTCTATTTTCATTAATTTACTTATCTTCAATGTTAATTTTTCGTATACATGATTTTATAAACATATTAACAATGGCTGTTATTGAGATTCGCAACCGACCTCCTAACAGAACAATTAGCGAGAAATTTGTTTCGCGACAATTACATATAATGACGTTGCGAGGAATAGAATATATACTAAAAATGCTCTTGCTTTATAAATGCGTTGATCTCGGGTGTTAGCATATAACTTGACTCCGTATATTTTTATTATAATGACATTGATGAATAATTTATTTTTTGCGCTGACGAAGGTTGAAAAAGACAACCGAAACGTACGACGAATCGAATTTACTTCTGTATAATATTTAATAATTTATATTATAAATCTTTTCACAAATATAATTCTAGTATAGAAATTATTTAGCTCTTATTGCTTTTTTATTTGTAAATTAAAATTTTCTAAAGAGCTGTTACAAATTATAGTAATTTAGTTGAAAGGTTGAGTCAAGTCGACACATTTTTTTTTCAGTCTACTGTGAAAGATTGGGACTGATTGTGAGGAAGAAAATCGATTGATCGAAGAGGTCCATCTTCGCGTTCGGAAGTGTTTAATGTGTTTTGCTCTTCGAACCGTCCTAGCCATCTTTGGCATCGGCTGGCGCGATTGTTACTCACCAACCAAGAAGAATGTTAACGTTGCCGTGCAGATCCGCATCGAAGCGACCGCTTTTGCTGGTCGACGACGAGCCGTTGGAATCCGGCACGGCGTTATTATTCGCATCCCCATAAATGTTGCTGCCGTTATGAGAGGCATGGGCCTTTTGCATCGCGGCCATCACCGCTATCTTCTGCATTTTATCCCGTCCTTTATCGTCGATCCGATAAGCACGATCCTAATCCGCGTCTCTTCCCGTTCCTCGCAAATAACATCGAATAGCTGGCTAATTAGCGTCGCTGAAATTAATTATCCTCTTCCTCCTCTTTCTAGAGCTGCGTAATTCTCTTTCCGCTTCGTTAAGCAGAAAGAGATCTCGATCGAGATTGATATTATATAATAATATGCCTCGCGTGTGTGCTGATTTTTATCAGTCGCGATAGTCTTCAAGATCGAGAGCAAGGTAATCGCGATTTCTACTTCGAGATCGCTGATTGTCTCGAGAAGAGTCTATTGTTTCCGGAAACTCCTCTCGTTGAAAAAATCTGCCGGATGCATCCCTTTAGCCTCCCCCCGAGCACGATCGATTTTGCATTACGATCGACTAGATCGCTCGGGGGGATCTTTGCGGCCGAATTGGACCTCCGATCTGAAACATTATTTTTTTCTCATTTTTTTACATCATTTTTATCCTTGAATCATTCTTGCATAATTATTGCTTTTATATTTCGAATTGTTTCATTTTTTTTATTGCGTATACTGAAAAAATTATTAACTTGACTAAACCTTTTAACTAAATTTGTACTATTTTGTTAATTGAATATAAATTAGTATTTAAGTCAAATATATACACGTTTTCTTACATTTTGATATATTTTATTTAAATTTTTATACGTTTAGTTAACAAAATATTATTTTGAACGGTTTAGTCAAGTTAATTTTTTTTTACAAAATAAGAATGCATAATTTTTTTAATCATAATATGCACATAATATTTTTAATTTAAATCAATTTTTAATTTTAACTTTTTAAAGGAAGAATAGAGAAAAATCACACATTCTGTTTCAGTTTTAGGATAAAAGCATGTTTTAAATTCTATTATATTACCATTAATTGTTCTAAATTCTAATTTATTTATTCGAAGTCGATATAATTCATATATTCTATTGTATATTATTGAATACCAATGTGATAATGAATGACAAATCTTTAAAGTTAACAGATAAACAGCAACAATTAAAAACGGTCCTCGTTAAAATTTTTGTGTTAAATATTTAACACATTCAGGTGTTAATTTAACATATAGCTGTTGTGTTAATTGAACTTGAATGTTAAATTATTAAAACAACTGTGTGAAAAAAGATGTAAAAATAACACAATGTGCATCTATTTTCAATTTTACACAATTTACAACAAAAAATGTTGATTTTTTATTTTATAATGTGAGGATGATAAAATCTAAAATTAACATATTTTTAATTTTTACATTAAAACTAACTGTTAATTTTACACAAAATTTATTTCAAATTACTTGAAGTTTTGCATTAATTATTTTGTGTTAAAATATTAACACAATATTTGTACCTCTATTTAACATATCTATATTGTGTTAAATTAATACAAAAATTTCTGTGGATCGTTTGAGACATTATGTGATATCTGTTAAATTTAATACAAATATTTCAACTGCGTTCGGTTCGAAATCGTGCATAGAAAAAAATGACTAAATTAATATATATTTAGTCCATACTGCCAAATGAATCATTTATTTGAAACAAATAAATATTTATTTGTTTTGAAAAGAATTTTCTTATATTAAATAAATATTTTTCATGTTAAATAAACATTATTCAGATAAACGATTCATTTGACAGTATTGAAATAAATACTGATTCGAATTAAATAAATTTTGTTTTCAATGTGCCGATTTGAACGTTCTTTAAAATCTCCGAGTCCCGTACTATTACTAGTTTAAACGGAGATACATTTTACGACTTGCTTTTGTCGAGGCGGAAAAAAAAATTCCCTCGGATCGGACGTCGCGCATCACTTTGCGTCCTGTCGCGACAATGCGATTCTGCGCATCCCGTCCTTTTACGGAGTCGAGTCGCGACGCGATTCACGCGGAATTTCAATGCTCCAAATTGAATTCCTCATTGTACTCACGTGTAGTATGAAGAGGAACTCCCCCGCGATCGCACGACTTTATGGATTTCCGGTGGCAGGTTTACTCGCGCGTGAGACGCGCACGTCATCGTTTCTCCGACACGTTGAATTTGGGCCGATAGCCGCCTTGTTCTCTGTCAGAACTCGTCTACAGTTTCCTTATCACGATCTGTAAATAAACGATTTCTCGAGTTTTTCTTGTTTGCCGAAGTGAAAGGCGACACTCGTATCGAATTTCCGATATCCATTAAAAGAAAAATATATATTTTACTTAGAACACACCTAATCACAGAAAACATTGTGTATTCTATCTCAAATATTAGGTATTAATATACCGAAATTAATGTATATTTTATATTAAATTATATTTTATATTTTATCTAATTTATTTTATGAATTAAATAAAATATAATTAGAGATATATATATTTTAAATTTTTAATCCAATCATTAATTTCGACGTGAATTTTCACCGTCATTTTCTGTTTCGCAAAACAGCAAGTGTTTACTTGTAAGAATTTCAATTTCGTTGAATAAACTTTGCAAATTTCAGAGCACGCACGTTAACGAGGTAGTTTCCCATCTCATGAAAATATATATCGAAATTGATGAAATAACGTGCATAATATCGATATTTTGCGCTGCCGTTTATATTTGTTTATCTTGCGACGATGATTGAAAAAAAGTAAATATCGGAGTGTCTCCGAGAGAGATGATATTTCCCCGGGAATCCTTCCATATTCTCAGATAGCGATCGATACTCATTTTGAGCCCGTCTGACATGATAGTTAATTTCAAGGATAATCTACTTGGTGTTAATTTATTAGACCGCGGCTAAGAGTCAATATTTTACGCGATTATGCGCACGCAGAGAGATCAAGGAAAAGAAAATGTTAAACTTTAAACTTTAGCCGAGAAACTTTCAATAAGATTCTCTTCTTTAAACAAATTTCGAACCTTTAATTTATTCTGCGGTAAATGTATAATGTATGTATATATTTAATAATGTAATTACAATATTATTAACATATACATTATTCTATTATGTCAATTAATATATAATGCTAGTAAATTAAAATTGTAAATTTAAGACTTAATTTGAGATCTTTGTTAGTTTCTCACTTTTAGTGAAGCTTGAAATTTATCTTAAAATCGGTGAATTCGACTTGGGTTTTTTCTTTTTTCAAGACAACACATTGTGATGCAAATTTTTCCTTTTTTTTTATTTATTTATGAAAGGCAAAACTCTCTGTATAGAAACGACTAGAAAACTTGCCTTTGACCGCGCCTTTACTTTGCGCTACTTTGATACACTTTTTCTTTTCTCTTCTTAGCGGTATAGTATCCGCATTTCTGTCTGATGCATTAATGAAGTTGCAACCGGATGCGATAAATACGCGATAAAACTATATAGGAATATTCATCTTCTTGCGTGTATCCATAAAAAATTCAATTACGATTTGTATTCATTAATATCTATAATAATAATTATTTAAGTCGCATATTTATTTTTTTTAATTAAAATTATATCTGCGAGACGAAAACAATCCTTATTAAATATTAATGCATTAAAAACATTAAAGTTAAAAAATGACAATTGAAATAATTAATTAATACACACGATGCAATTTAAATTTAATTTTATTATTTATTACACCGAAAAAAATTTGTTAACTTAAACCTTCCAACTAAATATTTTGTTAATTGAACATATAAACATATTTAAATTAAATATAGCATATTAAATGTAACAAATATTTGACTTCAAATACTGATATATTTGTTTAAAATATTAATATATGTTTAATTAACAAAACAGTAATTTAGTCGAAAGCTTTAGTCAAGTTAACAAATATTGCAACCATTTTTGTTTGATATAAAGTTGTAAATGTTTATATATAATATTATGTCAGATTATTACATTTTTAATTACGTAATCGAAAGTCAATCTATCGGTAAAGAAACGAAGCTTCATCATTTGTTGCAAGTTTTTTTTTTAAATCGATAATGAGTATAGTTTATACGCTGTTGTACGATGACATCATGTGTCCCTTTGTGTGACGAACTAATCGATAACTGCGATTAAACTTATGCCTCTAGTCGTTGCAGAGAGAGCATAGATAAAAGACGGTATAACTCGTAGAATCATTTCTAGTTCGTGCTGAATTTTAAGCAATTCTTGTAGCCGGGTCTAGATCGATACTGAAAATAGTGCGCATGAAACCGCACGAAAACCCATATATATCCGAGAGACGAAATCACTGCTCGAAATTGTACTTTCCGGACTTCATACGATAATGGGAATGTATGTCGTTTGTTGCAGATTCGCGCAAATGAAGGACATTAGATGAGGAAGTTTGCGAGACCGCTCGAATTGCAGGTAAGTCGATCATGCAAAATTCTATTAACAAAACGAATGTTATGTAATTTATCTTGAATTGTATTTAATTAAAAAAATGTACTGATATAATTGCTTCATAAAATGGAGCGAGCATAAAACTTTGCTCCACTAATTCGCAACACAAGATTTTTCACAAGATCCAATTGAACGAAAGAAATGAAAGAAATTTGATTTCTGTTTTCTATTAATGATGAAAATATAAAAAAGAGATACAATACGTCTGTTATATAACGTTTGTTATATAACTCAATACTTTATTAGATTGAATTATTTTTTTATTATATTATTAAATTATTTTATTTAGTAATTTCGTTATTTGTTCTTCATTATTTTGTTGTCGGCAATATAGATATTAAAAAAATCAATTGACAAAGTCAATGTATATGTGTGATATACATATTATTAAAATTGCATATTATAACTTTTAAACATGCGTACTTTGATGAATCTCGGAAAATTATCTATCATTATATAATTAATATTTCGATAAATATCTGTCTATTCGTTCTTATTTAATCGAGAGGAAATTTTCCATTTGATCGCGCTATATATTTTTGCCTGGAGCGAAACTAATTGACATCTCATTAAAACAGCATTCAATAGATACAATTACGTTTAATATTAGCAATATTGTTCAACGTATCGACCTAATCAACTGTTATGGCAAATTATCTTCTGCCTCATTCGAATCTGGAGTTATACCGACTATCCAGCTGCGCATTTAATTTAACCTAATCAACCACCCATGCACCTGCTTGATTATCTGAGGAGGCCACAATGTCACGCGATATTTGACCCGACATTAATTTTATTTATATTCTTCGCAATTGTATGTAGCGGTTTTTTTATTTAAAAATAATATGACGCTTGCATAGATATTTAATCATCGTTCATCTGAAAAAAATTGATTTTTCCCGAGACATATTCAACTGTCCATTTAACTCTCATACAACACAAAATAGGTATTACGAATGTTTTCAAAAAATATTTTTAAATATTGCATAAAAACATTTTAAAATGGTTTTAGGAATATTTTAAAATGATTTAAAAGTTTTTTGTGATTACATTTTTTAGAATATTTTAAAAAACTTTTAAAAATATTTCTAAAAATGTTCTTATCGATAATATCAGATTTTCTTAAATATTTGATACATATTTTTGAATATTAGTTTAAATCTATATTCAAAAATATTTCAACGTGAAAAAGCGGATTTCTATGTCCGATAGAAACATATTAAATATTTTTAAAAGATTTTAAAAATATTTCTAAAAGATTTTAAAAATATTTTGTACTGTATGGACTGTCCACGAAAAATATCAGATTTACATTTCTGACATTTAACTTATCTACTCGATTATTTTTACGCAGCATAATTATTATTGAATGAAAATAATGAATATTTTATGGTAGACTGTTAGTGATAGTTTTGGATATCTTTTCCTCTCTCCTCCGCATATTTGTAGAAGCTATTTATAAGTATAAATTCTTTAATTTCCTTTACTTTCTAATTCATGAAGTGTCGTATATTCGAACGCTTCAATCGGGCTTTCTTGTTAATCGACGGCCTTGGCTCACATTAGCTATACTTGAGCTGGGCAGTGCGATATTCTCTCACGGCACATTTATCATGTATGTGTACATGCATGCATTTGTCGATTAGATCTTTTAAAAGGATTTTTTTATTTTGGTTATTACTCAAAGTCCTCGAAATTTTTCGATACGGATCGCAGAAACGTCGATGATTTGCATATCGAATTTTTTTATTATTTGCGATATTAATACAAATGGAAAATTGCTCTCGATTATTTTTCGCTTATTAATTAGGCACTCTCAATTATGGTATTAATTCTCCTTTACATATATATATAGAATAATTTGTGTAATTAAATCTATAAAATAATATGCATTATTATGTAACAATATATATGTATTATTATAATGTTGTAAATGGAATGTATTATTATAATTATGTTGTAAAATGTTATAAGAGATAGTTGTTTCTTGAGTATTGAAGTATTTGCCGAGAATTTGTATTAATCGTGGAAGGTTCGTAACGCATCCGTGCTTCTGATCCACTTCTTCAAGTCGAACTACTCTCTAGTGTGTTCGACAACCAAAACAAATTCTCAATAACATCCTGAGAATCCTTCGTTGATATTGATTTGAATCTTTATAAGTACTTGAAAAATAATCGTCTTCGTAGCATTCATAGCATTCATAGCATTCGCACAATATTACGTTTTATACACATTATAAAATAAGGGGAAAGACTAGAAAATAGTTTTACAATTTTTTTTAAATGAATCACGAAATATTAATTAAATTCCGAACTATTACTGTATATTTAATTTGTATCCATTTCACAAAGCCGTGAGAATTTACAGAACACGGGTTTAAATTAAATTTAAACGTTGCCTTAGTTGAATTGATTGTGAGAAAAATGCTTAATTATTTAAAAAATTTGTGTTAAATTTAACAGGTATCACATGTCCCAAACGGTCCACAGAAATTTTTGTGTTAATTTAACATAATATAGATGTTTGATGGATGTTAAATGGATGTTAAATGATTATATGGATATTAAATGGAGATACAAATATTATGTTAATATTTTAACACAAAATAAATAGAAAACTTCAAGTAATTTAAAATAAATTTTGTGTAAAATTAACAGTTAAGTTTAATATAAAAATTAACAAAAAATATGTTAATTTTAGATTTTATCATTCCCACTTATATTGCAAAATAAAAAATCAACATTTTTTTAACAGATAAATCTTGTCACTAATAAAAGAAAATATATTTATTGTGTAAAATTACAAATTGATGCACATTGTGTCATTTTTACATCTTTTTTCAGTTGTTTTAATAATTTAACATTTAAATTCAATTAACACAACAGCAATGCGTTAAATTAACACATAAATGTTAAATATTTAACATAAAAATTTTCACGGGGATCGTTTCTAACAAGAAAACACAAATCGTTCTACTGTATGCGTGCTTATATTTAATATGGCTTTTCGGAAAGAACCATTAGTGACACCAAAATCGGTCACCATGACAAAGTGTCCCCTTTTAAACGAAATCCATCTTATCTTATGGGCCACTTCCTTTTGGTAATGACCCAGCGACATTTAGCCGCATTAAAGCCATAGCTATACAAGCTCTTTCTGTATGCGCATGTATGTGTGAATGTGTATATGTATGTCATTACTTTCGCAACTTTTCCGAAGGTCAGCGGAACTCTCGAATTATTCACAGGATTCTTCCTGGTGCATCGCAAATTCATGTATATCAAGACTTTTTCGAGCACATTCGTCTCCAATTTTGTCAAATTTCTTTCGGTGTATTTTCGTATTTGTCGAAAATTCATTTTTTATTCATATCGATGTGATAGTTACTGTCATCGTTGTATTGTAAACTTTTATAACACGTTTATATTATCGAGGTACTATAATAGTAGAATCGATGTCGGCTAAAATATGTAGAACACTTCAGGTATTATGTATGCAATGTTAGTGTTGCGATCCCTAAACATTCTTTATATAATCAGGATGACAATTCAGAAAAGAGGATCGCACTTTTATCAAAATTAAATAATTTTTTAATATACATAATATATAGATACTGTTTGACGTTGACATCGCAGTTTTTAATATTTAATTATTTTAATGGACTTCTAGTACTTTTAAACTTAACACACTTTTAATCAATGGGATTTTTGATTATTTTTTTAATGCAATTTTTCTAATTTACCCTATTTAGTAATTAATGTAATGAAAACCACATAGATATATTTCTTCATCTTACATGAGCTCTTTAATTAGTGTACTAATTATTGTTATCAAAGCGTATCTCGACGGTATAAATAGCATGAGTTATATTAAAAATTATATATCTATTACAAAAAATATTAATTACATATACACATATATTTTCTACACGCGTATCTGTCTATATATAAAATTGCTGTTTTTAAAGTGCTCAATTTATAAATTTCTTAAAAGCTCACAAAAAGTTTTACGAGAAGGAAACTCGATGTAGTAGTTAAGAAAAGCTGTCGTCACAATCATTGGTTTTGCACGACGAGTTCTCTAAATTGTCTTTTGTGACTTTCGTGAAAAAGTTTCATTAATTCGTTCGATTTTACAAAAATTAGACTTTGTTGAGAAGGGCATATCTCGAAAGTTTTTCCCTTAATTTTTTACATATATATATATATATATATATATATGCACAAAGAGAATTTTTTTTTTAGAATTTACCCTGAAAATCATAGTAAGTGAAGAATATTTAAAAATCAAAGACGAGTTGACTAAGTTTTTTCTTGAATAATTGGAACAAAATTAATTTTATAAATTCTTCACAGAAAGTTAGATCAACTTTAAAAGGATAAATTTAACATTGCATTCCTCAATTAACAAAATGCCTTGTTAATTTTATTGGCAAGTAAATGAACTAAGAAACATATTTATTTTGTTAACTTTACCTACTAGATAAATTAACAATTTTATTCTGTTATCTCGATAATATTTTCTCTGTACGAGTTGAAAAAATGCATTTGTTATAAAAAGATTAAGACAAAGATTAAGAAATATAAAATATTAAAGAGATTATTTTTTTGACAGAGAGCAACCTTTCATGAGAAATGTCTAAATAAATTATTGTATAGCTAGCAATATTGTCCCATGATTTTCAGGATAAATTCTAAGAAAAAATTCTCTCCGTGTACTTTTAAGACACATCACGAGTCTCCCCTGATTTAGACGAAATACTTAAATTTTTCTACGGAGCTCTCGATAGATTCGAGATTTGTCAGTTGTTATTCATCTCTTAAGAAATAAGGGTGAGATGTATAAATAAATGAGAACCTGCAGGTAACTACAGGGAAGCATATAGATGTATGCTCTATCTGCGGTTCGCTAATTGGAGTTGTCATATAATGTCACAGCACTCCAATTAGTTTCTCCAGACATGATACGTTATACGTAACGAAAATTATGCATGCTAGTGTTAACTCGCATATTGTACGTAAATTTGGCTCCTTAACACGTCACCGATACATTCGATTAGCGAAATCAACATCAGCATATTTTATTCGAAATATATAAGATGTCCCAGAACTGGCGGAAAAGTTTTTAATGGCAGATTCCTGACGATTTTTCCTCAGCGAAAATGTCGAGACACCAATAATTTTTGAATTATAAGCAGTTGAAAATAAAGGTTTTTTTGGAAACTAAGCCATGTGGGAACAAAATATTAACAGAACTACATTTATCAGTTAATTTTAGGTAAAGTTTGCTGTAATAGAATTTTAACAAAAATTGGAAACATGCTAAAAATGATGGTCTTTCTCAACATTTTTACTAAGGAAAAATCGTCTCCAAATACCAGGAATCTGCCATTAAAAACTTTTCCGTCAGTTCTGGGACACCCTGTATAGAAAGGTTACACACCTTGACTGCTCGATTAATTCAGTGAAATTCAATGTCCAACAAAGTCTCACACAAAACACATTTATTTACGTAGAAAATTTAAAAGACACGAGTCTGTTGTAATTTTCATGTATGAAAACAAAAAATCCCATTCTACTCTGCGCTATTTTTAATGCAATATTCATGGCTGCCCTATAATTGCTTCGTCGCTTCTAATTAGATGTTATTAAAGCGATTAGTTAAAAAATAGATCAGATTACCTTGAATTAATGTAGTACGAAGACTTTATATGAGCTAAATCTTATCACCGTGTAATATATCATACCTGTATTTCTAATCATGACACTCAGGTGTTTCAAATAGACTTACCAACTAAATCAAATTATAATTTCTAATTTCAAACATGATAATATCTCATTGTTAGTATGACGTTAACAAATGTTCCCTTTTCTAGACTCGGATAAAATGGATTATATATAGATTAAATATAAATTAAACAAAATTAAATTCTCTTTTTCGAAAATTACAACGCAAACGAAACCATTATTACGTATCATCGTGCATTTTAACAGCATGTTATCAGAAGGTATTTTTTTATTTTAAATTCAATATTTCATTAATTTATCTATTAGATAAGCGAAATTAAATCTTCAGGGTACGAAGAGCATGCTGTATAATAAATAAAATTATCGTTATCGCGATGTTTTATAGCGCCTCCACGTATCTTCCGAGCAACATTTGTCTCCCTTACAATTAGTTAGGCAAAAATGAAATTTTCGCGAGCAAAAACAGTTGATCAATTTGTGTTAAATTTAACAAATATCTCACATGTCTCAAACGGTCTACAGAAATATTTGTGTTAATTTAACATAATATGATAAATAGGGACACAAATACTATGTTAATATTTTAACACCAAATAAATGCAAAACTTCAAGTAATTTAAAATAAATTTTGTGTAAAATTAACATAATGTTAATGTAAAAATTAACTAAAAATATGTTAATTTTAAATGTGATCATCCCCACTTATATATCATAAAATAAAAAATCAACATTTCTCCCGTAAATTTTAACAGATAAATCTTGTCACTAATAAAACAGAACATATTCATTGTGTAAAATTAAAAATAGATGCATGTCGTGTTATTTTTTCAGTTGTTTTAATGATTTAACATTTAAATTCAGTTAACACAACAGCAATTAGCACATGAACATATTAGATATTTAACACAGCATTTCCACGGGGAGCGTTTTTAACAAGAAAACACAAATTTTCCTACTGTGTCTCTCTTAGTTAGGCAAAAATGAAATTTTCGCGAGCAAAAAAAGACGATGCAAATGCAATCGCACTTTTAAATAAACTTGGACATCAAACGTACTACGTGATTGCGTGCGTGTATCGATTAAAGGACGGCACGTGACATATGTGTACGTCGTATATATATAGTCTATAGTATATATAGTGTTCTATATATATAGAACTATACGTGGGCGCCTTCGCTGATGCTGTGGTTGTGGGTGGGTTTGCCCTCGGTCACGCAAAACCACGTCGGCCTTTTTTTCCGTTTTGTATCGAACGCCTCGCTTCAGTTCGACGCTCACGATTCGCGACTCGAGCGAAGTTAATCTTTCCCAAGATAATGCTCTCGTAAAAATTCGGGGTGATCGAAAAGAGCTATAAATAACGATTATAGCGATTAAGGATTTTATTGTCGGATAAACAGTCGTCGCTGTGTGTTGCAATGTGATCGAAAAACTTGTGAGTCGATAACATGTTGAATGGAAAATAATTATTGACTAAATATAATCGCTGAATCACTGAACAACTCTGAGCTTATTCGCTTTTTAAGATTTGATAAAGGATAAAATATCTCATGTGTATTATTGAATTTTTATTTAAAGCAAATCTTAATCATTTTCCAGCTTTTTCGTCTATATATATGACAAAATATTATTGATCGCTCTTATTTTTGCGAAAAGTAAAAATGCAAAAAATAAGATGTAAAGTCGTTTGAGTCGCAAATATGGGAATTTAATATTGTTAATAATTTTTGACTTTTTTTATGGAATTACTAGCCTCGAAAAAATATTACAGTTTTTAATTTGAACTATAATTCATAATAGCTTATAATAACAGTAAAAACGAGCCAAGAAAATATTATACGCTTGTTTAAATGACCTAGTATGTCACTGCTGCAAGACTTTCGATTAAACTAATGAAAGTGCTTAATTGATTTTATATAGAGTGACTTATGTCTTTTATGTCATATGATTACTATCTTAAATTTTTAGTACCTAATTAGTTTAGTGGAAATTAATTTAATAAACATATATATTCATTAAAATAATGATCTGAGGATCAATATTAAATTAATGATATTTATGTTTGATCTTTTTTTTGTTTAATTTTATTCTTTTGTCGTTTAATTTGTTTTTAATTTCGTATCTCATATCTTCCTATATGTTTATGTCTTATTTTGTAACATTAAATTTATATACATATATTTTTTTATTAAAATGATCAAAAAATAGCTAAACCATTGTTTTATGTTTGTTTTAGCCACATTATTGATTGCTCTATCAAAAAAAATAATCTAATATTTTATCTTATATTTCTTAATCTTTGTCTTATAACGAACGAATTTTGTTTCAACTTGTACAGAGAAAATATTATCGAGATGACAGATTGAAATTGATAATTTATTTAGTAAATAAATTTAAAGTAAAGTTAACAAAATAAATATGTTTCTTAGTTCATTTACTTGCCAATAAAATAAACAAGACGTTTTTTTAATTTTATTGAAGAATGCAATGTTAAATTTATCTTATCTCTTTAGAGTTTTTAAAAGTTGATCTAATTTTCTTCCAATTATTAAAAAGAAAAATTTAATTAACTCGTCTCTGTTTTTTAAATATATATAATTACAATTCTCAATTTGTAAATATGATCGAAACGAATGATATCTTCCGATCGCCGAAGATAATTCGCAATCAGTCTGCCATCGTTATTGCTAGAAGGATGTTTTTCAGTAATTAAAGCATCCGACGTATGAAATATCGTGCTAATTATACTTTCGCATATGCTGTTACGACATCGCGGGTCGTAAATAAGTATACCCACATTTCTAAGGATTCGATAGTACTTATAACGGCTCTTGGATGAATTTCCTAGCACGCGCGCGATAGTGAGAATTAATACCGTCTAACAGCTTGTCATGATCATCACGAATGTCATGAGATTTAATGCCATGGCGAGACGACTTCTTGGCAAGATGACTTGCTACAAAGACGACGTGCGCCAGCATATCATTTTATAATCCAACGATTGCGATGGGACGAGAGAGTGACGTCGTCAACCGTATACCGGTATTACACGTTGCTTCTCTGAGGAGCACGAAGAATAATTTAAGATCCTCCGAAGAGAACGCGGAGATGTATGTGACGTTTGCGCATACAGGTGCTGACGACCATCCCTATGCGATGTCACGTTCGCCTAGTGGCTGTATAAATATTTCACGATATATATATATATATATATATATATATATATATATTTATATTTGTTGTCGATGTGACAGGGAGGATAAAGTACGCAAACTTTTTGAAGAGTATACTTGGCGAAAATTTCGATTATTTTATGATTAAGGAGTAATGCCACTTTAGCGAAAAAACAGCCTAATATTGACAATTTTTGGAAAATATATACTGAATGGAAAATCTGTTAAAGACTCTTATTGTACATACTTTGAAGTGTATTTACAAATTTTTTTTCAATTTTTTTTATAAAATGGCATCCCTAGAATTTCATTCTGCAAAGAAAGCTTCTTTTTACGGATAATGTTCTCCGGCTTAGAACTTAGAAAGTACGTACGGAAATTAAAAAATATCGTTTTTGTAAAAATAATGCACGTTTGAACAAAAAGTTGGATTTTTAGGTAAAAAATTATACGTGAAAAATTGTTTTCGACGAAATTTCAAATCCGTACCTCTTAAGTTAATCTTATATAAAACTAAAAAATGTTTGGTCTTTTATTTTAGGTCCAAAATTACAGAAGAAATCTACTATCCGTGAGAAGAGCCTATCTTTGTTGAATTCTGGCGCCGCCATTTTGTAAAAAAAATGGATAAAAAATTTGTGAATATATTTCAAAGTTACATACAACTTTTAAACAGATCTTGTACTTATTCCATTCACTATATATTTTCAAAAAATTGTCAAAATTAGGCTGTTTTTTCGGGCGCTAGAGTGACATTTTCCTTTAATGAGAGAAATAGGAAGTATCTTTCGTGTCCCGATAATGAATCAATTGGCGCTATCGATAATCCTATGAGCTTGTAGATTAAGACGAAGTAAGTTCATTATTTACACGTTCAATTAAAGCATGTAATTAAATTAGGCGAGTGATGATTTAGGGTTCCCTTTTCCTCCTGAATATTAATAGCGGTGCTTTAACCAAATGATCTTTACGTAGGGTGTTCAAGGTAGTAGTGAAAGTCGCCTGAAATTACCTTAATATTCTGTAGTTTTATCATCTAATCGCCTCATGAAATGTCCCTTTATCAAATCTCTTTAATATTTTATATTTCTTAATTTTTGTTTTAACGAACGCATTTTTTCAACTCGTATACAGAGAAAATATTATCGAGATGACAGAATAAAATGATTAATTTATCTAGTAAATAACCCTAAAGTAAAGTTAACAAAATATATATTGTTTCTTAGTTTAGTTACTTGCCAATAAAATTAATAAGGCATTTTGTTAATTGAAGAATGCAATGTTAAATGTTTCTAATTTATTTTTTTCTTTTCTGATAAAATTGATCTAATTTTCTGAAGAATTTAAAATTAGTTTTTTTTTAATTATGTAAAAAAAGAAACTTGATTAACTCGTCTTCGATTTTTAAATACTCTTCAGCTTTAAAACTAATTTCTTCGAATTTCTACATTTTTCACAAGATAATCCATCTGTAAACACATTGCAAAAACCCTTCATGGAAAAAATTTTCTTAGAATTTACCTTGAAAATCATGATAATCGTGGAATAATATATTGGAAGAACTTTTTTGATTAATATTTATATATCACAATAAAAAATATTAAATATTTTTTTATTATGTATCTACATAATAAACTTAATTGAACATATTTTATTTTCTATCTTATTGTGGTAGATATTAATATTTTTTATCGTGATAAATATTAATCAAAGAACGATTACCATAATTTTCAGGATAAATTTTAAGAAAAACAATTCTCTCTGCGTTCAATTTCATCCTGAAAATCATGATAATCGTAGGACAATATGATATTGGAAGAATTTTATAAGAATTTGTTTGATTAATATTTATCAGAATAAAAAATATTAAATATATACATAGTAAATTTTGCTATGCATTTACATAATAAAATTAATCGGACATATTTTTTGTTTAACGGACAATGCGATTAACTGCGACATCGAATATTTGAATACAGTTTATGACAGTTTACTTAGACTATAGTTTTATCTATTTTTGTTTTTATTCGGTTACAGTCTCTGACTTTCTTGTTGTCCTTTTGCTGATTTAAATTAGTTATGATTTGGTTATTTAGTTAACATGTAGTGTTGAAGACGAACGACATACCTTGAAGAAAGAAAGTTTTGAAAATGAATAACTCAAGAAATATAAGTTTGATTTCTAGGTAACTATTATTAACATTTAAATTAAAGTTCCAATGTTAAATAATATGTCAAAACATTGTTGTTTTTCCAGTGTTTCATATGCAATTAATTTATTCTCTATAATTACTTGAAAAGGATCACAATCGGTATGGTTGAAACGTTGTAATAACTCACACAATAAAATAAAAAAGCAGCCAGAGTTGGTCACTTAATGTTTCTAATTTTCATATTTTATATATTTTATTCTAGTAGACATTAATAATTTTTATCGCGGCAACTAAAAAGAAATCCACGATTACCATAAATTTCCCGTAAATTCAAAGAAAAAAAATTCTCTCTCTGTTGAAATTCACTCAATACCTGTTTGTCTGATGACAGGCTCGAATTAGCCGAGCGAAAAGAAGCAGTCAGAGCGTTGGGCACTTAATGTTTCTAATTTTTATATTTCATATATTTTATTCCCGTAGATATTAATATCCTTATTGTGGCAAATAAAAGAAATCCACGATTATCCATAATTTTCCCGTAAATTCAAAGAAAAAAAATTCTCTGTTGAAATTCACTCAATATACCTGTTCTGATGACAGGCTCGAATTAGCCGAGCGAAACTGACCTTTCCCTGAGTGCACGAAAGAGCCCGGTCGATCGGTCGCTCAGCGAACACCTGCGATACGGTCTCTCCTGGCGATCGATGACGGCGATCCTGGCCGGTGTCCATTCGCTCCAAGTTGAATCAGCACGACGACCACGACGGCACGACGTCGCGCACCGGGAGTCGAGACCCTGTTCGGGTAGGTCCTGGTGCGTCCGGTCCGTCCTTAGTACGGTTCCATCGGAGACTATCGGCGTCGACGGTCATGGCATGCTCGTTGCTTGGCTACGCCACGCGACTCGCGGCCAGGCACGGCATTTAGGTATAGTTCACGTGTGCTCGAGGTACGACCGACATCGCTCCCACCTTCCTCGACGCCGTCGTCGGGGTTGCGTCACACTCTCTCTCGACCACCCTCTCCCGACTCACCCTCTTTCTTTCACCTTGGTCCCTCTTCCACCCCTTCGTTGTTCGATAGAGAGACAGAGAGAGAGAGAAGGTAGGTTTTATACCACCCTTTGTACCGGCGCGGTAATGTTAAACCACCCTCTCGCGCGAGAGTGAATTTCGGCCAACGTGGTTTTTGGTGCAGCGCCGCTCGGCTCGTCAGTCTCTCCGCCGATGTCGTCACATAGGTATCACGACGGTATAGTATATTTCATCTGAGCGAGTGTCGTGCGAAAATTCAAACGGTGTCTCTCTCTCTTTCTCTCTGTCGAATTGGAGTCTCCATGTGAAAATTGATGTGTCGTGTTTCATGCGTGGAAGTTGATCTATGTGGTGTAGACAGTGGTATAGACAGTGTACATTTGCTCCGTTTAGTTTCTCACATCGTCGATTATGTCTGTTTTTAGAAAGTGAAATCTATAATATGCGAGGAGAAATCTATAATGAATTTTAAGAGTAAAAAATATTCTTCTTATATTTTTTTTAAATCTAATTTTTAAGTTTATTATACTTTATCGAAATGTGTAGTAAAGTTAAATATCATTTACATTATTTCATTCTATTGAAATAATTGGGTATTATTTTATTATTAAAATAATCACACACACATACTAAGTGCAATTTTTATTATCTTTTTTTAATAAAAAAAATGTATTTCTAATATATATTTCTTAAATATATTTAATATGTTTGCAAGAATATATTAATATATCTATAATAATAATTCTTACAAAATTCCGGTTATTATCTTGTAGATGTTTATGTTGTTCAATGCTTAATTATTTATTAATGCGACTTGAAATTTGCTTATAACAATGGTGAATATTGTCGGTGGTATGCAGTGAATTTGATTTACTGTATAAATTTATTATACATTTACATTTGGTATGTAACATATTTTTGTATATAAATTTATAATTATTTGTTGTGATGAAATGTATTAAAATTATAATTATTTTTATGTAACTTTTTATAGATTTACTTGAAAAGGGCTGCAATGACAGTCGAAACGTTGTATTTTAACTAATTATTTATAATAAATGATTGCCAGTTTGGTCGACTTTTACCATTGAGGAAAGATTTTTACATTTAATATGTTTGTATAAAAATATTAATATATTTAATAATAACTCTTACAAAATCCTTAATAATAATTTTTACAAAATTTATTATCTTACATCTTGTAGATATTTATCTCGTTCAATGCTTAATTATTCATAATAGAGAAAATTAGCGGCAAGTGTTTACATGTTAACAATGTGTGGCATATGTACAGAACTCTCTATGATCATTCTTTTTTTTGTCGCATATCACATTTGCTGAAACAACCTTTTGGTCCAAAGTGGTCGTTTGATATCGATCAGTCTGCGTTACTAGCAATCGATTTTTTCGGGTTTTGTGCTGTTCTAATTTGCTCGGCCGTCTTGGCTTCGTGCATGAATGTCATTAGAGCTGCCTAAATGCAAAACACGTCAAGTATGCACGCGGAATGAAAAATATAACAGCGCACGAAAATTGTTAAAGCCAGCGTCGCTGCTTCTCTTACAACTACTTGCCATGCTCAACGGTAAACTTATGATTACGACGGAATAAATTAGCATGTTGTGGAAGCATTGTGACTCATTTCGGGTGACGGGTATAAAAACCTAAATTGCCTATCCCCGGGGACAGGAGCCGGAGGTGCCAAGTGTCAGTTATGCAGTAATCAGAACGCAGTACCTAAGTCTAACTCGCGTTACACATTTCGAGAGAGCTGAACTGAGCTAAGCTTAGAGCTTGGCTCGTCCAAAGTGTATTTCTGTGCAATTCGACAGGTGGCCCTTAGACACACCATCACTTACCGCGATAAGTAGCAACACTCGAGGACGCTGCTCCTCTTTACGACGCGACGAGAGCGAGATCAAAATAAACACTCGACCATCTCAGAAATGTAGATAATTGAAAACGTTATTTAAAAAAAAAAAAAAAAAAGATCGCATCTTTTTAATAGAGAATAATATACAGGATGGTCTTTTCGTAACAATCGCCATGTTTTTCTTTTCAAGTTTCAGTAATAAAAAATATATATTATAAAAATATGTTAGAAAAATATATTGTGAAATATTATTTTTATAATATTGTAAATATTATAAAAATATGTTATAAAAATATAGCAATGAAAGATTATGAATTTATTAAATTTATATATACTCTTTATTTATTATTTGATATTATGTATGATCTTTTTTATTTTCCCACATTAGACATTTAATTTACATGAATTTTTTTTAGGGACCTTGAAATTTTTATTAATCACGGGTTTATGAAACAGTTCGAGAAATTACACCGCGAATTATTGCGTCTACGCAAATTTCCTCAACGTATTTACATTCTATAAATTGAATTGCAACATCTCGGCTGCGTCTCACATCACGAGGGATGAAAATCTGCTTGGGTTTCCGACGGAAATGTAACATAATATCGAAAAGGTGATGCCTGGCAAGGGTCCATAAATTTCTTGCGGGATCATAAAGCGGGAAAGCAAACGCTTTTACGTTCATGCATTTACGTCTGAAACACTTTCGCCGTCGTTTTTCTCGCTGTGTCTGTCGGCTCGATGAAAAAGAACAACGCGTTTCTCCCGCGTGTCTAGAAGAATCGCCGGAAATGCGCGGGAAACATTTCCTTTCGAGATGCCTGGGCTCTAATCTCTCGAGGTACACCGTGCCGTGTCTTTATTCAGACACGCTTTTCACGTAAATCACGGTCTTATCTCTCGCGTGTCACCATCTGGATTCTGCACTAGAAACGCGCATCTATATTCTTGTTGCGCGTTTGCTAGTAAATACGAGCCATCTGTGTCGCGATAAAATGAAAAAAGAAATTAATTAAATAAATAAAATATTAAAGTACAAAATCTACGATTCACGTATATTTTAATTAACGATCATTAGATGACGAGCTACATTTAGCGTTGGATAGAAATGAAAAGAAAGTAGAAAATAGTAATTCATATAATAGTATATATATATATACATAATTATCTTTCTCACGTGTCAAGGCGATTTAAATTATATGAAAAATATTTGAAATAAATCGGCTAAACGTGATGCTAATCAGAGGTGAAAATAAACGCGAAAGGACTTTGCATTTTTATCTGCGAATCCTGTCTGACTAATCTACATAGAGAGAATTTTCTCTTAGAATTTATCCTGAAATTTATGGTAATCATTATGGTATTATCAGAATTTTATAAGAGTTTCTCTGATTAAATATTTTTATCGAAATAAAATATATTAAAAAGTTATGATTGTTTAAGTGTTTTAAATACTTAGAACAGATATTAAAAAAGTGATACCTAAGCATATAAAATAATTTATATAAATTTTACAATACAGTATAACATTTTCATTAATTTCTGCTTATTACCAAACATGATAAAATTTGTATTGATATATGAATTTTACGGCAAAATATAATGAAAAATTCTGTTTGTGAGAAAACAATAAATAGAAAAAACGGAAACACAATTAGGAAAAAAGATCATTATCGCGTCCTCGATTTTTAGTGAGAAACATTTAGCTGAATTACAAGCACGATGGTTCGATCCGCCAATTCCAGCATCCGCAATTTTTCTTGTTTCGTTTATTTACAGACTCGCCAGGATGGTGGGTAGCATGCCCAGCGGATGGATGAGGAGAGTCCTCCTCTTTCTCGTCCTGATGACCGGAGTCCTGCTGATCGCCATGTACGCACATGCTCCGCCGCTCGCATCGCTCCAACCGTTCGCAACTCGTCGGTGAGTAATTTCCGATAGATAATTGCCGACAATTTACTTTATTTATTTCCTCCTAAAACCGGTTAGACGGATAAAAATAGTATATATAATTGTTGTTTTTTTTTATCGCGAGCACGAGCAATTATATATAAAACAAACTATCGGTGGCGTATTTATTTACACAGAGAGAATATTCTTTTAGAATTTATTCTCAAGTTAAGAGTTTCTCCGATTAATATTTGCCACGGTGAAAAATATCAGTATCTACCACAAGATATTAAATATATTTCATTAATTTTATTACACGGGTAAATTAACTATTGTATAGCTACATTTTTTTTAGCTGTGATAATTAATATTTTTTAGCTATAGAATTCTTCGTTAAATTATATAGCTAAAAATATTAGTTATCTTACTTTAGTTAGCTAAAATTTGGGCATGATAATTAAATTTTAGGTTGTAATATAGAGTCAGCTAAAATTTAGTTATGATAGCTAATTTTTTCCGTATAAAGTATATAGTAAATTTTCAATAATTTTAAAATATATTACAAAATTTTTATTATGATTCTTTAAAGGTTTTAAATAGAATAGATGTAAAAAAAATGATAAATATATAAAATATTTCATATAAATTTTACAATGAAGTAGAGTACATATTTTTAATCCTGCTTAATCGTTCATGATAATTTTAACATGCAGCATGATAATTTTTGGCTTATTATCAGACATGATTTTGTAGTGAATTTTGCGGAAAAATATAATGAAAAATTCTCTCTGTGTATATTTAGAAGAGCAAGTGGTTTTTTCTTTTGGATATCACTTTCTTATTTAGACATATACATTAGATTTTTATTTAAGAAAAGTATCAAAATTTAATTGAGAAAAAAATTAGAAATGTTTTTGATTTAGAAATCCATGTATGCGTGTCTTTTTTCTTTTTAATTTAATTTTTGTGTTTTCTATAATTTCTACTAACGCGTGGCCAGATTTTCCGCGATTTGTATCAACCCAGTGCCTTTTGATTATTTTCTTACATTGCATGTTTTTTTATTTTGAATTTATTTCGTACTCTCTCTCGCATCACAACGCGCGCATCGAAGAAGATTAGAGGACTTGCAACGCGGCTTGATTAATTACCTGGTGGGTAATGAAACCACGATCGGACCCGAGGAACGGCTTTACGAGTATCTGGAAGAGCCTAGGTAACGGACAGTTCCTGATTGGGGATGGAATTTTAAGCTAGACGAACTGTACCGGGTATTTCTGATGCCTTAAGCTCGAATTCATCTCCGCTTTCGCCTCGATTGGTCTGTTTATAATGTGTCTGGTTTGGAAAAACAAATATTTCAGGTTGAACTCTATTTTTACCAAGTTAAAATTGGTCGAATAACAGAGTGCATTATTCATGCATTTGATTTTAAATTGTCACTAAAAATAAAAAGGAAAAATAATAATTATTTAGAAAAGAAGGGCTATATAAATCTGGAAGTTTTATAAAAAATTAATATTTATATTTCTATTAAATATTTTTCTTTTTATTAAAATAAAAATATAAATAATATTTATATTTTATAAAAAAAATTTTAATTTTTCAAGTTTTGCAAGATATAAAATCTTTATAATATCATTCCGTTTGTCGTATGTAGGTATTTTTTTTTTGTAAGTTTTGAAATATATAATTTTTTGCGCAAATATCAAAATATGTTATTTATCTAGATATATTTGTAAAAAGGTAAACTTATTTAAGTATATCTTGTTAGATCTTTTTTCTTTTTTCGAAACCAGTCACGTGTTATTTGATACCAATCAGACATCGTTTTCCCAATTAAGACGCTACCCGGGCGCGACCTACAACACGTCGACCTCTTCGTGAACAAATTCCCGAATGTCCTGAATTTTCGCGTGGGAACTCGTGTATATATACCCTACAGTCTTGTACTTCTCGCTTCTTCTCGTGGCACTCTCATTCTGACACTCATTCGTTTAATCTACTTGCCCGAACACGTCTGTCATACTAAGCGTACTATTGTTGAGCACCATTGTTTCCCGTATTTCGCGGATTATATTGTTCATCATATTGTTGCATCTGTTCCCGACCTGCTTCGCGAACCCGACTTTCCCAGCCGTAATTCTGTAAACGACTCGCTTTTGCTTTCGCAAAGACACAATGCTTGACTAGTATGGAAAAATCACGAAAGATTAGGAAGATATTTCGAGCAAAAGTCAGAAGAAATTCTTTTTCTCTTTTAAATTTTATTTATAGCACAATCGCGTCAACTTCCAGCGCAAGATATCATTTTATAATTCTGTATAATTAGTTCGAAGCGTTATTAAATCCGAAAATTATTTTTGCCGTAATTTTGGGCAGACATTTTTCCGTTTATGATTAGCCAACTATTTTCTTGCGTTTTCAGCAAAAGTCATTTTCCTCTTTCTTTCTCGCTTTTCAAAAGCGTCTAATTCGGATAAATCCGACGATGGTTTTTTGTACTTTTATTCGTCTTGTAATGAGCAGCTTTTCTCATTTCTCTGCTGCAATATCTGTTTGATCAAGAATAGAGAATGAGTCGTGGAAGATGGATTTGATTCTTTTTGTCAAAGTGAGAAAATATTGTAAAGATTCGTTTTCTTTCCATTTTCAATTTATGAAATTATTTAATTAATATTTTTAACAACACACAAAATTTAATAATAAAATGTAGATTTTAGTTTATTATTAAGTATTTAGATAATTACTTTAAAAATATTTTTCTTTTCATCATTAAAATAAAAACAGATGTATGTTATGCATATTGATGAAATAGTTTAGAAAAATTATTTTAACTATTCGTAATTTCTTATTTAAGTTATTTATAATACTGTATGGACTTTAATCTTAATTTTGTCATTTAGATTTTTTTCATTTTTTGCGTTTAATTATTGAAATATGCATTATTGTTATTACCTCTGTTCATTATAAGGTAATGGTTTAATAATCAAATATGAAAAATAATCAACTCTATGTGCGTGGGCAATAATTAATTATGTATAAATGCTCTCTATAAAAAGCGATAAACGAACGGTTGTGGCGATAAACTAACATTATAACTTTACACAATAGAGCTTGGAAATAACATTGTTTACTGCATGTTGTTTCTCTTTGTGAACATATCTATCATTTTTAACTTTTCCTGCATCGACTACGAAACAAATATTTTCGCAAAAACTTAAGGTAATCTAATCTAAAAAAAAAAATTATAACTTCAGTACTTAGTAATCCGTGATATGAGGAACAGATAGATGAACAAAATTCAGAGAAAAGGTAATTTAAATTTCCAAGAACAAATTATTTCGTCTTAAAGAGAAATTAATTGATTTTTTTTAATAGGGTGAATTAATTGATTTTTTTAAATAGAATTAATTAATTGATTTTTTTTAATAGAGTTAATTAATTGATTTTTTTTAATGTAAAGAGAATCGAGATTTTTTCACACAGATTACCAAGGTACATCGTATCTACTCGTAAAATATTGCGAAGAAAAATGGATCGACTTACGAACTCGATTTTCACGATCGCAGGACGTTTCAAAGCCCCTGGTCCTGGGCCTGTGTGGCAAATCGATGCGAGAGGCGAGCTGTAAGATCCTCGAGGACGTCTTTGGCAACCTGCACTGCGCATTGCGGAGGAAACACTCGCCTGTTGTGGCCCAGGCCGACTGAGAGTGTCGTTTTCGGCGATGACAGTGTCATTCTGCATCTTCAGCAAATTGAATTCGTCACTGTTAATACGAGTGACCAGGAAACGAAGGACCTGCTGGAGCATGCAAAGGATGTTTTCATCGGTGAGTGTCGAGAAGAGAAGCGCGAACGTCTTGGAACATTTAGCATTAGAGACACTTTGCAATGGTTTCTCTTTATTAAGTTAAATAATAATAATTTGGGAAAGTTTTTTTTAATTTTGTTACAGATTTCACGTATTAAAATACATTCTGCGTGAAATCATACTTTTTGCATATTAAATCTTACTTATAAATTAAATATCACACTCGTATTATTTATTTAAAAAATTGTAAATGAAATACACATCTTCTTGTATTTTTTTTACATATTCCTGATTATTTATACAGAGAGAAGTTTCTCTTACAATTTATCTTGAAAATCATGGTAATGATGGGACAATATGATATTGGAAGAATTTTATAAGTTTCTCTGATTAACTATATCTAATTAATATTTTGACCACAATCAAAAATATTAATATCTACCACAATAAGATATAAAATAAGTTCAATTAATTTTACTATGTACACATTAATATTTCTTATTCTGCTTTAAATATTAATCAAATAAATTCTTATAAAATCCTTACAATACCAATTGATTATCATGATTTTCAAGGTAAATTCTAAGAGAAGATTTTCTCCATAAAATCATGCTCTTTGCGTATAAAATCTCACGCATAAATTAAATATTACACTCATATTATTTATTTAAAAAATTGTAAACAAATTACACATCTGCGCCGTCATCTTCTTGATTATTTACATAGTTTCTTGTTTGGTGAAAGTTAAATAACATATTGCGCAAGTAAATTGACACCGTTGCTTTTTCCTATACACCTTTATTTACTGACAGGAAACATCAGAAGTCTGCTCAAAGTGTTGAACGCCAAAAGTCGATCCGGCATCGACTCATTCATCATATACCTGAGCGCCGGCAACGCGCGAGGCACCACTCTGTCTCTGGACACCGATGAGTCGTACAAGCTGGAGCTCGTGTCAAAAGGGAAGATCTTGGAGGCCAGGATCACGGGAAAAAGTTATTTCGGGGTGCGACATGGCCTCGAGACCCTCAGCCAATTGTTCTGGTGGGACGAGGCCGCTGGCAAGCAGGGTGCTCTTCGCGTTCTCACGCGAGCCTCCGTCGAGGACAAACCCGCGTTCCCTTATCGCGGCCTCCTGGTCGACACCGGCAGACAATTCTTCCCCGTCGAGGAGCTGAAGAGGGTGATCGACGGCATGGCGGCTACGAAGCTCAATACTTTTCACTGGCATCTTACCGATTCGCAAAGCTTTCCCTTCGACTCGGCCCAATTCCCGGAGATGGCGAGATGGGGCGCTTACAGCGGTGATCACATTTACACCCCCGACGACGTGAAGGATCTGGCCGATTACGCGAAGGTGCGCGGCGTCAGAATCGTCGTCGAGATCGATTCCCCGGCTCATGCCGGCGCAGGATGGCAGTGGGGTAACTTGAAAAAAATATTAATGAAAAATTAGATTCAAAATCGCTACTACTGATAATTAAAAGTCGATGACATTATATAAGTACTTGAGAGAAAATATATATAATTTTTTCAAGCTAAGAGGGTATAATGTTAATATTGTGAGAAACGGATTAATATTTTTTATATGTACGATGACAGGTGCGGAACATGGTTTCGGCGAGTTGGCGTTATGCGTGGACCAGCAGCCGTGGTCGTCATATTGTGGTGAGCCGAACTGCGGCCAGTTGAATCCTATAAACGAGCACTCGTATCGGATCCTCGAGGGTCTGTACCGGGAGCTATTGGACCTCACAGAGATTCGCGACGTAGTGCACCTCGGTGGCGACGAGGTGAATCTCGAATGTTGGGCGCAATACGGCAATATCACTCTGGCGATGCAGGCGCAAAACATGACGGATCATCACGCTCTTTGGGCGGAATTCGAGACGAAAATGCTGCAGCGACTGATCCGGGCGAATCGCAATAAGGTGCCGAAGGCGGTGATCCTCTGGAGCTCGCCGTTGACCAAGAGGCCGTACATCATGATGTACTTCGATCCGAAGATCCACGTCATTCAATCCTGGGGCGGCAGCAACTGGCCGGAAACGCCGGACCTACTGGAGGACGGCTTCCGCGTAATCCTGTCGCACGTGGACGCTTGGTATCTGGATTGCGGCTTCGGCAGGTGGCGAGAGAGCGGCGAGGCCGCATGCGGCGAATATCGTACCTGGCAAACGGTCTACAATCACCGACCCTGGAGAGACTATCCGCCCCAGCAACTGCCTCTGGTGCTCGGCGGGGAGGCAGCGATTTGGAACGAGCAAACCGGACAATCATCCCTGGGACCTCGACTATGGCCCAGGGCGTCAGCGTTCGCTGAACGATTATGGTATATAAATAATAATATATATATGTATATATAATTAAATATAATAATTATAATATTATAAAATATTATATAATTTTATTATATTTAATTTAATATTATATTAAATATTGTATTTATTATATTTAATTTAATATTATATTTAATATTATATTAATTATAATAATATATATAATTAAATTTCATAAATAATATATATAATAAAATAAATGTAATATTTTTGAAAGGAATATTTTTACGAGGAAAATCTTTTTCAGGAGTGACTTGCCGACAAACAGTTACTCCACGGACGAGAACGTTTACACCAGATTGGCGACGCACATCGAAGTTCTGAATAGCAGAGGCATCAAGACGGAATCCATGTGGCCGTACTGGTGTTCCCAGAATCCCGGCAAATGTCTCTGACCTCTGATCGTTAGAGATTCGCGAACTATCGATCAGTCGTCCCACGAGTGCTGTACTTGTAGCGCTGATAATAATCGTATGAAAACGGGACATGATAAGAAACGGCGACCGCAAGCCTTGTCGAAATCAATTTCGTCCGACGCGCATTTACATCGCGTATTCGTAATTCACGGGATTTCTCGATAAGGTCGGCCGCACCGACTAACTTGACAATCGTTCCTGCTCGATAAATCATCCGATGGTGATTTTTATCATTCACGGCAAATGCCGAAAAAATGTTTGCCTAGCGTTCAACAAACAATATCGATATAGCGAATAATAATGGTTCGAGAAACTATCATTTATGCTCTCTCTACGTGTACAATATGTGCAGACACGCTGAAATTGAGATTATGCAAGCAACAACAAATAAGTTGCGAGTTTTAATCAACATGTATTGACTTTTGAAAACGTGATTTCATAACATAGGACTATTGAACTTCTTTTGTAAAGTGCTTCAGCGAGCTTAGTTTTATAAGCGTCTACTTAAGAAGTCGAATCGTAGTCAAGAAATAAGGTAAAAGTTGTTTGGATGAAATGCTTTCGCGATTATTGATTATTATGGTCGAAGATCGAATTGTGCAATGAAGATAAATATTGCAGATCTTTTAATTTCTTTATATAAACAATATTTCGTTACTTTTTTTAAATTTTACGTTGAGAAAAAATATAGAGTGCTATTTTTTATTTTATTTTTTGTTATATTAAAATAAGAAAATTGTTTACACTTGAACTTTTTAAGATTCGACAGCACGATAATTGTTTCTTAATATTGTATTTTACTTTTATTTGTCGATTCGATGAAACTAACATAAAGTATTAATCATTTAATCATATTATATCGCACGATAATGCGTAATAGAAACAAATTGAGATAATTGTGCTGTGTTCTAATATCGAGAAATGACAAAGCACCGTTTCGTTGATCAATTAGAGTCTTTGAACCGACAAATGATATCGGATAGAATAAAATCGTTGCCTCATATGCGTTATCAGCGCGTAAGAAGCTTATTATCGCGTTATTTCTCGAATCTAAGAATGGCGAAGGCTATTACAATTACATGGTAGCCTTGACGCTGCGAGAGAAATTTTATATTGTGTAATTTAGCTTTCTAACGATCGAGATTATATTATATTGAAAGTATAAGTAACAAATAAAACGAAAAAAGCACCATCGTCGTGCTGACACTATGATATGGATGAAAGAGAGAAAGAGAAATAAAGAAAATGTGTATGCGTATGTGCATGTGTGTGTGTATATGTGTATGCATGTATGTGTGTTTATGTGTGATCTGTATTAAAGATAACGAGAACGCTTGATATCAGTAAGATTCGCCGATCTGTCGGCGACGTTAATCACGAATTTTCTACTTATCTCTCAACGTAAAAATGCTCAGGGCAGAGTACGATATAATTATCAAATGATTTTTATGTACGTGCGCGGAGGACGAAAGATATGTTTTTTTTCAAGCATGATATCTAATCTAGAGATGAAGCTATTTACGTAAGATTCTAGATCAGTTACGTCAAATTTATTGCATTCTCTAACTTTACAGCATTTTATTATTTTATAAAACACAACACAGGACTATTGTCGTAAATTGAAATTTTAATTTTTTTTCAAACATTGCTTTCATTTCTTAGGTGGATAACTTTAAAAAAAGTTCAAAAGAATTATGCTTATATTATGTTCTTCTTTTATTTTTAATGATCTGCATTTTTAAATAATTGAAATCTTACTATATTGTGACTTTTGATGCCCGCGTTTATAATACAATATATGTACGTGTTTAATCACGATGAAAATTCGACTGATAGAACTTACGCAAGGAAGCTCGTCCGAAATTGTAATAATTTCAACACGATTTAAACGATTGCGAATGATTATGGCAGATAAACAACCACACATGGATTTCGCCCCCTTTGCTCCCTGTAGTACAATACGGCCTACGAATTAAGGAAATACGAGTGAGCCGTGAAAAAATTTGTAAATACTTTGTAACAACGTAGGGAGCAACGTATATTATTTAGATAAACATGTAGATAGACGAATAATTAGATAATTAGATAAATTGATAGATAGATATTTAGAATAAGTAGACAAAGGCGATGGGGGTGTGAAATAATATTGTAATGCAAATCTAGGAAAGACGATGAGATATCTGTACTTACTGATATCGATGGCTGTAAGAGGAGTTAATTCGTTTGTGCGTTTGCGAATATTTATGTTAATCATCCTCGATTATGATGCCATATACAAAAAACTATATACATAAATAATTATTAATAATTATTAAAACGTATATGATACGCGTTTTTTATTAAATAATATGTAGTTTTTCGAATAATTTTATGGCATTTGCTATGTTATATTTAATATATATATTTAATATATTTGTATATATATATATACACTTTTAATTATACTACTTATTATATATTTTATTATATAATTCATATCATATTTCATATAATATTATATAATAATAATATATAATATATAATGTATAATACTAATAATAATAAATATATATATTTAATATATAAAATATAAAGAGATATTTATTATATATTATATCATTATTTTAGAATTTTATTATTTTATTCGAAATATCTTTATGACGTCATAATGTAAGATGTATGACATAAATATTGAAGGGATCTTTAAAATCGTAGTTATATAGATATAAGCGCACGAATTACTCTCCTCCGGTTATTTCTTATGTCATGTTCGTCCTAATCGCAGTGAATGAAACAGAGTTCGATAGAAATTGTATGCTACGATGCATAACAAAAATGTTCCACGATACTTGTAAACAACAAGAAGTTTATGGCGATTAGAACGGTGATATTTACGGTACGTATACTTATGTTATGCGACTCTCTTCGGTCCGCAACGATGAATGCATGTAAATAAGACACAGTTTTGTGTGCGTATACATGTGTATGTGTGTGTATGTATGTGTGTGTGTGTGTGTGTGTGTGTGTGTGTGTGAGTGTGCGTGTGTGTCGCAGTTCTCCGAACTGATCCCAGAAAGATATACTCTGTTATGACGTGTCTCCTACACGGGTTTAACATAAAATGAATTTTGAATACATCACACGCTATTCGCTTTATTCCCCATAAATTCCCATTATCTTGTTTCCTTGTTAAACATATACATTATAGTAGACGTTAGATTGAAAGCTTGTCATGAAGAATAATAAAGAATATATAATACATATATAATAATAATATACATGTAAAATGTCGTGAAAAAATTCTAAGAACTGAAAAAAAATTTTTTAATATTTATACATTTTTTAAAAATATATACAATATAAATTTTATGAACAAGTACCTAAAAACAAAAATCTAAATGCACAGAATGGTTTATCATAAATTACAGACGCATCGTCTGATACGCAGTGTTTTATATTGTCATCAATCTTGTGTCTAGTGTAATATTTTTTTTAACCAAAATTGTGAGGGTGTAGTATTTTTTAGTATTTTTAATCTGTAAATTAATCAAAATTAATATTAGTAAATTTGCTGTTTTATTAATTGAAAATAATTAATATTGATCGAATAAGCAGATCTTTGAAAATTACATTGTTATATTCTGTGTTGATGGTTATTCTCGTGATTTATTCTACTTTATATAGTTTATGCGGAAGTGAAGATAAAATCAAGTAATATGATTAGAAAAACCATCAACCTTTGGCTATTGAGCCAATATTGACGACGATCGATCGAAGAGAGGTCTTTCAGAAATTAGTTATTGATGGATTATATTTACCAAGTAAGTGATTTGTTTGTATTCTCATAAATACATTACTTATCGCATGATAGGTATTCATGATAAGCGAAAAAATCGAATGAAGATATGCAGCATAAAAGAAATAAAAATAGAACAATATGATGAAAAATATACTAAAAGTTAAAATTTTGTAAAAATTCCTTACATTATAAAAATTTTAAAATAAAGCATATTTAATGGTTTCTATATAATTAATACAATAAAACTTGTAATAATAAAAAATATTTAATAATGCGATAAAAATTCGATTAATATCTTTTAATATATTAGATATATAATAGTCTTTTTTCAATTCGAATAAGTTTTGATATCATATATGAATTTTTGTATCTTGCAACCAATTTACCAAAAAATATAATTTTTGCAGAACTTTACCACTAATTTTGACCGTGTATTAATTATAGAAAAAATGTATTTATTTAGATAAATGTATATTTATTTAAATCTTATGACATATTATAAGTATATAACATTTTATTTACAAAATTATATATAAATCAGACATTTATTATTTATATAATTTTTAAACTTACTTAAAATATAATTTAGTGCAAAAGCATTTTAAATAGAGCATTAAGTTAAGTATTGAATACAATAATTAAAAATTCCAAATATTTCACTTATGCAATCAGACTACTTGGCAAACGATTGATTCGTCTTATATGTACCATATACTTACTTAAGTACGTTTCCATATGCGTCATTACAAGAAGAAGGTTCGGAGGGAGTGGAAAATACACGTGCATATGTAATGTATAACGCGCAGCCGCTCGATTTTTACGGCGTCGTTTCTCTTGCCAAAGTTACAGAAGATCCGCGATCGTGTACACACGTGGGTATACATCCTGAAGAAAGCGTATCTGACAAAACTGTCATCGTGAGTAGCAAATTATTCCGATAAAAATTAAATAAAATTGCAGACGAGATCAAGTGAGATATAAATTCCACAAATTACAGTGATAAAGAGATTTATAGTTTATTGTCCAGAGATAGCGCAAAAAAAGTGAAGAATAGTTTTATTATTTAGAGAGATATACAAACAGATAGTATGATGTGATAAAAAGAAACACTTTATATATAAGAATATACAAAAAATAATTTTACTATTTGTTATTTATCGTAATTTTATAAAGTAATATTATTAAAATATTAGAAATAAATATATAAAGGTTCTATGTATTAAAAATATAAAACAATTAAAAGGCCAATAAGAACCATGCGTAGAGATCGTGCACGCAATATAAAATTAAAGAGGATAATAAATTAAAATAACAAATAAATCATAAGTTGAATATAAATTTAATTATCTGACGTTTCGGTCCCACTTCGGGCCATCTTCAGAGACTAAAATCATACAAATTTAAAGATACAAAAGATGCAATAATGTCAAATAAATTATAAAATTATAAAAACTATTTAAATTACATACCATCGACCAGTGAAATCTTTTTTTCAAAATGATAGCCACTATTTTATTCTATATCCTATTTTAAAGGGTGGATACTTCGTTGTACAAACATTATTTTTAAAATTAATTCAAAATTTGTTATCAATAAGAAATGCGAGATTTAGGAAAATTTTCGAAAAATTAAAATGTTAAGATTCATAGAATTCTTCTCAAGAACTATTTTTATGATTTATTGTTAATCTATTTAGTGATTTATAATCATGTTATTTTATATAATTCCGTATCATGAATGGAATGAATGGCGAAAAAGACTTTTGTCAAAATCAAAGAGACACGTCTCAATAATACAAAGATTTATTCATGTTGTTTCTTTAGCGTTAGAATGGGCGCTGTTGAAGTAGAGCGTTTCTTAGTCGATCAGAAATCCAAATGCGAGGAGCTTTTCAAGGAAGGTAGACCTGATATTCTTTATATACTTTTAAATTACCTAATAAAAAATTTTAAAAAATTTCTTTTTTAATTTCATTAAATCTCGTAGACAAAAAAGAAAATTTAATTATAAAGACATGCTATCTAAATTTCTTAGAGTGGAATCTCATTCTAAAAGAATGAAATCTCACTCTTTTGGATTACAAGAAATTTAGAGAGTACGAAATAAATTAATTATGCATAATTAGCTCATTCTCGTGATATTTATGTGCGATTAATTAAACGATCATTACCATCAATTCGAGAATATTTATAAAATATTATATTTATAAAATATATAAATAAAAAATATATTAAAATATTTCATGTGATGTCGGAAGCTGCCGGAATCGGCTTATCCAGTCTCGTCGATAAAAATCGATGGAAAAAGAATCACAATTTTACCGAAATGAATATTACCGTCAACGAGGGCAACGGAACGGATCTTCGTCGATGTCCGGCGACCTTTGACGGTCTGCTCTGCTGGTCGCAAACCAATGCACCAGGAACAGCAAACCTGCCCTGCCCACCTGCCTCGATTATGGGATACACCGACCTGGCGAGTGAACATTTGAGAGCGTTTGCGGTCGCCAGCAAGGTCTGTCTGCCGAACGGCGAATGGTACCAGAACTCGGAGGGCATCTTCTGGAGCAACTACAGTCTGTGTGTGCTGAATAGAACGCGTTATATGATCAATGGTGTTAATCCGCGGTGGTACGAAACGGCGGAGTATTCGCTCCTGAATGTAAGTTTTTTGTCCTTATTGACCTGCATTAATTATTCATTAGTTCCACGATTGAAAGAATTTTCGAATTAATGAATATAAATTTTGATGTATTTTATGATATTTATAGAATATACATATATATCAATGATAATTTCATAATTTATTAGATATGTATATAGTACCTGCAATTTTAATAATTGTGTATATCTATTTAATAATAATTATAATCATAATGAACGAATATAATTTATAAATAAATGATAATCCTTAAGAGTCGCCAGTAATAAATAATAAAAATCTCTCCTCCAATTTTAAAGTCGACCAGACTGGCAATAATTTATTTAAAAAATTAGTTAAATTACAACGTTTCGGCTGTCATTGCAGCCCTTTTCAAGTAATCTATGAACAATTATATACATATAAATATACTCTTAATGCGCTTAATCATAGAAATAATTATAAATTTACAAAAATATATATATGTTTACGTACCAGATTAATACAATAAATCAAATTTACAGCAAACCCCCGACAAAATTAACCATTGTTTTGATGAACAATGTATAACTGACAGAAGTGAGCACGAAAAAATAGATGTTGACTGTTAGCAGAAAACTTAGTCACTAACGCGTTGAGAAAATAGAAAACCAGAGTACTGTGTCTTTCGCAATTTTTAAAACGTCAATACAAAGTCAAATAAATAAATAAATAAATAAATAAATATGTAACATATGACAATATAATATATTAAATAGCTTCAAGAACGCGATCATAAATCCCACTGAAATTCTCCGTATCTTTTTGTAAATTAATGCTCTTTCTTTGGTTTTTTATATAGAACATTTCTGCTATTTCTCTTTTTCTTGTTTGTTTTTCTTGATGCAGAATCACAGGAGAATCCCAACGGAACTCATGATCGTTGCAAGTCCGATGCAAACTAACAACTGAGTGTGATGTCCTGTCTTTTTTGATGTTATTTTTATGTTCCTTAATACGTGTTTCTAAATGTCGCTTTGTTTGTCCAATATATGTAGAGTCACAGTTCGCGCATTCGATCTTATAAACGACATCGGTTCTTTTTAAGTTGTCAATACTATCTTTTCCTCTTTTTATCAATAAACAAGAAATAAACAAGAAAAAGAGAAATAGCAGAAATGTTCTATATAAAAAACCAAAAAAGAGCATTAATTTACAAAAAGATACGGAGAATTTCAGTGGGATTTATGATCGCGTTCTTGAAGCTATTTAATATATTATATTGTCATATGTTACATATTTATTTATTTATTTATTTATTTATTTGACTTTGTATTGACGTTTTAAAAATTGCGAAAGACACAGTACTCTGGTTTTCTATTTTCTCAACGCGTTAGTGACTAAGTTTTCTGCTAACAGTCAACATCTATTTTTTCGTGCTCACTTCTGTCAGTTATACATTGTTCATCAAAACAATGGTTAATTTTGTCGGGGGTTTGCTGTAAATTTGATTTATTGTATTAATCTGGTACGTAAACATATATATATTTTTGTAAATTTATAATTATTTCTATGATTAAGCGCATTAAGAGTATATTTATATGTATATAATTGTTCATAGATTACTTGAAAAGGGCTGCAATGACAGCCGAAACGTTGTAATTTAACTAATTTTTTAAATAAATTATTGCCAGTCTGGTCGACTTTAAAATTGGAGGAGAGATTTTTATAATTTATAAAGATGTACATTCTTTATATTTTCGTATCCTCTATGTATAAAAAATATATTTTACAAATACATATGTGATTAATTATAACGGCATAATTAAAATTGCATTACTATTTCATTTCTTTAATCGTAAAATAACACGTAATGGATTTAAAATAAAATTTATTTAATTAATTCCGATTATATTATTATCATTATTATATGCTTCTGACAGAAATGGTTGCCGATTATCAAGACAGTATCGCAAATTGGATATGGTACTTCGTTTATTACTCTAATCGTCGCCATGATAGTCTTCTCCTTACTTAGGTAAGTGCGGCATTCTTACCTAAGTAAACGCATATTATCATCCCCTTTTTAATTTCGTTGAAAGTTCACGTTACCTATTCATTGTTCACTCGTTTACGCAGAAAACTCAGGAATCCCAGAAATAAACTGCACATGCACCTATTTGTGTCCTTTATCATGAGAGCTTTCATGGCACTTCTAAAGGATTGGATTTTTATTGATGGAATCGGAATGGCTTGGAATGTAGTCTTCGTCAACGGAAATAGTGCTTTTATCAACGAACGCAGCGTAAAGGACACTGATTATTATTATCCTGACAATTATATAATTTATTATTAATATCTCTCTAAAAATCAATTATATAATAGGGCGAAAAATAATAACACGATCAATTATTATTTTTTCTTGATTATATAATTTATTTTTTTATTTTAACAATTTACGTGTTTTTATTTAGTATAGTCTTCAATGCTTTTATAAACTAAGATTAATTATCACATCAATCAATCATACGAATTTGCAAATTCGAAATATTTCTCTCTGTATATAAAAGTGATACTTTAAATTATTTAAATTATTGCGTCTTTATTTTTTTTAAACTCTGTTGCTGGCAATTCTAATTTTTATTAATCAATATTGTCAGATGTGGATCTGTAAGGCTATCACGAGTCTGTGGCAATATTTCATCGTGGCAAATTACTCATGGATCTTGATGGAGGGGTTGTATCTACATAATTTAGTTTTCAAAGCGCTATGTACCGACACCAGCACAATAGCTCTGTATATCCTATTAGGCTGGGGTAAGATAGATTGTCAAGATTACGAAATGTTTAGAATTCTATTACATCGTATCTTATTCAAATTTAATTTTATTAAATAGGTCTTCCCGTCTTGGTGGTAGTACCATGGGTCATAATACGCGCAATTATCGAAGACACTCTCTGCTGGACCACGCATGAAAACCCTTTACTATTTCTTGTCATAAGAATACCAATCATTATATCTATTTTGGTATGTCGATTGTATTTTACACCATGCTTGAGCTAGATAAAATATTCAAAATTACCTTATGTCGTTTTCCTCCTTTAGTTCAATTTTCTGTTGTTCCTCAATATCGTTCGTGTTCTGCTCGTAAAGCTGAAGACGTCAGTGCATCTGCAACGGAAAAAGATGAAATACAAGTTAGTATATGAGATATATATGTATTTTGATCGACTTGTTTAATTAACTTACACGCATAAAATTTAATTTAAAAAATATAATAATTCTTTGGTATAGTTGCTATAGATATATTTGTTTATTTTTAACGCAGGCGATGGGCAAAATCGACTATGGTTCTTGTACCACTCTTTGGAATACACTATACTTTCTTCTTGGGATTATCTTACCATCAAGATTACCGAGTCGAACTCATCTGGCTGTTTTGCGACCAGCTATTTGCGTCTTTTCAGGTATTTATTGCAAATGCAAGAGAATTTCTTCCTTTTTTTTTAATTTGTACAGACACTCAAATTATTTACTTTTGTAGGGTACTTTCGTGGCTTTACTGTATTGTCTGCTAAACGGCGAAGTCAGAGCAGAAATGCGACGAGCATGGAGGGCTCGACGATCAAAGAAGGAGGTCGACTCATTCATATCTGGGCATCGAGAATTATCAAGAAGTTTGAAGGATGGAATCAATCGAAAACAACATCGATCGGAAGGTGATAATGGTACCAATTTCACGATTACAGTCATGAAAAAATTATCAACAAAAAATGTCAAGTAGATTCAATCAACTATCTTGAGGCTGAATAAAATTTTATGTAAAATTTACATAATCTACTTATAAAAAATATTTACAAGTATATAGATATTAATAAAAAAGTCATATAACAATTGAAAACATACTCTTAAAAAAAGCATATTAATTTAAGTGTCTATATTTATAATTTTTGATGTGACACACAAGATCATATAGATTATTTTTCAAGTTATTATTAAAATATTTGTATAAATTCTCGCTGACGTGAATGTTTATTATCTTATGAGTTTAAATAGTTTTTTTTATTAAGTCATAATTTTAAAAGTTTAATCTTATGAAGGTAAGACTATAATATGTTTCCTTGGTAAGTTCCTCTTGGTAAATTCCTTCTCTTTCAGTATAATATCGATTTTAAGGTTCATTGTGTTTCTCTTGTTTGTGCTGCCATCATTCCATATTATATAGTTTTGTTTATTTCAGTCTATTTTTAAATTATCATAAATACGTATTTTTTATTCTTCACTACCTTTTATATTTTTTTAATTATGTGGAACGTAAATTGAAATATGCTTTGTTAAATTGTATGTACTATTTAATTAATTAAAATCGAATTTTAAATTATTGTGTTAATGCTATTTTATTATTAGTGAAAAAATAAATAATAATTGTTTAATTCACGAATTTTTAAATACTATAGACTACACAAGCGCGCTTCGCATGCGCCTTTGATTATTTATTTTACAACTGTCAAATTGTTAATCTTTGCAATCATAATTTTAATTCGCCGAATTTCTATTATGTACATAATTTTAATTTATCGAATTTCTATTATGTACATAATTTTAATTTACCAAATTTCTATTGTATTGTTTGAGAACTATTTTATCTTTTTATATATATATATATTTTTTTTTCTCATTTTGTTTATAGTTTTATCTATATATATAAAATTGCAATACATGTATATAATTATTATTGCAATGCATGAATAGAAATATATTTATTAATTTCGCGATTCATAAAAATTCAATATATAAATTTTTAACAAAAAACAAAACATAAAATTTTTACAAGAATCTTACAATCAAAATATCTGCGCTTCTATTAGATTCATGCGTCTGTATGCATCCGTTACGTTGCTCAGCTCGCGCAAAACTGATCACGTGATCAGATTAGTACACCCCACACATCCATTACGGTGCGCGGCTCGCACGAGACTGATTCTCGTGTGGGGTATCGCGAGCGCGGGACCGATGGCCACGTGACCACTGGTCACATGACTAGCACTGGTCACATGACCAGTGGTCATGTGACCATCGGGCCCGCGTTTGCGATATCTCGCACGAGAATCAGTTTCGCGCGAACCGCGCAGCATGATAGATGTATGGGGTATAGAGTCTCGCCCGAGTTTAATTAAAGCGTAGATATTTGATCACAAAAGATTCTTGTAGAAAATTTTATTTCTTTGTTCGTATTTTCTGTTAAAGATTTAAATATTAAATTTTTATGCGTTGCATAATTAATATATTTTTATGCATTAATCGCAATAATAATTTTTGCATGCATGCGTTGCAATTATTGAGATTTTATTATCAAAGAATAATATAACTTTGCTTTGCGTGCGTAATTATATTCGATTAGATTAAACGAAATGATATATATATATATATATATATATATATATATGCTATATAAATTTAGTATTTATAAACAGATTTGTGATTTTAATACAATAGAAACTTACAAGTAAAAGTAATTGTGTCGACTCAGAAATCAAACAACAGTTTTGTTCGAGATCAAGTTTAATTATGATAGTAAATTATTGTTAATATAATAAACTGATAATATAATACTAATACAAATTTCAGAAGTACAATTCAATAATTTTCATTAAAAAATAATGCAGGTATAAATGATGCTATATAATATATATATGCAATATACTAAGATAAGAAATTGTAAAAACAAGTATTTATTTATTTGTATCCATGGTAAAAGGCACTGTGTAAGATGACATATATAATAATATATTATAATCTCATATAATTGTATACTAAATTATATTTACAATTAAAAAATTTAAATACGTTTCTCCACGTTTCCATATTTTGAATAATATAGTCGTGCCTTCTCAATTAATCTGTATTTCGACGTCTGACGATATCTCGAGTTGATCACTGACGCAACAAAAAAGTTGCGTTAGTGGCTTTTAGTCACGCAAATTAAAAATGTTATTATTCAGCTATTATTAGAGATATGAACACAATACGAAGTGTCTGTAATTAAATGGATTTCTGCAAAATCTTTTTGCGAGATTCTACGAAATAAGAATATATGGAAAAAATTAAATTTGTTACGTTTATATGTATTCGCAGTATCAAAATATTATCGCATCCAAAAAAACAAAGCTTATTCTTTGATATGAAGCCAATTTTTACATACGTTACGAATGTATGATTGACAAATACATGTATTTAGCTATCCAATTATCGCTTACCGAACTCAATATTTTTGGAATAAGTCATTTTGCACCCTGCATTTTCCGCAGCTCTTGCAATTCTCCAGAATCTCACCATTGCAAACAATTTAATTATTATTTATTTATATGCTGCTGTAATAATATAAACTTTCTAAATACTGAATAATAAAGAAATATAACTATAAATTAGTGATGATATTTATCTGTATTAAATATATTATTTATTACCAATCATATTACCGATAATTGAGATGTATTTTAATGCTTGAAAATTGCATTAATGAATAAAAAATGTCACAAAATATAAATCTATAAATATACTACAAAATAATAAAATTAATAATGAACTTGATATTATACAATAAATTTAATGATAAATTATGTGACAAAATTTAAGAGCAGCTTTTCTTTAACAAAATGTAATATGCTAATCGATCAATCAAGCAAATTAATACAAATTCAGAATTCATCAGATAAAATGTTTCTAAAATTAAGGTTGTAAGTTACGCAACAAAGTGCTAGTGCTTATAACAAAATCAATTTTGCCACCTATATTATTTCGTATTTCTTACTTTGAAAGGAATATTCTCAAAAAATTTCCCCGAAGAACTAACATTTTAACGTCAGAACGACGAATGATCAATAAAACGGTTCATGTATCCAGGAACTTGTAAAATACTATCACTGAATTGCGAAATGCGATGGAATAGTAAAGTGGCATCAAGTATCAGGGAGGGATTTTCGGGATATCTGTCGATTGTCCATTGGACAAATTCTCGGGGTGCTCGTCAGGGGTGCTAAAAAAACGAGAAGACAAGGGAGTCTACAATTTCAGGACCAAGGGCGAGGTTACAGGAAGAAAATATACGTGCACGTGTTATACAAATTACAACCTATATATGTATAATGCAATCGATTTTTACAGCGTAGTTTCTCTTGCCATAGTTGCAAAAGATTCGTGATTGCGTGCACACGTAAATATACATCCTGAAAAAAGCGTACCTGTCAAAACTGTCATTGTAAGTAGCAAAAAAATTATTCTGATAAAAATAAAATAAAATTGCAAACGAGATAAAGTGAGATATAGATTGCATAAATTATAATGATAAAAAGATTAATAGATTATTGTCAAAATAGTGCAAAAAAAGTAAAGAATAATATTATTATTTATTAAGATTACACATAATTATATAATTCAAAATTACCTATAGAACTTTTTCAAAAATTGTTTTTATGATTTATTGTTAGTCCATTTAATAATTCATGTAAAAATATTATTTTATATAAAACCTTTGTAATGACCGAATACAATTTTTCATATTACAAAAAAGATGCAAGAATGAAAATAATAATAAAATGTAAAAGATTTTATATGTTTTGAAGAATTGTTTACAATATTGTATTAAATATTATACTTATTCTTCTTTTAATTGGTTATAGCATCGCGTGTTGTTAATTATATTATTACTACGATGCGTAATTTTTAAATTTAAATAATAATATAGCGCTAATACAATGTATCATATTTTTGCAATTACGATGAATAGATTACTATAGTTTTCTGTATCATAAATAGAATGAATGGCGAAAAAGAATTTTGTCAAAATCAAAGAAATATATCTAAATACATAGATTTCTTTGCTTTTTTAGCGTTAGAATGAGCGATGCTGAAGTGGAACGTTTCTTATTCGATCAGAAATCCAAATGCGAGCAGCTTCTAACGGAAGGTAGGAACTATTCTTTATTCTTTAAATTGCTTAATAAAATATACTTGCCTGTACATGTCTATCAGCTCAAAATTTGTCAATATTTTAAAAGTTTAAAAAATTTCATTAAATCTTACAGATGAAAAAGAAAATTTAATTACAAAGAAATAACACACAAATAATTATATATAAATTATATATAAACAATTGTATATACATTATATATATATATATATATATATATATATATATATATATATATAAATAGTTTATTCGATCGTGGCGTCTTTCTGTGATTAATTAAACAATCATTATTATCATCAACGCAAAAAAATATTTATAAAATATTCATAACTATCAATATTTTATGATGTTCAAAGCTACCGGAATCGGTTTATCTCGACAAATATTATCGATAAGAATCATTATAAAAATAATCATAATTTTGCCGAAATGCATATATAGCATACATCAAAAAGGGCGAAGGTACGGATATTCATCAATGTCCACCGATCTTTGACGGTCTACTCTGCTGGTCGGAAACCGATGCACCAGAAACAGCGACTTTGCCCTGTCCACCTGCCTCGATTATGGGATACACAGATCTGATAAGTGAGAATCTGAGAGCATTTGTGGTTGCCAGCAAGATCTGTCTGCCGCGCAATGAATGGAGTTTAGACTCGGACGACGTCTTCTGGAGCAACTACGGTCTGTGTGTGTTGAATACAACACGTCACATGATTAACAGTACTGAGAATAACACGCGATTGTACGAAATACCGGAGAATTGGACCCTGTTTGTAAGCTTTTCTATCTTTTTTATGTCTTTATTGATCTGTGTTATTTACTTATTAGTTCCTCGATTTAAAGACATTTCGAATTAACGAATACGAATTTCAATATATTTTATGATATTTACAATATATTTTATAATATTTTATGATATATACATACATTATTATGTATATGATTAATTATGACGGTAAAATTAAAATTGCATTATATTATTATGAACACAAGTATATATTATATAATATTTCTATTTCATTTCTTTAATTGTAAAATAAAACGTAATGGATTTAAAATAAAATTTATTTAATTATTCAACGTAAATTATTATGATTGTTATATGTTTTTGATAGAAATGGTTGCCAATTATTAAAATAGCATCGCAAATTGGATGCGTTATTTCGTTAATTACTCTAATTGTCGCTATGGCAGTCTTTTCCTTGCTTAAGTGAGTGCAGTTTTTTATTTAACTAAACGCATATTATTATCCCTTTTTCAATTTCGTTGAAAATTCACATTACCTATTCATTGTTAACTTGTTTACGTAGGAAACTCAAGAATCCCAGAAATAAACTACACATGCACCTATTTGTATCCTTTACGATAAAAATTTTTATGACATTTTTGAAGGATTGGATTTTTATTGATGAATTTGGTATAGCTTGGGACGTCATCTTTATCAACGGATATAGTGCTGTTATCAACGAACGCAGTGTAAACGACGCTAATTATTATTATCCTGACAATTATATAATTTATTATTAATATCTCTTTAAAAATCAATTATATAATAGGGGAAAAAATAATAACATGATCAATTATTATTTTTTCCCGATTATATAATTTATTTTTCTATAACGCAGTGTAAACGACACTGATTATTATTATCCCGATAATTATATAATTTATTATTAATATCTCTCTGAAAATCAATTCTATATTTTTCTATATTAATAAATTGCGTGTTTTTATTATTTAGTAGTTTTCAAGGTTTTATGAATTAAAATTAATTATAATATCAATCAATCATATACTTTGCATCGAAATATTTCTTTCTGTATAAAAAAGATACTTTAAATTATTTAAATTGCGACTTCATTTTCTTCAAACTCCATTACTAATAATTCTAACTTTTGTTAATTAATGCTATCAGATGTGGATCTGTAAGGCTCTCACGAGTTTGTGGCAATATTTCAATGTGACAAATTACTCATGGATCTTGATGGAGGGGTTGTATCTATATAGACTAATTTTCAAAACGCTATACGTCGACCCGAGTAAAATAACTCGGTATATCATATTAGGATGGGGTGAGATAGATTTTTAAGATTATGTAATCTTCAAAATTTTATTATACCGTATCTTATTCAAATTTAATTTTGTTGAATAGGTCTTCCCATCTTGGTATTAGTGCTAAAGATCATAATACAGACAACTATTGAAAACACTTTCTGTTGGTCCACGAATAACAGCCCTTTACTATTCCTTATCATAAATATACCAATCATCATATCGATTTTGGTATGTTGATTGTATTTTACGCGACGCCGATTTATATTGTATAAATATTCAAAATTACCTTATGTCATTTTTCTCCTTTAGTACAATTTCCTGTTGTTCCTCACTATCGTTCTGTTTGTAAATCTGAAGACATCAGCGTATCTGCATTGGAAAAAAATGAAATACAAGTTAGTATGATATATTTATTTTGATTAACTTTTTTAATTACCACGTTATAAAAATTCTTACAATAATAATTTATTTATGCGTAAACACATATACATATAATATTTAATAAAAAAAAATACATTTCTTCAATATAATAGCTATAGACATATTTGTTTATTTTTAATGCAGAGCATGGGCAAAAGCGACTATGGTTCTGATACTACTCTTTGGAACACACTATATTTTATATGTGGGATTATTTTTCTCTCAAGATTACAGAGTCGAACTCGTCTGGTTCTTTTGCGATCAGCTATTTACGTCCTATCAGGTATTCATCGCAAATGCGAAAGAATTTATTTCTTGTTTTTTAATTTGTACGGACACTCACACTATTTACTTTCCTAGGGTGCTCTCGTGGTTTTACTGTATTGTCTGCTAAACAGCGAAGTCATAGAGGAAATGCGACGAGCATGAAGGACTCGACGATCAAAGAAGAAGGTCGATTTATTGAATGTATTCGTACTTGGCCATCGAGAATTACCAAAAAGTTTGAAAGATGCAATCAACCGAAAACAGTATCGATCGGAAGATGATAATACTGGTACTATTTCGCAATTACTGTCATGAAGAAAATGTCAACGAAAAATGTTAAAGATCAGCTATCTCAATGTTGAATAAAATGTATTTACATAATCTACTTATAAAAAGATTTTACTTGTATAAAAATATTAATGAAAAAGTCATATATATAGACAATCGCAAATCCACTCTTAATAAAAGCATATAATCGATATATCAATGTTCTCTCAAAATTCTCGAAGTTTATCGCTTCTCTTCTTTGTAAAATGTCAAATTAACTTTTTCATTAGCTATCACATAAATTCTCTTGAGAAAATTGAAATTTATTTTGATAAATATTTGTGACTTCAATTTGCTTAAAACTGTTAATAATAAGACTTAATTTGTCAAGCTTATTAATTGTTTTTAAGCTTTCCAAGAATATTTTTAAATTTATTTCTACTACAAATAATTTTAATTTAAAATTTTTCATGATTTCTATAAAAACTATTAATGAAAAAATTATTTAATACCGTATGACGTATGAAATAAATATTTGAATAAAGAACTATTATTATGATTGAATTTTGTATCATTAAAAATTAATTAACCGTTAATTAAAATAATTGTAGTGAACCATGTTTCGATATTTGTCACGATCGCGTTTCGAGGAGAAACTCATGAATATGAATTGCTTATACAGCGTTTCATATCACTACTTTATTGCTAAAAAATTGCATAAATGATAAATGTATCGAGCAAATGACGAAAAAGCCGTGCCATATAAACAAAAGAACTGTATTTTTATATTAAGAAAACACATTAATTTATTGCCAAAATGTTTTATGTATTATATTAAAATATGTATTCACAAAGCCACTATGTATTACAGAAAGAAATTAAAAAGTGTCTATATTTATAATTTTTGACAGACAAGATTATATAGATTACTTTTTAAATTATTATTAAAATATTTGTATAAATTCTCGCTGATGTGAACGTTTATTATCTTGTGAGTTATAGTTCATAACTTTGAAAGTTTAATCTTATAAAGGTAAGATTAAATAATATGTTCCCTTGGTAAGTTCCTCCTCTTTCAGTATAATATTGATTATAAGGTTCATTGTGTTTCTCTTGTTTGTGCTGCCATCGTTCCATATATTATATAGCTGCGTTTACTTCAGTTTATTTTTAAATTATCATAAGTACATATTTTTCGTCTTTCACAACATTTTATATTTTTATAATTATATGGAACGTAAATTGATATATGTTTTGTTAAATTGTATGTACTATTTAATTAATTAAAATCAAATTTTAAATTATTATGTTGATTTTATTATTAATGTAAAAATAAATAATAAATGCTAGGAAGTGAAAGATGATTATAATTTCAAATAATTTTACACTTTAATTCCTGAATTAAACTTTACTGGTTTTTATTCGACAGGGATGTTGCCGTTGTTTCTTCCTACCATCTCGTCGAAGCTAAGGAGCTCGAGATATTGCCAGAAGCAATCTCATTGCCGCGAATGAGTTTAACAATCAAGATCGATCTAATCGCGATCCAGATTCAATAAACAGACGAGCCAGTTTGGAGGAAATTGGTATATGTTTTGAAAAATTTGTATCCACCGTGTAAACATTTCAAATAAAACATAGTTAAATGCTAAACTTGTAAGTTTTATAATATAATCGCAAACATTTAAAATTTTTCACTTATGTTTACAATCACTTATTTAGTAAACAATTGACTCGCTCTCTATGCACTTACTCAAGTTCGTTTACACACGTGTCATTACAAAAAGTAAACTCAGAAAAGATGGAAAATTGATGTGTATGTGTTATACGTATCTATATGTATAACGCAATCGATTTTTACAGCGTAGTTTCTCTTGTCACAGTCGCAAAAGATTCGCGATCTTGTGCACACGTGAATGCACATCCTGAAGAAAGCGTACCTGTGATTGTGAGTAACAAAAAAATTATTCCGATAAAAATGAAATAAAATTGTAAACAAGAAAAAGTTAGATATATATTGCATAAACTATAATGATAAAAAATTAATAGTTTAAAGAATGATATTATTATTTATTAAGATTATACATAATTATAATTCAAAATTATCTATACAAATTTTCCCAAGAATTGTTTTTATGACTTATCGTAAGTCTATTTAGTAATTCATATAATATTATTTTATATAAAATCTTTGTAATGAGTAAATAAAATTTAATAAAATGAAATAAAAAAGATTTGATACGTTTTAAAGAATTTGTTGTTTACGATATTGTATTAAATATTGTACTTATTCATCTTCTAATTGGTTATAGCATTGCGTGTTGTTAATTATATCATTACTACACAGATTAATTTTTTAATTTAAATAATAATATAGTGCTGATTCAATGTATATTTTTGGAATAACGATAAATAGATTACTCTAGTTTTCTGTATTATGATAAGAATAGAATGACAAAAAAGAATTTTATCAAAATCAAAGAGACACGTCCAAATAATACGTCAATTTTTCGCTTCTTTAGGGTTAGAATCGTTAGAATGAACTATGCTAAAAAGGATATCTTCGCCGATCACAGATGCAAGCAGCTTCTTGAAGAAGGTAGAAGATATTCTCTATATTGTTTAAATTGCTTAATAAAATATAGTTTCATATACATGTTTAACAGCTAAAAATATGTCAATACCTTAAAAGTTTAAAAAATTTCATTAAATCTTACAGATAAGAAATTAAAATTTAATTACAAAGAAATAACAAATAATTAATAATATATAAATTATATATTTAATTTTATATAAATAGTTCATTCGATTGTGGCGTTTTTCTGTGATTAATAAAATAATAATTATAAACATCAACAAGAGAATATTTATAAAATAAGTGTATCAATATTTTATATATACCTATATATTATGTATAATGTCGGAAGCTGCCGGAATCGGCTTATCTCGATAAGTATCATCAATAAGAATCGTTGGAAAAATAACTATAATTTTGCCGAAATGCACATGCAGAATGCATCAAAAATGGCAAAGGAATGAATATTCATCGATGTCCACCGATCTATGAGAATCTACTCTGCTCGTCGCAAACCGATGTGTCAGGAATTCCGAGCCTGCCCTGTCCACCTGTCTCGATTTTGCAATTTACCGATCTGATGAGTGAGAATCTGAAAGCAATTATGATTACCGTCAAGAAATATTTGCTGAACGACGTCGTTTGTGAAACTACGAACTTCGATCTGTGTTATTTGAATGAATTACGTCACATCATCGACGGTACTGAGAATAATGGTACGCAATGGTACGAAATAATGGAGGATATGTCCCTGCTTGTAAGTTTTTTTATCTTTTTTATGCCTTTATTGATCTGTGTTATTTACTTATTAGTTCCACGATTTAAAGATGTTTCAACTTATAATGAGTACGAATTTTAATATATATTTTATGATAATGAACATATATTGACACATGCATATAATTAATTATAACGGTAGAATTGAAATTGTATTATGTATATTATTATAAAGTTAACATAAATATATATCACATAATATTTCTATTTCATTTCTCTAATCGTAAAATAAAAAGTAATGGATTTAAAATAAAATTTATTTAATTATTCAACGCAGATTATTATCACTGTTACATGCTTTTGATAGAAATGGTCGCCACATATTAGGATAGCATCGCAAATTGGATGTGTCATTTCGTTAATTACTCTTATTATTGCTATGATAGTCTTGTGCTCGCTTGGGTGAGTACGGCTTTTTTTTATTTAACTACACGCATATTATTATTACCTTTTCAATTTCGTTGAAAGTTTACGTTACCTATTAATTACTAACTCGTAGGAAACTCAGGAATCCCAGAAGAAAACTGAACATGCACCTATTTGTGTCTTTTATGATGAAAACTTTGATGACCATTTTAAAGGATTGGATTTTTATTGATGAACTTGGAATGGCTTGGGACGTCATCTTTGCCAACGAATACAGTGCTGTTATCCACAAACGCAATGTAAAGGACACTGATTATTATTATTATATAATTTATTATTAATATCGCTCTAAAAATCAATTATATAGTCGAGAAAAAAATAATTTTTATTTAATAGTTTTCAATATATTTATAAACTAAGATTAGTTATTATCGTATTAATCAATCATACAAATTTGCTTCGAAATATTTCTCTCGGTATAAAAGCGATACTTTAAATTATTTTAATTGGGTCTTTATTTTTCTCAAATTCTATTACTGATAATTCTAAGATTTATTAATCAATATTGTCAGATGGTGATCACTAAGATTTTCACAAGTTTGTGGCAATATTTCAACGTGGCAAGTTACTTCTGGATCTCGATACAGGGGTTGTATCTATATAAACTAATTTTCAATACACTATATGTCGACACGAGTAAAATAATTCAGTATATCAAATTAGGCTGGGGTGAGATAAATTTTCAAGTTAAAGTATATCAGTTTTCTTGTAATATTTTATAAATTTTCAAGATTACGAAATCTTTAAAATTCTATTATATTGTATGTTATTCAAATTTAATTTTGTTGAATAGGGCTTCCCGTCTTAGTACTAGCAATATGGATCATAGTACAGACAAATGTTAAAAACAATTTCTGTTGGGCTACCCTTTGGCCAATTACCCGTATAGGATTCCTTGTTATAAATATATCAATCATCGTATTAATTGTGGTATGTTTATTGTATTTTACGCAATGTTGATTTAAATTGTGTATAAATATTTCAAATTACCTTATGTCATTTCTCTTCTTTAGTATAATTTCATGTTGTTCCTCGCTTTCGTTCTGCTTGTAAATCTGAAGACATCAGTGCATCTGCAATGGAAAAAGATGAAATACAAGTTAGTATAATATATTTATTTTGATTAACTTTTTTAATTACTACTCTCTAAAAAAAATTACAGTAATAATTTATTAATGCGTAAACACATACACATATAATATTTAATATAAAAAAACATATTTTTTCGGCGGTATAGTTACTATGGATATATTTGTTTATTTTAAATGCAGAGCATGGGCAAAAGCGACTATGGTTGTGATACTACTTTTTGGAATACACTATACTTGCTTCTTGGTATTATCTTTCTCTCAAGGTGTCAGAGGCAAAAATATCTGGTTATTCTTTTGCGATCAGCTATTTACGTCCTATCAGGTATTCATCGCAAATGCGAATAAATTTATTTCTTGTTTTTTAATTTTTATAGACACTCACACTATTTACTTTCTTAGGGTGCTCTCGTGTCTTTACTGTATTGTCTGCTAAACAGCGAAGTCGTAGCGGAAATGCTACGAGCATGGAGGACTCGACGATCAAAGAAGAAGGTCGATTTATTGAATGTATTCGTACTTGGCCATCGAGAATTACCAAACAATTTAAAGGATGAAATCAACCGAAAGCAGTATCGATCGGAAGGTAATAATGGTACTTCACACTATAATGAAGAAGTCAACGAAAGATGTTAAGTAGATTCTATCAGCTATCGCAATGTTGAATAAAAGTGTATATGTTTAGTATTTACATAATCTACTTATAAAAAATGTTTACTAGTATAAAGATATTAATGAAAAAGTCATATATAGAAAAACAATCGAAAATTTACTTTTAATAAAAGCATATAAGTTCGATATATCAATGTTCTCTCAAAATTCTCGAAGTTTATCGCTTCTCTTTTTTGTAAAATGTCAAATTAACTTTTTCATTGTCAATAGCTATCACTTAAATTCTTTTGAAAAAATTAAAATTTAGGTTAATAAATATTCGTCAATTCAATTGACTTAAAACTGTTAATAATAAGAATTAATTTGTCAAGCTTATTAATTGTTTTTAAACTTTTCAAGAATAAATATAAATATAAATTGAGAGTGTCAAACAGGCAATAAGAGCCAAATCGCGGATGACAGTGCGTTATCCCAAAGATCAAGATTTAAATTGGAATAATCTCTCTACAAGAGATTTAATTCCATACATCCCCTAGCTGTTCCCCCCTAAAGGAAATAAATGCGAGAAAAAAATATAAATCCGAAAGTCGCTGAATCGGGAATCGAATCCGAGACCTTTCAATTGCCGGGCGACTGCTCTTCCCGGAAATTCTAACGAAAAAAAAAAAAAAAAAAAAATTAGTTTTGTTGGGATAACGCACTGTCATCCGCGAATTGCCTCTTATTGTCTGTTTGACACTCTCAATTTATATTCATATTTATATTACAGAGCCTTGTTAAATATTTCCAAGAATAAATTTAAATTTATTTCTACTACAAACAATTTTAATTTAAAGTTTTTCATAGTTTCTATGAAATCAATTAATGAAAAAATTATTTAATACCGTATGGAATACATACTTCGATATAGAACTATTACTACGATACAATTTTCTGTCATTAAAAATTAATTAAACGTTAATTGTAGTAGTTGTAATAAATAATATTTCGATTTTTATTATCGCGCTTTGAGAAAAAATTCGTCAATATGGACAGAGCGCCTTATATCATTACTTTATTGTCCAAATAAATGATAAATGCAAATCGAGCAAATGATAAAAATGCTGTGCTATATAAACAAAAGTACTGTATGTTGTTAAGAACACAATTCAATGCTGAAATATTTTATAATGTATTATAAAATATGTATTTACGAAATATACTGTTTTCTAAATTATATGATATATAATTATTAACTAAAAATATCACAAAGCCTTTTGTATTACAGAAAATAATTAAAAAGTGTTTTTATTTATAATTTTTCATGTGAAACACTAAATCATATATATTTTTTTATTATTATTAAAATATTTATGTAAATGTCCACTGACGTGACTGTTTATTATCTTGTAAGTTTAAATAGTTTTTTTATTAACATATGGAAATAGTCGTAACTTTGAAAGTTTAATCTTATAAAGATAAGACTATAATATGTTCCCTTGGTAAGTTTCTCCTCTTTCAGTATAATATCGATTATAAGGTTCAATTGTGTTTCTTTTGTTTGTGCTGCGATTGTTCCATATTATATTTAGCTTCTTTTATTTTATTCTATTTTTAAATTATCATAAATACATATTTTTCGTTCTCCACTACTTTGTATAATTTTTTAATTATGTGCATTTAATTAATTAAATATTAGCATTTAATTATTATAATTAAAATCAAATTTTAAATTATTGTGTTAATGCTATTTTATTATTAGTGTAAAAATAAATATTAACTGCTTAATCGACAAGTTTTTAATAATAACCATCATAATAATAATGTGTAACATTATACCAAACATATTTGGATAAGTAAGAAATGAAAAATAATTATATTTTTAAATAATTTTACACTTTAATTCCTGAATTAAACTTTGCTGGTCTTTTTCCGACAGGGATGTTGCCGTTGTTTCTTTCTATCATCTCGTCGAAGCTAAGAAGCTCGAGATATTGCCAGAAGCAATCTCATTGCCGCGAATGAGTTTAACAATCAAGGTCGATCTAATCGCGATCCAGATTCAATAAACAAACGAGCCAGTTTGCAGCAAATTAGTATATGTTTTGAAAAATTTGTATCTACAGTGTGAACATTTTAAATAAAGCCAAGTTAAATGCTAAATTTGTAAATTTTACAATATAATTGCAATTAAAAATTTAAAATTTTTCACTTATGTTTACAATCAGACTTTATTCAGTACACGATTGACTCGTTCTCTATTTACTTACTCAAGTTCGTTTCCACATGCGTCATTACAAAAAGCAAATTCAGAGGAAAATATACATGTGCATGTGTTAAGGCCCTTGCACAATCCCAGGCAACAGGCAATAGGAATAAGAAATATAAAATATCCATCAATAGGAACAGAAGATAATATCAATCTTCTTTTCCGATTGGTTGATATTTTCTATTTCTTATTCTTATTGCCTGTTGCCTGGAATTGTGCAAAGGACTTTATACGTACCCATATATATAAAGCTATTGAACTTTCATCGTAGTTTCTCTTGCCATAGTCGCAAAGATTCGCAATCCCGTGCACGTGGATATATGTACATCTTGAAGAAAGCGTATCTAACAAAACTACATCGTGAGTAGCAAAAAAAATTATTCCGATAAAAATAAAACAAAATTGCAGACGAGATGAAGTGATATATATATATATTGCATAAATTATAATGATAAAAAGATTTATAGTTTATTGTCATAATATCGCGAAGAAAGTAAAGAATGATATTATTATTTATTAAGATTATACATAATTATAATTCAAAATAATCTATAAAACTTATTTTATTAATAACAAAATTGTTTTTATGACTTATTGTCCATTTAGTAATTCATATAATGTTAGTTTACATAAAATCTTTGTAATGAGCAAATAAAATTTTTTATATTACAGAAAAGATGCAAAATTGAATATAATAATGAAATGAAGAAGATTTGATATGTTTTAAAGAATTTGTTGTTTACGATATTGTATTAAATATTGTACTTATTCATCTTCTAATTGGTTATAGCATTGCGTGTTGTTAATTATATCATTACTACACTGATTAATTTTTTAATTTAAATAATAATATAGTGCTGATTCAATGTATATTTTTGGAATAACGATAAATAAATCACTCTAGTTTTCTGTATCATGATTGGAATAGAATGACAAAAAAGAATTTTATCAAAATCAAAGAGACACGTCCCAATAATACGTCAATTTTTCGCTTCTTTAGGGTTAAAATCGTTAGAATGAACTATGCTGAAAAGGCTTTCTTCTCCGATCCCAGATGCGACCAGCTTCTTGAAGAAGGTAGAAAATATTCTCTATATTGTTTAAATTGCTTAATAAAATATAGTTTCGTATACATGTTTAACAGCTAAAAATATGTAAATACCTTAAAAGTTTAGAAAATTTCATTAAATCTTACAGATAAGAAATTAAAATTCAATTACAAAGAAATAACACATAATTAATAATATATTAATTATATATAATTAATTTTATATAAATAGTTCATTCGATTGTGGCGTTTTTCTGTGAGTAATAAAATAATAATTATTAACATCAACAAGAGAATATTTATAAAATAAGTGTATCAATATTTTATATATACCTATATATTATGTATAATGTCGGAAGCTGCCGGAATCGGTTTATCTCGATAAGTATCATCAATAAGAATCGTTGGAAAAATAACTATAATTTTGGCGAAATGCACATGCAGAATGCATCAAAAAAGGCAAAGGATATTCATTCAAAGGAATGGATATTTATCGATGTCCACCGATCTATGAGGATCTACTCTGCTCGTCGCAAACCGATGTATCAGGAATTCCGAGCCTGCCCTGTCCACCTGTTTCGATTTTGCAATACACCGATCTGATGATTGCGAATCTGAAAGCACTTGTGATTTCCATGAAGAAATGTTTGCTGAAAGACGTAAAATGGGATGTTGACACGAACGAATTCGTCGTTCGTCAAACTACGAACTTCGATTTGTGTTATTTAAATGAATTACGTCACATCATCAACGGTACTGAGAATAACACGCAATGGTACGAAATGACGGAAGATTGGAACCTGTTTGTAAGCTTTTTTATCTTTTTTATGTCTTTATTGACCTGTGTTATTACTTATTAGTTCCATCATTTAATAATGTTTCGAATTAATGAGTACGAATTTTAATATATATTTCATGATATTTACTATACATATATTGACACATGCATATGATTAATTATGACGGTAGATTAAAATTGCATTATGTATATTATTATAAAGTTAACATAAATATATATCAAATAATATTGCTATTTCATTTCTCTAATCGTAAAATAAAAAGTAATGGATTTAAAATAAAATTTATTTAATTATTCAACGCAGATTATTATCACTGTTACATGCTTTTGATAGAAATGGTCGCCACATATTAGGATAGCATCGCAAATTGGATGTGTCATTTCGTTAATTACTCTTATTATTGCTATGATAGTCTTTTGCTCGCTTGGGTGAGTACGGCTTTTTTTTATTTAAATACACGCATATTATCATTACCTTTTCAACTTCGTTGAAAGTTTACGTTACTTATTAATTGTTAACTCGTAGGAAACTCAGAAATCCCAGAAGTAAACTGAACATGCACCTATTTGTGTGTTTTATGATGAAAACATTGATGACCATTTTAAAGGATTGGATTTTTATTGATGAACTTGGAATGGCTTGGGACGTCATATTTGTCAACGAATACAGTGCTGTTATTCACGAACGCAATGTAAAGGACACTGATTATTATTATTATATAATTTATTATTAATATCTCTCTAAAAATTAATTATATAGTCGAGAAAAAAATAATTTTTATTTAATAGTTTTCTATATATTAATAAACTAAAATTAGTTATTATCATATTAATCAATCATACGAATTTGCATCGAAATATTTCTCTCGGTATAAAAACGATACTTTAAATTATTTTAATTGGGTCTTTATTTTTCTCAAACTCTATTACTGATAATTCTAAGTTTTATTAATCAATATTGTCAGATGTTGATCACTAAGATTTTCACAAGTTTGTGGCAATATTTCAACGTGGCAAGTTACTTCTGGATCTCGATGCAGGGGTTGTATCTATATAGATTAATTTTCAAAACGCTAGATGTCGACACGAGTAAAATAACTCATTGTCAGTATATCAAATTAGGCTGGGGTGAGTTAAATTTTCAAAAGTATATCAATTTTCTTGTAATATTTTATAAGTTTTCAAGATTACGAAATCTTTAAAATTCTATTATATTGTATGTTATTCAAATTTAATTTTGTTGAATAGGGCTTCCCGTCTTAGTACTAGCAAAATGGATCATAGCACAGAAATATTTTAATTACGATATCTGTTGGGCTACCATCTGGCAAATTACCCCTATAAGATTCCTTGCTATAAATATATCAATCATCATATTAATTGTGGTATGTTAATTGTATTTTACGCAATGTCGATTTAAATTATACAAATGTTTAAAATTACCTTATGTCATTTTTCTCCTTTAGTGTAATTTCCTGTTGTTCCTCGCTATCGTTCTGCTTGTAAATCTGAAGACATCAGTGCATCTGCAATGGAAAAAGATGAAATACAAGTTAATATAATATATTTATTTTAATTAACTTTTTTAATTACTACTCTCTAAAAAAAATTACAGTAATAATTTATTAATGCATAAACACATACACATATAATATTTAATATAAAAAAACATATTTTTTCGGCGGTATAGTTACTATGGACATATTTGTTTATTTTAAATGCAGAGCATGGGCAAAAGCGACGATGGTTGTGATACTACTTTTTGGAATACACTATACTTGTTTCTTGGTATTATCTTTCTATCAAGGTTACAAAGGCGAAAACATCAGGTTATTCTTTTGCGATCAGCTATTTACGTCCTATCAGGTATTCATCGCAAATGCGAATAAATTTATTTCTTGTTTTTTAATTTTTACAGACACTCACACTATTTACTTTCCTAGGGTGCTCTCGTGGTTTTACTGTATTGTCTGCTAAACAGCGAAGTCGTAGAAGAAATGCTACGAGCATGGAGGACTCGACGATCAAAGAAGAAGGTCGATTTATTGACTGTATTCGTACTTGAATCAAACGAAAACAGTATCGAAGGTGATGATGGTACCACTTCACACCGTAATGAAGAAGTTTTCAACGAAAGATGTTAAGTAGATTTTATAAACTATTGCGATGTTGAATAAAAGTGTATGTGTTTAGTACTTACATAATCTACTTATAAAAAATGTTTACTAGTATAAAGATATTAATGAAAAAGTCATATAGATAACAATAGAAAATCTACTCTTAATAAAAGCATATTAATTCGATACATCAATGTTGTCTGAACATTCTCGAAGTCTATCGCTTCTCTTTATTGTAAAATGACAAATTAGTTTTTCATTGTTAAATTAGCTTTTTCATTGTCAACAGCTGTCACATAAATCTTCTTGAAAAAATTACAATTTATTTTGATAATTATTCGTCATTTCCATATGCTTAAAATTGTTAATAATGAGAATAAATTTGCCGAGCTTTTATTGTTTCTAAACTTTTTAAGAATTAGAAATTAATTTTTATAACAAATTATATTGATTTTTAATTTTTCATAATTTCTATGATATCAATTAATGAAAAAATTATTTAATACGGATCAAATATATATTTCGATAAAGAACTATTATTACGATACAATATTCGGTCATTAAATATTAATTAAACGTTAATTGTAATAGTTGTAATAAACTATATTTCGCGTTTTGAGAAGGAATTCGTCAATATGAACAGAGCGTCTCATATCGCTACTTTATTGTCCGCATAAATAATTAATGCAAATCGAGCAAATGTTAAAAAGAGCTGCGCCATATAAACAAAAGTACTGTATGTTGTTAAGAACACAATTCAATGCTGAAATATTTTATAATGCATTATAAAATATGTATTTACGAAATATACTATGTTTCTTAAACAATATGATATATAATTATTAATTAAAAAATATCACAAAGCCTTTTGTATTACAAAAAATATAATTAAAAAGTGTTTTTATTATAATTTTTATGAAAAACACAAAATCATATAGATTTTCTTAAAATTATTATTAAAATATTTATGTAAATGTCCGCTGACGTGAATGCTTATTACCTTGTGAGTTTAAATAGTTTTTTATTAACATATGAAAATAGTCGTAACTTTGGAAGTTTAATCTTATAAAGATAAGACTATAATGTGTTCCCTTGGTAAGTTCCTTTTCTTTCAGTGTAATATCGATTATAAGGTTCAATTGTGTTTCTCTTGTTTGTGCTGCCATCGTTTCATATTATATAGCTGCGTTTACTTCAGTTTATTTTTAAATTATCATAAGTACATATTTTTCGTCCTTCACAACATTTTATATTTTTATAATTATATGGAACGTAAATTGATATATGTTTTGTTAAATTGTATGTACTATTTAATTAATTAAAATCGAATTTTAAATTATTATGTTGATTTTATTATTAATGTAAAAATAAATAATAAATGCTTAATTAAGGAATTTTTAATAATAGCCATCACAATAATAATGTGTGATATTATACCAAACATTATTATATAACAAGGAAGTGAAAGATGATTATATTTTCAAATAATTTTACACTTAAATTCCTGAATTAAACTTTGCTGGTTTTTTCCGACAAGGATGTGCCGTTGTTTCTTCCTACCATCTCGTCGAAGCTAAGGAGCTCGAGATATTGCCAGAAGCAATCTCATTGCCGCGAATGAGTTTAACAATCAAGGTCGATCTAATCGCGATCCAGATTCAATAAACAGACGAGCTAGTTTGGAGGAAATTGGTATATGTTTTGAAAAATTTGTATCCACCGTGTAAACATTTCAAATAAAGCATAGTTATATGCTAAATTTGTAACTTTTATAATATAATCGCAAACATTTAAAATTTACACTTATGTTTACAATCACTTTATTTAGTAGACAATTGACTTGCTCTCTATTCATTTACTCAAGTTCGTTTACACACGCGTCATTACAAAAAGTAAACTCAGAAAAGATAGAAAATATATGTGTATGTGTTTACGTATTTATATGTATAACGCAATCGATTTTTAAGCGTAGTTTCTCTTGTCACAGTCGCAAAAGATTCGCCATCTTGTGCACACGTGGATGCACATCCTGAAGAAAGCGTATCTGTGATTGTGAGTAACAAATACATTATTCTGATAAAAATGAAATAAAATTGCAAACGAGATAAAGTGAGATATATATTGCATAAACTATAATGATAAAAAAATTAATAGTTTAAAGAATGATATTATTATTTATTAAGATTATACATAATTATAATTCAAAATTATCTATACAAATTTTCCCAAGAATTGTTTTTATGATTTATTGTTAGTCTATTTAGTAATTCATATAATATTATTTTATATAAAATCTTTGTAATGAGCAAATAAAATTTTTCATGTTATAGGAAAGATGCAAAATTGAAAAAAATAATGAAATAAAAAAGATTTGATATGTTTTAAAGAATTTGTTGTTTTCGATATTGTATTAAATATTGTACTTATTCATCTTCTAAATGGTTATAGCATTGCGTGTTGTTAATTATATCATTACTACACTGCTTAATTTTTTAATTTAAATAATAATATAGTGCTGATTCAATGTATATTTTTGGAATAACGTTAAATAGATCACTCTAGTTTTCTGTATCATGATTGGAATAGAATGACAAAAAAGAATATTATCAAAATCAAAGAGACACGTCCAAATAATACGTCAATTTTTCGCTTCTTTAGGGTTAGAATCGTTAGAATGTACTATGCTAAAAAGAATTTCTTCGCCGATCCCAGATGCAAGCAGCTTCTTGAAGAAGGTAGAAAATATTCTCTATATTGTTTAAATTCTTAATAAAATATAGTTTCATATACATGTTTAACAGCTAAGAATATGTAAATACCTTAAAAGTTTAAAAAATTTCATTAAATTTTACAGATAAGAAATTAAAATTTAATTACAAAGAAATAACAAACAACTAATAATATATAAATTATATATAATTAATTTTATATAAATAGTTCATTCGATTGTGGCGTTTTTCTGTGAGTAATAAAATAATAATTATTAACATCAACAAGAGAATATTTATAAAATAAGTGTATCAATATTTTATATATACCTATATATTATGTATAATGTCGGAAGCTGCCGGAATCGGCTTATCTCGATAAGTATCATCAATAAGAATCGTTGGAAAAATAACTATAATTTTGTCAAAATGCACATGCAGAATGCATCAAAAAAGGCAAAGGATATTCATTTAAAGGAATGGATATTCATCGATGTCCACCGATCTATGAAAATCTACTCTGCTCGTCGCAAACCGAAGTATCAGGAATTCCGAGCCTGCCCTGTACACCTACCTCAATTTTGGAATACACCGATCTGATGATTGCGAATCTGAAAGCACTTGTGATTGCCAGGAAGAAATGTTTTCTGAACAACACACAAGGAAATTTTGACACGAACAAATTCGGCGTTCGTCCAACGAACTACTCTCTGTGTTATTTGAATAAATTACGTCACATCATCGACGGTACTGAGAATAACACGCAATGGTACGAAATGACGGAAGATTGGAACCTGTTTGTAAGCTTTTTTATCTTTTGTATGTCTTTATTGACCTGTGTTAATTACTTATTAGTTCCACGATTTAAAGATGTTTCTAATTAATGAGTACGAATTTTAATATATATTTTATGATATTTATGATATACATATATTGACACATGCATATGGTTAATTATGACGGTAGATTAAAATTACATTATGTATATTATTATAAAGTTAACATAAATATATATCAAATAATATTTCTATAAAATTCTATTGCATTTCTCTAATCGTAAAATAAATAGTAATGGATTTAAAATAAAATTTATTTAATTATTAAACGCAGATTATTATCACTGTTACATGCTTTTGATAGGAATGGTCGCCACATATCAGGATAGCATCGCAAATTGGATGTGTCATTTCGTTAATTACTCTTATTATTGCTATGATAGTCTTCTGCTCGCTTGGGTGAGTGCGGTTTTTTTTCATTTAACTACACGCATATTATCATTACATTTTCAATTTCGTTGAAAGTTTACGTTACCTATTAATTGCTAACGCGTAGGAAACTCAAGAATCCCAGAAGTAAACTGAACATGCACCTATTTGTGTCTTTTATGATGAAAACTTTGATGACCATTTTAAAGAATTGGATTTTTATTGATAAACTTGGAATGGCTTGGGGCGTCATCTTTGTCAACGAATACAGTGCTGTTATCCACGAACGCGATGTAAAGGACACTGATAATTATTATTATATAATTTATTTTTAATATCTCTCTAAAAATCAATTATATAGTCGAGAAAAAATATATTTTATTCAATAGTTTTCAATATATTTATAAATTAAAATTAGTTATTATCATATTAATCAATCATACGAATTTGCATCAAAATAGTTCTCGCGGTATAAAAGCGATACTTTAAATTATTTTTATTAGGTCTTTATTTTTCTCAAACTCTATTACTGATAATTCTAATTTTTATTAATCAATATTGTCAGATGTTGATCACTAAGATTTTCACAAGTTTGTGGCAATATTTCAACGTGGCAAGTTACTTCTGGATCTCGATACAGGGGTTGTATCTACATAGACTGCTTTTCAAACCGCTATATGTCGACGGTAGTAAAATAACTCAGTATATCAAATTAGGCTGGTGTAAGATAAATTTTCAAGATTACGAAATCTATAAAATTCTATTATATTGTATGTTATTCAAATTTAATTTTGTTGAATAGGGCTTCCCGTCTTATTGTTAGTATTAGCGAAATGGTTCATAGTACAGAAAATTGTTAAAAACAATTTCTGTTGGACTACCTTTTGGCAAATTACCCCTTTAGGATTGCTTGCTATAAATATAGCAATCATCGTATCAATTGTGGTATGTTTATTGTATTTTACGCAATGTTGATTTAAATTGTATAAATATTTCAAATTACTTTATGTCATTTTTTTTCTTTAGTGTAATTTCCTGTTGTTCCTCTCTATCGTTAGGCTTGGAAAGGTATCAGGGCATCTGTTATGGAAAATAATGAAATATAAGTTAGTATGATGTATTTATTTTAATTAACTTTTTTAATTACCACTCTATAAACATTTTTACAGTAATAATTTATTTATGCGTAAACACATACACATATAATATTTAATATAAAAAAACATATTTTTTCGGCGGTATAGTTACTATGGATATATTTGTTTATTTTAAATGCAGAGCATGGGCAAAAGCGACTATGGTTATGATACTACTTTTTGGAATACACTATACTTGTTTCTTGGTATTATTTTTCTCTCAAGGTGTCAGAGGCAAAAACATCTGGTTATTCTTTTGCGATCAGCTATTTACGTCCTATCAGGTATTCATCGCAAATGCGAATAAATTTATTTCTTGTTTTTTAATTTTTACAGACACTCACACTATTTACTTTCCTAGGGTGCTCTCGTGTCTTTACTGTATTGTCTGCTAAACAGCGAAGTCGTAGCGGAAATGCTACGAGCATGGAGGACTCGACGATCAAAGAAGAAGGTCGAATTATCGAATGTATTCGTACTTGGCCATTGAGAATTACCAAACAATTTAAAGAATGAAATCAACCGAAAGAGGTATCGATCGGAAGGTGATGATGGTACCACTTCACACCGTAATGAAGAAGTTGTCAACGAAAGATGTTAAGTAGATTTTATAAACTATCGCGATGTTAAATAAAAGTGTATGTGTTTAGTATTTACATAATATACTTATAAAAAATGTTTATTAGTATAAAGATATTAATGAAAAAGTCATATAGATAACAATCAAAAATCTACTTTTAATAAAAGCATATTAATTCGATACATCAATGTTGTCTGAACATTCTCGAAGTCTATCGCTTCTCTTTATTGTAAAATGACAAATTAGTTTTTCATTGTTAAATTAGCTTTTTCATTGTCAACAGCTGTCACATAAATCTTCTTGAAAAAATTACAATTTATTTTGATAATTATTCGTCATTTCAATATGCTTAAAATTGTTAATAATGAGAATTAATTTGCCGAGCTTTTATTGTTCTTAAACTTTCTAAGAATATAAGTAATTTATTTTTACTACAAATCATATTGGTTTTTAATTTTTCATAATTTCTATGATATCAATTAATGAAAAAATTATTAAATACGGTATCAAATATATATTTCGATAAAGAACTAAATATTATTACGATACAATGTTCGGTCATTAAATATTAATTAAACGTTAATTGTAATAGTTGTAATAAACTATATTTCGCGTTTTGAGAAGGAACTCGTCAATATAAACAGAGCGTCTCATATCGCTACTTTATTGTCCGCATAAATAATTAATGCAAATCGAGCAAATGTTAAAAAAAGCTGCGCCATATAAACAAAAGTACTGTATGTTGTTAAGAACACAATTCAATGCTGAAATATTTTATAATGCTTTATAAAGTATGTATTTACGAAATATACTATGTTTCTTAAACAATATGATATATAATTATTAATTAAAAAATATCACAAAGCCTTTTGTATTGCAGAAAATATAATTAAAAAGTGTTTTTATTATAATTTTTATGAAAAACACAAAATCATATAGATTTTTTAAAAATTATTGTTAAAATATTTATGTAAATGTCCGCTGACGTGAATGTTTATTACCTTGTGAGTTTAAATAGTTTTTTATTAACATATGAAAATAGTCGTAACTTTGGAAGTTTAATCTTATAAAGGTAAGACTATAATGTGTTCCCTTGGTAAGTTCCTTTTCTTTCAGTATAATATCGATTATAAGGTTCAATTGTGTTTCTCTTGTTTGTGCTGCCATCGTTTCATATTATATAGCTGCGTTTACTTCAGTTTATTTTTAAAATATCATAAGTACATATTTTTCGTCCTTCACAGCATTTTATATTTTTATAATTATATGGAACGTAAATTGATATATGTTTTGTTAAATTGTATGTGCCATTTAATTAATTAAAATTGAATTTTAAATTATTGTGTTAATGCTATTTTATTATTAGTGTAAAAATAAATAATACTAGTTTAATTCACGAATTTTTAAATACTATAGATTACACAAGCGCGCTTTGCATGCGGTTTTGATTATTTCTATTATTTATTTTACAACTGTCAAATTGTTAATCTTTGCAATCATAATTTTAATTCGCCGAATTTCTATTATGTACATAATTTTAATTCTTCGAATTTCTATTATGTACATAATTTTAATTTACCAAGTTTCTATTGTATTGTTTGAGAACTATTTTATATCTTATTATATATATATAATACTATTATATATATTTTTTTTTCTCATTTTGTTTATAGTTTTATCGAATATAATTATGTGTGCAAAACGAAGGTATATTATTCTTTGATAAAACCTTAAAGTTGTATTACATATATATAATTATTATTGCAATGCATGCACAGAAATAATATTTATTAATTTCGCGATTCATAAAAATTCAATATATAAATTTTAAACAAAAAACAAAAAATAAAATTTTTACAAGAATCTTGCAATCAAAATATCTGCGCTTCCATTAAATTCATGCGTCTGTACGCATCCGTTACGTTGCACGAATTTTAAATTAATATGTTGATTTTATTATTAACGTAAAAATAAATAATAACTGCTTAATTGACAAATTTTTAATAATAGCCATCACAATAATAATGTGTGACATTATATCAAACACATTTGGATAACTAGGAAGTGAAGAATGATTATATTTTCAAATAATTTTACACTTTAATTCCTCAATCAAACTTTGCTGTTTTTTCCGACAAGGATGCTGCCGTTGTTTCTTCCGACCATCTTGTCGAAGCTGAGGACCTCGAGATATTGCCAGAAGCAATTTTATTGCCGAATGAGTTTAAGAATCGTGGTCGATTTAATCTCGATCCAGATTCAATAGACATGCAGACGAGCAAGTTTGCAGTAAATTGATATATGTTTTGTAAAATTTGTATTTACAGTGTGAACATTTTAAACAAAGCCAAGTTAAATGCTAAATTTGTAAATTTTACAATATCGCAATTAAACATTTAAAATTTTTCACTTATGTTTACAATCAGACTTGATTCAGTAAACGATTGACTCGCTCTTTATTTATTTACTCAAGTTTGTTTCCACATGCGTCAAAAAGAAAATTCATAGAAAATGGAAAATATACACGTGCATATGTTATACGTATCTATATATGTATAACGCAATCGATTTTTACATCGTAGTTTATCTTGCCACAGTCGCAGAAGATTCGCGATCCCGTGCACACGTGGATATACATCTTGAAGAAAGCGTATCTGACAAAACTATGTCATCGTGAGTAACAAAACAATTATTCCGATAAAAATAAAATAAAGTTGCAGACCAAATAAAGTGATATATATATATATATATATTGCATAAATTATAATGATAAAAAGATTTATAGTTTATTGTCATAATAGCGCGAAAAAAGTAAAGAATGATTTTATTATTTATTAAGATTACACATAATTATATAATACAAAATTATCTATAGATCTTTCCTATAAATTGTTTTTATGACTTACTGTTAGTCCATTCAATACTATTGTTATATATAAAGCCTTTGTAATGACCAAATACAATTTTTCATAATATAGAAAAGATGCAAAATTTAATTGAAAATAATAATGAAAAAAAAAAGATTTTATATGTTTTAAAGAATTTTTTGCTTACGATATTGTATGAAATATTGTATTTATTCATCTTCTAATTGATTATAGCATCGCGTGTTGTTAATTATATTATTACTACAATGCGTAATTTTTAAATTTAATTAATAATATAGTGCTGATACAATGTATCATATTTTTGCAATCACGATGAATAGATTACTATAGTTTTTTGTATCGTGATTGGAATGAATGACAAAAAAGAATTTTATCAAAATCAAAGAGACACGTCCAAATAATACGTCGATTTTTTCGCTTCTTTAGCGTCAGAATGAACTATGCTAAGAAGCATTTCTTTTCCGATCGCAGATGCGACCAGCTTCTTGAAGAAGGTAGAAGATATTCTCTATATTTTTTAAATTGCTTAATAAAATATACTTTTATATACATGTTTAACAGCTAAGAATATGTCAATATCTTGAAAGTTTAAAAAATTTCATTAAATCTTACAAATAAGAAAGAAAATTTAATTACAAAGAAATAACACACAATTAATAATATTTAAATTATATATTATTAATTTTATATAAATAGGTCATTCAATTGTAGCGTTATTCTGTGATTAATTAAACAATAATTATTAGACAATAGAATATTTATAAAATAAGTGTATCAATATTTTATATACTTATATATTATATATAATATCGGAAGCTGCCGGAATCAGCTTATCTTGATAAGTATCATTGATAACAATCGTAGGAAAAATAATTATAATTTTGCCATAATGCACATGCAGAATGCATCAAAAAGGGCAAAGCAACGGATATTCACCGATGTCCATCGATCTATGACGGTCTACTTTGCTTGTCGCAAACCGATGCACCAGGCATACCGAGCCTGCCCTGTCCACCTGCCTCGATTTTAGGATTTACTGATCTGATAACTGAGCATCTGAAGGCATTTACGGTTGGCAACAAGATCTGTCTGCCGAACAACAAATGGGTTTCTTCCTCGGACCACCTCTTTTGGAACAATTACGGCCTGTGTGTGTTAAATACAACACGTCACATGATAAACGGTACTGAGAATAATACGCGATGGTACGAAATAACGGAGGATTTGCCCCTGTTTGTAAGCTTTTTTATCTTTTTTATGCCTTTATTGACCTGTGTTATTTATTTATTAGTTCTACGATTTAAAGACGTTTCGAATTAACGAATACGAATTTTAATATATTTTATTATATTCACGATATACATATATTAATATGTATTATGTATATGATTAATTATAACGATAGAATTGAAATTGGATTATATTATTATGAAGTTAACACAAATATATATCAAATGACATTTGCATTTCATTACTTCAATCATAAAATAAAACGTAATGGATTTAAAATACAATTTACTTAATTATACGACGCAGATTATCATCATTATTATATGCTTTGATAGAAATGGTTGCCACGTATCAAGATAGCATCGCAAATTGGATGTGTCATTTCGTTAATTACTCTAATTGTCGCCATGGCAGTCTTTTTCTTGCTTAGGTGAGTGCGGTTTTTTTATTTAACTAAACGCATATTATCATTCTTTTTTTAATTTCGTTGAAAGTTCATGTTACTTATTCGTTGTTAACTTGTAGGAAATTCAAGAATCCTAGAAATAAACTGCACATGCATCTATTTGTGTCTTTTATGATGAAAACTTTCATAACACTTTTGAAGGATTGGATTTTTATCGATGAACTTGGAATGGCTTGGGACGTCATCTTCATCAATGAATACAGTGCTGTTATCAACGTACGCAAAGTAAAGGACACTGATTATTATTATTATCCCAAAAATTAAACAATTTATTATTAATATCTCTCCAAAAATCAATTATATAGGCGAGAAAAAAATAATTTTTATCTAATAGTTTTCAATATATTTACAAACTAATAAGATTAGTTATTATCATAGTACTCAATCATACGAATTTGCATCGAAATATTTCTCTCGGTATAAAAGCGATACTTTAAATTATTTGAACTGCGTCTTTATTTTTTTTTTCAAACTCCATTACTGATAATTCTAAGTTTTATTAATCAATATTGTTAGATGTGGATCTATGAGATTCTCACGTGTTTGTGGCAATATTTCAACTTGGCAAGTTACTTATGGATCTTGACGGAAGGGTTATATTTATATGAAGTAATTTTCAAAACGCTATACGCGAATAAAATAACTCAGTATTTCACAATAGGCTGGGGTAAGATAAATTTTCAAGATTACGAATTCTTAAAAATTCTATTATACTGTATCTTTTTTAAATTTAATCTTATTAAATAGGTTTTCCTGTCTTGGTAGTAGTAAAATGGGCCGTAATACACAAAAGTATTAAAAACACTTTCTGTTGGTCTACCGAGTGGAAAAGGCCTTTTGTGTTGCTTATCATAAATATACCAATCATCGTATTAATTTTGGTATGTTAATTGTATTTTATGCAATGTCGATTTAAATTGTACAATTATTTCAAATTACCTTATGTCATTTTTCTTCTTTAGTGTAATTTCCTGTTGTTCCTCTCTATCGTTAGGCTTGGAAAGGTATCAGTGCATCTGTTATGGAAAAAGATGAAATATAAGTTAGTATGATGTATTTATTTTAATTAACTTTTTTAATTACCACTCTATAAACATTTTTACAGTAATAATTTATTTATGCGTAAACACATACACACATAATATTTAATTAAAAAAAATATATTTCTTCAGCGGTGTAGTTGCTATAGACATATTTGTTTTTCTTTTAATACAGGGCATGGGCAAAAGCGACTATGGTTGTGATACCACTTTTTGGAATACACTATATTTGCTTCATGGTATTATCGTTCTTTCAAGGTTACAAAGTCGAAAACGTCTGGTTATTCTTTTGCGATCAGCTATTTACGTCCTATCAGGTATTCATCGCAAATGCGAAAAAATTTATTTCTTGTTTTTTAATTTGTACAGACACTCAAACTATTTACTTTCCTAGGGTGCCCTCGTGTCTTTACTGTATTGTCTGCTAAACAGCGAAGTCATAGAGGAAATGCGACGAGCATGGAGGATTCGACGATTAAGAAAGAAGGTCGATTTATTGAATATATTCGTACTTAGCCATCGAGAATTAACAAAAAATTTAAATGATGGAATCAACCGAAATCAGTATCGATCGGAAGGTAATAATGGTACTTCACACTATAATGAAGAAGTCAACGAAAGATTAAGTAGATTCTATCAGGTATCGCAATGTTGAATAAAAGTGTATATGTTTAGTATTTACATAATCTACTTATAAAAAAATGTTTACTAGTATAAAGATATTAATGAAAAAGTCATATAGATAACAATCGAAAATCTACTTTTAATAAAAGCATATAAATTCGATATATCAATGTTCTCTTAAAATTTTTGAAGTTTATCGCTTCTCTTTTTTGTAAAATGTCAAATTAACTTTTTCATTGTCAATAGCTATCACTTAAATTCTTTTGAAAACATTAAAATTTAGCCAGAAATAAATATTTTTATCGGCTTTCAATATAAAGAATATAAATATGATGTTTTCTATATCGGCCAACAAAGCCAAAGCACGAAAAATTAATTATTCGGAACTGTATCTCTTTGTACGAGATTACTAAAAGTTCCATATATTAATTAACCTCGAACTTACAAATGGAGAAATAGACGCGAAAAATATAGGTCCGAAAACGCTTCCCGCTTCAGCGACTTTTTGGACCTATATTTTTCGCGCCTATTTCTTCATATGTAAGTTCAAGGTAAATTAATATATGGAACTTTTAGTAATCTCGTACTCGAGATACAGTTCCGAATAATTAATTTTTCGTGCTGTGGCTCTATTGGCCGATTTAGAAAACATCATATTTATATTGAAATTTAGGTTAATAAATATTCGTCAATTCAATTGACTTAAAACTGTTAATAATAAGAATTAATTTGTCGAGCTTATTAATTGTTTTTAAACTTTCCAAGCATAAATTTAAATTTATTTTTACTACAAACAATTTTAATTTAAAGTTTTTCATAGTTTCTATAAAATCAGTTAATGAAAAAATTATTTAATACTGTATGGAATACATACTTTGATATAGAACTATTATTACGATACAATTTTCTGTCATTAAAAATTAATTAAATGTTAATTGTAATAGTTGTAATACATTATATTTTGATTTTTATTATCGCGCTTTGAGAAGAAATTCGTCAATATGGACAGAGCGCCTTATATCATTACTTTATTGTCCGCATAAATAATAAATGCAAATCGAGCAAATGTTAAAAAAAGCTGCGCCATATGAACAAAAGTACTGTATGTTGTTAAGAACACAATTCAATGCTGAAATATTTTATAATGCATTATAAAATATGTATTTACGAAATATACTATGTTTCTTAAACAATATGATATATAATTATTAATTAAAAAATATCACAAAACCTTTTGTATTACGGAAAATAATTAAAAAGTGTTTTTATTTATAATTTTTGATGTAAAACACAAGATCATATATTTTTTTAAAATTATTATTAAAATATTTATGTAAATGTCCACTGACGTGAATGTTTATTATCTTGTGAGTTTAAATACTTTTTTATTAACATGCGGAAATAGTCGTAACTTTGAAAGTTTAATCTTATGAAGGTAAGACTATAATATGTTCCCTTGATAAGTTCCTCCTCTTTCAGTAAAATATCGATTATAAGGTTCATTGTGTTTCTCTTGTTTGTGCTGCGATTCCATATTATATTTAGCTTCTTTTATTTTATTTTAAATTATCATAAATAGATATTTTTTGTTCTCCACTACTTTTTATAATTTTTTAATTATGTGCATTTAATTAATTAAATATTAGCATTTAATTAATTAAAATAGAATTTTAAATTATTGTGTTAATGCTATTTTATTATTAGTGTAAAAATAAATATTAACTGCTTAATCGACGAGTTTTTAATAATAACCATCACAATAATAATGTGTAACATTATACCAAACATATTTGGATAAGTAGGAAATGAAAAATAATTATATTTTCAAATAATTTTACACTTTAATTTCTCAATCAAACTTCGCTGTTTTTTTGGACAGGGATGCTGCCGTTGGTTTTTTCCGACCGTCTCGTCGAAGCTGAGGAACTCGAGATATTGCCAGAAGCAATCTCATTGCCGCGAATGAGTTTAACAACCGAGGTCGATCTAATCGCGATCCAGATTTAATAAACAGACGAGCCAGTTTGCAGCAAATTAATATATGTTTTGAAAAATTTATATCTACAGTGTGAACATTTTAAATAAAGCCAAGTTAAATGCTAAATTTGAAAATTTTATAATATAATTGCAATTAAAAATTTAAAATTTTTTACTTATGTTTACAATCAGACTTTATTCAGTACACGATTGACTCGTTCTCTATTTACTTACTCAAGTTCGTTTCCACATGCGTCATTACAAAAAGCAAATTCGGAAGAAAATATACAGGTGCATGTGTTAAGGTCCTTGCACAATCCCAGGCAACAGGATATAGGAATAAGCAATATAAAATATCCACCAATAGGAACAGAGGATAATATCAATCTCCTTTTTGATTGGTTGATATTTTCTATTTTTTATTTTCATTGCCTGTTACCTGGCATTGTGCAAAGGACTTTATACGTATCCATATATATAAAGTTATTGATTTTTCATTGTAGTTTCTCTTGCTATAGTCGCAAAGATTCGCAATCCCGTGCACGTGGATATACATCTTGAAGAAAGCGTATCTGACAAAACTACATCATCGTGAGTAGCAAAAAAATTATTTCGATAAAAATAAAATAAAATTGCAGATAAAATGATATATATATTGCATAAATTATAATGATAAAAAGATTTATAGTTTATTGTCATAATATCCCCAAACAGCACACGGATGCCTTTTGGATCTTTTAAGGATACTTTATTGGGATATCGACATATCCTGAGGACGTCTGTTTGTAATCCTGGTACGTTCTTATATAGGATGTCCTAAGGAATAGCAAATGAGCGCCTCAATAATGCTTAGAAGTATCTTCGGGAGATTCTATTTCAACTTCCTAAAGATATTTGTAGGATGTTCATAGGAATTCTTATAATCCTTAAAAGGTCTACAATACATCCTAAATTAGTCCAGGATACATCATTGCGGTGCTATTTCTAGGATTAATTTAGGTTATATGCATATTTTTGCAGGACTATTTCAGGATAAATTAAAAAATTTTTTACACATATTATACATATATATGTATACAAATTTTTATTAATATTATTGCATATTATTGCATATTACAAATTTATTGCATATAAATAAAAACAAAAAAATTATATATATATATATATATATATATATATATTGTATATATATATATATATATATATATATATATATATATATATACTTACACTATAGTGTGTACTTATTTTCAGTAAATAAATAGCCAGTTTTTGGTCGAATTAAATTGCATCTTATTATTTGTTAAAATTTATCACTGGCGATCAACAATTAATTGTGAAGATTTTTTTATTTGCTATTTCTTTCATTTCTGAAAAAAAAAAAAATAAAAAACACAAAAGAATATCCTTAAAATGCTTCATATATAGCCACGCAGGACATCCTTAAAAGATCCAAGAAACATCCTCAGGTGTTTGGATTTGTATATATCCTAAATATATCCCACATATATCCGAGGATATTCAGGATATATTCAGGATCATCCTGAGGATATCTTAATGTTAGTTTACATAAAATCTTTGTAATGAGCAAATAAAATTTTTTATATTACAGAAAAGATGCAAAATTGAATATAATAATGAAATGAAGAAGATTTGATATGTTTTAAAGAAGTTTATGTTTACGATATTGTATTAAATATTGTACTTATTCGTCTTCCAATTGGTTATAGCATCGCGTGTTATTAATTATATTATTAATACAATGCGTAATTTTTTAATTTAAATAATTAGTGCTGATATAATGTATAATATATTTGCAATCACGATGAATAGATTATTAGTATAATTTTCTGTATCATAATTGGAATGAATGTCAAAAAAGAATTTTATCAAATTCAAAGAGACACGAAATAATACGTCGATTTTTTCGCTTCTTTAGCGTTATGTTCTATGCTAAGAAGGATTTCTTCATCGGTCCCAAATGCGAGCTTCTTAAAGAAGGTAGAAGATATTCTCTATATTCTTTAAATTGCTTAATAAAATATACTTTTGTATACATGTTTAACAGCTAAGAATATCTCAATACCTAAAAAATTTTTTAAATCTCATTGATAAGAATCGTCGAAAAATAATTATAATTTTGCCGAAATGCACACATGCAGAATGCATCAAAAAGAGCAATGGAACGGATCTTCACCGATGTCCATCGATCTATGACAACTTCAATTTCTGCTTGTCGCTCGACAATGTAAAAGCAACACTGGACCTGCCCTGTCCATTTGACTCGATTTTGGGATTTACTGATCAGATAAGTGAGAATCTGAAAGCAGTTATGATTACCAACGGGAACTGTCCGGGGAAGTACGATCTGTGTCTGTTGAATGCACTACGTCACGTGATAAACGGTACTGAGAACACGCAAGGGTACGAAATAACGGAGAATTGGACCCTGCTTGTAAGCTTTTTTATCTTTTATATGTCTTTATTGACCTGTGTTAATTACTTATTAGTTCCACGATTTTAAGATGTTTCGACTTATAATGAGTACGAATTTTAATATATATTTTATGATATTTTATGATAATATACATATATTGACACATGCATATGATTAATTATGACGGTAGAATTGAAATTGCATTATGTATATTATTATAAAGTTAACATAAATATATATCAAATAATATTTCTATTTCATTTCTTTAATCGTAAAATAAAACGTAATGAATTTAAAATAAAATTTATTTAATTATTCAATGCAGATTATTATCATTGTTATATACTTTTGATAGGAATGGTCGCCATATATTAGGATAACATCGCAAATTGGATGCGTCATTTCGTTAACTACTCTTCTTATTGCTATAATAGCCTTCTTTTCGCTTAGGTGAGTGCGGTTCTTTTTTTATTTAACTACACACATATTTTCATTCTCTTTTCAATTTCATTGAAAGTTTACGTTAATTATTCATTGTTAATTCGTAGGAAACTCAAGAATCCCAAAATTAAACTGGACATGCACCTATTTGTGTCTCTTATGATGAAAACTTTCATAATCATTTTAAAGGATTGGATTTTTATTGATAAACTTGGAATGAATTTGGACTTCATCTTTGTCAACGAATACGATGCTGTTATGCAGAAACGCAATGTAAAGGACACTTATTATTATTATTATATAATTTATTATTAATATCTCTCTAAAAATTAATTATATAGTCGAGAAAAATATAATTTTTATTAAATAGTCTCCAATATATTTACTAAGATTAGTTATTATCATATTAATCAATCATACGAATTTGCATCGAAATATTTCTCTCGGTATAAAAGCGATACTTTAAATTATTTTAATTAGGTCTCTATTTTTCTCAAACTCTATTACTGATAATTCTAAGTTTTATTAATCAATATTGTTAGAATTGGATCTATAAGGCTCTCGTGAGTTTGTGGCAATATTTCAATGTGGCAAGCTACTTGTGGATCTTGATGGAGGTGTTGTATCTATCTAATTGTAAACTAATTTCCAAACCGCTATATGTCGACCCGAGTAAAATAACTCGGTATATCATATTAGGCTGGGGTGAGATAAATTTTCAAGATTACGAAATCTTTAAAATTTTATTATACCGTATCTTATTCAAATTTAATTTTGTTAAATAGGTCTTCCCGTCTTGATAGTAGTGACATTGATCATAATACAGGAAACTATTGGAGACATTTCCTGTTGGTCTACCCAGTGGCTAACCCCTTCAGCATTCTATGCCGTACATATACCACTCACCGTAGGAATGTTGGTATGTTTATTGTATTTTACGCGACGTCGATTTAAATTGTATAAATATTTCAAATTACCTTATGTCATTTTTCTCCTTTAGTATAATTTCCTGTTCTTAATCTACATCGTTCTGTTTGGAAAGGCAGTGATGAGCAATAAGTTAGTATGATATATTTATTTTAATTAACTTTTTTAATTACCAGTCTATAAAAATTGTTACAATAATAATTTATTTATGCGTAAACACATACACATATAATATTTAATTTAAAAAAATATATTTCTTCGGCGGTATAATTACTATGGACATTTTTGTTTATTTTTAATTCAGGGCATGCGCAAAAGCATCTATGCTTATACTACTGATTCTTAGAATACAGAATATTTGCCATATTGGATATTATTTCTTTGAAGATCTCAGTGTCGCACTCATGTGGTTATACTTTTGCAAAGAGCTATTTGTGTCCTATCAGGTATTTATCGCATATGCGAAAGAATTTATTTTTTTTTTTTTTTTAATTTGTGCAGACACTTACAGTATTTATTTTTCTAGGGTGTTCTCGTGTCTTTACTGTATTGTCTGCTAAACAGCGAAGTCATAGAGGAAATGCGACAAGCATGGAGGACTCAATCAAAGAAGAAGGTCGATTTATTTATTTAATTCGTATTTGTCCTTCGAGAAATACCAAAAAATTTAGAGAATGGAATCAACCGAAAGCAGTATCGATCGGAATGTAATGATGGTACTTCACACCGTAATGAAGAAGTTATCAACGAAAGATGTTAAGTAGATTCTATCAACTATCTCGATGCTGAATAAAATTGTAGGTATTCCCATAATCTACTTATAAAAAATTTTTACTAGTATAAGAATATTAATGAAAAAGTCATATAGATAACAATCGATTATCTATTCTTAATAAAAGCATATTAAATCGATATATCAATGTTCTCTTAAAATTCTCGAAGTTTATCGCTTATTTTCTTTGTAAAATGTCAAATTAACTTTTTCATTGTCAATAGCTATCACATAAATTCTCTTAAAAAAATTAAAATCTATTTTGATAAGTATTTGTCACTTAAATATGCTTAAAATTTTTAATAATGAGAATAATTTGTCGAGCTTTTATTGTTTTTTAAACTTTCTAAAAATAAATTAAAATTTTTTTTACTACAAATAATTTTAATTTTTAATTTTTCATAATTTTTACGAAATCAATTAATGAAAAAATTATTTAATACCTTATGGAATACATACTTCGATAAAGAACTATTATTACGATACAATGTTCTGTCATTAAAAATTAATTAAACGTTAATTGTAATAGTTGTAATAAATTATATCTCGAATTTTATGATCGCGTTTTGAGAAGAAATTCGTCAAGATGGACAGAGCGTCTCATATCGCTATTTTATTGTCCGAATAAATGTTAAATGCAAATCGAATAAATGTTCAAAAAAGCTGCCATATAAACAAATGTACTGCATGTTGTTAAGAACACTATTCAATGTTGAAATATTTTATAATGTATTGTAATAAATTATATCTCGAATTTTATGATCGCGTTTTGAGAAGAAATTCGTCAAAATAGACAGAGCGTTTCATATCGCTATTTTATTGTCCGAATAAATGATAAATGCAAATCGAATAAATATTCAAAAAAGCTGCCATATAAACAAATGTACTGCATGTTGTTAAGAACACTATTCAATGTTGAAATATTTTATAATGTATTGTAATAAATTATATCTCGAATTTTATGATCGCGTTTTGAGAAGAAATTCGTCAAGATGGACAGAGCGTCTCATATCGCTATTTTATTGTCCGAATAAATGTTAAATGCAAATCGAATAAATGTTCAAAAAAGCTGCCATATAAACAAATGTACTACATGTTGTTAAGAACACTATTCTATGTTGAAATATTTCATAATGTATTATAAAATATGTATTCACGAAATATACTATGTTTCTTAAACAATATGATATATAATTATTAATTAAAAAATATCACAAAGCATTTTGTATTACAGAAAATAATTAAAAAGTGTTTTTATATATAATTTTTGATGTGAAACACAAGACCATAAATTTTAAAAAAATTATTATTAAAATATTTATGTAAATGTCCGCTGATGTAAATGTTTATTATCTTGTGAGTTTAAATACTTTTTTATTAACATACGGAAATAGTCGTAACTTTGAAAGTTTAATCTTATGAAGGTAAGACTATAATATGTTCCCTTGATAAGTTCCTCCATTCAGTATCGATTATTTTAATTGTGCTGCTCTTGTTTGTGCTGCCACCGTTTCAGATTAGCTTCGTTTGTTTTATTCTTTTTTTAATTATCATAAGTACATATTTTTCTTTGTTCATTATCTTTTTAATTTTTTAAATTATATAAAACATAGAAATATGTTTTGCTAAATTGTACGTAGCATTTAACGAATTAAAATCGAATTTCATATTACTGTGTTGATACTATTTTATGATTAGTATAAAAATAAATAATAATTGCTTAATTCAACGAATTTTTAATAATAATCATCAGAATAATGATGTATGTATGATATTATACCAAAAATATCAGGATAACTAAGAAGTCAAGGATAGTTATATTTTCACATAATTTTTCATTGCTGAAGTTCGTATATAAATTCAGGATATGTAAAATATGTTTAATATTTAACAATAATGTTAATTTAATAACAAAGTTATTTATTATATGTGCAATAATAGTATACTATAAATCCAATGAGAAAAATATGCTATAAATGAAAGACTGAAAAACCCGCTTTGCAATATTATTGTATTCCATGCAAATATAGTGACATAAAAAATGAATTATTAATTAATTTATATAAACGCTAAGCAATATGTTAAAATTTTATATTCCTATTATAATAATATTTGTTATCAATAATTGATACAAACATATACATATGTTTGGCATACAATAGAAGGAAACGGAAAAAAGAAATGAAAGGGTTCATGCAAAAGGAATTGTCATCGTAGTAACAAGGTGTGAACTATCTCATGACCGCAAAAGACATTAATCGGGTGTGTCGAAACAGGGAGTGTGCTGCGTTCTTGATTAGAGAATCATCGGTCGTGTGCAACGCACGCGACTCCTTGTTGTTGAGTCCTGGTTGCACGTGTCAGCCCCCGATATGCGTGCAATTTCTGAGATAGGTGTTGATTGCGTAATGTTCTATCGGCTTGAAAGTAGATTAAATTCCTATTGACTAATTTGAATAATTGCGAGTTCCGTGGTCGTGTCTTTTTTTAAAGAGAGGGTGGCTCTACTTTCTCCTTCTTCGATTATGTTGACATCGAACACACAAGTTTTATATATATATATATGTATGTATATATAAGATAATACACGTCGCGGAATATACAAGAATATATGCATTCTATAAGAAAAAAAGATGGACTCAAAATTAACAACGTCATCGTAGATTTGACCCTTTCTTATTAATCGAAATGTGTCAAAATATTCGAGACATTAACACGTTTTCTAATATAAAGAGATTGGCTACATGTAAATATATGTTATTATGAAGTATGAATGAAACGAAGGGATTCTGGTTTTATATAGAAATATTCTACAATGAAACAAGGGAGGATTATTATTATTATAGTCGAATCGCACAGATGCGACCCATCCGCCACCTGATCCTCCGAAGAAATCCATATTACTCCGACAAATCTATCTTCCTTCCTGGTTTATTATTTTTCCTCCTTGCTTTTAGGTGACAAATAAATAAATGTCACAATCGTATAAAAGCAAGAAAAAATTATTGACGAAATTAGATTACACATAATATAATATAATTTTATATAATAATGTAATCTTATATTATTGTACTCCCCAAGTTCTATTTATAATTTTAATTACAAGAATTTAAACGCGTTTCCATATTTTTAAATTTTGGATAATATAGTCGCGCCTTCTCAGTTAATCTGTATAATTTCACGTCTGACAGTATCTCGAGTTGATCACTGACGTAAAAAAAAAGAAAATAGCGTCAATGGCTTTTAGTCACGCGAATTAAATACGTTATTATTCAGCTATTAGAGCCATGAACAGTAGGACGTGTCTGTAATTAAATGGATCTCTGCAAAATCTTTCTACGAAAGATTCCAATTAGCAGATAGAATATAAACGAGATAGGCTAATATAAAAAATAATTAAATTTGATATCTTCATATATGTATCTAGCACCAAAATTCTATCGCATCGAAAAAAAAGAAACGACGACAAATTTCCTCCCAAAAAACTGACATTTTAGCTACGGGACAACGAATGATCAATAAAACGGTTCGTGTATCCGGGATGCTGTAAAATACTGTCACGTGAATTGCGAAATGCGGCGAAATGGCGACGTGGCATCAGGTGTCGGGGCGGGATTGTCGGGATATCTCTCGGTTGTCCATTGGAGAATTCTCGGGGTGCTTGTCAGGGATGCTGGGAAAACGGGAGGGCAAGGGAGCCTACAATGCCGGGACCAAGGGCGTGGTTACGGGGGATGAAACAACCCCTACCCGCGAGCTGAGTACCAAACTTCGCCCTTCCCTTTTCTCCCGACAGGGATGCTGCCGTTGTCTCTTCCGACGATCTCGTCGAGGCTGAGGAGATCGAGATATTGCCAGAAGCAATCTTATTGCCGCGGATAAGTTGAACAATCGAGGTCGATCTAATCGCGATGCCGGTTTGCAGCGAATTCTGATCTCAAATCTGTGGACCTTTTCGTGTTGAAATTAATGAAAAGTGATCGGATAATTTGGTGTCGAATTATTTAATATGAGATGAGTGAGGGAAGAATTATGTTGCCACAAATCGGATAAGACTGGCAATGTCGAAAGTTTTTCCTGTCGTAGAAACTTGTGTGCGGTGAGTAAAAAGTAATTAAAATATTTATTTATTATATAGCGATACTCTTAAATAATTATTCGTACTAATCTGTATTAATTTATAAAAGAAACGTATAGATTTTATATTTTATAAAAATTATCAAAAATAAAGTCTATCGTAGATATTACTCGACAATTTTTTTACATTTTTAGATAATCAATTTTAACTTTCATTTTTAATTAAACACTAATTAGAAATTAAATTTATTATTATGCAGTCTTTTCTTATTGATTAAATTTTGCTTAAGTACCATGAGATTATAAATCTTTTAACTTAAATATTATGTATAAATGTTTTAAGGAAATTTTATGTATAAATTTTCTAAAAATTATGAAATGCTTTCTCGACAAAACTGAGTTGACATCAAAATGTATGATGTGAAATCGTAAAAATAAAAAATATCCATAGGGAATCGTGCCGATTTGTCGGATAGTAGTGTTACGATAAATATTACAAGAAGCGTCGGGAAGACTTGTCGTCTGAAATCTGGTAGTCTTCTCTGAAATATTAAAGAAAAAAATCGAAGAGAGAGGTGAACGCTCATACAAATTGCCGGTTTACCATGAGATTCAGATCGAACAGGATACGGGGTTCTTTTTCGTCAATACTTGATGAAAGAACGCGTCATTTATGCAGACCGTGAACCGCGTTTCTTTTAATAATGCAACATCTTTCCCATAAATCGACATCAAATCGAGACCGTTTCAGTGACACGATAAAATTCAGCATCTTTGAAAATTTACGCTTTCTTTCGTATACGAAAAATTTTTAATGTAATATTCCGCTTCCTGAAAACTTGTCGTCTGGTTTTATTCTTTTATATGAAGCCTTAATTCTATTACTTAAGTTACGGTTGTGTACTTGGCAAATATTTTGCTATCCAATTATCGCTGACCGAACCCCAATATTCTTAGAATAAACCCTTTTGCGCTGCATTTTCCGACGTTCTTTCAATTCCCTAGAGTCTCACCATTCCGAAAAATTTAATTATTATTTATTTACACCTATGCTGATATAATAATATATACTTTCTGAACACTAAATAATTTAAAATTATAAATTTTAGCGATGATATATTTATATAACAAATATATTATTAATTATATTATTTATAATTATATGATGTATTTTAATGTTTTTTTGCTCGAAAGCTGCATTAGTGAATAAAATGTCACAAAATATATATCTATATAAATAAACTGCAAAGTAATTAAATTAATAATAAACTCGATATTATACATCCCCTATTGCTATATTCCAATGATAAATGATGTGATAAATTCAAACACAGCTTTTCCTTAGCGAAAAGTAATACACTAATCGACCGACAAATTGGAGATTAATCAGATAAAGTGTTTCTAAAATTAAAACCGCAAGTTGCGCGACAAAAACTCAATTTTCCCGCTTATACCTACATATATTATTTCGTACTCCTTCAATGGTTATTACGACTATAATTACAGCCTCGTGCTATGGAAAGCGAAATTACGAATTCCCGAATAGGTGTATCTTGCGAAGGTGCTCCACGACGGCGAAGGTGAGAAGACAATCTTTCGCGACAGATTCAGATTAAATCCCTTCGAAAGGCACGTTCTCGTATCGCGGTCGAGGCACATGAAGAGCTTCAATTGCGATTTCGCGAGCGAGGACAGAGCGGTATCGATGGCGAACGGCGGCCACGGGATCCCCGTTAATGGGGTGAGTCCTCCTGGTTCGGGCACCTTGTCTAGAGAGGAGAGGCGCAGGCGAAGAAGAGCCACCCAGAAATATCGAACCGCGCACGCCACACGGTAAGGGCATGCAGCATTGGAATTTCGTACAGGAGCAAGGAATGCTGCACACGGAAAAAAATTAGCCATAGCGAAATTTTAACTGTCCATACAGTACCCTCCACAAATTTGGAAACACCTTACATTTTACAGTTGAAGAATTTTGCATGGCAGCGATTTGTTACAAATAAAAATGTCATTTAAATATTTGATGTTTATTTTATGATTTATTTATACGAAAAATCTGCACAGATCTGTCAAAAGAGTCCTCTTAATTTCAGAGAAAAATTCTCGAAAGAAATATTCTTTAACCCTTAGTCCCGACTCATGGGTCGTTTGCGACCCAAACGAACAAGTGATTTTTCCTTAGGTACCTCCATTTTTTTAATAACAAACTATATAAAAAAAAATTTTTTATCGAAATATTATGATTGGGATTTCAAGTTGAAGGTTGCAAGAAGCTCCATGAATTTCTTCAGATTTTTTAAAGCGTTTTTACTGATCCAAATAACGCAAAGACGCAAACGACCCATGAGTCGGGATTAAAGTGCCGAAAAGAACCGTCGGGACTAAGGATTAATTAGATATTCGTAACATGCGAGAATATAAACTTTATGGAATGTTTTTTATCAGTATATTGTTTGAAATATTATTAATCGTGATAACAAAAAACAGTCTTATAAATGGACATTTGTTATTTATTGCATACACTTTACATTTTACAGTTAAACAATCGCATGGCAGCGATCTGCGTCATAAATAAAAATGTTATTTAAATATTTTACGATTTATTGATTACAAAAAATCTACACAGATCGCTGCCATACGATTGTTTAACTGTAAAATGTAAGGTGTTTTCAAACTTATGGAGGATACTGTATATTACACGTGAAATTTAGTTATCATGCCTGAGCTATGACAGCTAATATTTTTTAACTATAACATTCTCCGTTAAACTATGGCTAAAAATATTAGTTACCTTAGCTAAAATTTAGGCGCACGGAGAGAATTTTCTCTTAGAATTTACCTTGAAAATTATGATAATCTAAGTAAGACAATATGATATTGGAAGAATCTTATAAGAGTTTCTCTGATTAATATTTACCACAATAAAAATATTAATATGTGCACGGTAAAAATTAATCGAACATATTTTATATCTTATGTAATAGATATTAATATTTTTATTGTGGTGAATATTAATTAGAGAAACTCTTATAAAATTCTTTTAATATTATATTGTCTTAGATTACCATGATTTTCAGGGTAAATTTGAAGAGAACATTCTCTCTGTGCATGATAACTAACTAAATTTCAAGTTATGATATATGGATAGCTAAAATTGAGCTATGGTAACTAATTCTTTTTTCCGTGTAGCTGCTCACGACAGCGTTTATTCCGCCAGGGAAAGAGTCAGGGTGGAGGCCTTCAACCTGGCATTCGCGGAACTGCGAAAATTGCTGCCGACGTTACCACCGGACAAGAAGCTCTCCAAAATCGAGATACTTCGACTGGCGATCTGCTACATCGCTTACCTCAATCATGTCCTCCAAGCTTGAACTTGGACGCGTCCCGATCGACGGAAGTGAAGAACAGATTTGATGTCAGAAGATCGCAGATGATTCCATTAGCTTATTCCGATGTTGTCGATGAACTGATCAAATATTTATTTGAAATTCAAAAAGAAAGAATATTTGCTTAATTATATTATATTAGAAAAGTAGAGAGATTTTAGCGCAATTGAAAACATAAAATAGTGAAGAAGAAATTGCAGACAAGTTGAATACATAGTTTTCATTTTGTGACAAGAACAAGAAGAGAACAATAAAACATAAAGATTAATTAGAGAATATTGTGAATTAAATCAACACTGTAATATATAACTATACACTTAGAAAAAGCTCAACAAATGCATGCTTGCACTTATAATTGCACTCGCGCAAACTTTGGTCTATACGCAAAATCATCTTCCGATAGGTTTTAAAATAATTTCAATTGATTAGCACCAGTGTTTAATTATATCCAAAGGGATTTGTCATCGTTCAATAAATTCGTTGACCATTCAATATACGATCGTTGAATTACACAAGTGCACCAACTGCAGGATCGCGCTGTTTTTATCGTCGATATTGTCGAATCTCTTCGATTCCTGAAGATTAGTGGGCCACCTCTGAACAATGGAGCAACTCCCCACGGGATTTCTAACCCTCCGCGTTCTTCCAAATACTCTTACAACCCTCGACAGTCCGTGTATCCGATCGCCGTCGATTATACGGCTCGTGCTTAAGTGAAAAAGAATGGAATTGCCGATGAGGAGACCAACTTCACGGATCGTCGCCTTGCAACTCTCGTTTCTCGTTTCTCTGCAAATGCGATTGTAACTGATTCGGCTCGATCACTCGGAGATCTTTGTGAGATTGATTGATTAATTGCGATTGAAATTTGCTCGCTTGCAAAAAGACGGATGAGCTTTAGAAAAAAAATTTATTTATGTAAAAAATCGAAGATATAAATATCGGAATTACTTTCAGCTACTAAATTAATTTAATTTATATACATTTTTTAAAATAACTATAAAATTATGAGAGATACTGCATTTATTTCTTTACACTATATATTTAATAAACTCCAGCTAAAAAAACCTCAGTATTAAAAACAATCATTTTTGTCGATGCATAAAAGTAAAAATACATATATTAATGTATATAAACATATGTTATTCAATCTATATAAAATTATACAATGTGTAAGTGTGTGTGTGTGTGTGTGTGTGTTTAAATAAATTTAAAGCAATCATTCAAAATAAGTCATAATCTAATATGCTTCAAAGATAGACATATAGTTGATATAAAATTTATATTTAACAAATAAAATCATATAAAAATATTCACTGCTGAGTTGTTGATCAATTCTGAGCTGTTAAAATACGCAATCTTTATAATGGTAATTATATTCAACCTATTCGTAAATAATATATTACATTTTGTTTTGTTTTTCAAAAGAAGGAACAATAATTTTTTAAACGCTTTTGAGAGAATTGTGTCATTTTCATTTAATTGACTTTACATGTCTTTTCTAAGATTTTCCTCTCTCTTCTCTTTTTCTACTGTCAATTCTTTGTAATGTTTATTTATTTTTTATATAAATGATAAATGATATTCATTTTTTTACATATATAAATTTTGTATAATTGTTTTATAACATCTAACAAAGTAGAAAATTGCTTGATATTGGGCGAATAATGAGAGTGACATAAACACAGAAATAAACAATTGAATAAAAGTAAAATTAATGGCATCATTATTGACATATAGTTTGTTTGCTCGTATTTTTCGAAATGATCAAGTAATCAGTTAAGCTAATTAGATATTATTTCATTTCGGTAAATCAACACTCGATATCACTTTAGGAAGAGACAACATTATCACGCGATCATCCATTTTTCATCACATATGTAAACAGATTAATAGGTGGTATAAAAAGTGGACGAATAATAATGGCGATATAAGTGATGAACCATTACACAAAAGAATTTATCTGTATGTTTCACGGACAAGCAATTAAAAATATCGATCGTATCAATATAATCAGACAATATTTATTAATTTGTTTATTTACTATTCATAGATAATGTATTTTCTATAATTATGAGTTTTATATCTAAATTTATATCTAAATGCTCTCTCATACATCTCAATTATAATTTTCTTTTTTCTTTTTAATAATAATAATTTTGCAGTGTTAGCAAATGCTATGCTAACGATGTGTTTATGCTGCGATGTATAATTAGCATGTATAATCAATCATATGAGTCATCCGATCCGATGTGTATTGTATGTATTCAAGAAAAATATTATAAAAAATATAACATTATAAATTATAAAGTTATAATTTTCTCTTATGTATTAATCAGCTTATCACTACCATCAAGTCCCTAAATTACGCTTTTAAATTATTCAATTATTTTCCAGAAATAATTTTCAAGATAAAATGAAAAAATTCCCTTTAGAAGAATAATATAAAAATCGATATTATGAAAAAAACATATTTTAGAATCTTACTCCAATATATATTTTTGATCTTGTAGATCGTTATACTAAATTGATAGATTGCTATCAATTAATTCATACATCTCTATTCTGATATCTCTCATGTAATTTTTATACGTTTAATGATTGTGGGCGCAATCTTCTTCTACTAATTATTACGTGTCATCATCGAGATCGACAGTACCTTATGACGCATTAAGATAATAAAAGCGAACCCTATGGGAGCATTTACACAACAAATTACTCATTGCTTCGCAGGCAGTTGACTCTAGTGTAGATATATAATAGATCGCTTCAAAGTCCACGACTCGTTTGCTCACATTCGCTCGTTTAGCACACCTGCGTTCTTTGTGATAACCGTTTATGAGCTTTCATGTGCTCCTAGTTTAACAAAGGTAGATCATTAACTTACAAATTATGGGGAAATCGAAGACGAAAGTGCAGTGAAAAAGTGACTGTCACAACATTATCCGATCTGACACGTTTATTTGTGTAGACTTGTATTAGTCAACTTTAACATGCTGCATACAATGATCAAACGTGAACAGATTAAACTAATGTGAATATTAAGTAAAAAAAATATAAAAATATACTACATGTTCCTAAAATATTGAAAATAAACAAATTAGTAATCAAATATTGCAAAATAATTAGTTTTGTCAAAAAAGACATTTTTTCCTCAAAATTAGATTAATGATTTCAAAGTTTGTTCGTTTTGTTGTAAGATGTTGAAAAATTAATTAATACGAAATCAACAAAAAACTATTTTATTTTCGCATATGCTATCATTAATCATATTTATCTGATTTTGAATATCTCAGATGCTCGATCACCTGAAAGTTCGAGACAAGATCGTTTAAACGAGAGATCGAATGTTTAATCAAAAAACACGATATGGGGAACAAAAGAATTATGAAGCTATTTAAACGTCCAAAATGCTTGACTGAAGCGGTAGCATCAGTGATAATTCTAAATCATTTAATGGGAGTTCGTGCTTTTGAATATCCTCGTGGCCGGCCAAGACCTATACTTAGCCTAATTTATCTTCTGCTTCTATACTGTTTGTACTATGTTGGCTTTCGGCATTTGGAAGAAGAATATTACTTGAGTATTAAATTACTAAAGCTGGAATACTTTTTATACAAAATGTTGGATTATATTGTTGCTTATTTGATCATTATTAAACTGTTGTTGGGCTGGTACTATACGAAGGTAAGCATACACAGTAGAAAAATTTGTTTTCTTGTTAAAAACGGTCTCTGTTAAAATTTTTTGTTAATTTAACATATTGCTGTTATTAATTGAATTTAATTGTTAATTTAAAACTGAAAAAATATGTAAAAATAAAACAATATGTATCTATGTTTAATTTTACACAAATAAATATGTTCTGCTTTATTAGTGACAAGATTTATCTGTTAAAATTTACCGAAAAAAATTTTGATTTTCTATTTTATAATATAAGTAGAGATGATAAAATCTAAAATTAACATATTTTTAATTAATTTTTACATTAAAAATATGTTAATTTTACACAAAATTTATTTTAAATTATTTGAAATTTCGCATTTATTTTATATTAAAACATTAACACAATTTTGTATTTTCATTCAACATATCCATATTATGTTAAATTAACACGAAAATTTCTGTGGACCATTTGGGACATGTGGTATCTGTTAAATTTAACATAAATTTTTCGACTGTGCAAGTATGAAATAAATATATTGTACATATAATATATTGCAAATGAAACATTTGTATAAATTGACATTTGTAGAAGTTCAAGGCTTGCTACAGAAAAATCTCCGACATCGACGAAACATTGCGACAGCTTGGAGCAACAGTAAACTATAATAAAATATATTTTATAACGATCGGAGTACTGGTTATCTGGTTTTCATTCACCTTCTTTGCATGTGTTGTGGTCTACATCGTAATGCGGGCGCATTCAGATGCATATAGAACTGTCGGCTCGATTGTGGTATATTCCTACTCAATGGCTGTCAGTTCTGTTATCATCTTCGAATTCTACATATTTGTAAAGTATGTAAACTAGCTTTGTAAACTCCGAAATTTATTTGAATCAAGTTTAATCTAATCAAATATGTATTCTCTTTCTCAATTAGAACGTAAGAATTTAAAGCTAAAATTAAGACTAAGATTAAAACTATAAGAAATTATTTGTTTGTGTGAGCTAAGTCTTGATTTATTGCTCGTTTAAATAAAAATAAAAGAAATAATATTAAAATAAAAAATATATCTAACACATATTGTTCTACAGATGCGTACTAACGAGGTTTGAGTTGATCAACCAACTCTTACATGAAAGTTCATCAGTGTCATTGGCAAAAGAGATCAAATTGGGCTGTTTTGAAATGCAAGATTATGTTAAAATCATAAATGTTGATCAACAAAAGAGTTTATATTCTATGAATATATTATCTCATTGTTGTCGACAATTGCACCACAGAAAAAATATTACTGTATCAGAAAAACAAAATTCAATCAAATCGAATTTCTCATCTTATTTTCAAAAACAGTCTCAAGGGGAACTTCGAAATCGAAAACATAATTTTGTAATGACAAAATGTCAAAGACGTAAATATCTATTACAAACAACTAAGTGAGTATAGAAATTATGAAATAAATTGTTGTAAAATAATTTCTATAATTAATAGCAATAAAAATTGAATAATCAAATTGAATGATTAAATGTGTCAATACATTTTTAAAATATTTGAGATTAAGATTTGTGATTTTTGTCTTTTGTCTACGAAACAATTTGAATATTTTAATCAAATTTTTTGTGTAAAATAAAACTGTGTGTGTGAGAGAGAGATTGAAAATTTTTTCAAATATTTTAGCTTAAAAAATTGGTTTTTAGACAGGTGCATCTAGAACTGTGTAAATTATCAAAAACACTATGTATTATCTTTGGTGTACAGACAGCTTGCGAGATAGGAGTGATTATTATGTTTCTTACTGGGGTTGGCTATAATTTGTACACTCGATATTTTTCACAAGGACACCAATCTTTTACAAACAGTTTGATGCAACAATTAACTGTGACAATCTTAATGAGTGGCATTCAATTTTTGAAAATTACATGTTTAAGTCGTGTTTGCAAACGTGCAGCCGATGAAGTAATTTATTTTGCTTATTATTATTTTATTAGAAATTTAATTAGTAATTAATATTTATATTTCTGTAGGGAAATAAAACTATTGAGCTTGTTTATTCAATTTACGGATGTGACACAAAGTCTGGTGTGCAAGAGGAGGTTTGTTTGCGACATACAACTTTCAACATTAATTATATAACTATTATTACTACTTCTTATATCAATTATAGCATTAATGATCATTTTCAATTATTTCAGATTCAACAATTTGGTCTTCAAATATTACAGTGTCCAGTGAGATTCTCCGCCTATGGTATTTCTCTGGATAATCATGTCCTAACTATGGTTTGTATCGAGTTATTATATATTGCTAATTTTGTATTAATTAATAATTTTTTGTTAATTTTTTGGAAACGTAATATATAAAATTAAAAAAAATTTTTAATCTAATATATTTCATATATAGATAATTTATATATATATATATATATATATATATATATATATATTCATGTGTGTGTACAATTTATAACATCGTACAGATATGATAGTGTTATGCTTTTACTTATAGATGCTGAGAATTGTAACAACCTATTTAGTTATCATGGTACAAGTAAGCAACTCATTGGAGTCGAATAAAACGATTACAAATGTAACATAAGTTTTAAATATAATATACAATTAATTTATTTAATTTATATTGTATTTAAGAAACTATAAATGTTAATTTTTAATAATTAAATTTTAGAATTATAATTTTAATTAAATTTTAAAACAAATAATGTATTAAACATTAAACAAAAATATCGTAAATATAAAAATTATATAACATAAAACAGATATGGAATTATTTTATTCAGACTATTCAATAAAATATTCAATTTTATTCTTTTGCTATTAAAACTTTAGAATTAGACTTTGTACTAAATTTTGAAATATATTACTACTTAATTGGAAATAGTATCGCACATTTTTTTTATTAATATAATAATAGAAAATATTTTTGTATGTCATATTTACACTTTTAATTTTCCCTATTTATATAATTACTTAATATTGAGCTAAAAAATTCTCTGTACACATAACTAATCAATTTTAATGAAATATTAATTTTCGTTGAAACCATGTACTACCGTCTTTCTAGATAATTAAATTAACTAAATATACATTCTTTATTACGCGTTTCTATTACAGTTAAAATAGTCTCACAATCTTGCAAGTGTAATTAAATGCATATTAAGATATTATAATATGAAAGTCACCGGTGACCTACGAAGCACGGAAAGCTCAGTGTAAGTCGCCAGCGTATCATAGTGATGAATGTGTTAATAAAGTTAATGTGCGCGCGTTATCTTCTTTCAGTAATAATTTCATGTGCCGTTATCGACGCTAACGGAATTTTCTACTTCAAGTTAAAATAATTAAATTAATAAAAGCAAGTACTACGAGAGTACAACAAATTACGCACACAGTTACTTTGCATACAGTTGACTCTCTTATATAATATGTCATTTCAAAGTCCACGATTTGTTTGCTTACGTTCGCTCGTTTAACACGCTTGTGTTTTTCACATACGCTTGTGAGCTTCTATGTGCTCCTAAGATGTTTTACAAAAGCAGATTATTAACTGACGAATTATAGGAAATCGAGAACAAAAGTGTAGTGAAAAAATGACTGCCATAATATCTGATACCTTAATTATTATCAGTGTAGATCGATTTATATTAATCAAATATAATATGCTGCATACGAAGTGGATAAATTAAATTAATGTAAATATCAGGTAAAAAAAAAATTAAAAATATACTACATACACTAAGACGTAGAAAAAAAACAAATTATTAATTAAAATATTATTAATAATATTTCTCATTTCAATAAATATCTCAGATGCCTAATCAGATGAAAATTTAACTAAGGAAATAATTATGAAGGAAATAATTATGAAGCTATTTGCACGTCCGAAAAACTTGGCCGAGACGATGGCACCAGTGATAACTCTGAACCGTTTAATGGGACTTCATGCTTTTGAATATCCTCGTGGTCAGCCAAGACCTATGCTCAGCCTAATTTATCTTCTGTTTCTATATTGTTTGTACTATAGTGGCTCAATGTATTTGGAAGACAACTATTACTCAAACGTCAATTTATTGAAACTGGAACACCTTCTGTATAAACCATTAGAAACCATAGTTATTTATTTGATATTTGTTAAGTTACTGCTAGGTTGGTGGTATACAAAGGTAAGCAAATGTGAAATAAATATATATAACATTTTATAAATAAAACACAGAAAAAGGAAACATTAATTTGTGTGATTAGTGTGCCATTCGACGAACTATGTGCAATTTTTAAAATATTCTGTATTGTATAAATTAATTGTGCAGAAGTTTGAAACTTGCTGCAGAAAAATCTTCGAGATCGACGAAACATTGCGACAGCTTGGATCTGCGATAAATTATGATAAAATATATTTTATAATAATCGGTGTAATGATCGTTTGGTTTGTAGTCCACTTGTCTGTGTGCATTATGGTATTTATTGAAGTAAGGATGCAAACAGATGTATATATAACAATTGGCACTACAGTAGTATATTTTTATGAATTGGCTGTCAATTTCATTATCATCTTCGAATTCAACATATTTGTAAGGTAAGTAAATTAACTTTATAAATTGACTTATAATCTCTGAACAACTTAAAAGTTATTTTGATTATGTGTGTATATATATAAAATAAATGTAATAATATTAATGTTTAAAAATATAATATCTGACACATGTCGTTCTGCAGATGCTTACAAATGAAATTTGAATTGATTAACAAACTCTTACATGAAAGTTTGTCAGCATTATCAACAAAAAAGCTAAAGTTGGGCTTTTTTGAAATGAAAGATTATGCTAAAATTATGAATATTGAGCGACAAATATGTTCAATTCCTATGAAGATATTACCTTACTGTCGACAGGTAAAATTTTGAAATAAATAGTATTTATATAAAAAAAAATTAAATTTGTCAAATTGCACATTTAATTACATTTTCCATCTCATTTTCAGAAACAGTTACGAAGAGAATTTCGAAATCGGTCTCAAAGACACAATTTCGTAATGACAGAAGGTCAGAAACATATGTATCTGTTACAAATAATCAAGTAAGTATATAAATTATGAAGTAAATTGTTATAAGATAATTTCTATGAATAAATAGCAATAAAAATTAAACAAGATCAAATGGCAAGAAAAATTTTTTTTAATATTTGACATTAAGATTCTTATGATTCTTGCTTACAAAATAATTTGTTAAATATCTATAATTTAAATCTATTTTTTCGTGTGAAATAGAACTATGAGAGGGAGAAAAATTTTTTAAGAATTTTTCAAATAAGAATATTTATAATCGCCTAAAAAACTGTTTTTTTTTTTAGACAAGTTCATCTAGAATTGTGTAAAGTATTAAAAACAATATGTATAATCTTCGGCATACAGATAGCTTGCGAACTAGGAATAACTATTATATTTCTCACTGTATCTCTCTACAATTTGTACATTCGATATATTGGACAACAGATAATGACATACAATTTAATGCAGCGAACAGTTATAATAATTCTAATAAGTGTTCTTGATATTTTGAAAATTACATTTTTAAGTCGCGTTTGCAAAGATGCAGCCGATGAGGTAAACTATTGTACACATTATTATTTAATTAGAAATTTAATTAATTAATTAATACATATTAATTAATGGAATTTAATTAATAAATATAAAATAATTAATATTTATATATGTTCAGGGGAATAAAACTGTCGAGATTATTTATTCGATTTACGGATGCGATATAGAATCTTATATGCAAGAAGAGGTCTGTTTGTGATATAACACCTTTCATAAAATTCATTTCATTATTTTTAATTATTATATTCATCGTGGCATTAATTTTCACTTATTATTATTTCAGATTCAACAATTTGGTATTCAAATATTACAAAGTCCGGTGAGATTTTCTGCGTATGGTATTTCTTTGGATAATCAAGTTTTTACTAAAGTTTGTATCGAATTGTATCAAGTTATTATAAACTATTAATTTTAAGTAAATAATTTTCAGATAATTTTCTGGAAATGAAACATATATACATATTTAAAAATACTTAGTAATGTTTTTTACGGATCATAAAATAAAAAGCTGCTTTTGTAATTTTATTTAGATTAAAAATAAAAAAAATTGTAGATAGATAATATATGTATTAAATTATGTTTCAATATCAAATAATTTTAAATTATAATTATATATCTACATATATAATAAATATATATTTAAGTTATAATATTACGCAGATATATAATAGTGTTATGCTTTTCTTATTTATAGATGCTGGAAATTTTAACAACCTACTTAGTTATCATGATACAAGTAAGCAACTCATTGGAATTGAATAAAACTATTCAAAATGTATAATATGATATGCATATTTAAATTTATATTATATTTAAAAATTTGTTAATAATATATATAAATAATTAAATTTTAAAATTATAGTTTAAATTAATAAAAAAATTAATGTATAACAAATAAAAATGTCGTAAATATGAAAGCTGTGTAAAATAAAGTAATGTGAAATTATTTAATTTAAGATACTCAATAGATGTTTTTTCTTATCTTAATAGACTTTATATATTATATATTATTATAATAAGATATTGTATAGAATATTACATAATACAGTATTTTATTCAGCCATAAAAATTTTAGAATCAGATTTTGTACTAAATTTGTACTTTTTGCTACCCTCGTTTATTTAATTCAATACATTATATTTAATTAAACAGATAGTATCGCGAACTTTTTCTATTAAATTTCTAATAAAAAATTAATTTTCCTTGAAAATGACGTACTATACCATTTGCGTCTGGGTCTTTCTAGATCGTTGAAAAAAAAATTAATTTTTTTACTAATGTATTTTGTTCATTACGAGTTTCTATATTACTATTAAATTAGCTTTAATCTTATAAATGAAATTATAATTACATATTATATAGTAACACATTACAATATGACAGTTACGGGTGACTTACGAGGCATAGAAAGTGTGATGTTAGTTGTCAACATTAAATGGTGATGAATGTTAACGATATGCGTAGTTTTCTTCCAGTAATTTTTTCACGTGTCGTTATCGAGATCGACAGAATTTCATAATTAAAATAATTAAAACATTAAAATAATAAAAACGAGTCTTATGGGAGCATTTGTACAACAAATTACGCATTAGTTCACTCACAGTGTACTCTCGTGTATATATATATATATAAAATAGGTCGTTTCAAGATGTACGATTTGTTTGCTTACGTTCGCTCATTCAAAACACGTGCGTTCTTCATGATAATTGTTTGTGAACTTTTATGTGCTCCTTAGATGTTTTATAAATCGTTAACTTACGAATTATGGAAAATCGAGCACAAAAGTATAGTGGAAAAGTGATTGTCACAACACAGTTTGACACGCTATCTGTGTAGATTGACTTATATACCTATATTAGTCAAGTATAACACACTGCATAAAATGATTAAATGGATAGATTAATCTCATGTAAATATCAGGTAAAGAAAAAAATAAAAATATACTATATGCACTAAGACGTGAAGAATACATAAATTATCAATCAAATAACACAATATAATCAGTTTTATCAAAAAGGAATTTTTTTCGTCAAAATTAAATTAATGATTTCGTCAAAGTTTGCAAAATGCTTGTTTTATAAGATGTTGAGAAATTAATTAATACAGAAAGTGACCATTTTGTTTCCACATATATGTATGCTACTATTAATTATATTTATCTAATTTTAAATATTGCAGATGCTTATTCAGTTGAAGGTTCAAGAAAATTTCAATTGAGTCATCAAATTTTTAATCGAAGAATCATCATACGCGAGGAAGGAAGTAATTATGAAGCTATTTGCACGTCCAAAAAATTTGTGCGAGGCGATGGCACCAATAATAACTCTGAACCATTTAGTGGGACTTCGTGCTTTTGAGTATCCTCGTGGTCAGCGAAGACCTATATTCAGTCTGATTTATCTTTTGTTTCTTTATTGTTTATATTATGTCGGCTCAACGTATTTGCTAGATGAATACTACGCAAACCTTCGTTTACTAAAGTTGGAAAACGTCCTGTATAATATATTCGAAATGATTATCATTTATTTGGTTTTTGTTAAATTGTTGCTGGGTTGGTGGTATACCAAGGTAAGCGAATGTGAAATAAATATATATATAATATCTTGTGAAATCATATAACAGATAAAAGAAACGTGAACTCATATGAATGTGCCGTTCGACGAATTATGTGCATTTTTTAAGAATATTTTATGTCGTATAAATTAACATTTGTGCAGAAATTCGAAGCTTGCTATAGAACAATTTTCGAGATCGACGAAACATTGCAACAGCTTGGATCGACAATAAATTATGCTAAGATGTATTTTATGATAATCGGTGTAATGATCGTCTGGTCTATATGCAACTTCTCTATATGCACTGTGGTCTTCTTTATAACGTTGGTGCAATCAAATGTATATAGTACAATTGGCACTACAGTGTCATATTTTTATGTATTAAGTGTCGATACTATTATCGTCCTGTATATTAGTAAGGTATGTAAACTGACTTTATAAACTCTATCAATAACTTAGAAATTTTAATTTTATATAATTATATATATATACATATTGTATATACACATATTTATATGAAACATATATTACTAGTCAATAAATTATTGCTCATTTTATATAAAAATAAATTTAATAATATTAATATTAAAAAAAATGATAATATCTAACTCATACCATTATGCAGATGTTTACGAATGAGATTCGAACTGATCAACAAACTCTTACATGAAAGTTTGTCAGTATTATCGGCAAAAGAAATAAAGTTGGGCTTTTTTGAAGTGAAAGATTATGTTAAAATCATGAACGTTGAGCGACAAAAGTGTTTGTTTCCTACGAAGATATTATCTCGTTGTGAACAAGTATAATTTTGGATAATATATATTTATTTTCTATATCAGAAAAATATAATAATTAAATCGCAGATTCAATCACAATTTCCATCTTATTTGCATTTTCCATTTCTAGAAACAGTTACAAGTGAAACCTCGAAATCGATCACAAAGACACAATTCCGTAATGACAGAAAGTCAAAAACATATGTATCTGTTACAAGTAACCAAGTGAGTATAAAACTTATAGGGTAAATTGTTGTATAATAATTTGCATAAATATATAATAACAATAAGATTTAAGCAAAAGGATTAAATATATCAAAATTATAAGATATTTGACATTAAAATTAATGATTTTTGTTTACGAATTCGAAACAATTTATTGAATATCTAAAATCGAAATCAAATTATTCTTGATATAAAATAGAACTTTATAAGAAAGAAAGAAAGAGAAGTAGAGAAAAGAGAAAATTAGTTTTTTTTTTTAATAAAAATATCTTTAGTTGTTTAAAAAAATGTTTTTTAGACAGGTTCACCTAGAATTGTGTAAAGTATCAAAAAACGTATGTTTTCTCTTCGGCATACAGACAGCTTGCGAGATAGGAATAATGATTTTGTTTTTCACCGTATATTTTTACAATTTCTACGTTCGATATATTGTACAACAACACGAAGTCACAAACAATGTGACACAGCAAACAGCTGTGACAATCATACTGAGTATCATTAATATTCTGAAAATTATATCTTTATGTCGCCTTTGCAAAACTGCAGCTAATGAGGCAATTTATTTTTCATATTATTATTTCAATAGAGGTATTTAACTAATAATTAATATTTATATATTTATGCAGGGAAATAAAACTATCGAAATTATTCAATCGATTTACGGATGCGATACAGAATCGGGTGTGCAAGAGGAGGTCTGTTTGCGATATATAACTTTCATCATTGGTTATATAACTATTATTATTAATTATTATATTAATTATGGCATTAATTTTCACTTAATATTATTTCAGGTTCAGCAATTTGGTATTCAAATACTACAAAGTCCAGTGAGATTTTCCGCGTATGGTATTTCTTTAGATAATCAAGTTCTAACTATGGTTTGTATCGATTTTTAAAAAATTAGTAATGTTTTTTATAATTTATGAAATAAAAAGCTAATTCTATGATTTAATTTTGATTAAAAAAAAAAGTTTATAGATAGATAATATATATTAAATTATGTTATCAATATAATAATTTTTAATATTGCTATATATCTATATACATATACTGTATAATCAATATATATTTAAATTATAATATTGTACAGATATCTAATTATGAAATGCTTTTCTTATTTATAGATGCTGAAAGTTATAACAACTTACTTAGTTATCATGATACAAGTAAGTAACTCATTGGAGTCGAATAAAACTATTTAAACAACTTCAATAGTATATAAATCTTACAATTAAATATATATTGTATATTTAATATACATATATTTAAGGAATTATAAGTATTAATATAAATAATTAAATTTTAGAATTTCTAGTTTATGTTGTAATATTTATGAAACAAAAATGTCGTAAATATAAAATCTTTGTAAAATAAAGCAATGTGAAATTATTTTAATATTTTATTTCAGGATATTCAATAAATCCCTTTCTTAGCTTCAATAGATTTTGCGAGATATTTAATAAATCATTTTATCTTCAGTCATTAAATATACAGTATAATTAATTAAATTTGAGAATTAGACATTGTACTAAATTTTGGAATACTTAATTGATCAAATTATACTTAATTGAAAAGAACGTAACACGCACTTTTTTCATTCCATTAATATAAAAATAATATAAAAAAGATACTTTTGCACGTCATATTTTGATATGTTTAACATTCTTGATTTATTTATACTTATTTATTGATATCAACGATAACAACGAAATTTTGTGTTCTATGCACAACTAATCAGTTTTAATGAGATATTTAATATTCCTTGAAATTGACGCTTTAACATTCGCAAACAGCGTTTCTAGATCGTTGAGAGATAAATTAATTTTTTTACTAATGTACTTGGTTCATTACGCGTATCTATTACAAAAACAAGTCACATTCTTGCAAATGTAATTAATTGCATTACTACATTATGAAAGTCATAAGTGACCTAGGACACAAAAAGCTCAGTGTTAGTTGTCAGTAACCATGGTGAAGGATGTGTTAATAACGATAATGTGCGTACAACCTTCTTCCAGTAATTACTTCACGTGCTATCAACGAGGTCGGCAAAATTATATAATTATAATAAAACTATTAAAATAATAAAAGCGAGTTTCATGAGATCGTTTATAAAACACACAATTGCACATTGCTTCGCGTACATTGGCTCTTGTAAATATATATTGTTTGCTCTTGTTTACTCGTTTAGCGCACATTTGAGTTTTTTATAATAATCACTTGTGAGCTTTTATGTGTTCCTTAGATGACTTATTAAGGTAGTTGTTAACTTACGAATTATAGAAAATCCAGGACAAAAGTGTAGTGAAAAAGTGACATCAAATATAATCTCATTGCATATACAATTATAGTAAGTGAATAAATTAATGTAAATAGGTGAAAAGATAAAAAAATACTAAACGCATTAAAACTAAAACATGAGGAATAAATAATAAATTATTGATTCCTCATCAAATAATGAAAAATTATTGATTTTATAGAAAAAAAATTTTTTTGTCAAATATGGTTAATAATTTCGTCAAAGTTAGCAAAAAGCTTCTACAATTAAATGTTAAAAAATTAATTATTTTGGAAATCAACAAAAATTTCTTTTATTTAAACTATGTATATATTATTATTAACTATCTTATTTATATTATTTTAAATATCTCAGATACCTAATCAGCTGAAAGCTAACGAGAAGAATATTCAAATCGAGTGACTGAAATCTTCAAAGAACATAATACGAGAAAGGAAGTAATTATGAAGCTATTCGGACGTCCAAAAAACTTGGCCGAGACGATGGCACCAGTGATAACCCTAAATCGTTTAATAGGTCTTCGTGTTTTTGAATATCCACGTGGTCGGCCAAGACCTGTACTTAGCCTAATTTATCTTTTGTTTCTTTATGGTTTGTGCTGTGGTGGCTCAAGATATTTGCAAAAAGAATACTATTCAAATGTTCATTTAATGAAGCTGGAATACTTTCTGTATGATACATCAGAAGTTATTGTTATTTATATGATTCTTTTGAAATTACTGCTAGGTTGGTGGTACACAAAGGTAAGCAGCAAGTGTAAAATAAAGAAATAATATCCTATATAAAATACAATATTCTGAATCAAACACAGATAAAGCAAACGTTAACCCGTACATCATTCGACGAACTATATATGTATATTTTTTAAAATTATTTGTGTAATATATATAAATTAATATTTATGTGCAGAAATTTCAAACTTGCTATAAGAAAATCTTTGAGATCGACGAAACATTGCGACAACTTGGATCGGCAATAAACTATGATAAAATATATTTTACAATACTCGGTGTAATGTTTGTCTGGTTTTTAGTCAACTTAACTACGTGCATTGTGGTCTTTATTGTATTGTGGATGCAAACAGATGCATATACTGCAATCAGCAATTCAATGGCATATTTATATATCCTGACTGTCAATTCTATTATCATTTTCGAATTCTACATATTAGTAAAGTATGTTAATTAACTTTATTAATAAACATATAAACTCTATGAACAACTTAGAAGTTTATTTTCATTAACTTTAGTTGATAGATTATTGCTTATTTGTTTAAGAATAAATGTAATAATATTAACGTTTAAGAAAATAATGTCTAACACATACCGTTACGCAGATGCTTACAAATAAAATTTAAATTAATTAACAAACTCTTATATAAAAGTATCTCAGCATTATCAGCAAAAGAGATAAAGTTGGGCTTTTTTGAAATGAAAGATTATGCTGAAATCATGGATGTTGAGCGACAAAACTGTTTAATTCCTATGAAGATATTATCTTACCGTCGAAAGGTACAATTAAAAAAAATATATTATATATACATATAAAAAATTAATTTGTCAAATTGCACATTCAATTACATTTTTTATCTCATTTTCAGAAACAATTACGAGGAGAACTTCGAAATCGATCTCAAAGACACAATTTCGTAACGACTGAAGATCAGAAACATATGTATCTGTTACAAATAATCAAGTGAGTATAGAAATTATGAAGTAAATTGTTGTTAGGTAATTTCTATAAATGAAAAATAAGCAAATCAAATGTCAATAAAAATTTTTTGAAATATGTGATATTAAGATTCTTGTAATTTTTGCTTACGAAATAATTTGTTAAATATCAATAATCTAAATCAACTTTTTTGTGAAATAGAACTATGAGAGAGAGACAGAGAGAGAAAAAGAGATTTTTAAAGAATTTTTCAAATAAGAATATTTTTAATTGTCTGAAAACTGTGTTTTTTTAGACAAGTTCATCTAGAATTGTGTAAAGTATCAAAAACAATATGTATAATCTTCGGCGTCCAAACAGCTTGCGAAATAGGAATAACAATTATATTGTTAACGGGAACTCTCTACAACTTGTACATTCGGTTTTATGTACAAGAGCACAAGCTCACAAACATTTTAATGCAGCAATCAATTATAATAATCTTAACAAGTATTCTTGATATTTTGAAAATTACATTTTTAAGTCGCGTTTGCAAAAATGCAGCCGATGAGGTAAACTATATTGTATACATTATTATTTTATTAAAAATTTAATTAATTAATTAATACATATTAATTAATGTAATTTAATTAATAAATATAAAATAATTAATATTTATATATGTTCAGGGAAATAAAACTATGGAGATTATTTATTCGATTTACGGATGTGATACAGAATCTGGTATGCAAGAAGAGGTCTGTTTGTGATATAATACCTTCCATAAATATTATTTTTAATTATTATATCCATCGTGGTATTAATTTTCACTTATTATTATTTCAGATTCAGCAATTTGGTATTCAAATATTGCAAAGTCCGGTGAGATTTTCTGCGTATGGTATTTTTTTGGATAATCAAGTTCTAACTATGGTTTGTATCGAATTGTATTGAGTTATTATAAACTGTAAATAATTTTCAGGTAATTTTTGCTGCGAACAAAATATATATACATATTTAAAAAAATTTAGTAATGTTTTTTACGGATCATGAAATAAAAAGTTGCTTTTATAATTTCATTTCGATTGAAGATAAGAAAATTTTAGAGATAGATAATATATATATTAAATTAAAAATGATTAATTATGTGAAATTTAACATTAAATGTTCAATATCACATAATAAATAATTTTTAATTATTATTATATATCAAAATATATAATAAATTTATATTTAATATAATAATATTATGTTTTTCTTATTTATAGATGCTGAAAATTATAACAACCTACTTAGTTATCATGATACAAGTAAGCGACTCATTGGAGTCTGACGAAACTATTCAAAATGTATAATATAAATTATAAATACATGATATGCATATTTAATAAAAATTATATTAAAAAATGTTAAATATTAATATAATTAAACAATTAAATTTTAGTATTATAGTTTAAATTGTGAAATAATATATAAAATAATATATAGTTTAAATTGTAAAATTATTAATGTCTATCAGTCAAACAAAAACATCATAAACATACATTCTATGTCACTAAAGCAATGTAGAATTATTTTATTCAGAATGTATAATTTGTAAATCCTTTTGTTTCTTTAATAAACTCTGTAAGAGATTAAATAAATTCTTTAATTTTTAGCTTAATTATAAAATTTTATTAATTAGAATTATATTTGGTGAACTTTGAAGTACTTAACTAATGATGTACTAATAAATTTTTAAATTTGACTTTGTACTAAATTTTGGAATACCTAATTGACTAAACTATACTTAATTGAATAGAAAGTAGCACGCGCTTTTTTATTCCATTAATATAACAATAATAGAAAAAAATACTTTTGCACGTTAATTCGACATTATGATTAACATTCTTGATTTATTTAATCACTTATTGATATCAACAGTAATAAGAAAATCAACAGTAATAAGAAAATTATGTGTTCTGTGCACAACTAATCAGTCTTAATAAAAAATTAATTTCAATTAATTTTCCTTCAAACTGACGATCTATCATTCGCAAGTAGCGTTTCTAGAGCGTTGAGAGATAAATTAATTTTCTTTCTAATGTACTTGATTTATTACGCATTTCTCTTACAATCATAATTGCAAGTCGCAATCTTGCAAATGTTATTATAATTGCATTAACACATAGTATAACAGTCATAAATGACCTAGAACATAAAATGTTCAGTGTTAGTCACCGGTAACCATGGTAAAGGATGCGTTAATAACGATAATGTGCGTAAAGGCTTCTTCCAGTAATCATTTCACGTGCTATCATCGGGGCCGGCAAAATTTTATATTTCAAGTATTAAAAGTATTAAAATAATAAAAGCGAGTTCTATAAGAGCGTTTATATAACAAATTGGTCATAATTGCTTCGCATATTGTTGACTCTTGTAAATATATAATAAAATGTGTCATTTTTTCAAAATTCACGATATGTTCATTCTCGTTCACCCGATTAGTACATTTGTGTTCTTCATGATAATCACTTCTGAGCTTTCATGTGTTCCTTACATAATTCACATAAAGATAGATTCTTAACTTACGAATTATAGGAAATCGAGGACAACAGTGTAGTGAAAAAGTGACTTAATCCAGTATAATTACATGACATATATATACAATGATCGTAAGTGAATAGATTAATATAAATAGATGAAGAAATAAAAAAAACCATATGCACTAAAACTATAAAACATGAATAAATAATAAATTATTGATCAAATAATGTAAAATAATTAATTTTATCAAAAATAAATTCTTTTCGTCAAAATTTGGTTAATAATTTCGTCAAAGTTAGCGAAATACATTTGTACTTAGATGTTGGGAAATTAATTAAATTGGAAATCAACAAAAATTTCTTGTTACTATGTATATGTTATTATTAACTATATTTATCTCATTTTAAATATCTCAGATACCTAATCAACTGAAAGCTAACTAGAAGAATATTCAAATCGAGTAACTGAAATTTTTAAAGAACATAATACGAGAAAGGAAGTAATTATGAAGCTATTTGCACGTCGAAAAAACTTGTGCGAAGCGATGGCACCAGTGATAACTCTGAACCGTTTAATAGGACTTCGTGCTTTTGAATATCCTCGTGGTCGGCCAAGACCTATACTCAGCTTAATTTATCTTTTATTTCTTTATGGTTTGTTCTATGGTTCAAGTTATTTGCAAAAAGAAAACGATTCACGTGTTGGTTTACACAAGCTAGAATACTTTCTGTACGAAAAATTAGCCATCATTGTTAATTATTTCATCTTTGTTAAATTATTGCTAGGTTGGTGGTATACGAAGGTAAGCAAGTGTGAAATAAAAAATAATATCCTATATAAGATACAATATCCTGAATCAAACACAGATACAGAAAACGTTAACCAGTGCGTCATTCGACCAACTATATGTATATTTTTAAAAATATTTTGTGTAATATTTTGTATAAATTTTAACATTTGTGCAGAAATTTCAAGCTTGCTATAGTAAAGTCTTTGAGACCGACGAAACATTGCGACAGCTTGGAGCAGCAGTAAATTATGATAAAATATATTTTATAATACTCGGTGTAATGTTTGTCTGGTTTCTGTTCAACTTATCTACATGCATTACGGTCTTTATTGTAGCGTTTGCGAAAAAGCAAGATGTATCTACTACAGTCAGCTGTGCAATCGAACTATTTTATATGCTGACTGTCAATTCTATTATCATCTTCGAATTATACATATTAGTAAAGTATGTAAATTAACTTTATTAATGAATTTATAAACTCTATAAACAACTTACAAGTTTATTTTGATTTTATATATATATGTGTAATAATATGTATGTGTGTGTGCGTGTGCGTGTGATTCGTAACTTTAGCCGGTAGATTATTGCTCATTTGTTCAACATTAAATGTAATAATATTAACGTTCAAAAAATAATAATGTTTAACATATGCCGTTATGCAGATGCTTACAAATAAAATTTGAATTGATTAACAAACTCTTATATGAAAGTATATCAGCATTATCAACAAAAGAGATAAAATTGGGCTTTTTTGAAATAAAAGAATATGCTAAAATCATGGATGTTGAGCGACAAAAGTGTTTGATTCCTATGAAGATATTATCTTACTGTCGCCAGGTACAATTTTAGAAAAAATATTATATATATAAAAAAAATAAGATTTGTCAAATCGCACATTTAATTACATTTTTCATCTCATTTTCAGAAACAACTACAAAAAGAACTTCGAAATCAGACTCAAAGACACAATTTCGTAATGACAAAAAATCAGAAACATATGTATATGTTACAAATAATCAAGTGAGTATAGAAATTATGAAGTAAATTGTTAAGATTAAATTTATAAAATAATTTCTATGAATAAATAACAATAAAAATTAAACAAGATTAAATGGCAATAAAAAATTTTTTAAATATTTGACAAAGATTCTTGTGATTTTTGTTTACGAAATAATTTGTTAAATATTAATAATCTAAATCGACTTTTTTCATGTGAAATCAAATTATGAGAGACAGAAAGAGAGAAAGATTTTCAAAGAATTTTTCATATAAGAATATTATAATTAATTGTCTGAAAAACCGTGTTTTTTTAGACAAGTTCATCTAGAATTGTGTAAAATATCAAAAACAATATGTATAATCTTCGGCGTACAGATAGCTTCTGAAATAGGAATAACTATTATATTCCTAACTGTATCTCTCTACGCTTTGTACATTCGATATATTGAACAACAACAGACGATAACAAGCACTTTAATGCAACAAACAGTTATAATAATCCTATCACGTGTTGTTGATATTTTAAAAATTACATTTTTAAGTCGCGTTTGCGAAGGTGCAGCCGATGAGGTAAACTATTGTGCTCATTATTATTTTAATAGAAATTCCATTAATTAATCAATACATATTAATTAACGTAATTTAATTAATTAATATTAAACAATTAATATTTATACTTGTGCAGGGAAATAAAACTATCGAGATTGTTTATTCAATTTACGGATGTAATACAGAATCTGGTATGCAAGAGGAGGTCTGTTTGCGATATTACACCTTTTACAAGTATTATATTTTTTAATTATTATATCCATTGTGGCATTAATTTTCACTAATTATTATTTCAGATTCAACAGTTTGGTATTCAAATATTACAAAGTCCGGTGAGATTTTCTGCATATGGTATTTCTTTGGATAATCGAGTTCTTACTATGGTTTGTATCAAACTGTATCGAGTTATTATAAACTGTTAATTTTAAGTAAATAATATTCAGGTAATTTCCTGTGAACAAAATATATATACATATTTAAAAAATTTAGTAGTTTTTTACGGATCATGAAATAAAAAGCTGCTTTTATAATTTTATTTCGATTGAAAATAAAAAAAATTTATAGATAGATAATATATGTATTAAATTACGTTTCAATATCAAATAATTTTTAATTATTATTATATATTTACATATATAATAAATATATATTTAAGTTATACTATTACACAGACATACAATAGTGTTATGCTTTTCTTATTTATAGATGCTGAAAATTGTAACAACCTACTTAGTTATAATGATACAAGTAAGCAACTCATTGGAGTCTGATGAAACCATTCAAAATCCATAATATAAATTATAAATATGTAATATACATATTTAATATAAATTATATATAAAAAATTATAAATATTAATATATATAATTAAATTTTAGTATTATTGTTTAAAGTGTAAAATAATATATAAAATAATATAGTGTAAATTGTAAAATAATTAATATATATCAATCAAACATAAATGTCGTAAACATACATTCTATGTAAAATAAAGCAATGTAGAATTATTTTATTTAGAATATTTAATATATAGATCCTTTTGTTTCTTTAATAAACTCTGTAAGATATTTAATAAATTCTTTAATTTTTAGCATAATTAAATTTTATTCATTAAAATTATACTTTGTAAACTTTGGAGTACTTAACTGATGATATACTGATGATAAATTATAGAATTAGACCTTGTACTTAATTTTGGAATACTTAATTGATCAAAGTATACTTATATATATATATATAATTGAACAGAACGTATCACGCGCTTTTTTCTTTCATTAATATAACGATAACAGTTAATTACTTATTGATATCAACGGTAATAAAGAAATTTTGTGTTCTATGAACAACTAATCAGTTTCAATAAATTTAAATTAATTTAAATTAATTTAAATTAATTATTCTTGATATTGACGTTCTAACATACGCAAGTAGCGATTGTAAAGCGTTAAGAAATAAATTAATTTTTTTACTAACGTACTTGGCTTATTACGCGTTTCTATTACAATTACAAATACAGGTCGCAATCTTGCAAATGTTATTATGATTGCTTTAACACATAGCATAACAGTCATAAATGACCTAGGCACACAAAAAACTGTTAGTCTTCGGTAACCATGGTAAAAGATGTGGTTAATAACGATAATGTGCGTAGAGTCTTCTTCCAGTAATCATTTCACGTGCTATCATCGAGGCCAGCAGGATTTTATAACTGAAATATTAAAATTATTAAAATAATAAAAGCGAGTTCTATAAGAGGGTTTGTACAACAAATTGGACATTGCTTTGCATACTGTTGACTCTTGTAAATATATTATAGATTATGTCTCTTTTCCAAAATCCACGATTTGTTTATTCTCGTTCACTCGTTTAACACATTTGCGTTCTTCATGATAATCACTTGTGAGCTTTCATGTGTTCCTTACATAATTCACATAAAGGTAGATTTTTAACTTACGAATTATAGGAAATCGAGGACAACAGTGTAGTGAAAAAGTGACTTAATCCAGTATAATCACATGACATATATACAATGATCGTAAGTAAATAGATTAATATAAATAGGCTAAAAAATAAAAAAAAATTATATGCACTAAAACTATAAAACATGAGGAATAAATAATAAATTATAGATCAAATAATGTAAAATAATTAATTTTATCAAAAATAAATTTTTTTCATCAAAATTTGATTAATAAATTCGTCAAAGTTAGTGAAATGCATCTGTAATTAGATGTTGGGAAATTAATTAGTTTGGAAATCAACAAAAATTTCTTTTATTTGTACTGTATGTTATTAATATTAACTTTATTGACCTTATTTTAAATATCTTAGATATCTAATCAGTTGAAAACGAAAGAGAAGAATATTCAAATCAAGTGACTGAAATTTTCAAAGAACATAATATGAGAAAGGAAGTAATTATGAAGCTATTTGCACGTCGGAAAAACTTGTGCGAAGCGATAGCACCAGTGATAACTCTGAACCGTTTAATAGGACTTCGTGCTTTTGAATATCCTCGTGGTCGGCCAAGACCTATACTCAGCTTAATTTATCTTTTATTTCTTTATGGCTTGCTCTATGGCTCAAAATATTTGCAAGAAGAAAGCTATTCATATATTAGTTTACATAAGCTAGAATACTTTGTGTACGAAAAAACAGACATCATTGTTAATTATTTCATCTTTGTTAAATTATTGCTAGGTTGGTGGTATACAAAGGTAAGCAAGTGTGAAATAAAGAAATAATATCCTATATAAAATACAATATCCTGAATCAAACACAGATACAGAAAACGTTAACCAGTGCGTCATTCGACCAACTATATCTACATTTTTAAAAATATTTTGTGTAATATTTTGTATAAATTTTAACATTTGTGCAGAAATTTCAAGCTTGCTATAAGAAAATCTTTGAGATCGACGAAACATTGCGACAACTTGGATCGGCAATAAACTATAATAAAATATATTTTATAATACTCGGTGTAATGTTTGTCTGGTTTCTATTCAACTTAACTATGTGCATTGTGGTCTTCATTGTATTGTGGACGCAAACAGATGCATATACTACAATCAGCACTTCAATGGCATATTTATATATCCTGACTGTCAATTCTATTATCATTTTCGAATTCTACATATTAGTAAAGTATGTTGTTGTATAAGTTAGTGATGTATATTAATAAACATATAAACTCTATGAACAACTTAGAAGTTTATTTTCATTAACTTTAGCCGGTAGATTATTGCTCATTTGTTTAAGAATAAATGTAATAATATTAACGTTTAAGAAAATAATGTCTAACACCGTTACGCAGATGCTTACAAATAAAATTTGAATTGATTAACAAACTCTTATATGAAAGTATATCAGCATTATCAGCAAAAGAAATAAAATTGGGCTTTTTTGAAATAAAAGAATATGCTGAAATCATGGATGTTGAGCGACAAAAGTGTTTGATTCCTATGAAGATATTATCTTACTGTCAACAGGTACAATTTTAGAAAAAATATTATATATATCAAAAAAATAAGATTTGTCAAATCGCACATTCAATTACATTTTCCATCTCATTTTCAGAAACATCTACGAAAAGAACTTCGAAATCAAACTCAAAGACACAATTTTGTAATGACAAAAAATCAGAAACATATGTATTTGTTACAAATAATCAAGTGAGTATAGAAATTATGAAGTAAATTGTTAAGGTCAAATTTATAAAATAATTTCTATGAATAAATAACAATAAAAATTAAACAAAATTAATGGCAATAAAAAATTTTTTAAATATTTGACAAAGATTCTTGTGATTTTTGCTTATGAAATAATTTGTTAAGTAACGATAATCTAAATCAACTTTTTTCATGTGAAATCAAATTATGAGAGACAGAAAGAGAGAAAGATTTTCAAAGAATTTTTCATATAAGAATATTATAATTAATTGTCTGAAAAACCGTGTTTTTTTTAGACAAGTTCATTTAGAATTGTGTAAAATATCAAAAACAATATGTATAATTTTCGGCGTACAGATAGCTTTTGAAATAGGAATAACTATTATATTCCTAACTGCATCTCTCTACGCTTTGTACATTCGATATATTGAACAACAACAGACGATAACAAGCACTTCAATGCAACAAACAGTTATAATAATCCTATCACGTGTTGTTGATATTCTAAAAATTACATTTTTAAGTCGCGTTTGCGAAGGTGCAGCCGATGAGGTAAACTATTGTGCTCATTATTATTTTAATAGAAATTCAATTAATTAATCAATACATATTAATTAACGTAATTTAATTAATTATTATTAAACAATTAATATTTATACTTGTGCAGGGGAATAAAACTATCGAGATTGTTTATTCGATTTACGGATGTAATACAGAATCTGGTATGCAAGAGGAGGTCTGTTTGCGATATTACACCTTTTATAAGTGTTATATTTTTTAATTATTATATCTATTGTGGCATTAATTTTCACTAATTATTATTTTAGATTCAACAATTTGGTATTCAAATATCACAAAGTCCGGTGAGATTTTCTGCATATGGTATTTCTTTGGATAATCGAGTTCTTACTATGGTTTGTATCAAACTGTATCGAGTTATTATAAACTGTTAATTATAAGTAAATAATATTCAGGTAATTTCCTGTGAACAAAATATATATACATATTTAAAAAATTTAGTAGTTTTTTACGGATCATGAAATAAAAAGCTGCTTTTATAATTTTATTTCGATTGAAAATAAAAAAAATTTATAGATAGATAATATATGTATTAAATTACGTTTCAATATCAAATAATTTTTAATTATTATTATATATGTACATATATAATAAATATATATTTAAGTTATACTATTACACAGACATACAATAGTGTTATGCTTTTCTTATTTATAGATGCTGAAAATTGTAACAACCTACTTAGTTATAATGATACAAGTAAGCAACTCATTGGAGTCTGATTAAACTATTCAAAATCCATAATATAAATTATAAATATGTAATATACATATTTAATATAAATTATATATAAAAAATTATAATTATTAATATATATAATTAAATAATTAAATATCATCCGCGATTTGGCTCTTATTGCCTGTTTGACACTTTAAATTTATAAATAATTAAATTTTAGTATTATTGTTTAAATTGTAAAATAATATATAAAATAATTTAGTGTAAATTGTAAAATAATTAATATATATCAATCAAACATAAATGTCGTAAACATACATTCTATGTAAAATAAAGCAATGTAGAATTATTTTATTTAGAATATTTAAAATATAGATCCTTTTGTTTCTTTAATAAACTCTGTAAGATATTCAATAAATTCTTTAATTTTTAGCTTAATTAAAATTTTATTCATTAGAATTATACTATGTAAACTTTGAAGTACTTAACTGATGATATACTGATGATAAATTATAGAATTAGACCTTGTACTTAATTTTGGAATACTTAATTGATCAAACTATACTTAATTGAATAGAACGTATCACGCGCTTTTTTCTTTCATTAATATATAACAATAATATAAAAAACTTTTGCACGTAATATTTCGATATGTTTAACATTCTTGATTTATTTAATTACTTATTGATATCAACGGTAATAAGGAAATTTTGTGTTCTATGAACAACTAATTAGTTTTAATAAATTTAAATTAATTAAATGAATTATCCTTGAAACTGGCGCTCTATCATTCGCAAGTAGCGTTTGTAGAGCGTTGAGAAATAAATTAATTTTTTTACTAACGTACTTTGCTTATTACGCGTTTCTATTTCAATTAAAAATACAAGTCACAGCCTTGCAAATGTTATTATAATTGCATTAACACTGCATAACAGTCATAAATAAACTAGGCACACAAAAAGCTTAGTGTTAGTCTCCGGTAACCATGGTAAAAAATGTGGTTAATAACGATAATTTGCGTAAAGCCTTCTTCCAGTAATCATTTTACGTGCTATCATCGAGGCAGGATTTTATAATTGACGTATTAAAAGTATTAACATAATAAAAGCGAGTTCTATAAGAGGGTTTGTACAACAAATTGGACGTTGCTTCGCATACTGTTGACAAATGTAAATATATAATAGATTGTGTTTCTTTTTCAAAATCCATGATTTATTCTCGTTCACTCGTTTAACACATTTGCGTTCTTCATGATAATCACTTGTGAACTTTCATGTGTTCCTTAGATGATTCACATAAAGGTAGATGGTTAACTTACGAATTATAGGAAATCGAGGACAAAAGTGTAGTGAAAAAGTGACTTAATCCAGAATAATCACATTGCATATACAATGATCGTAAATGAATAGATTAATATAAATAGGTGAAAAAATTAAAAAAAATATTATATGCACTAAAACTATAAAACACGAGGAATAAATAATAAATTATTGATCAAATATAATGTAAAATAATTAATGTTATCAAAAAGAAATTTTTTTGTCAAAGTTTGGTTAATAATTTTGTCAAAGTTTTAAAATTAATTAATTTGGAAATCAACAAAAATTCCTTTTATTTATACAATGTATATGTTATTATTAACTATATTTATCTTATTTTAAATATCTCAGGTGTCTAATCAGTTGAAGACTAAAGAGAAGAATATTCAAATCGAATGACTAAAATTTTCGAAGAACATAATACGAGAAAGGAAGTAATTATGAAGCTATTTGCACGTTCGAAAAACTTATGCGAGGTGATGGCACCAGTGATAACTCTGAACCGTTTAATAGGACTTCGCGCTTTTGAATATCCTCGTGGTCGGCCAAGACCTATACTCAGCTTAATTTATCTTTTATTTATTTATGGTTTGTTCTATGGCTTAAGATATTTGCAAGGAGATTTCTATTTAAATGTTAGTTTACTGAAGCTAGAATACTTTGTGTACGAAAAATCAGCCCATATTGTTAATTATTTCATCTTTGTTAAATTACTGCTCGGTTGGTGGCATACGAAGGTAAGTGTGAAATAAAGAAATAATATCCTATATAAAGTATAATTTTCTAAATCAAACACAGATAAAGGAAACGTTAACCCGTGCATCATTCGACGAACTATATATGTGTATTTTTAAAAATATTTTGTGTAATATTTCGTATAAATTTTAACATTTGTGTAGGAATTGCAAGCTTGCTATAAAAAAAACTTTGAGATCGACGAAACATTGCGACAGCTTGGAGCAGTAATAAATTATGATAAAATACGTTTTATAATATTCGGTGTAATGTTTGTCTGGTTTCTACTCAACTTATCTATATGCATTTTCGTCTTTATTGTAACGTTTGCGAAAGTACAAGCTGCTACAATCTACTATTCAGTGGCAATGTTTTATATACTGACGGTCAATTCTTGTATAATCTTCGAATTCTACATATTAGTAAAGTATGTAAATTGGCTTTATTAATGAATGTATAAACTCTATGAGCAACTTAGAAGTTTGTTCTTATAATATGTATATATATCTGTTCGTAACTTTAATCGGTAGATATTATTGCTCATTTATTCAAGAATAAATGTAATAATATTAATGTTTAAAAAATAATAATGTCTAATACATACCGTTATGCAGATGCTTACAAATAAAATTTAAATTGATTAACAAACTCTTATATGAAAGTATGTCGGCGTTACCAGCAAAAGAGATAAAGTTGGGCTTTTTTGAAATGAAAGATTATGCTAAAATCATGGATGTTGAGCGACAAAAGTGTTTCATTCCTATGAAGATATTATCCTATTGTCGACAGGTACAATTTTGGAAAAAATATTTTATGTATCAAAAAAATAATATTTGTCAAATTACACATTCAATTACATTTTCCATCTCATTTTCAGAAACAATTACGAGGAGAACTTCGAAATCGGTCTCAAAGACACAATTTTGTAACGATTGAAGGTCAGAAACATATGTATCTGTTACAAGTAATCAAGTGAGTATAGAAATTATGAAGAATTATTAAATTGTTGTAAGGTAATTTCTATAAATAATAAATCAAATGTCAATAAAAATTTTTTGAAATATGTAATATTAAGATTCTTGTAATTTTTGCTTACGAAATAATTTGTTGAATATCAATAATCTAAATCAACTTTTTCGTGTGAAATAAAACTATGAGATAGAGAGAGAGAGAGAGAGATTTTTAAAGAATTTTTCAAATAAGAATATTTTTAATTGTCTGAAAAACTGTGTTTTTTTTAGACAAGTTCATCTAGAATTGTGTAAAGTATCAAAAACAATATGTATAATCTTCGGCATACAGATAGCTTCTGAAATAGGAATAACTATTATACTCCTAATTGCATCGCTCTACATTTTGTATATTCGATATATTGAACATCAACAAAAGATGACAATCATTTTTATGCAGCACGCAGTTATAGTAATTCTATTTATAAATGTTGTTAATATTCTGAAAATTACATTTTTAAGTCGCGTTTGCAAAGATGCAGCTGATGAGGTAAACTATTGTGCACATTATCATTTAATTAGAAATTTAATTAATTAATTAATACATATTAATTAACGTAATTTAATTAATTAATATTAAACAATTAATATTTATACTTGTGCAGGGGAATAAAACTATCGAGATTGTTTATTCGATTTACGGATGCAATACAGATTCTGGTATGCAAGAGGAGGTCTGTTTACGATATTACACCTTTTATAACTATTATTTTTAAGTATTATATCCTTTATAGCATTAATTTTCACGTATTATTTTAGATTCAACAATTTGGTATTCAAATATTACAAAGTCCGGTGAGATTTTCTGCGTATGGTATTTCTTTGGATAATCAAGTTGTTACTATGGTTTGTATCAAATTGTATCGAGTTATTATAAACTGTTAATTTTAAATTAATAATTTTCAGGAAATTTTCGGGGTATTGATTGTGTAACTTTTTCTAAAGTGAAAACGTGAAAAGTGAAAAATTTCTACTTATCACGCATTGACTTTAAAATAAATCGATGTGTAATTGGAAGAAATTTTCCACTTTTCGCATTTTCACTTTAGAAAAAGTTACACTATCAATATCCTGGAAACAAAATATATATACATATTTTTAAAAAAACTGCTTTTATAATTTTATTTCGATTAAAAATGAAAAATTTTATAAATAGATAATATATGTATTAAATTATGTTCTCTCAATATCACATAATTTTTTATTATTATTATATATCTACATATATATATATATATATATATATATAATATATATTTAATATAATAATGTTATACTTTTCGTATTTATAGATGTTGAAAATTGTAACGACCTACTTAGTTATCATGGTACAACTAAGCAACTCATTGGAGTCTGATTAAACTATTCAAAATGCAAATATAATATATAAATTATAAATATTATTATAATTAAATAATTAAATTTTAGTATTATTGTTTAAATTGTAAAATAATATATAAAATAATATATAGTTTAAATTGTAAAATAATTAATGTATATCAATCAAACAAAAATGTCGTAAACATACAGGCTATGTAAAATAAAGCAATGTAGAATTATTTTATCCAAAATATTTAATAAATCCTTTTCTTTCTTTAATAAATTCTGCAAGATATTCAATGAATTCTTTTATTTTTAGCTTATATAATTAAAATTTTATTCATTAGAATTATACTTTGTAATCTCTGGAGAACTTAACTGATGATATTTAATGAAATAGATTGTACCGTGAATTTTTTCTTATTTCATTAATATAACAATAATATAAAAAATTATATTTTTGCACGTCATATTTCGATGTTTCCTGATTTATTTAATTAATTAGTATCATATCAAGGAAACGTTGTGTTTCTGTGCATAGTTTTATAATAAGTTCTCTGTGACTCGCTTTTATTATTTTTATTTTTGCTACGTATTGTTTACGTTATGTTTGTACAACGAATTACTCATTGCTTTATGTACAATTAACTCTTTAATAGATATATAATTGGTCTCTTCAAAGTTCGAGATTTGTTTTGCTCGTTTAACCCACTTGCATTTTTCGTAACAATCGTTTATGAGTTTCTATGTGCTCTTTAGATTTTCTAATAGATCATTATAAATTATTTATGGGAAATCAAGAAAGAAAATGCAGCAAAATTGTAATTGTCACAATTTTGTCTTACACATTGACTTTTTATGTAGAGCGACTTATAATCACAAGTGTATAGATGTGAATACCAAGTAAAAATAAAAATACATTATATGTATACAAAAAATAAATAAATCGTAATAATAGCAACAATCAAATTTCAAAAATAAAAATTTTTGTCAAAATTAGATAATTAATAATTTCATTAAAGTGTGCGAAAGGTTTTATAAAATAAAATAAAAGTTTCTTACTCACTGATCGATGCACAACAGCAGAGTTGACGTTATTGAAGTTTAATCTGTAACAATAAATAAAATCTATATTGTAGCAGCGTTCAAAATAATATTTAACAAATTATTATTAATATGCATTGAATATTTTATATTCGATGCGGGCAATAATAAACAGATATTTAATAGATTAATTTTATCAATTCTAAAGAGATTACTTTTTATTAGAAGTAGAAGCTTCTACAAAATTCTAAATTTTTTTTTATTTAAACTCATTTGAATTGTTCAAATAAATATACCAAATTAACGCATTTTATAAACGCGATTTATAACAATTAATATACAAATAATAAATACTCACCCCAGGGTTGTTCTGCCGATGCTCGATGCCTTTCCCAGGCCTTCTCCTCCTCTCAGGTCATCAAGTTGTCCATTGATTAACACGCGCGACACTTTTAACGGCACTCCCGCACTTCTAAATAAGACATTTTTAACGGCACTCTCGCACTTGTATATACGCGATACTTGTAAATAAGGCACGTCCGAAATCGAGAAATTAATTACGCGAAAACGCGACGCGTTGGGTACTTGGCTTCTCATTCAGGATAATCCTTTAGGATAAATCTTAAAGGATTAACCATCCAGGTACTAGGGCCCTCCCACCACGTCAAGGTGTACCCACGGGGGGAATTATTGTATTATATATAATTGTGATATAATACAATAACATACATAAAAATTGTAAGATCGAAATGTTAAAAGTCTTGATATAACAATTGTTGATTATAATAATTAATTTATACTTGCATTTTAGGACAAATTGATCGATAAAGTATCGGACGTATTAGTATATATTGAATTCTAAGTATTGTTAAAAAAATAATTATTGTCATTATTCAGAAGCGCACCTTATTTAAAGAATAAAATTTGCTGATTTTTGTCAAAAAATTATTTATACATAAATAAATTTATGATTACATTATTATTTTCTATAGAAATAAAATTTATATAGCATTAATAAATCAAGAATTTTTCCTTATTTAAATAGAACAATATATAAACCATAATAAAATAGAAGATACTTTTACACGTCATATCTCTAGATGTTTAACATTCTCGATTTGAATGAAAACTAATTGCTCGTTGCACAACTCACTACAAAAATTGTTAGACATAAAATATTACATGATCATATTAGTATATATTCGAAATGTGCCAAGTCATTACATATTATAGAATTTCCATCTTCATTTTCCTTTATTACTACAGCATTGATAGTATATTATTAAAATCTATATCAAAGTATAGGACCTCTCGAACTTGAAGCTTCTTACATTATGCATGATAATTATATTTATTAAATCAAATATTTATAAGTTATCTGCAATAAAATACTCAACATAAATTATTAATTTTCTTTAAATTACTAAAATAATTTAATATTATAACGAAAGAGACTTTTAATATTCTACTGTATGTTAAACTCCTATTTTGCAATTATGGTAGTACATAATACTTTTAACTCTTCCGATGTTCTTAACAAGATAGCTCTTATATAGCTTGATATTTCGCATGATATCGATCTCCACAGTAAAGTCTCGTGGGTGTTCATCCATTATAAGATCATGGGCACTCGATATATTCGTTGTTATTTCATCACGCTTTATCATTATTTAAATTTGTTATTATTTATGTTACAGTACATTTTTCAATAATTGTTGTCATTGTGTTATTAGTCATTTTACAAATTAATATATCATTGAATTAAATTGATTTTTCTGCTCCCATGTTTTTGCAAAAATAATTAAAAATGTACATATATATGAGACAATATTTCTTCAACATATGTACATATACATGCATCTATAACTTAAAATAAATTAATATTTTAATAAGAAATTAATATTTACTTGCTACTTTTAATCGGTTCTCATTAAAAGTTTAATAATACTGAAAAGTGCGTAGAAATAAATTTAACAATTATGTCGAACAATTGTCATTCTTCGATGACTGCATAAATTGTAATATTTTTATATGTACATATAAGTTTCTATCAAAATTTCCCTTTAAAACGAACATTTACGCATTTGCGGAGTATTTAATTTGATAGAAATAGCGAAGGACATTCACGCAATGCGCTCGTAAGTCAATATCGATCATGCATGAGACGGACGAATCCTTCGGGACATACGACTCATGATGAGACATCGCGAATATCCTTTATTTGAGTCGCGCCGTCGCCATTTGTTCGACCACCAACCACCCTCGTATTACCATCGACCACTTATCAAGGTAGCATTTAGCATTACGCTGTTCGCACTGGAACACGCGAAGTGACACGTATGGCCAACCCTTGATATTCATCGTTTATTCCTCAACTGCGAAATAGCCGCGTGTGTGGGCGTTGTTCTCATTGCGTGTGTATTATGTATACATGTGTACGCTGACAATCGGCGAAAGGTGCTATTTGTTCAGCTCGACGAATGTTACAAACATCCAAGATGTTCCAGCCGAAGACCATGCATGAGATGATCATGCCGCTGCTTGTGGCAAATTTCGTTCTTGGGATAGGAATTTGGACCAGCAAGCGTGGAAGGATCGTGAACATCGGGTACTCCTTGTTCTGCTTGGTGAGCTATTGCGTTCTGATGAAGTTTGCGATGGATTATCTGTATATCTCCTACACGCGTAAGGTAGAAAAGCTCGGCGTTATGATATTCCAAGCGATCTTCTACACCAACATCTGTTGCACGTTGCTTCTTGTCCCTTGCGGTTGGTTGAGGAGAAAGGTAATTTTTCAAGATGAATCGCGAAGAGAAAATAGAAGAATCTTCAAATCTAACACGATTCATTTTATTATACATATAGATACACTATTTAAAAAATATATAGAAAACATTTTTCATACTCTAACAATTGAGCTATTTTTTCAATCGCTGAAAGTCGGCGAAAAATCATCGTGGACAAGAATTAAAAAGTATTTTGAAGCTTAAAATTTTCACTCTTTTAATGCGCTATCAGGGATAAAAAAATTTTTTTATCTTTCTTGTTCTTTGCCAAATACATCGTTAACGTCATTTCTAAAAACTATAGGTTTAGTTTTATAAAATTGTATAATTTGGTAAAAAAAATCATATAGGAAAATTAAAAGAAAGCATTTTGTAAAATGTTGTAGTTTATAGAACTCAAGTTGAATTTTCGAGATTTTTTTTATTGAGTTGCAGATAAGTGTCAAAAATAAGTAATTTTAAGAAACAAAACAATGTGTTATTTTTTAAAGCATAAAAGAAGAAAGATAAAAAAATTTTAAAGCTATCGATAGCACGTTAAAGTTGAAACTTTAAGCATTATAATGTTTTTAAAAAAATTTTTTTGGTCTACAATCATTTTTTGCTGAGTTTCAGTGGTTTGAAAATACTCAATTTTTTAGAGTATATGAAAAGTGTCTTATTTTCTCGAATTTTTCTGTTCTCGAACAGAAATACGCTATATGGTTTTATTCAACAGCGACTAGTATCTTGTTTTTTTTTTTAATTCTATAGTATATGAAAACGGCAATAATGCGGATTGCGATGTGCGAGAAAACAATGGAGCAAATGGGATTACAGAAGAACTATCGGAAATTATATTTGAGTCAACTTTACGCGCTCGGATCTGTTGTGCTGATATTTATTATATTTGTTGTAATTAATTACGATAGTATGTTTGTAAAAGAAACATCTATACATGTCAGAATTATTCTTATACTCGCCGTAAACTATCCCGTCGCTTTACTCTACGTGAGTGACGTGTCGTTTTTGCATTGGGTCAGGTATGATAAAATCTATTTTGAACATACAAGCAATATACAAGAGCTTATATAATTACAATAAAAATAATATTATAACATTAGACTTCTTCTTATCGTCTAGCATCAAATCAAGCTTGATCTATCCTACATTTGAATATAATAATAAAATTTAATATGTATATAAGCACTTTGAAAAACATTTAAATATCAAAATGTTTATAAAAATATAAAAAATATTTTATACTTATATTTTTATATAAAATATAAATATAAGAAATATTTTATATTTATATATATTTTATATAAAATGTAAGAATTTTAGATTTTTGATCATTTATATAATTATAATACATATTGCATCATATAATTATAAAGTTGTTCGAAATGACATTTCAATAAAATAAATTAACTGTGGAAATTATTATATTAAATTATATTATTGTGAAAATTATCATACTATACTATATTAAATATTATATCAAATAAACTTGATTTTTTGTTTCTATTTCGCTGAAATAAAAATTAATTAAAGGTACGCAAAGATTCGATTCGAGCAGCTAAATGGTCTGCTGCAACGCATGTTAACTACTACCCCCGATTCGCCGCAACATAAAAGGGTGCTAAAAATGAAGGACGAATGGAATAAGACCTTCACATCCGCGACGCAACAGGATCGTAGATCTGAAGAGAACACTGACACAATGAGGGCTGTCAAGTGAGATCTTTATTCCAAACGTTTAAGTAAAGACATTTATGATTTTTGTGTACTTATAAAAGTAGCACACGCATGTGTGCACTGAACAAAAATTTAACTTTATTAAACCTTTCAACTAAATTATACTATTTTATTAATTAAACATATATTTTAATATTTAAATCAAAAATATGTTTTGTTAGATTTAATGGGTTACACATTTAATTTAAATATTTTTATATGTTCAATTAACAAAATAATATATTTAGTAGAAAAGTTTAGCCAAGTTAATACATTTTTTCAGTGTGTAACAAATTCATTATTACATATCCTAAATAAATAAAAATTAATTCAGTTTTCTTTATTATTCTAAAGAAATTCTTTCCTTAATTTTACGCTCGCATACAGCACATTTGTTTTTCATTCTAATATAATGATTTTACAATGATGTATTTTTTCGAAATGACTTGGTTGATTAATTAAGAGTTTAATCTTATTTATATTGTGTGAACAAAGGCAAGTTCATCTAGAATTAACCAAGGCCTGCAGGAGCACGAACGAAGCGTACGGCATACAAATTCTCTTCTCTATGACGATATCGTTCGTTTTTATCACTAGTCTTCTGTACTATGCTTATTTGATTTTTTGGATGTCCAATATCAGCCGCGAGACATTCCGACAGGAGATGATACCTATCGTCGGCTGGATTCTATTCTACGCGTCGAAGGTCCTCGTATTAAATCATATGTGCGCTTTGGCGAGCATTGAGGCAAGCATTGAAAAAGTTTTCGGAATTTATAATAAAAATAATCTTCAACACAGTTTCATATTTTTTCAAAATAATTGATAAAATCTTAATTGTCTTAAATTTCTCAAGTGTTAAAAAATGAGATAAATTGTGTCGTATATTTACATCTTTTACAGGCCGCAAATACAGGTGACATAATCTGCGAATTGTACGAGCCATCCACCAGCAAAGAATTTCGCGCGGAGGCAAGTTCCTTATCGCCTTATTAAATACTGCACAACTTTTAACTTTTTGTGTTAATTAAATATAGCACAAAAAGATAAAATGAAAAATTAATATTTAATTTTTTTTAGATACGAGACTTTACTTTGCAATTGATACAAAATCCGTTGGTCTTTACGGCGTGTGGATTTTTCAATCTAAATCATACGTTTATTCATGGGGTAAGTTATGTAATTTTATCTAAATTTAATATAAAGTATTCGAACGTGACAGCTTCGAAGATTTATTGTACAATATATATTAAATTGTGAATTATGTAATCGCGTCGATGAATGTGTTAATTGACCTACTTTACTTTAATAACATATGTTTCTATAAGTTAAAGTTGTAGCTTTTATCTACTTTATCATTTTGTACTTTAGCCTAAGCCTTATAATTTCTACACCTGTATTTAAAGTAATTAACTATAAAAGTTACAAAAGTCTCGTATGTAGCGTGATAATGTTAAAAAAACAGGGTGTGAAAATTTTTTTAATTAGATTAAAATACATTTAATTATAATTTAATTCAGAAATCTCTGTATGAGAGAGAAAGAAAGATGAGAATTTTTTAAATAAAAAAATATATAAATTATCAAATTTTCTATTTTTTCTCAGGTTATTGGTTCAGTCACTACGTATCTTGTAATTCTCATTCAAGTTGGAGATATTGGAGGACCAAATTCTGGACAAAATTCCACTGCAGTAAACGATGAAAATGTTACTACACTTAATTCTCTTACAACTTATGTTTCTTAATAAATATAAATATTTTGCACATGTTATTTTTATTGATTCGTAAAAATTTTTTAATTGAAAAATTCGTGTGTCATTGTTTTAATAAATATGTATATTTTGTGTGCATTTGTGATGCAAAATAGAAAATATATTGAATATCTCTTTTATAAAAAAAATATGTAAAAATTGAAATATTTAATAAAATAAAATCATATATCTTTTTATAAATATATGAATGATTTTTGCTTTTCAATCTATCGATTATTATAAGCAGGATAATTGTATGAGAAAGTCTGTAGAGCGAAATTAATTTTATAATTCTTCACAAAGAGAATTTTCTCTTAGAATTTATCCTGAAATTCATGGTAATCGTGGGACAATATAGTATTCAAAAAAATTTATAAGAATTTTTTCGATTAATATTTGCACATTAAAATATAAAATATGTTTGATTAATTGTATCAAAATATATAGTAAAATTTCAATAAATTTTAAAATATATTAAAAATTACATACTTATATTAAAAATTTATGATTCTTTAAGCATGTTAAGTAATAGATGTCAAAACAGTAAACATATAAAATATTTTATATGTTTATCACTTTTTAGGCATCTGTTATTTAAACATTTAATAAATCTTGAGTTTTTAATATAGTTTAAAATTATTGAAATTTTATATCTTATATTAATATTTTTATTGTGGTAAATATTAATCAGAGAAATTCTTATAAAATATTTTATCACTTTTTTCGCATCTATTCGACTTAAAACACTTACAGAATTATAAGTATAAATTTTACAAGTAATATTTTCAATCCAGCTTAATTGTTCATATAAAATTTGTAGTAAAATTTGCGGTAAAATATAACAAAAAATTCTCTGCTCTATAACTCTCATCTTTAAAAAAATGTAAATATAATTTTATATATATATACATATATATAATATATATATATATATATATAATATATAATATATAATATATATATAATATATATATATATATATATATATAATATATAATACAAAAAAATATATATATATAAATATATATGATATATAAAAATATATATAATATATATTCTCATTCTGACAATGTCAGAGATGGAAAAAGAAATGATACTGCAAAGTATTTAATTGCCCGATTGGTTAACGAGGCTCCGATGGCCGAATTCACCCCGACAATTTTCCGGCAATTAGAACGCCGACAGGGATATCGTGTCAATTACAGTACCCCAAGTAAGTGCACTTACCCTGCTCGACTACTCCCATCCAGATGGAGGCGTTAGCCCGTGAAATTCGGTCCTCTCGTAATTCAATAGCACCTAACTCGGTCGAAGCAGCTTCCTAATCCCGATCAATTTTACACGTGCGAAACTTTCGCGCGCGCGATTTTATACTTTCTTTCTCTTCTTTCTCTCTCTATAAATACCTCACTTCAGTTGACGACACGACTTTTATAAGCACTGTATCACATACTCGATATTTTTTCGATACGTGTGTGAATTTCGTGTTCCTCTTTTTATTAGTTTATTTACCTTCTGCAATTTCGCGCGTATGTCGCAAAATCACTGCACACAGTCTTGTAGCGCTTTGGATCGACTCGATAGCGAGACTGACGTCAGCGGTCGAGCCTCGATAATCGATTGATCGATCTCGGGTTGATCAAACCCGTGTAATTCGAAAACGCTATTATTTTTGTGTGAAATAAAAATTTGATTAGAATTGAAATATTATTAGAAAATTGAATAATATCATGTTTCATTCTATATATCATTTATACAAAAATTTAATTATTATATAATTATATATATATGTATATATGTATATATGTATGTATGTATATATATAATGTAGATACATTAAACAATTATAATATAAGATACAAAAAAATTTAATATATACATATAAAATATAATAAGATACATAAAAAATATACATATATATATATATATATATATATATATATATTAAGTGATATTAAATAATAATATTAAATAATAAAATATAATTATTTACATTTTCTTTTTGAATGTGGATTTTTTGCGAACAAGGGGGATGTACAGAAGCCGTTTACATCGAGGATAACATTAATTGGGAATTAAGGGCGTGAACGTAGGTAGCCGTCACGAGCCACCTGCTACTACAATGCTCTCGTCTCGGGGTAAAGGGATTGATTTATTGTACCCAGGGGATAAAGAGGGTTTGAGTGCGGACCGGTTTGCGAATGGAAGTGTCCCGTTGTCCCTTTTCGTTAAATAAAATTCTTAAGAGACATCGCGAATATACATTATCGACGATATTGTTATTACACAATTATTCTTTTCTTCAATAAATGATTGAATCTTTTTTTTAAATTACACGCGACTATATTTTATTCAATTTAATAACCGAGTTTTATTTATACTTTAGTATCCCATTAAAAAAATCGACGTAAAATATATTGTATAATAAAAAATAAAAAAATATATATACATAAATATATTTAAATATGAATATTTCAAGCCTGTAATTTTTTAAATTTTAGTATCAAAGTATAAAAATGTTGAATGCTCTGATACTAGAATGAAGAAATTTACAAAAAATGATTAAATTGAGACTTTTAGAAAGTAGAAACAATTGCAGTGTGTAATAAAAATTTTTCAAAATTATAGTTATATAGTCTCTTCAACGAGTCGGGGGTAAAAAAAATATGGTAAGTGAAATCTGTACATTGTGCCGGATCAATGGGGTGCACTTTTCTCCCGACCGAAGCATACGGGCTGGATTAGAGATGGAAATTGAGGAAAGGCAAACACAAACAGCAGCCTACAATCCTAATAATCCGCAAATGTCGTTTATCATCTGAGAGCGGATCCGCCTTTAACCCTAAGACCACTCCTCCTCGCAGGGTGTGCGCAGTCGCCGACCATTATCCCTTTTCTATCCTTGTATTTGTATATGTATGCGTTTATCTTTGCCTTCATTAAACTACTTATATTTATATATATAATCTACCTATTCAGCTACAGCTTTTGTTGTAGCTTTACAGTGTGAGTAGAGATAAACAAAAAGATATAGAGATAGATAAAAAGATATAAAAGAAATAAAATTCAAATACTAAAAAATGGAAAATAATACTAAAAACTAAAAAACTAAATACTAAAAAGTGGAAAAATATGATGTACTCTATTATACATTACATATATTTTAAAGCTGTATATCTACAGAGGGTCAAAATTTTTTATTACCATATTTCAGCTTATTTTTAAACTTCTTAGCACTTATTCCATATGTCTTTAATCTTTCTGCTTCCAAGGACATCACTGGATCGTCGTTATCTGATTTGCGTTTACCGGTCTTCGTTTTATTAAACTTATTCTTCTTCTGAGAAGTTGTAGATTTCTCCATAGAAAAGGATGTTTTCTTGCCGTTATTTTTTGCCTTAACAAAGTTATCCGTTTCTATCTGTGAATCTTCCTTTTTCACTTTATCTAGCTTCATTTTTTTAAGACTAGGTGTATCATCATCGGCTCTTAATTTGTTTTTTCGTTTTTCATTCTTATCCACTACATTTTTCTTTTGCTCATCCTTTTCATCATTTTTGTTAGCATGAGAATTATTCTGCATATTATTTTCTGTAATATTCATAATCTTTTTCTTAGGAATGGTATCATTATTAATCAATTTCACATTAGGATTATTAATTTCAATTTTCTTCTTTCGCCTGCGCTTCTTACTGCTAGTGTTAGTTTGCTCAGTGGCAGTTTCTTCTTTTTCTTGAGGATTCCTATACAAAAATGTGCAGTTAGTATATAATCCAGAAAATATAATGCATCTTTTTAATCGTGTAATACTTACATATATAAACTTTTAAAAGTTTTTTGTTTATTTGCTTCATTTGCAGCCTTTTGTTTATACATTCGGACATCATTTTCTTCTACATAATCTGGTTTATGCTTAAGAGCTTTTCTCAAAGGGCACCATTTGTTCAATTCTTTGTCATCAGCCATTAAAATCTTGAAAGACAAAATTTATATTAAATTAAATTATGAGAACTTTTGTCATTAAAAATAATTTTCTTGAATTTATGGAATTTATTACTCAATATTTATTACTTAATATGCTATAATTATAATTTATTACATAAATAATACTTACTTCTTCAATGCTTAATCCATAATCATTTGGCACAACTTTCCTGTATTTAAATCTACAAGGCAAATCTCCAATCATATCCTCATAATCCAATGAGTAATATTGATCATAATATTCTTTGTAAGAAGGAAATTGTTTTGGATCAAATTTTGGTTTCTCCTTTGCAATAAGTTCAGCGAATTTAGAGCGCCTCCTTCGTTTTCTTTTCTTCGTATTTTCAATGAGTTCGGATTGTAAATCTCGGGATTCATTGTAATCAGCATCCATCTATAATCAGTAAAGTTTCTGTATAAAATATATTGAAATATATCGGCGAAATATATATATGCATATGTAAATGATAATAAGTACATTAAAATCTGGATCTTCACAATGAGATTCTTCATACGATGTAGCTTCCATGTCAACTTTTTCTGTTGTTGGGTCATATTTGTCCCATGTAGGTTCAATATCCAACTCATCGTCGATCTCTGGAAATTCTGGCTTCTGGTTCTCGTCTTCACCACCAGCATAATATTCGTCATTGAAAAGTTCTTTCATCTTTTTGTCATGTTCACTTGGATCAAAATCGGCATCAAAATCAAATGCATTGTCGAAATGTATATCACTATCTCCTATAATTAATATAAATATATTAAATAAAAAATATTTAAACAATTTCATACAAGTTTAGTTTAGAAAAGAAATGTTTAGTTTAGAAATTGAAAAGTTTCATATTACCTGTGATTTCTTTTAACTTGTCTATCTTTTCTTCTATTTCTTTTCTTTTCAATGCTTTCAATTGTTTGACTTCTTCTTTCTGTCGTTGCTTTACTTCTTCTTTTCTTTGTCTAACTTCGGCCCTTTTCTGTGCTCGGCGTGTATCTTTCTTTCGCATGGAATGTTCCATTGTTCGTGGATACCTTAATAAAAATTTTACAAAAAATATAATTATAGAAAAATATACATAATGCATTTATATATGTATGTGTAGTAATTAACATGTAATCAGTTAATAATATAACATACCTTTTAATAAATTCTTGATCTGGTTCTTCAAATCTGAAATTATATTTGTGTTCAAATTCCTCTTGCTTCTGAATAGTTTTTTCATCTTCTGACAAATTCTCATCGCTATCATGAATCATCTGATTATATTCTAAGTCTGTATCATAAGACTCTTTATTCATGTACTTATTATTTAGAATATAATCTCTTAAGAACTTCTCATTTGAATCTAAATTAGGATCTGTCCAAAATTCACGTAATGATTTAAGCATTTCTTCATCCTTGGGATCTATTTTCACCTTTTGACCTTTCAACCATTCCTTATATGACTCTTCTTCCTAAGTAAATAAAATAATTACAATTATATAATGATATATAGCTAAAGATAGTTAATTATCTTCTCTAATCTTCATTATTAAGCACTTTCTTCAAATTGTCTTTATTTTTATAAAATGTATGGAATTAAAGATATTTTAATATTTAATTGTACATTGTAAAATAATATAAAATAGTTAATTAAATACCTTATGTTTTTCAGCATCAGTTTTTTGTTTTATTTTAAGAAACTCAGTGTCTTCATCTTCATTTTCATCTTTTAAAACATGTTTAAAACTATCTTTTAATTGTTTTTGTTCCTCTGAATAAGTATGTATTTTAGATTTGGCTTTTTGTCCTGCATCATCTTCATCTTCGCTGCTACTAAATCGTCCATCTCTTTCCGTTATAATCTTACGTTCATAATCACGTAAATAAAGAGCCTTCTCTTTCGTCGATTTCTTTTTCTTCTGTTCATTTGCTTCAGTATCTTCTGATGTTCCAGGTTTGATGTTATCACTAAAGAACTTAACTTTTTCATCATATATACGTGGATCTTCACTTTTCAAACAAGCCAAAGTTATAAGAAACTCTTTATCAAATTGTGGATTATGGATCTAAAAAAAAAAAAAAAATTAGTTATTGTTTGGAATCAACGAGTATTATTATATGTAATTAAATTTGTCATAACAATTTGTTTCACACAAATCAAAGATAAACAACAAGATTATTTTATAAGTTAAAACATATTTAAAGAAGTACATAAAAACAGTTGTTAGCAGTAAACGTACATTTTCATCATCTTCCGATAAACTGCTGTCACTGGATTCATCTGAAGCTGCAGCATCCTCTCCATATCTTGCCTTTACTGCAAAATGTACAAAAATATAAAAACACATTTTACTTAATAGAAAATATATTATCTTTTTTTAATTTAATTATACCTCTATAAATATTATGTGAACTCAATGTCATTAAATTAATACACACATAATAATTAAGTACTACTTTTTTGTAACTTAATTATGTTAATTTTTTATTTATATATATATATATAACAAATATGTTCAATATATAATTTATAAAGTTTTTGAGGTTAGCATCACATTAATTTACTCACATTTATGTAATTCCTCCTTTTGACGAAAGTTATCGTAAATGCTGGCATATTGCGTATTTATTTTTAATTCTCCATCGGAATCCGAATTATTGTCGTCGAATAAAGACATTATTAATAGAAACAAATATACAACGCGTGCGTGAACACAACTGTTACATACTTCCAGGAAACTAACCTAATTTGGACGAAACGTGTTAAAAACACTTGCTTTACTTGTGGTGAATATTATTGATATTTATATTACAGAGCGTAAATTATATTATTGCATCGTGAAGAAATATTTGACTTATACGAATATTTGAGCAAAGATCTCATTTCTGATTTGATTAATAATCGAGAACGATAAAATAAAACATTTTTATCATTTGACATATATTAATTTCTTTATACTCTTAAAATATATCTGATAAAACATTTTTCAAAATGTAGCTTGATTTAATTTTTTTAGATTTTAAATTTAAATTATTTTTCATTATTTGTCATATGATATTTATATTTACAGATTGTTTAGTTTAAATATTACGCAAGATAATATATAGTGAGAGATTATTATAGTAATGTTTTTGTAAATAATTATAAATAATGAATAACATTTAAAAAAAAATACAATTATATATATATATATATATATAATTAAATAAAAAAATTAATACCATAATTGTTATATATACATTAATTGTAAATTTGATAAATTAATTGTTATTTATGTGTACACATAAATGCACACGTACATACATACACATATAGATTTACATTTAAAATTACAGAATTGCAGACTGTACAAGAATGGCCTGTATTTTGAGCAAGGCTCCCATTTTCTACCGAGCTGCTTTTCACAAGACTATAATTTTTGGATCTGTAACTCAAGTCAACAGAAGACTATATAATCAGCATTTAACTAATAAGACAAATGCCTTTATGGAACGAAAATTCAGATTCAAAGACAATATAAGTAATGATTACAAACTTGTATACAGAGAGCAAAAAATTGTCAATGGTATTATGATCATTGGTCACACTGCTGGATGGATAGGTGCTATTTATGGTATGTGTCTTATGGGACTTGAATTTCTCATGGATCCACCAATGGATAAAGGAGTAGAATTTGAAGGGGGTGGCATACTAATGTCTCTAAGTAAACCGAAAAAAATACTCTTGTTGCTCTGCTGTATTGGCATATGTACTACGCTTATACTATGCAGTCGAATAATTCCTTTTAGAATTTATCATAGTGCTACAGAGAAATTGTACAAAGCTGTATTCGTGCCCTCGATATCGTTCAAAAAACAAATAGTAACATTCGGCGAATTTACTGCTGTACCAATATTCAAGCGTAGACATGCGGGAGATATATTGTTTAAAATTAATGGTCGTATTGTTTTACTGGATATAGAATGTTTTCCAGTACCATTTATGCGTGAACGAATGATTATCAAATCCACTTAAAATTCTTTATGTATATTTAATTATTATTTATATTGTGTCTTAGTTTCTCTTATTATCCATGACATTATCCAGTTAGTCTTACACATTGTAACATTAGACATTGTAATAAATAAAATTTCTTCTACAGTATATACTATGTACAATATTTGATAGATAAGTAACTGTATATATAATACAAAAATGTTTGAAAAAGCAAATTTATCTTTAAATTGTCATTGTAAATTTGATATTCAAATTGTTTTATTATTTATATGATATTCTTACTTACTTTATAATTTCATATATATCTACTTATCTTATACATATACATTATGCATGTACAAACTAATACATATGTTTAAAAAATTAATATTAATATAATAAACATAATTGACAATGTATTGATATTCAATAAAAAAGTTGTCTTAAATGGAGTTGTCTGAAATATTTTAAAAATTCTGTCTCTTAAATCGCAAAAAATTTCACATATAAAATTTCATATTTTGAAACCTTATTGATTGTTAAATTTGTACACAGGTGCTCTTTAGATTAACGCAATAAGCAATGCAAGACATTATTGATGATAATAAAAATACATTGTCTTTTTCCTAATTTTCTTTCGCACAATTTTGTTTCTCAATCTACATACTTGCATACTTGTTCATACGGAAGCTTCTCCACAACTTTTTTGTCCTTTTTGAGTTCAACATCTATACTGTAGTGTTCTATATGTAACTTCTTTACTATTGCTATCTTGCCTTTATATTTTCCCCAAAGAATTAGGACTTCTTTGCCTATTGCAGGAATTACTGTCTCTAAATATTCTTGATCCAATCGTATAATATGTCCCTCAACTTCATCTGGTGTTTTTAGTTTTACTTTAGCGACAAAACCATCCTTTTCAACTGATTGAACAACGCCTTTAGATTTATAATATTTATCATCTAAACTTTTTGTGGTTACTTTAACCATTAAACCTTCCTTAAGCCAACCTTCAATCTCAGGGGGATTATTGTCACTTTTTAACTTTTTAACAGATTTTGTCTCATCATAAATGGACCTTTTTGATTTCTCTCTTTCATCAAGTGATTTGCTGGAAACTGGTTGGTCTTGAATACTGTTTTCACTTTTCTTCTCCTGCTTTATATTGAGTACAGGTAATAACTTTGGTTTAGGCTTTAGCTTTATATCGAGAACTAAAGGTGCATCATTCTCAGAACGCATTAATGGTGTTTTGAATGTCTCACTTTCTTCTTCTGGTGCATCCTGCTTTGCATTTCTTTCTATTTGCTTTTCAATAAAATCCATTAGTCGTTCCTCATCGTCCTTATCCATTTTCTCTTTCTTTGCTTTCTTCTCCTGCGCAGCAAGTGTTTCAGGATCCCTATCAATATACGTTACAAACCAGCCTAAAAAAATTAAAAAAGATATTTAGGATTTCATGGATAAATTTCTTATTTATTTTCTCTTATACTTAATTTTTCTAATTCTTATATTATCATTTATATTATTTTATCATTTGAATTCAATTATTTATTTAATTTACTTAAACTCAACGCTTTAAATATAATTTTATTTACTTATATATATATATATATATATATATATATATTTTTTTTTTTAAATTTAAAAAATTCAACCTTACATTTTTAATTTAATTTTAATTAAGAATCATAAACAATTTTGATGACATACCTTTTTCTGTCTCATCCACAACGCATTGTCCACTGCGTCCAAGCCATTTGACAAATGCAGTTAAAGTAAGCCACTGCGTTGCATTCATATGTATGTGTCCTCTGTCGGAGATGTATTCCTGGTATACTCGATTCGCTGGTACTCTTCTAGTACCGAACTGTCTCTTTAATAAATTCAGATACCCTTGGGAGAATTCTCTCGAAAATTGATCCATATATCGATGAGCGTTCTCAGCGAACAGCAACAGCTGACGATGATGTGATTCCGACATCGTGTGACATTTGAATCCATTTTCGTCCCGACATTGTTTCTGACACATCTGACAATACCATCTCAACTTCTGCAATCCTTTCGCTTTGATTTTATTAGCAATGTACTTTGGTGTGCCCACTTCGTGTTTTCCCATTGTTTATCTTCTTCTTTACTTTTTGTGATATCTTTATGCGACAAACGATCGCAAACTTGGAATTGTACAATTATAATCCTGATTGTATATATATTTTTTATAATATATATTTTTATTGTACATATAGTTTTTTATTTTATTATTAAATATAATATATATTTTTTATTTATATATAATATATATTATTGTTCATACCTTTTTTCTCCTTTCTTTTCTTCTTTCTCTTTATATTCTTCGAAATATCACGAATTCTCGCAACAAATCGCTACTTTCCAAAAACTCATGATGGATTTGATTACCATGAATTACTTGATTCTAGAAGGCATTCAAACTACTCAGTGGATGAAGTAGCTACTTTACCATGCTGAGCGCACAACATAGTTTACGTCCACTTTGTCAAGGGGCGCGTTAGTATACGTGGCTGCTCAATCTCGGTGACCGCTTTCTGATTTTTCTCTGCTGTACGTTTCTTTTCCTTGTCGAGAGAAACCGATTCAAGATGGTTAGTAAAACGTATAAAATAATCCGAATTTATTTAAAACATCAATGATTAATATGTTTTGATTATTCCGTAAAAAGTGTGCGATAGATGCGATTTAATCAGTAGATGCTTTATTATTCTTTCATTTTTATTCACAAGGAAAATTGCACGCCGTAACCTATTCAATCATTATTGTCATTAATGAAGCATTATTATTATTAAATTATGAATTGGGCAAAAAATAAAATATTTTTCTACTAATTTTTTTGCAATTATTTTTTGGGAGAAAAAACCGATTAATCTGATTTCAAATAATGTAGCACTTCGGACTCTAATAGTATACAATACGTGAAAATGCGTTTAAACATGTGTTGAATTATTTCAGGTTAAAGTAAAGTGTTCCGAATTAAGGACCAAAGACAAGAAGGAGTTGCTGAAGCAACTTGAGCAGCTCAAGACAGAATTGACTACTTTAAGAGTGGCCAAGGTAACTGGAGGAGCTGCGTCAAAATTATCCAAGATGTAAGTTGTTTATGTATAATTAATTTTATATACAGCTTGTAATATTTTTGTGCAATACATATTTTTGTGAAATCAAATAATATATAATTACATATTGTAATAATATTTTCATTCTTATTAGTCGTGTCGTAAGGAAGGCTATTGCACGAGTGTATATTATTATGCACCAGAAGCAAAAGGGAAATCTTCGCTTGTTTTATAAAAACAAAAAGTACAAGCCTCTGGATTTGAGGCCCAAGAAGACTAGGGCTCTGCGTCGTGTTCTTACTCCCTATCAGGCAAGCAGGAAAACACTAAAGGAAATACGCAAGCACTCTGCATTTCCACAGAGGAAATATGCTTTGAAGGCATAGTATGTATGTTTTTAATTAATACAAAAAATAAAAATTTCATAATAATATTGGGCATTTATTTACAAAATAACAATCTGATCCTGATTCTTTTTATGCTCTTAGAAAAAAGTATTCCTTTGCCAGATATAGGTACAAAGAAAAATTCTATCTGTAAAACTATTCAAGGCACTGTATATTTATAAAGCAATTCTTTAGACAAAAATCTTACACCTGAAGTTTTACAAGAAATTGATACAGAAGTTTAGAAAAGACCTAGAATCTTTTATATACAAATATTACGTTCTATGTAATATTATATTGCACAAATATGATATTTTATTATAATAAAATTAAAATAAATTTATTATTCATGATTACACAGTAATTAGTCTTCCGGAGCACCATGGACATGAATGAAAATTAGGTTCTATAATACATGCATCTTTACAGTCTTTGATTTCTGTCAAAAGATCAAGAATTTCCGACGCCGTTTTATCTTCAATCAATGGTAATTCCGCATTTTCTTGCTTTTCATTTTCAGAAAGCGCGGGTTCATCAACATTTGTTTCTGTAAAAAATAATATATACATATAAATATGAATGTGTATCTTTAATATTTAAAAGCTGGAAAATTCTTCTGTATTAAATATGTTAAATTTACTTTTATGGTAATCCATACAAGTTTCTGTAGAACTTATCAGTGTTTCAGGATGTTTTTTAAGCAATTCAGTTACTAATACTTTTAATTTATGTAATTGTTCTTGTTGCTGATTACGTTGCTCTACTAGCTGACGGAAAGTTTGCTCTCTTTCCTTCCATCTCTCTCCTAGAACTGCTCGTTGTTTCTGATATAAAGTAATGTATTCTCCTGTATAAATATATATAAAATTAGAATAAATCGACTTTATAATTTATCAATAAAAATTCAAAAAGGATTTTTGAGGAATTCACATAAATGAAAGTACATTTTATAAAACAAAAATTTATATCACATGCACAAAGTTAAAAATTAATATTTTAAAATAATTACATGCTATATATTTGAAAAACTATAATATTTGAAAAATTTTTGTTAATTTTTTGATTAAAAATATAGCTTACCTATTGTTTCTGTTTCACTTTGGAGTTGGAGAACCAGATGTTCTAATTTCTGTTTTTCGTCAGTTAATTCAGCAACTTTTTCCATTGTTTCTTTAAACCTTTTTTCTAATTTTATAATAGGCTCAGAATTATTTAAAGCATCTTTATTTTTTGGCAGTGGCGAGTTTTGCGTTGTTACAATATTATCATGATTTTGCTCATTCTTTATTGTAGATCGATCTTCGTGATCATTTACAGATTCTTCGGATAAACGTGTTTCTTCTTGTATTTTGTTTTCCAATTTCTTTGCAAGTTCTTCATTTTCTTTTTTCAAGTTTTCTATATAAACCTGTAATATATAAATTGTAATTATTAGATAAAGTTAATTGTTCAAATAGATTGCTTTTTAGGTATGAAAAAAGATTATAAAGATTATAAATTAATCTTTTTAATTTATAAAATCAAATAATTATTAACAATTTTTCACAAATTACCAAAGCATTTTGCAGTTCTTGTTGGAGCGTATGCGCATTATGAGATTGAGCTTGATAATGCTGCATTTGATCTGTAATTTGGGCATTTTGCAATTTTTCTTTTTCCAACTCTGTTAAAGATAATTCCTTTTCTTTTAGTTTTTCTTTTAAATTATCCATTTCTGTTTCAACCATATTCAATCTCGTATTTAATTTTCTGCCAATATTTCGTTCAGCTTGAAGCTGTTCTGTCAAATCTAATTTGGCATTACTCTGAAAAAAAGACAATTATAATTTTTTAACCAATTTTTTAAATAAAAGTATACATACAAGATTTTTTCTTGAATTGGAAAAGTAATTATAATTAAAAGAAAAATTACACTATATGATTGAGGTTTATGTTATTGTGATGTATGATTTAATGTTACTCACCAGTGTAACAAAAGCATTTTCCATTTCAGTTAATTGTTCTTTCAATTGTTGATTTTGTAAAACAGCTCTGGATGCGCCAAGTTTTTCGCTTTCGAGAGCTTGTACCAATTTCACTGCATCTGCTTCATCATTTTTTGTATCCCGTAATTCTTGCACTTCTTTTATTAACATTTCAATTTGCGTTTCCTAAAAGTGTTATGTTATAAAAAAAACATTTTGTTTTTACAAATTTTGTTTTATAAACTGTTATTTTCTGTGAATATTTTTACTTTTTCAGCTAATGTGGAATGCAGTTTTTTCTCCCGCTCAGTCAATTCCTCGATATATTTCATGCAATTATTTATCTCATTATTATGATCTTGCAATGGAAGTAAAGTTTCATTTTTCTCTCTTTCATGTTGAAGTTGCTGTTCTAAATCCGATAAACGTTGTACGTAACTGTTCTCTCTGCTTTCTAAATCATTGATTAATTTGTTTCCATTTTCAACCTGTAATTTTTCAATTAAAATTTTCTATGCTTTTATTTTTTATGAATAGAACGTTTATACATACCTCACTAAGCAATTTTACTTGTTGCGCATCTAATTGTCGTACGTAATTCTGATATTGCCTACTAGCTTCATCCTTTTCATTATTCACTAATCGCAAAGTTTCTCTCATTTGAGCCAATTGTTGTTCCAGTACTGTGACAGTTTGATGTTGAGATTCTAATGTTTGTGATGTATCCGTTAACTGTAATCAAATTTGTATTTGTTATTTATTTTATTATTTTTAGGGTATTATTTTTATTTTAAGATAAGAGATAGCAATCTTCAAGAGAGAATTATACACAAAATTACCTGTTGTATTCTTAATTCATTTAAAGAAAGTAAAGCTGCTTTCTCTTGAAATTCCTGTTGTAGGCTAATAAATTCAGTATTTTTTAAATTTAACTTTTGTTTTAATTCTGAGATTTCTAATTCTAGGTCTTCCTTTTCTCTTCTACAAGAAAATAGATTATTTTACAATATACTTAATTAAATTAAATAGTTTGTATAAAAAAAATTAATACCCATGTGTAATACCTAAGTTCATAATATTTTTTTTCAAGTTCATCATAGGTTTGTTGAATTTGCTGAGCGTTTTTCTGTGTGTCAGTAGAATTACTCTTTATTTGAGTTAATTCTTTTTCGAGCTCATTAATACGAAGCTGGCTATGTTTCAATTTTCCACTCATCTCTTCTAATTCCTCTAAATATCAGAAATTTAAATAAAATAACGATTATATACACACAGTAATCTTTTTTAGAAAATCTGTGTGAGAATATTTAGATTATGAATACGAGTCTTTAAATAATAGTGTTTAAAATAATACACTGATGGTGTACTAACATATTCTCTCACTTAGATCAGAGATTTAATTATAACAATACCATAAATGTTTTGGAGTATTTTTAGAATAAAAATGTTGAATATTTAAATATTTTACAAATAAATTAACCTGCATTTTGTTTTGCAGTCCTCTGACTTTGTGCCAAAGCTGCTGTGAGTTCTGCCTTTTCTGCTATAAGAATACCAGTAGTTTGTGTATGAACTTGCAACTGCTCCTTCAGGGGATTTATTTCACGAACGAGTTTGGCTTCAAACTCGGAATCCTTTGTAGCAAGAATTTCTTCCAATTCAGCCACCCTGCTATGCTATTATATTTCCACACATAAAAACAATAAGACATGTATTACATGTAATACAATATTGAAATTACAGAGCAAATCAAATTATACTCACATAACGACTGACTTGAATGTGCAAATCATTCACAAGTTGTTTCTGTTCTTCCAGACAAGTGGTTAAAAATTGATTACGACATTTCAGATCAATATCAAACAAAGATGGATCATTATGATCTGTATCATCGGTAAGCACATTAGCGACTTCTGAGGCCATTTCTAACAAATGTTCTTTTTGCACCGTTGATGGTCCATTAGATGCCACCGTGTTTAAATTATATTTCCCATTATTCTCCACAAACTGTGAATCTGGCTGAAGATGTGAATGTACGTCTTTATTATCACTTTCATATAATACAGTGTTTTCTAAACGGTTTTCCAGAATGGGAAAATTCTTTTCTGTCATTTCATTTGTTATTTTATTTTCTGTTGTATCTATTAAGTCATTAGTACCACTAAAAGTATGATTTAAAGCATTTCCTTCATTATGTACAATATTTATTTTATCCAGATGTTCTTCAGATTTTATCAAGTTCTCTGCATGTTTTAGTTCATTGTGATTATTTTGATCGTAAGATTTATCTACTTCCATAGTTTGGCAATTTGTTTGGCACTATTAAAAACATTTCAATATTAAAATTTAACAAACAGCATACATGAGAGATTTATAAATTAGATATTATTATTATTAAATAGTCACCTGTGATATGGATTCATCTGTTATGTTTGCATCTTGCTGCTTGCTTGGGGCTTCTTGTACTTGTAATTTTTTTTGTAATTGAAATTCCTTTAGCTACAACAAAGTCAAATTTATCAAAATAAATACTAGAGTTTAAAACTGTATAAAAAATCCTAGGCCATAAATAAATTCTTATCTCACATATTCCACATTTTAATAATTTGTAACATTTACGATTTGATGACAGTTTCACTTTGTAAGATAATATAAATAATGCTCTCGTTAATCGTTACAGATTAATTAATCCATACGCTACTTATATACGTGTACAAATATGACAGCTTAGAAAAGCTGTCAACGAGCGTTTAATCATCCATGACGTACCTTCTTTTTTGCAGCCAGTAATTTCTCGGTTTTACTCAGATTCATCGTGCGACAATTTTTCTTATCCACGGTATCCGTCAGCAAATGTCACGTGCATTAAAATATGTAAATAGGAACGCTTTTTACATCGTCAAACCGGAAAATATTGCGGAGTAACGAAGAATAGGCGGAAGGGTTATGTCACGTCTACGTGTACCGTAAAGTACTACACTTGTATCACACACACACACACACACATATGACGTCACATACACAATTTGACATTTCACACTACGAAAAATTTCTAATCGCGTCGATCGACCAATCGGAGCAAAGGAACACAGATCTCTTCGTTCTGATTGGTCGATGAACTGTCATTTGATGTCTTGTGTCTCTGACGTCAGACGTTTTTGTATCGAGCGCATTCTCATCTAGATATTCGCACGTCTATAACTAGACTAGACTGACGTTTGGCAACAGTGTGCGTCTTCCGAACGATTATCGACACCTAAACATAACCCAAAGCAGACAGTTTGAAGGTTTGAAATGCGATATTTTATATATTTAAGTAATATTTTCATATGTGCTAATGTTATAATAATAGTAAATTTAATAATAAATTTGAGAATTTATTAATTAATTTAAAATTTATTTTATTTATATTTTATTATAAATAATGTTCTAATAGCACAATATATTCGCAAGATATTCAGAGGACATTCGAACATCCTCACGATGTTTTCTGAACTTTTTCGTTTTGAAGAAATTTTTCGTAGTATGACATGTCAAATTGTGTATGTGACGTCATCGGGATATGTGTGCTGTTAGGGTAATTAATTTAAATTTTTTTAAATTTTATTCAATTAATTTACTAAATTTAATAATTTATAGCGAGGTGTATCGTCGCCTTCAAAATAGAAAAAAAAGGAAAAATGCACACGTCCAATAATTTTACTCTTCGAGGCGGCGACGCAGCTTTCGCCAACAGACAGAGATTATTATTCGATCAGCTGTCGATCGCCGAAAGCAGCTGCAACAAACGTTCCATATCCGAGGTGGAAGGATACCGAAATGGACGAATGCGAGAGGAGTTTAACTTCGAGGGACGATCGGAGGCGGAAGAGAGAAATGAAGAAATTTCGTGGCAAAGAGAGCATCTTCAAACGTCCCGAGGGTCCAGCACCGCGTGCGAATTTCAGGAATATCCCAGATTATCACAGAAATCCGCACAAATGGGTCAAGTATAGTTTGGATGATGTATCTAGCGAGGACATGACAGATCGCAGCAACATGCAAGCTGCCATGTCATTTCTGAAGGAGCTGAAGGCACGCAGGGAAAAGGAAGAGGTCGATCAGTGTGAGGAGAAGATGGATGTCGAACTTGAATCAGATTCGCAAGGTTCCACGGAGTTTAAATCTAAGAAATGTACAACGTCGCAAATCAGATTTAGAAAACCACAGACGAAAGATGAGACGGAACATTCTGAAGCAGACAGTAAACTTGTATTCAAAAGTACTAAGATTGTCTTGCCGGAATATGTAGTTGGACAGAAACCAAAGAAATCTAAACAGAATAGACCTGTGGTTAAAGTTGATCGTTCAAAAGAACTCAGATTAGATCATTTACAAGAACCAGATGAAGAAGAAGATAACAGAGATGTGTAAAGTTATTGTACACATGCAAATGTATGTAAAAACTAATTATATATATATTTTTTCTTAGTTAAGATTTTAAAATGCACGAGTTTATAATCTTTATGAACAAATGTAAATACTTATTAAAATTCGTGCATATTTTTTAATTGATAGCTGCATAATATCAAGTGCATAAGATTACTGCAAATAAAAAATAAATGAATATAAAATATATACTTAATGATATATATATATATATATATATATATATATATATATATATATATAAATTGAGTAAATATTTAAAAAAAATATATATTTTTTTTTTGTATTTCAAAGTTAATTATTTAATTATTTCATTTGTATCTTATGTAATATCAAAAAAAAAAGAAAAAAAAGTTGCATTAAAAGAAAAAACAAAAAGATTGTAGTATAGTTTTGCTTCAATATAAAAAGTAAAGTTGCTATACACTATATATTGCTACTTTTGAATATTACTTTATAGTTTAATATTATTTCACTCTTTAATATTTTAATAATTAGATTACAAAACAGTTGTACATATAAAATAAAAATTAATAAACATTATATATGTATGTATATCTTTTGAAGATAATTGATGAGATTCTGACACATAATTTTTTTAAATTTCACTGCATAATTTCCTAGATTCAGTGATTAAACAAATTGTTATTTCTCATCTTGCATAGTCTGAAAAGTAAAAAGATATAGTAATTATTTTACATATCAATAATTATCCACATTAAATTATAATAAAATTATTTATTAATATATATTTATTAAATTTATATTTATAAATAAAATTTATTATTCATAAATAAAACCAACAATATATGTAATGTAAATATACACATTTTATATATAATTATATTAAAATATCAAATATTGTATATATACATCCATATATATATATATATATATATATAGTGTGTGTCAAAAACAGCTGTTTGGACGTTGCCGCTTCTCGTGACGTCCAACAGTCACGGAGCATGAATATCTAGATGCGACGTGACGTGCGACTCGAACGCGCCAAAAGTTGACGCAACTTCAAGGCATTGTGGAATTATCTGTCAGGTTAGGTGCGCTTCCAGTCGGCAGGACAGACCCGATTCACCGGTGAGAAAGATTCGAAGCCTCGTGGAAGCGATGTCGGCTGATTAAAGCTGCAGTTGGACTTTGGTAAGCGTCGTAAGCGAGAGCGCTTTGCAATTGTGATGAATTAACGCGACGCTTACGTGCATTTTTACTGGATGAAGAATCGCGGGTCCAGAGAGGGGAGTCATAACCTCTAAAAAGCTTCGATTTTCAAAATGGCGTTTACTCGTCGTCGCGAGGGATAGACGGAAAGCTCCTGTCCTTGTGTCAAATGTCATATGTTCGCGCTTGAGCCTTCGTCGTTACGAGAAGTTTTCGTTGAAATAGTTATGCGCGTACGACACAAAGTGTAGGAAATTTTTTCCTCTTTTCTATTTTGTTTTTCTTTTCTTTCCCTTTCTTCGTTTCTTGATGGAAATCCCGGAAATTTTCCTCGCGGCGTTCTCCGTCATATTCAGCTTATTGATAGTGTTCCTCCTTGTTGTGATGGGTAAGCAACATGTTACTGATGTTAGCAGCTCGATTACGACATCGTTGTGTAATTGTGTAATCGGAACAAGTTTTTTGGATCACGCGAAAGTAGCCTTTCCTACACAGAATTTTCTCTTACAATTTATTTGGAAATTCATAATAATCGTGGGATAATATTGATATTGTTAGAATTTTATAAGTTTTTCTGATTAAATATTTATCACAATAAAAATATTAATATCTGTCACACACACAACACAATAAGATATAAAATGTTTGATTAATTTTACTAAAATATGTAGTACAATTTCAATAATTTTAAAATATATTAAAAACTTATGGTTCTTTAAGTGTTTTACAATAGAATAGATGCCAAAAAGTTTTATGTAAATTTTACAATGCAGCATATTTTCAATGTTTAGCTTAATCGTTCATGATAATTTATGTGCATTGTGTGAATGTATTGTTATATATTATATAATATATATATGTAATTGTGTATAGACAAATATTCAATACGTTTTAATACTTTATTAGTGCATCTTTTTTCATGTTCTCTCTATCACTTCTATATATATTATTCATTTTCAATATATATATATATAATAAAATATATTTGAGTACAAAATTGTAATTGTGAATTTATATTAATAAATTAGAACAATCTCTCGCTATCAAGTCATATAAGTAAATCAACAAATTACTTTTAATTCAAACTATAAAACTAGGTAAATAAAATTATAACACTTAAGTATATTATTATTTTGTTTTAATATCGAATTAATTTACATAATAATTCCTTTTGTCACAGGTTGGTACTTAGTCTGGACGTTCTTCCTATCGCGATTCCGCTTCGTAAGAGAACTGACTGGAAAAGGAATGAGCGAATCGTCCTCTGTGAATGATTTGAAAAACGGTCGTTCACGTATCAAGAAACTACGTCGTGACTAATTAGACAATATTGAAGCTATAATATTTATATGAACGACTGCATAAGACAAAACATATCTGATCAAGATGTCTGTAAATATACGTTGTGCAACTACGGAAGACTTGTTGAACATACAGCATTGTAATTTGCAATGCTTACCTGAAAATTACCAAATGAAGTACTATCTGTACCATGCTCTTTCCTGGCCGCAGCTGAGTTATGTAGCGGAGGACGAGAAAGGAAGAATAGTAGGATACGTGCTTGCTAAGATGGAGGAGGACTGCGAAGACAATCCTCATGGACACATTACCAGTTTGGCAGTGAAACGTTCTCACAGAAGATTGGGAATCGCGCAGAAATTGATGAATCAGGCGTCCAGAGCGATGGTGGAATGCTTTGGGGCGAAGTATGTTTCACTGCACGTCCGCAGGAGTAATCGAGCAGCCCTAAATTTATACACAAGCAGCTTGCAGTTTGAAGTGTCCGAGGTAGAACCGAAATACTATGCAGATGGCGAAGATGCTTATGCAATGAAGCGAGATCTTACTAGCTTTCATCACGAAAAAGCTCTCAGAGATAGAGCGCACAAGGAAGGCAACGTTCACACACACCTAGGCAGATGCTGCGGAGACCACGCTTAGTCTGTTCACCCTTGCTGCTGTCAAAACCAGGTTGGTTCTTAAAACTGAATAAATTTGAAAACATCCATTTAATATATATATTTTTTTGTTAAGAAATTTTCTATTATTGATTGCTGAATACTAATTAATTGAAAATAATTATCAATACGTAAAGTTGCTTCTTGTGGAGTTTCTACTTATCAAAGTCTGACCAGATACACATTAATATAAATGTTTTATATACAACTGTGCATAGAAGCTACTTGTTAAGGTTTACACAAGGGAGGGATGGAACTTTGGGACTGTTGTATCTATCAATTGACAGATTATATTACATAGATTTATATTGTGAGTTTCGTTCACACATCAAAATGTAATTAAAGAAAAAAAATTGATAAATTGTAACATAAGGAATAAAGGATTTTCTGGAAAGATTGTCTATTTTTATTCACACGATTTTTTTCTCTCTTGAGACTTTATTGTATGAACGAAACTATAATGTACATGTAATGCATCAATATACAAAATTAATCTTTCAAGGCGTTGTTAGGGTAAGGGTCGTTCAAAAAAAAAGGAGAAAAAATATTTTAGACAGCACTGTGAAAACGTGAATTCAGTTTACGTACTTTAGCCTTACATTTAAAATCGAATCTATGAATATTCCTTTCGATAGATATTTTTCTTTTGAAGTACTTTTCGATTATTTCAGCATATTTTGGCTTAAAAATTATTTTTGACATTGCACGATATTAAAACAGGTTTATTCCACTATTGCATCTCGGATATACTATTGCGTATGTGTGTGTTGTGTATACATACTCCGTTTTTGTAATAGGAATAGTTATGTATATATAATATATGTATAAATATATATCTATGTATATATACAAATAAGAGGTTCTTAACATAACGTAATCAATTATTTACTTCATAACGCATCTCGGCATCTTTGCATTGAACGGCACGAAGAAATCTTCAATGACAAAATGAATAGTCCTCGCGCGAACTATTACATTAGACTAAACTACCGAAAGCATATGATTCATTATGATAAACCGAGTTTTCGATGTGTAGTAAATTCCTCTAAAACGATATCACGTGTGCTATATCGAGAGTTCTTTCTTTTTTCTTTTTTCAATTTCTCCATCTTAATCTTAGAATAATCGCTCTCGATATGTAGCTTGTAAGTATTTCTTATGTTTACAATAATATGAAATACCATTTAACGAATTGTGTGATCGCAAGAATAATATACAATTATTGTGAAAGGATCATCCAGGTACTTTGTACAAAAAGAAAATTAGAGAAACGACGAATTATGTTTTTCAGTGATAGGTGATGTGAATAAACAACATTCGTCACAACTTGCGTTATAAAAAGAAAAAAGAAAAAATTATTTCTAACTATTAACTTAATGACATGCTATACTTAAATATGCGATGATTGAACGCGAATGATAAGCACCTATCGGCTATATATAAACTTTGAAATATACATTTTAGATTCTATGTAACTATCTGCCACGTGTGTATTATATTACAAAAAAACACTTCGCTAATAAATTATAATACAGGTCTCGAGGTTCATGTATAAACGTTTCTCTTTATGCGATATGCTTGGGTGTATAACTTCTAAAAAATAAACTGTAGAATCAATGTCATAAGTCGCGCCTTCAAAAAAGAATCGCTTCATCTATCTCATAATAATAATAATTACGACAATCAATCTTTTAATTGAGAAAAAAGAACGTCGAAAGATAAAAATTCTCATAGAGTAAAAGAGTTCTAATAAATGCTCGTTATCATTAAAGCTGCAACAAAACAGCCGGTTACAGCTTAATATACGGCTAGAAATATTACATATAACCGCGCGTCACAGTCACACAATTATATCTTCATTATTTAATCGAGGCGCAGTAAAACTCCAATAAATAAGTTGGATGGTTTCGAGAATTGTGTTGAGCGGATCCTACTATAGTCGCAAGTTATTTTTAAGTACACTTTCGCACGTGAATGCCAACAAAACAACTTGCGCCGCAAATTAGCGGTTGGATCATATACATATCCCTGGCTTCGATAATGTAATGCATTTGAAATTAATCTAAATTATCTAATAATTTAGTTATAAATACACAGAGAGAATTTTCTCTTGGAATTTATAGTAATGACAATAACGGTATTGGAAAAATTTGGTCTCTCTAATTAATATTTATCACAATAAGATGTAAAATATGTTTGATTAATTTGACTAAAATTACCTATAGTAAAATTTCAATTTTACAATATATTAAAAACTTACGATTCTTTAAATGTTTTAAGTAGATGCCAAAAAATGATAAATATGTAAAATATTTTATAATTTTACAATGTAGCATAATTTTTGGCTTATTGTCAAACATGATCGTAGTGAATTTTTGTAAAATATATAATGACAATATAGAAACATATATAAATATATAAAAACATATAAATTCTCTCCATGTAGAAAATAATCTGGTCTTTTTAACGTGAAGATATTAATTACAATTGTGTGTTAATATAAAAAGATAAAAGTTACGATACACGATTTAGACAAAAAAAATTAATTCCATGACTGGATTTATCACAATGATACAGAAATGCAAGACATTAAAGAATAACAATCTTTACGATGTTTGATGTTTCTCTAGATATTTGTTGTTTGTGCAGTCAGTCTCTATTACAGAAGAATCTGCGTTAAGTTGATAAAAACACATTCATTCTATAAAAATTCGCTATATAAAAAAGGCCTCGTTGTAGAAAAGAAATTCGCGAATATGCGTAGTTGCCGTTGAAATTCTTGCGACAATATTTCACATAAATTTGATCCGTCGCGTTTGTGACTGATTTTCGCTGTTATGGAAGAGCCTGGTAAAAAGACCTGGGCGCCCGAAAAATTCGTAACCCGGCGGTAAAAAAGCTTCGTATAAAATTTTCCTTCTTAAAGTTGTCCTCAAAAAAGAATCGCTTGTAACAAGTAATATAAGTTCGCCTCTGCGCGTAGGGTATCCCAAAAAGAATGTTCCCTGCATTCGATTTTCTTTCTTGGTGTCAATTTTTTGACATACGATCGAACTAGAAAAACAAAAACGCGGTTGTTCCACAATTTGACATAGGTATTCATATCGATCTTTCGCATTGCCTTCAATAGTAAAAGCACAATGGTGATTCTCTTCTATGGAAAAACACTTGAACTCGAAGAACTTGTTGCTAAAAAATCACTAATCGCCGATTTCAGCGATATCAGTTAACTTTAGCTTATTCTTCCCTTTCCTTTTAATCTAATTTTAAGAGAATCAGCGAATCTAAGATTATTAAGCTAACCGACATCGATGAAACCAGCTCTAAAAGAGAGATATGAATACGCGTTGTCGTATATGTATATGTTCTACTGTATATTGTATACGTACATCTACGAGACTACTAACACGTTTAGCTGCGTACGTTGTTGGCGTGTATCCGAAATGAGCTCCATATTCCGAAACGAGTGGATAACCTGGGTGTCTTACATCAAGTCGCGGAAGCCCATTTCGGGAATGCTTCGCACGTGCCAGAAAGCTATTGTTATACTTCCTCGTTATACTCCACACGTCTACTTGAAACGTCTAGTTGAACGATACGGCTATATATTTTCTATGAAAGATTACAATGTTAATATTTCTCGAGTACATTACAAAGACACTCGTTCCAAGGTTTCCTTCGTTTCTTACGATCTAAATACCGGAGCTTTGGCAGTAGCAGGTTCCTATTTTAGGCCACAATTTTTTTTATAATGCAAAGGGAGATAATTAGTTCTGTACGGTATCCGGAGATTTGGTTTTTGCTTTGTGAAGCATATAATATATGTATACGGGTCATCTCGTTTGATTATCTCGCCGTTTAGGATTTAAAAATACTGTCGTCAGGATCCCAAGCAAACTTTCGCGCTAATGCTCGACTCATTGCATTCTTCGATGATGACTAAATCTCGAGATAACAATCATCAATGATTCACATCTCGTAGATGACGCTCGAAGGATCATCCACTGAATATTTCCTGAGATACTTTTGATCCTCTTTTGTACAAGAAAATAATATTTCTGTTCTACGAACGCGTTGTAAGATTCCTCAGCGACGTTTGTTCAAAAAACCTCGACAAAAAAGACGCTGTAACAGATTAGATTCTTCTAGAACGATTCTTCGAGCGTTATCTACGAATTCTACCGCAGTCCCAGAGTTTAACGAACAAAAAAAAAGAGAGACCTACCAATCCAAGGTAAGGATTGCATCTCAATTCAAGGAACTTGTAGTTACACGATTAGCGTTTCGCGAGGAAAATCTTCAGGGCTGTTGAGCGGACTGTATCATAGCGACTTTGAGATCCTTAGCCAGGTGTGAAACATCGACGACGCTGTCGACCATCTCCTGGACCGCGGTGACGCTCGGGAAGAACTGGGCGGCCTGCTTCGTCTTCTGCACGGTTTGCGCGAGTGCCTCGTTCAGGGCGTTCGCGCACTGCAACACGCGTGTACGCACGTCGTTGCGTGTCACGTTTCGGTGAACCGTGTCGCCAATGTGCACCAACCGGTGTGCACTCAGCACGACGAATTTACCGTGGGCCAGGAAAACCTGTAATTTCATATTAGATTATTTTTTTGTCAAAGAAATGATTAAGATGTTTTTGTTTTTAAATAATTTTATATTGTTCAATATAAGAATTTTTGGAATTAAGATCTTTTTAAAACAAGAAGTCTACTCAAATTTTGTAAAAAATTTTCTCAGAATTCTCTGACAAAATTAAAAATGTAAAACAAAATATAATTTATTATAAATGTCTCAGGGAATAACTAATTTATTTAGATTAATTATATTTAATTATTTATTAAATAAATAAGGAATATTAATTTTCTATGAAATTTATAATTTATATAAAATCTTGATATTAAAAATATCATGATATTAAAAATATTGTTAATCAAAAAATCACATTTTAATAAAAACTTAAAATAGAAAGAGTATATACCCTATAGAAATATATCTGAACTAAATTATAATTATGGATTTTTAATTTTAATTATTGATAATTGTGTCTCATCATATCTTTATATTTATGATCTAGGCGACATAATTTTCTAATTTCTTAATATATTTTTTGTTTCGAATTTTTACAGTGTCCGTTTTACTAACCGGCTTATCTGTAACTGACTGCGTGCAATGCACGTGTGAAGAAAAAGAGGTCATCGTGAAAAAATAATAAAAATATGCAATTAACGTGTGCTAATTTAAACATCTTGTCTCACGATAGCACCGTCGATATCTACCGATATATTCCATCGTTATCATTATCGAGACCCATATACATATCTACTTAATGCGTTTCAAGATATATTGAAAAAAAAAAAAAACATAGTACTCAAACTAAACATGCATAACTCTTTTATCGTAACGCACTTATTATATCATTTGCAAAAAACAAAAGATTTTTACAAATTATAAGAATTTCTAAAATAATTATAATAGATCTACTCTATTTTGAAGACAATGATGATAAAATACTGTGGATCGATTTAGCCAATATCGTCGAAAAATAATAATAAAAAATAATAGTCTTGTGTAATTATATATTAGCTGGTCTGAAACATAATCTGTACGTTATGACAAGTGTCGTAATTTTCAAGATTTAATATTGATTTATTAATTGTAAGATTAATTTGGACACTAACAAAGTGCGATATATCACTATATCTAAACGCTAAAAATATATGCAAGATTACGATATAAAATAAAAATAGAAAACGAAAAATAATTGATTATAAACATCCTAAGGAATATTAATTTACTCAAATTAATTATTTATTAAATAAATAAATTCCATGAGAATTCCCTGAGTTTTCAAAATAAAACAAAATTCTCTGAGAATACCAGCTCTTCAAAATTTTTCGTAATAGTAGAAATTTCGACTTGATTCACCTTAGGTGGTTGATTGTGCTCGACCGTCTGTAGAAAAGCGTCGATGGCGTGAGTCAAGTGCGCGCCGTGCGTGATCACCTGTGCGGCGTAAAAGGCCAGCAATTGCTTGTCGTTCGGGTCCATGGGCGTCGGCGTCGTGGGTGGCATCTGAATCGCCGCATTGTCCGCCTCGGATACAAGTAGATCGTAATTGCTACGTAGTTCCTGCGGCAGCAAGGCTCGTAGTTCCTCCCGCTGTTTCGCCACGACCTCTCGCGAATCGAGGTTCACGTAGTCGTAATCCTCCCCGGCGCCGCTATTGTTGCTGCTACCCGTGGAAATGATCGACGCTCGTTTGAAAAGCAACGTGGAATTTCCCTGTACACGTAGAGCATCTCGATCAGCAACAACGACTTAAGATTCTCAACTACATTTCCACAATTTATTATTCTAGAAAAGATGTAGAAAAATGTTTATAAAATATAAAACAAAGAAAATTTATATTCATTTTCATATATTAATTCTATTATTTCAATTTATATTAATTCTCATTCTGTTTTCTTCAGGATTATTACTATGATTCAATTAGAATCCATTGCATTGCGAAGTGAATTACCCGACAAATATATCACGGTTGCGAGGGATGCTCACCTGAATGAAACTGGCGACCTGACGAACGTCTTCCGTGAGCGCTCGAGCGCACGCGATCAGCTGATCGAGGGGATCCGGCTGTGCAGGCAGTAGCAACGAAGATGGGGGTCCGTTAGTAGGTGTTGGTGTATCGCCACCGCCGCGGCAGAGCTTGCTCGCGTCCCATTCCATCGTGTCCAATTCGGTGGCGGCTTCCTGCACGAGCTTGTCGGAATCACGAAGCGCTTTTACTAGCGGCCGTAATTTCGTTGCCAGACCTTTGTCCGGCGCTTTGCCCGCATTGCCTAGCGTGCCTGTGCGCAAAATAGCATTTTCAAAATTTAGCAATCTATATTTAAATATAGAAAATATTTCGAGAAAGTTTATACAAAATTGTAGATAAAATTGTGCAAAATCTAATTTATCTCGTAATTTATCATTTTTTTTTTCTCTATGGAGATTTGTCTTTTACATTGTTCCATAAGATTAGAAAAATGATGAAATGTGTAGAGTAGCTATATAAATTAAAAAAAAAATATATATTAAACCGAAGGAGCTGTAGGCAATCACCTTCAGCGAATTCAGCTAGATCGTGCAGAGACGTTCTGAGTCTGAGAGCAGCCAGCCTTAGGTCCATAAGAGTGGCGTCCAGTCGCTGTGGCGTTCTCCAGCCAGGACTCACGAAACCCAGTAACCTCGCTATCGCGGCGGACGCCTCATTCTGCAATCTTTGCAAGCCTTCCAGGGCGGAGTCCAACTCCAGCGGAAGCTCCTTGCTGACTGGCACGTCGTAAATCTGTTGCGAGGGTGGCGGCGGCGTCGGGGTGTTGGGAACAGGGGTGTTGTGTCGGGACGGCAACGAGGATACTGGAAGACGTGGTCGAGGTACATCATAATCCGGAGCGGCCAAACTCGATCTGGAATTCAGAACATCCATGTAACGAAACCAAAAAAAAGAGTTCAACTAAGGTATAATGAAAACTTCTTAAATTTATTATTGATATAGAAGAGTCTCGAGATTTTTTGACATTTATATATAATCTTCAAATCATTTCCCTGAAGGGTTTCCGGAACTTTGTTCAGTTTATTTCCTAACTCAAAAATTCTTCTTTTTCATGTAAATCTCCAAGATGCTTCGGCTGCGCAAGCTCGACCATATCCGGACCAGCGCATTTCGGAGGGATTCCTCGGAGGAATAAGGCGAAAGCCGTACCTGTTCGAGCCACTTAGGGACCCGTCGTTGGTGAGACTCGAGGCTGAGCTGCTGGGAGTGAGAGGTTGCAGAGGCCGTGGCACGTCGTAGCAATCCAGTGGCGTGATGCCGGAGCAATTCGAGTTCGGGGTGCAGGATGTCGGCGGCCTGGGGATGTCGTAGCACGACGGGGCCGGGCTCGGGCTGCTCGTCGGAGACGATATCACCGGGATCGCGCGCGGCGGTACGTCGTAACACTCGTTCACGTCGCTGCCTCCGTTGTCCACGGAATTCCGCACGCTGTTGTTGCTGCCGCTGATGTATCGCCCTGCGCAGGTACAAGTTTGCCCATTTGACAAAAGAGACGGAGAGAAATTCCTTTATAATCTTGGATGGGATTTGTGAGCTAGCTTGTCCGAACCTGTCTAACAAGGTGTGAGATTCTTGCTACGGGTCTCTAGGACCTCTTTGTACGACGAACAACGGAATCTATTTGGCGAAAGTGTAGATAACAAGGGAGTAAGATTTCCAGTAAGCACAACGAATGCTTTTATCAATATATTTTTATTCACAAAAATAATTGCATTTTGGCAGAAAAATATGCTGTCCGCAGGCTACGAAATTTGATTAAATTTTTAAAATAAAAAAATATGCTTCACAAGAGGTAAATATTCCAAACTGTCAAAAAAATTATGTAAAATAATGAAAATTGTGCATCCGTGATTTTAATTAAAAATTCATCCGCTAAACTACCCCAAAACTTCATCAAATTTTTTTTTCTGTTTTGCGAAATGAATCAATATCTCAATTACTTAATGCATAAGCTGTAGCAGACAGTTTCATCACAATCGACCGTTCGGATACAGACCGGGTGTTTAGTTTGCGAATAATACGTACCTGTATTGTGCGAATGCTCATTGTTCGTCGAGTTGAGGGGTGAGTCGTGTCTGGAGGGTGGCGCGGGACTCCCCCGACTCGCCGGGAGGTCGTACAGGTAGACGTCCCCACACTTCTGCGGCGTAACAACCTGCACAATCAAAATCAACAATTAATTACATCCAGATTAATTAGCGGAATCGGTGCTCCGCATCTTCGAGCCCTCGCGGTCGCTCATTTTTCATCATCATTTATTCGCTTTATGAATGAAGCGGTAAACCTCCGTGACAGTAAATTTCATTGATCGAACTGCGAAAATTATTACATCCAGATTAAAAAATTCAATTTAGTAGCTAGTAATGAAATTTGATGTTGGTTAATCTCTAATCTTGACAATCATTAATGTATAATATATTTTTAACGATATAATTTACATATAATATATTTATATATATTTTGTAATTAGAAATTTAAAGAAGGGATAGAAAAGACAAACAAAACAAAGTACAATTTTTAATACATTAATTATTAATACATTTACAGCTAAATCTAAGCGTTTCATGATAAAACGAGAGTCTTGAATTATTTTTTAGAATCGTATGATCCTTTCTTCAGCCAATATTATTATGTATACCCTATATCTTTAAAAATTAAATATAGCAATTTTTTGACAACATCAAAAATTAAATATAGCAATTTTTAATAAATTAATTAGTAATACATTCGCAGCTAAATCCAAGTGTTTCATGATAAAACAAGAGTCTTGAATTGTTTTTTAGAATCGTATGATCCTTTTTTCAGCCAATATTATTATGTAGACCCTATATCTTTAAAAATTAAATATAGCAATTTTTTGACAACATCAAAAATTAAATATAGCAATTTTTAATAAATTAATTAGTAATACATTTGCAGCAAAATTTAAGCGTTTCATGACAAAACGAGAGTCTTGAATTATTTTTTAGAATCGTATGATCCTTTCTTCAGCCAATATTATTATGTATACCCTATATCTTTAAAAATTAAATATAGCAATTTTTAATAAATTAATTAGTAATACATTTGCCGCAAAATCTAAGCGTTTCATGACAAAACGAGAGTCTTGAATTATTTTTTAGAATCGTATGATCCTTTCTTCAGCCAATATTACGTATACCTATATCTTTAAAAATTAAATATATAGCAATTTTATATTCACGAGTAAACTTTATCGCGGGAGCGACGAGAACGCTTCCGGGGGTTTTCCGATAATCGAGTTAAAAAAAAAAAAGAAAGAGATAGCGGAAACTGATTCGATAGACACCGCAGGAGCTAAATCCACGTGAACCGCACTCGTGACGGAACTCGTAACGAAGTTATTTGCGCGAACGCCAATCAGCTCTGTTACTCTTTCCGATGAGCGCGATGTAACCTCGAGGACCTCGTTTGAATGCAGGCTGCCGCAGCTGGGGGATTAATTCTACGAGATCGTTAATTGAGTTTCCTACGAGGAGGACTCGGCGAAAAAGTGGAATTTCGATTCCCTATCGGCGAAAAAGTCGCCTTTCTTTCATAGGAGGCACACTGGTGTGTGTGAAGCTGGCGTATCATTTCGCGGAATATCATGATTTGTTAAGAGTTCCGACTTCCTTTTTAATAGTTCTAGAGTTCCTGATAGATTAAACCTATAGTTCTATTCATTAAAGCGAAAAAATCGCTTGGTGCAAAGTGAGATTCTAACAAAGCATATCACTTTGTCCTACGGCATTTTCCTTGTCAGAAATTATCAGAATTGAGTAGATTTATAGATCTACATGAGTTCTAAGAAGAGTTCTATTTATTAAAAGCAAAAAAATATTAATTTAACTAAAATACAGATGAGATACCTCTATATATAGAGATCAAGAGTTCTGCTTATAATAAAGCAGTTCTTGTATAATTTTGAATGTGTACAAATTACTTTTCTGAAGAGTTCTGATAATTAAAATAGATAGAAATTTTTTTAAACAATTTTTTACTCGAAAAATGCATCTTTTCGAGCCTAAAGGTGAGATTCCAATGGATCTTCAAGAGTCTATCAGGAACTCTAGAATTATTAAAAAGGAAGTCAGAACTCTTAACAAATCATGATATTCCGCGAAATGATATGCCAGCTTCGCACACACGGCACACTGCAGTAAGCTCTTATAATTTATTCCGCAAAGAATACAGAATATGTTTGTCAAGAAATACGACGAAGGAGATGCAATATTTCAATGCAAAAAATCGATACACTCCATATTTTTTTTATTCTAATTTAATTCAATATTTAGTGCTCTCTAGAACATATCGAAAATTTTCTATGTTAAAATTCTAGCAAAATAAAAGAGATTCCCCGTCAGATTTTTATTCGTTATCTGGAAGACAATTAATTGTCTTTGAGAAATACTTCCGTATTGAAAAATTAATTTTTTAAACGGAGGATTCCAGATTCACATTTCTACTAAGTCAAGTTTGCGCATTTGGAGCGTTATTAAAGCATGCAGAAAGTATTTTGTAATTTCGTTGATAAAACGTAGAACCAACTCGTGGCGGCGAGTATAAATATGAGAGGAAAAAGGGGGAGGAATATCTCCCAGGAGAGCGTATAATCTCGAGAACTCATCGGGCTGCTTTGCAATAATAGAAGCCGTGCAATCCTTGCGTTACGCTTAAGCGAGCTATGCTTTTGTGCATTTTTTCCATATCTCGGGATACAAACGGTAGCAGTCGAGAACTTTCTCTCTCGTAGGGATATCAGAAATATGCAATATCGATTATTTTTTCATCATGCACATAGCAGAGATTATAATTAATATACACTGAAAAAAAAACTAAATTAATACATATTTAGTTCAATACTGCCAAATGGATCATTTATTTGAAACAAATAAATATTTATTTGTTTTGAAAAGGATTTTCTTACATCAAATAAATATTTTTCATATCAAATAAATGGTTCATTTGGCAGTATTGAAATAAATACTTATTCGAATTAAATAAATTTTTTTTCAATACACAGAGAAAATTTTCTCTTAGAATGGTATTGGGAAAATTTATAAGAATTTTTCTGATTAATATTTACCACAATAAAAATATTAATATCTATTACAATAAAATATACTCGATTAATCTTACTATGTACATATTAATATTTTTTTATTGTGGTAAATATTAATCAGAGGAACTCTTATAAAATTCTTCCAATTATCCCATGATTTTCAGGATAAATTCTAAGAGAAAATTCTCTCCGTGTACTTATATAATATTATAAGTAATATCATAGCTATAGAAGCACATCAGAAGAGAATTTAAATTAATTTAAAAATTGTCTACAAACTTGATAAATTATTAATAAATATTTATAAACATTTTACATATCTGAAGAACCCATTAAATATGTAAAATAATTCTACAGAAAGTTGTAATGATTTTTGTCATTTTTATCAAGGCGCGTTTCGAAAGAGAAAATCCATCATCTATCTTTAACGTAAGATTGTAAAATAAATCAAGTGTACACAGAGAGATAAACCATGTGAACGTTGAAGAGAGATAGAGAAAAAACGAGGGACACGCCCTGTGCATAAAAGCAACCTGGTCGTAAAGCTCGCGCGACCAAGAGTAATCTGCAATTTCCCGATCGACGGCCAGTTTCGCGTTCCCGAAGTGGAACAATCGGGGCTTTTACTTCCTTACGGTTGAAACTTTTCGATCGGTATAAAACTTATTCGCGAAAGGAGGACGAGAGAGTAGTTTGCGGATGCGGAAGTGCCTTGTATGTATTCTGTGTCCAGGGAATCCGGGAAGATGCGCGAGAATTTGGGTCAGTTCTCGTCGTGTTTGTCGTTTTGGGCAGGTGACCCACCCACCGAATAATACAGCTTTCCTCGCATTTCGAGCCAACCATCCCGATAAATCATTTCGACCCCATTTAATTCGCCGCTGATCGGATACGCTGGCAAGAAACCGATTTGTTTCAATATACGAGTATATCGTCGAAATATTTGGTTGCCGGAGTCGCGAGAAGGAAAGAGCGAATGTAATATATGTACATTTATGATATAAATGTATGCATTTTGCGATTTTTGTATTTCTTTCAAATAAGATATTATTCGCGCGTCAACATTTGCTGTTTATTTAATGAGTGAACTTAGGCTAAAAAAATTCATCTGCGCTGAATAAAATTTGTTACCTTGACTAAACCTTTCAACTAAATTGCTTTTTTTAATTGAACATATATTAGTATTTGAATAAAATATATGTTTTGTTAGATTTATAATATGTTATATTTAATTTAAATATGTTTACATGTTCAATTAACAAGATAATATTTAATCAAATTGAATTCTTAAAAAGTCGCTAGTGTTATTTAAAAATAGGAACGATATATATTAAATTCGATTCAACCTAGCGAAAGAAAATTTTTATTTTATTTTCACAACGTTTCGACCATCTGTTTTTGGTCTTTTTCAAGTGAGAAACTAGAATGATACAATTAATTAAAATTAATAAAGATAAATATTTTGATGTTAACGCAAGAAATTGAGATTTAAGAAAGCATGTAAATCTCAATTTCTCGCGTTAACATCAAAATGTTTATCTTTATTAATTTTAATTAATTGTATCTGTTTATTCTAGTTTCTCACTTGAAAAGGACCAAAAACAGATGATTGAAACGTTGTGAAAATAAAATAAAAATTTTCTTTGGCTAGTTTGGGTCGAATTTAATATATCGTTCCTATTTTTTAAATAATATTTAGTTGAAAGCTTTAATCAAGTCAACAAATGTGCATAAGAAAATAAATAACGTTTTCAGAGTAAAGTGCATAAATAAGTATTAAGTTAAAAAATCTTCATTTACAACATATTTTTACTAATAAGAAACTTTAGCACTATACAATAGAAAAATTCGTTTTCTTCAAAAACGGTCTCCGTTAAAATTTTTGTGTTAAATATTTAACACATTCATGTTTCTAATTTTTAAATTTTTTGACATTCATGTGTGTCTGATGAAAAAAAAATTAACATGAAATGTTTTAAAGTAAAATGATCCTTGCGGTTTATCTTGCGATTTCTTTGGTTTAAAATGATTAGAGAAATGCGAACCGCACACATAAATATCGTCTGAAGGAATTTTTTTCTATAATTTCAATTTTTAGTGCTCAGATAGCTTTTATGGTTAAAGTTTGGACACATAGTTAGATAGAAAGTTTGAGTCGAGTGCGTGCTTTTTCGTTTCAGGTTGAGAGTGGGGTAAAAGATTACAGAGATAAAGTTCCGAGCTTTGATATTCAAAATTTCAGAAAATTCCATAGAGAGAGACAATCCAATGGAAATCTTTCCATCCTTCAAAAGAACATTCCTCCCTCCGTGCTAATTGCCTGCTTCGTGAACGCGGGTTTCTTCTTGCGAGTGCGCACTCGTCGCAAGAAGACGGCTGTTACCCGGAACCGGGAAATGTGCTAATTATGCCATAAGTCACTCTTGATTATAGCTCGCCTTCTATATGCGACAAAGTTGAGATTACTCTCCGCAATTTACCAGCGCTTTCGAACGAACATGAATTTATAGCACAGCTGAAAAATTTCTGTCAAATTTGACATATCACATATAGTATGTCTCACAATCAAACGGTTCAGAAATTTGTGTTAATTTTATATAATATGATAAATGTGTGTTAAATATGCTCGGTTGTTTAAATAGGACAAACTAAAAATTTATGAAAATAACGTTGAAAAATCTATTTCAGCTCCGAAATTCTAGTTGAAAAATGTTTTATATTTCTACGTGTCCATAGCCATATTTTACAATGAACATATAGAAAGAACTCATTAAAGATGTTCTTTTTTAAAATAACAATGTGTATCTGAAAAGATAAAATTAATTACGTAATTTTGGATCTTACAAAAGTAACGTTTTTTTATGCTCGCTTCTGTGATATATTTTTTCTTTACATTTTTCTGCCGAACCTCGCAATTAGATCCTTTTAATTAAATAAATAAAAAATGATAAAAAGACCCGTAATTTTTGTAACTTAAAAAGTCTCACGAGCTTTGAGAACATGCAAATAAATCTGCAGGATGAAGCAACCTAAAAAAATCTCTATTCATTTCAAACCAATTTACTAATTTGATAAAAATTTAAAAACGATTTTAATTTTAGCACTTTGGATTTTAATTAATACATAGGAAATGTAGAGTAATATGCACGCGGCTAATCGTAATATGTAGAATGTGGAACAGCGAGCGACAGAGATCGTAAACGAAGCAGAGCGGCGACGAGAACGCGATTTAATTCGTGAATTAAAGCTGCACGCGAATACGCGCTATCGCGTGTTCTTTGTGTTATTATGAATCGAATAGTACTATCGTAGTGGCGCGTATAGTAGGGTGGGGGTTGTAGAAGCGAGGGAAGACCAAACAGAAGGGGATGACGATGATGGGGGTGCAGAGTCAGAGAGTGGGGAACCAGGGGGTTAACACCCTCTCGGTCGATACCGGGCGTCGCGGCGCTAACTGTGAAAGGCGTATTACTACTACGAGGGTGTATGAGGGAAGCCAGAGAAACAGAGAGAGGGTGTGTGTGAGTGAAACAGTGACGGATTTGAAATTTTGGAGACCCCACGTGGGATACTTGAGAGTATCCAGGGTGTAAAAAAATTCTAAAATCTTATAAATAAATTCTATGATTTTTCAGGTTCCTTTTCTTTAAAATTTAAGCATTTAAAAAAATTTTTTATACAATTTTAAATTAAGTATAGGTATCTTTGTTATACATAATTTTAATTTAAATTAAAAACTTATTAAATTATAACTTTTTAACATAAAATATTTTTTAATATAATAATATAATATAAAATAATAAATAATATAAAATATAATAATATAATAAATATTTTTTAATATAATAATATAACAAAGTAGAAGTCGTCTGTGTAAAATGAATAAACTTTTTATTATTTTTCCGACAAAACTGACCACCAATTTGATTACAAGTTGCACAACGTTTCGACCATCGGTTCGGGTCCTTATCAAGTGCTATGATTTCTATATAGAAGATAAGATGTGTTAACGATTGTTGTTTAGTCGCATTATGAAAGTTCGATAAGGACCAGAACCGATGGTCAAAACGTTGGGCAACTTATTGTAATCAAATATGATGGTCAGTTTGGTCGGAAAAATAATAAAAAATATAATAATATAATATTATATTTTATAATAAAATATATTTTAATATACTTTATATAAATCTAATAAATTATAATTTCGATATATCTGCTCGATAAAGGAAGACTTTAAGCTTTGTTCGTTCATCATATTCGTAAAGATAGATATGATAATTTTGTCGAACTGAAAGCCAACAATTTTTTGGTATTCAATTTCAAAAAGTATACCAATAATTTTATAATTCGAATATCAATATTCCCATACAAATAAAAATTAGGAAAATTGATGAAACTTAATAAATCATAAAATCTGTGATAGATATATACATAAATTTAAAATATGCAGTCAGACGTGTAAACTATATTAATAGTTTTTTATATATAATTATTGTTTAGAGATTCTGCAATATATAATTTTAAAAAAAGATTGACAAATATTGCTTAAAAAAAAAAAAAATACTAAAATTATAGTTCATTAATTTCCATATTTATCCGCTCCTGACAGGGGTGGAAAGAGAATGAGAGAAAGGGAGAAATAGAAGGAAAGGGAAGGAGAAAGAGAGAAAGCTAGGGGAGATAGAAAGACGGTTTCCATGGAAACACGGAAGGAGGCTCTCCACCTTTTACGGAAGCAGGACTTTCGGTTTGTCTCAAGCCGCGATAAGGATTTTTAGGCATGATCGAGGGAATGATTTATACGCATTTTCAATACCGTTTAAAGCGTCACCCTGGAAAAGAGGGTTGAGAAATATTTCGACCAGGTCTTATGCAAACTTGAAATAATATATAAAAAAACATTAATATATCATTAACATATGGCTGTGTTGTGTTAATTGAACTTAAATATTAAATTATTCAAACAACTGAAAAAGATGTAAAAACAACACAATGTGCATCTATTTTTAATTTTACAATAAATATGTTCTGCTTTATTAGACAAAATTTATCTGTTAAAATTTACATTAAAAAATGTTGATTTTCTATTTTATAACGTAAGTGGGAATGATAAAATCTAAAATTAACATATTTTTCATCAATTTTTACATTAAAACACTATGTTAATTTTACACAAAATTTATTTTAAATTATTTGAAATTTTGCATTCACTTTGCGTTAAAATATTCACACAAATATTAACGCATATCCATATTCAATTAACACAAAAAATTCTATGGACCGTTTGGGACACTTGACATCTGTCAAATTTAACACAAATGTTTCAACTGCGTACGTAAAATAAAGCAATCTCGAGAAAACCACTTTACCTTTATTTCTGTGAAAAAAATGTATCTTAAATTATACAAGATTTTTCGAGAATCCCTTACATAAGATACAACCACTTTATGTCAAATCATTTTTTAAAGCTGCGTGTAAAGCTTTCGTGCAAAGATTTGAGCGAATACGAATGTGCGCACGCAAGATTATCTTTAAAAATAAATCAATTACTGGCGCATTATTCGATAAATGCCATGATAAATTTCGGCAGCAACTGCATTCGCATTAATGAATAAGTTCGCGTGTAACAATCAGCCGCACAACTCGCGTAATTTCTGAATATAAGCGTCTGTGCAGTCATAATCACGTTAAACCGCCGCTTATAAAGTTATGTGAAACTTGCATAAAACTTGGAATGCACTTTCATCTCAATATATATGTATAAAAGGATAGAATATGCAAAGAAGATCGTTTGTATGTGTAAAAGCAAAATTTATGTAAAATAAATAATAATGTATAAATATATATTTTCGCGAATATCGATTAGGTTTTTATAATATGTCTCAGTAAAAAAGAAACGCTTAAAATGTGAAAACTATGTGACTAACTTGTGATTCAAACTGTCAATTTATTCTGAGATTGAGTCACGCTGTGACAAAATGTCAAAGGATGTTTCACTACCTATCATTACACATCGTGACTATGCGAAAATGCAAATTTCTAGTGTGTCAAACAAAATTTATTTCCCTCTGAATCGCTCAAAAATTTATCGTGTCATAATTAATATAATGTTAAATATAAGAACTATGTATATCTTCTTTTAAGAAATTTTTATAGAAAGAAAATCAATAAGAATTTCGAAAAGAAATAAATTTAAGAGTACACTAAAAAATTATTTTATTTAAAATTAATGATAGCATTTGACATTTAAATTATCTCTAATTTATCGATAAATGCATGAATATTAAATAAAAGAATTTCTATAAGAATAATAATTTCACTCTTCATTATCATATAATGTTAAATATAAGAACTATATATATCTCCTTTTAGGAAATTTTTATAAAAAGAAAATCAATAAGAATTTTAAAAAGAAATAAATTTAAGAATACACTGAAAAAATTGTTAACTTGATTAAACTTTTCAACTAAATATTATTTTGTTAATTGAACATATAAAAATATTTAAATTAAATGTACCATATTATTAAATCTAACAAAACGTATATTTGACTTAAATACTAATATATGTTCAATTAACAAAATAGTAATTTAGTTGAAAGGTTTAATCAAGTCAACAAATTTTTGTTCAGCGTGCAGATTTCAAAGTATTAATAAAAATATAAAAATATGAATAATTCGATTATTCGCGAGGCGCGATAAATATCCGCTGGAGAAAGAGATATTTATATATGCACTGAAAAAAATATTTATGTAAAATTACATGATTAAGCTAGATTTTTTTCCAACTCAGCATAATCATGCAATATTGATACTTATATGGAAAATTACAGATTATATGTAATTTCATATGAAATATATTCTTAAATATTTTCAAGATTAAAAATATTTCACTGAACATGTAATTACACATAGGAAATGTTAATAATGTATAAATGCTATAAAATAATGTTATAAATAAAATAAATAAATAAAATAAAATTCTAATAAAGTAAATATAGTGAATTTAAAATTACATATGATTTTTGTATAAAAATAGTAATTTTACCTATATTTTACATTAATATGTATTTTCACTTTAAAACAAATGGAAAATTTTTTTTCAATGTGTATAAATCGCACGGATAAAATAGAATAATCTTTTACGATCGAGGCGACGGTTTATTACGCGAGATAACATCACTTATTGTCCCTTTAATAAATGGCTCAGACGGTCTCTCGACGACGAGGAAGAAGCGACTAAGGTCGTTCGCGGCTTCTGCTTCGATCGCCCGGAGTCACTCGAAAGCATTCTAAAGCAAGTGATTTAGGTTTGTTACCTTGTGGTAGGCGGTGCCGCGAAATGAAATTGGATTTCTCGTTTCATCTCGCGTTATGAATTCGCAGATAATCCCACGAAATCGAGAGGCCAGTTAATTTCAAGAATCTAGATTACCTCTACAATTATTCAGATCGCGACGTTCTTACGCATCAATTCAAACATTTGTGTTAAATTAGAAAATAAACAATTATACTATATATAATTATAAAATAAATAGAAAATAGAAAAATACATCAATCTTGTCACTAATAAAACAGAACATATTTATTGTGTAAAATTAAACATAGACGTACATGGAGTTATTTTTCAGTTTTTTAAATCATTTAACATTTAAATTCAATTAACACCTGAATGTGTTAAATATTTTAACCGGGAACCGTTTTTAACAAGAATAAAGCACAGAGTAGAAAAAAAAATCGAGCATTCGACATAAAAATTTCAAAAAATTCGTGTTAAGAAACCTTCCGTTCTCTATTTTTTTCCAAGAACCGTTGCTAATGATTACGTGAATAATTGCCGAGAGAGGATCACAATAAAGTTGCCGACGACTCGGTCCCCTAATGACTCGTGTAAATAGGCTTTTCTCGGTAAACTACGGAAGGTGGAATCACGCGAGGAGGAAGCGACATGCAACGACGATCTCTCGATCTCCGGTCACGTGTCGGAAGTAAACGCGCCCCTGGGCGAGAGGGAAATTAAGATCGGAGCGTGGAAATTGTGCGGCAAGCGGAAATCTGGTCGTAGCTTAAAGCAGGGAAATTGTTTTTTTCCCCTGCGGAAAAGTTGGGAACGAATGGCGAAAACCGCGACTGTTATATATACAGGTCGAGTGACATTGCGAGAGTCGATGCGTGACTCTGACGAGTTTTACCGGAAGCTATATTGTGAAACAAGACAAGAGGCAAATCGCTCTCCTAGCAGAAATAACGAGCGTGATCACGAGATGCTTCTAGAATACTTTCCAAGGTGCATCGAGTGATCGAAACACTTGTTTTTATTCAATGAAATATTTGATAGGCCCTGATCGATCAAATCAATCGATTAAGCTCGATATAGGTATAATGTCACATAATATCTCTATTATTAATTATAATTAATAAATTAAAATATATTAATATATTATGATTATTAAAATATATTAATAAAAAATAATTATTAATCATCAAAAAATTTTTAGACCACAGAAATTAGAATGAAGCGGCTCTCCTAATTATGAGAAATATTATTATTTATATTTTTTAAAACTCTTATCTGAAATAAAAAAAATTCTTTGAAATTTATAAATGGGACTAAATTAAAATTCCGTCTCCATCAACACTGCATAATTTTCTCGTTTTTTTCACCGCCCAGTCAAGTAGAAATAATTTATCTAATGATCCTTCTGAAGAGATTTAGATAAAAAAGTTAACGAGAATGAACAAATTAGGCGTGTCATGCGATAAAAAGCCGAGGCGTGACTTCGACGCGTTTTCCGTGGGGACCATTACGAAAGAAAGTGAGAAGTATCGCATTTTCCTAAAAGCGAGTCTTTAAATTTAACGAGTGCGCGCGCTTGTGGTGTTTCTTTTCAAGAAGTTTTTTTTCTGAACATTTTTTAGAACCTTTGTCGAGATAAATTCGAGAATACTTTCCTTAAATATAGTTTTTCTTTCTCTTTAAACTAGGACAACCTATATAGATGCGATAGTCTTTCAAATACGGGATAAAAAAGTTACGGGAAAAAAGTTGAACGAGTTTAGTGTCTGATAAATGCAATGAAGAGGCAGTACGTGATTTTGATGCGATTTTTATAAATCATATCATGAACTAGTATCGTTTCCTAAAAATCGATGTATCTGTGATAGTTCTTTTTATTTTTTCCTCTAAAATTTCTGACTCTTTCTTTCAAACAATAACCAAATTTTTATTGTGAACTCTATGATTTCTTAAAAATCTTCGCATAAAAAAATAAAATTTTATAACGAAACAATTTGAATTACACTTCTTCAGAAATGTCAAATAATTAGCAGTAATTGATCGGAGTTAAACCAGATATCTTCTAAATGCGATAAGTGTCTTAAAGAGCAGAGGACTCGGAATAATCAAATAAAGTAGCTTCACACGGCCTATCGTAAACATGGATTAGCATCCGGAATCGAAAAAAATGGTCAGCGTCGAGAACGAGTGAATAATCCCACGCGTTTGACAGTTCACTGATACCGGCGGTTAGAGACACAACTCAGCCCACATTTCGATTACTCTCGTCTCAACCGAGTTTATCTTCTTCGGTTTCTCTGTCGCATAAAGCCTGTCTACGGTTCCGCTATCCTGCCACTCCTCCTTGTCTTTCCATGCCATTTTCAGCCGGTGCAGTTTGCCTACGTCGTCGCCAATAATAGTCGCAAAAAGCACCAACGCCCCAGCAGGATACATTTTGGTTCCCTTAGGTTCTCGTTATTATTTTGCAAAAATTAATTTTAGGAGTAAATTCACAAAATGCATTTTGCAAGAATTTGTGTGCTTTAAAAAAGAAAACCTATTTAATGTTTTTTTTTTTTTATGTAACAATCATCATTTAAGAAAATCGTCGGCGTCACAATTTACGTTTCCAAAGCAAGAGTCGTCTTAAAGTAGGAAAATAAAAACCTCATGTAATACATTTTATGCAAATCACCTTTGAAATTTGAATGTGAAAATTAAGTACGTTTTTCAAGTCTTTTTTAATTCTGGTTTGAGAGAGCTACGAAATTAAATTTGCTGTTTATATTTTATTCGTTTTATATATCGTATATCTTTGTTATGTCTTAATAATAAGTTGCACAAGATATAAATAAATTACGAGAAAAAATCGAGATAGCAATGCACATTTTTCTCCACAAATTTTTAAGCAAATTCGCCTCATCACATATTTGCATAAATAAATTTTATTACGCGGTACGTAATTTTTTTCGAGACAGCTAATTGATTCAAGTTTATAAAAATTATGGTAAATATCCAAATCGCATTTGCAATTCGCCGCCTATGCGGAAATGCGACGGAGCAATGCACTTGTCGTGCATTGAGTATGCAGACTCGCGCTGCATACGTTACTGACTGGCTGTTACAAATCGAGCGAGAGAGAGAGAAGGTGAACGTGCCACGATCTGGTTATTCTAGTTAACATCACCGGTGCACACGAAGCTCCTTTCGCCTATGTCGTGCACGCTCATGTTTCTCCTCTTGTGTCTCCGCGAATTTAAGTACTCGGAATGTATCAGCGAATATATACATAGTCTCTCAGCCGCAATATATCTCGTTTCCAAACGATCAACAACGTAATTTTCCGTATAAATTGAATCAATATTCAACCATTAATTTTGGAAAAAAATTAATTTTTCTTATTTATTAAATGATGATCATTAAATAAAAATACCATTACATAAAAACATAAATTCTCTCGATGCAATGCATTTTGTGAGCTTATCGTAGAGATAAGTTGGTTTAAAATGCTGTTTGAAGCATTTAAAAAAATGACACATGCATATTAACTCCGCAATATAAAATTATTTAAACCATATTTATTTTTTATTTCCCATTACTGATTTTTAAAATAATTCTTTTTACCATAATTTCGCGTAAGGATTCAGACTGATGCAAGTGAGAGGAAAAGCATCCGGTCTCTCCCAGATCTAACACATAAAAACGTGTATCACGAGGCTATTCTGGGAAGTTAAAGAGTCGGCGAAAGGAAGGAAGAGAGGACTTGTGGATGTACGCGATGAAACGCGCCCGCTCTTCTTTGAGTCTAACCGCCCTAAACATTCCATCGAGATGACTCCGGGGGACCTCACACAAATGCGCGTCTTGCGCGCATACATATTCACGTCGAGCAAAAAAGACGACGCAAGAGAGAATAGCGGCGTCACAGAGTGGACATTGTCTGGAACCGGCGGGACATATAAGGATATCCGCGGACCTTCATGCCAGAAAAGGTGACTCCTTGCGGAGCACCCAGCAGGACTGGATTCTCGTAAATCGTTCCAGGATGCGACACAACGGATATAGAAAACAAGAAGGGATCGAGGTAGATGGGAAATGATATTGATCCATTTTTAAAGCTTGCAATATTTCTTCGTTGATGCGTTTGTTCGAGACAAAAATATAAATGCAGACAAATTTTGACAAGTCATATGATTCATTTTTTACTCCATTTTATATTTTGCAAAAATTTGCGCATCAATTTTAGACTTACAATTTCTCGTATATCTATTTAAAAAAAAACAATGGTTGTAAAAAAAAAATAAAAAATAAAAAAATGAAGAATGCTGGAATCTATTGTGTATATATATATATATATATATATATATATATATATATATATAAATGCAGAAAATTTTTGACCTAAGTCATATGATTTATTTTTACATATTTTATATTCTGCAAAAATTTGCACATTAATTTTAGACTTATTTCTCGTATATTTATTTGAAAAAAAAAACCCGAAGAAGAATGCTGGAATCTATTGGAATCGATGTGAATCAGACTATGGATGATCAAATCTGACGTGTCTCGCGTCACCTGCGCATGCTGATTTTCTAGTGCAATCACCCGTATGACGTAGTAGAAAAGCTCATTCGCGTTACGTTGACCCTGCGACTGCGACGACAACAGAGTCGTATTTCTATCACGGAGATGCATCACGCGTACGACGACATCGGGACGTCGCGTCCGGATGTTCGCCCGTGAAGACCCGCGCGGAGCAAAAAGTCCTTGCACATCAGCCAGAAAACAAGAAGAGCTCGAGAAACTGCCAACACCAGGACAAGAAACCGACCATTTTCGAAGCGCCCGAAATACATTGCTGTTCGTAAAAGATCGGACCAAACCTCGATATAGTCAGAAATGATTCGACAGGACCAAATAATAAAAGAACTTTCATAAACTCGAATATGGTAAAATAAGATTTTAATATAATCAAGAGTTTAATATTGGAAATTTAAATATAGACACCAAATTTAGAGTTAAGTAAAAACTAAATCAATTGAAAAAGATTGAAATTTTTTTTGCACAAATATAAAATAACCAATTTAAATAAATAATTATTTGTTGTGACAATTAAAAGATGGACAAATCAAAAAATATTTTATTTATTATTTCATTTTCGTTATTATCAATTTTTAATTAGTCTTTCAAATTGCTTGTACGTGTATAGCATAATTATATTAAGACGTGGAATTTAATGAATATTATTATAATATATTATTTTTTCATTGTTCTCACTGCTTTTCATTTGACCAAAAAATCAGAAAAAATCAAATATTTTTAACCAAGATAATTCCTTTTGTCGTGACGCCAGCAAATAAATTTGACGCCCTAATCGATCGCGCTGTTATTTCATCGAATTTATGTCAGTGGCAGATATTAAACCGCGACAGTCAGATATATGCAGCAGCGTCAGCGTCCAGAAGAGTCGAACGAACCAAGTGGCAGTCAGCTGATTTTGACATATTTCGCGGGGGCGTAAAAGGTCGTCCGCGGAATAAACCCTCGCTCGAACGCTCTTGTCAATTCTGTGGCGCAGGGTTTCCCAAACCACGATGGACAAATAAACCGTATAATTGTTCAAACAGAAAAAAAAATAATATACGAATATTTGCGGTTTTATGTTCTGATGAACAATTGGCCACTATATTCATGGAAAGCCAGACGAATTATATTTTGCTGAAAATCAAAAGCATTCGTGCTATGTGATAAAATTAATTTAAATATTATCGATGATTTACATTTTTCATGGACCAACCAGTTTTTTATGCCCTTATTCATTCATTACATTCTATTAATAGAATTTATATATATAAGCTTGACTGAAATAAAATCGAGTTTTTCCGACAGTTAGCTAAAATATTTTCCAATTAATTAATAATTCCAATTCATATAAAAAATTAATGTTTAAAAAGATTTGCAATACATCCGATATTTTAAATAATTAAGTTAATTAAAAAATAGATTGTATCTTCTTTATTTCATATATAAAAATTTATTAAAGGAATACAAATTCCTATGACTGATCCGATTGATCGAATGTTATATATATATATATATATATATATATATATGTGTGTGTGTGTGTGTGTTTGGGAAATCCTGTCTATGGTTGCGTTTACAAATGATCGATCGACAGGGAGTAGTCCCTTTTCAGATCACGGATATATTAATTCGAGAAGTCAGCTGTCGCAGTAGAGCAATAAACCGCTATTCAAATGTACGGCACAGAAGAATTATAATCGTAGAGCGTATTCGTACTGCATTCGCTCCGGAATTCCCGGTTGTGGGCGTAAAGAGTCATTTAAATATTTGCTAACGAAACGAAACGGCACGGCTGTTTATCGCGATCTCATTAAGACATGCTTGACGAACACACGTTATAATTATCTTCATATTAATAGCGTATAAGAATATCTTTTAGATTTTCTTTTTAATTAAGCAATTACTGCTAATGAAGCCAGTTTTGCATTTATTAATAGTGCACTTTCTATATTTTTTCTGATTTTGTTTTTTCAAGAGATTAAGTACTATTTTGCAATAATAAATATTAGTTCTCGAACGGGGGTTAATAATCGCGGAAATGTCAAATGCTCGCAGCAACGCAAGGTTTATTTTCTCTTGCGTAATTTCAGAATAGTTTTAAAAATGCGATCTTTAAGAGTAGTTTCAAATAACTCACCCTATTAGGTTGCACGTGCCAGCTACGCCTTTTCCCATGTCTCTGTATGCCGTCCTCGGAAATGGTTAGGTCGGCTCTGCTGCCGACCAAACAACCCCCTGTATCGTATTGGCCAACCAGAAGTCTCAATCGATTTCCTGGACAGATACCCTAGGGCAGAAGAAAAAATATCATGTAATAACACGCATGCAACTTCGAGATGGTAACGCTTCGAGTAAAATTTTAATCGCGTATAGTCTGCCCCCGATGCCTTGAAAATTCAATGCGTTTTATCCCTCAACAAATGTGATAGAGTAATAACGCGTTATAATGCAAAACGGATAAATTTAATTTTCATTTTGCCATAGCATTTATTTATAATCACATTTCTGATATCCTGATAATTTTATTTATTATAATTTTTACATTAAGATCTTCTACACCGAGAGAATTCTCTTAGAATGTATCCTGAAAATTCTGGTAATCGTGAAACAATGTGGTATTAAAAGAATTTTATATAAGAGAGTTTCTCTAATTAATATTTACAACAATAAAAAAATAATAATATATACATAGTAAATTTTATCTATAAGATATTAATATTTTTTATTGTGACAAAAATAATCAGAGAAACTCTTATCAAATTTGTACAATATTGTCCAACGGATTATCACGATTTCCAAGGTAAATTCTAAGAGAAAATTTTGCGTACTGAAGAGACGTGTACCAGACGATTACCAATTAATTACAATTTTTTAACGCCAAATAAAAGTGTTAAATTATTATTATATTCTATTATGCATGCTTATTTATGGATATTTTTAATTTATTAATTGATCTATTCTTTTTTCCTAAAAAACGTGGTTTCTCTCTTAGGCTCACTTGCACACTGTAAAAAAATATGTAATATATTACACAAAAATATGTAAAATTACATAAATAATAAGTGTAAAATTACACGATAAATAATAGAAATAATTACCTTTTCATTATTTATCATGTAATTTTACATTTATTATTTATGTAATTTTACATATTTTTAATGTAATTTTACAAAATTTTTTTACAGTGCACGTATCGGGAGGGATCCTCGAAAGGGAAGGCTCCAATTAAGAGTCTGTGAAAGTATATTGCGAGTTTGTCTGTGAATATCGAGACAAAAATAAACATTACACCCTTCGCTGTAACGAACGTTGGCCACTGCGAGATTAACGTCGCGTAACTCATTCGTTTATCCCGCAACGTCTCGGGAGTGCTACAAAGTTGTAACTCATAAATCTCAAGAGGTATAAGTGCTTTTGGTGGGAATGACATTAACATTGCGAGCACGTTAACCCGAAAATCTTGAATCTATCTAATACCTGTTGGAATTTCCAATCTTCCAAGAAATTTGCAATAGAAGAGGAAGCATACAGAAATAAATGAAAGAGAATCTGCAAAGCGATATACAAATAAAAAATATTATGTACACAATAAAATTAATTGAACATATGTTACATCTTATTGTGATAGATATTAATATTTTTTATTGTGGTAAATTTTAATCAGAGACTCTCTTACAAAAATCACCATATTGTCCCATGATTATCATGATTTTCAGGGTAAATTCTAAGAGAAAATTATCTCTGTGTACATTAGATTAATTATATTAAAGAATAATAAATATTTTAAATAAAATAAAGCCTGATAATTATATATAGAAGTACGGTATATTTATTATATTTACAAAATATATATATTTAAAATATAAAATATATTAAAATTTTTTATTTCTCTACTCTTAGAATTCCTTTTAGAAATTTTTAAAAAAATTCTGAAGAATGAGCGATACATTAATATAAAAAAACTTGCGGAAAAAATTCACAAAAATAAAAATGTCTGAATTTTCGGAGTAAATTCTAAGAGAAAATTCTCTCTGTATTTTCTCTATCGTCGCAAAAAATTTTCTCGCGAAAAAAAGGAAAAATCGACAACATCACACGTGAACGTTTCGTGTTAAAAGTTGCGGAAGCATCCATCATCCGCGCCCACACATCGGCGATTCGGTCAATGCCTTTACCATTAGACTATTCCGACGACGTCAGAAGTTCCTGGGTTTCCAATAAAGATCAGGAGACCGTATCATTCAATCACCTTCCCACCCACGCGGCGTCGCCTTCACTCTCAATTACCGCCACACACATATGTGCTCAAGCAGGTCGCACGTGTGTCGGCAGCCGCGGTAGTCGACGAGAAGAGTATTTCGACAGATGAAAGTCGTTTTCAGGAAAAGCGCTTCGATACGATCAACGTTTTACGAGGTTTTATCCGAGACCGAGACACGCATACATGGAAACAGAGAGAGAGAGAGAGCGCGGAAATAATCTCGCGAAACTCGAGAAACTATAATATTAATTCATCGAACTGAATTAATTGTACGAAGTGATATTAGTTCGATTTTTTAAGAAAACACAGAGAAAATTTCCTCTTAGAATTTGCCCCGAAAATTCAGAAAATTTTTCTCATTTTTTATAATTTTTAAAAAAATTTGTAAGTGAGAATTATAATAGAGAAAAAAAAATTATGCAAATTTTGTTTGTCTTGTTACATTATTTTTTCAATTTTTTTGTAATATATGCATGCTTCATTCTAACATCGTTTACATTATTATATCTTTAGTTCTAAATCTTGCTCTCAAATATTTATAATACCGGTGCATTACTAGATCGAACGTGTAAGTGCAAAATGCACGGTCGTTATTCCTATTTCTGCGATAATAACATATTGCCTCGTCATACCTTGAGAACCTTCAAAGCGCTTCGGTGCATCGGCCTTTATGCATTATACAGATATGCATAGGTAATCGCGTGCACATGAAACTCGTACGTGGAAACCGTCGACAGCTTAATTACCGCTAGATATAAATTCATTTGTTGAACGACATATATCATAAGCAGCTGTCAAAAGAAGTATAAAATTAAGGCGGTTAAAATTTAGAACTCGAGAGATAATAATGTAAAATATGTTACAAAAAATTGAAGAAAGAATATAATATAATAGCAAAATTCGTAAAAAAATAAAAAATTTCTTCGAAAAAATTGCATTTCTGCGATTTTCTGAAAAATTAAATTGAAAGAAAAAATATTAAAGCAATTGAAAAATAAAAGGCCAATTATTAAAATGGCAAGAGGCAGTAATAATATGCTGGATTTTTATTACATCAATATAATTAAATGTTTTGAATTTAGTAAGTAGATTTTTTATTAGAAAATTGCCACGGAAGAATTATTAATATGAACATAATCTAAGAAAAAAAACTTTAATTATTCTCTCACGCTCTTTGTTTTCTAATTTAAGAAAACTGAACGCAAATATCAGCGATTCTCGGTAATCGGCTTAATCGCGTATTCCAGTTGTGCAAAACGCAGTGTCTGGCATCATCGGCATAAAGGCTGAGAGATCACGAGGCTAAATCATCTAGCGCGATCGTGTCCTATTTTCGCGAAAATAACTGCTCGGAAGAGAGCTTCATTTTAGAGCACGTCTTATCCCTTATGCATTATAGAGACGCGTGTAAATAACGCGGGCACAAAATACATACATGTTTGTACGTGCAAGCGACGTGTACTTCGTTAATACGATAGGTAAACTCCATCAAGGAGTAATAGATCGAGCGAACTCGGTTAATGGAAACGCAAGCAGAATCACGAGAGATCAACGTACACGTTTCATGTATCGTGCGTTCTCGATTAGTAACAGGTGTAATTGAATGGTATTGGAATTGGAATTTAAAGACGAATTATAGGATGATTTAGAGGTAAAACACAAGCCGACCATAGATAAAAAAATCAAACTTTTCTAATTTATAAATGAACTCGTTTCAAATATATATAGAGTTTGTGAAACTTATATAGCAATCTCATCGTGAATTAGTTACTTCATAAAAATCTTAAAGCTTTCGCAATTTTTTCTCCCAGAAAAAAATTTGTAGAACGTATTTAAAAAATGTATACTTAATTACGTGCTTTTCGTGAAACTCTTACCTGTCTACCGCGCAAAGCGCACAACCACCATCCCTCAAGACCAGCAGTGTTTTGCTCCAATACAGTGAGAACATCCCCTTTTCGAAAAGCCAGCTCGTCTGGTGCCTCGGCGATATTATCGTACAGCGCTCGCGCTTTCACGCATTTCTGTAATAAAAAAAAAGAACAAAAAATATTAGCACAATATATTTTTGTGCACAAGAAATACAAATCGAGAAAAAAAATTAGAATATAAAATGATTATATAAAACGGATTTATAGTATATATCCTCGGGATATTAGTCTTATTATAATTATAAAATCCATATTTGTAATATGAGCAGGGTTTTGCGCGAATTTCTCCGAAAGATTAATTATCTCAAGCCTCCACTCAACGTTGTGTCTACAAATTTCGCATCTGAACACGCTGTCCAACATATACAGAGTGTCTGAATCAGGCATCCATCAAGCGGCACACCGAAAATATACAAGTAGATCTCGTTATTTGGAGATTATTTTTCCTTAGCAAATATGTCGAGGGAAACTATCATTTTTTGCATGTTCCCAATTTTTGCCATCATGTATCTTTATAACTAAACTTCAAATAAAAATTTTATTAAAGTAAACTCTATTTGAAATTAATTGAAGAATATGGTTTTGTTAATATTTTGTTTCCATTAGGCTTAGTTTGCGAAAAACCATTTATTTTCAACCGCTTATAATTCGAAAATTATTGATGTCTCAGTATTTTTGTTGAGGAAAAATTGTCTCCAAATACAGGATGTCCAGCAGACTCAATGAAAAAAATTCCCTGACTTTTTAGTATTATTTTTTTCAAATATATAGTTTGCATATATCTATATGATAAATCAATTAAATGTTAAATCATGAAATCCTTGAGATATTTTTGTCAACAATGAAAAGGTTCGGAAGTTAAAACAAAAATTTAAATCAATTATACAATACAATCTGCATTATGTACGATAATCGAAACAAACATGTCACCATAAACTATATAAATAATCAGAAATCCTTTTTTTATTTTTTTATAGTTTTGTCTCTATTAAACACATTGAAATAAAATAACATGCACAATTTAGTTAATAAAAAATTCTAAATTATTGAGATAAATGTAGAATGTGAAAAAATCCAGATAAATAAAATTTTTTCCAAAGGTCTTTCAAATGTTTTTAAAAAATTCGGATAATCATATTGTTTAATAATCATGACAACAGTGTCAACTAACTGCGCTTTTATCAATGAAGTATGTAAAAAATTTTTAATTCTTGCGTTTAACATCAAAAATGTTTATTAATTTTAATTAATTGTACCATTCTAGTTTTTCACTTGAAAAGAACCAAAAACAGATGGTCGAAACGTTGTGGAAATAAAATAAAAATTTCTTGGCTAGTTTGGGTCGAATTAAATAAAATAAAATTTCCTGACTTTTTTCTAACAATTCCAGATTTATAAAATTCCCTGAAAACGCCCGACTTTCGAGATCCCCCTGAAAGAACAAGATCCACTCGTAGCTTTTCGGTGACACCCTGTATGCGTGTATTCTGACTCGGCGCTTTTCGCAGCGGATGTGCGATATGTACTATGGACAGATGGTACATATCGTCGCATATCGGTGCCCGCAATTGGTTTCATTCGAAAAGTCAACGAGTCAGGCGGTTTCCACGCAAACGCCAATTGGTTCTAGCGGCTCGACTCGTCCTTTGGCCAATTTAAATCCATAAAATCCTAGCACGATCTCGCCGCAGCCTCCCTCTTGTCCATCTGTCTCTATTTCGAGATACATCAGCGAACGTCTCTCCTTCTATCCCACGTTGTTGCGTGTTTCCTCGTCGAGAGGAGATGTAACGATCACTTAAACGACGATCTCGTCCCCGAAGTGCACCGCGTTTTACGAGGAAGCTCTTTCTCGCGTCTCTCCCATCTCTATCTCAAGTGAGTTTAATTGAAGTGTGTCCCGAACCATTTCTCCGTCTTTCTCACTCCCTCGGTCTTCTGAGTCTTTTTCTATTTTCATCGCCAACAAACAATGATGTCATATATACGTGGCGTCTTCGACCAAGTTCCGGCACCGTTCGACGAAGCGCGTAATTAAGGCGTCGCTACGATCATTAGCGAGAGCCACTGAATGTAATAATTGCCTGCGCTTAATTCCACGAAAGCCACGTGGAAAATCGAAACTCTTGCGATACGATGAGGGTGATGATGATCATTTATTTCAACGTGATGCGCGTTTAAATTAAGATGATGACTTGTGTTTTCCGAGAAAAATTATATAATACGCGGAAAAGCGAGATGAATAATTAAAGAGCGAGACTTTATATAATTGTATATGAATTATTAAAATATTGGATAACGTTGGAAAAGTTTGTAAAAATAAAAGGATAAAATTTAACCTTGGTACTTTCGTTAAAGTGAAACAATTGAAATAGCATTTTGCTGATAGTACAATAAATCGATATCGTAATTTATTCTTGATGAAGTTCATTCGAATTCCGTTTTCTTATCAAGCGATCTCGCTTTGATAATCAACTTGCAAGATAAAAATAATTAACCGCAAATTCGCGGAAAAATATTATCCGAATGATTGTATGTAAATAATATAAATATTAATTTAATTAAATTATAACTGCTTTCTCATGTAACAGTAAGTTTTTTCGCCGCAGCTCCGTTATATAAACTTTATTAACATAATAATATTTCATATAATAAAATTCCATTTCGTACCGCCGTATTCCATACGGTATACATATGTAATATATTCAGTGTTCTCTCTCTCTCTCTCTCTCTTTTTGGATACATAACTCTTAAATGTGAAACCGCTGTCGCTTGAATTAAATGCGAATAAAGGCTTTTTTACTCTTGCATTAGCATCAAACAATGAATAGTATCTCACCTGCATTGCAAAACAAAACTATGTATGTCACATCACGTACAATCTAACAATAAGTAACATAACACATGGAGAAACCTCCATCAGTAACTAGAATCTTTCCACGTAAGAAATATTTCATGGGGACGCATGATTAATATTTTTTGAAATTTAAAAATGCGTGCCACTAAAAAAAAATATTAAATCCGAATACGTATATTTATTTCAATACTGCCCAATGAATTATTTATTTGAAGCTAATAATATTGATTTGATATGAAAAATATTTATTTGATATAAGAAAATTTTTTTCAAAACAAAATAAAATATTTATTTATTTCAAATAAATGATTCATTTGGGAATATTCAAATAAATATTTATTAATTTAGTTATTTTTTTAAGTGTGCTGATTGTGTAAAATATATTTAAAAAAATGTAAATATAAAAAGAAGTTTACGAAAAAATTTTTTAAAACAGGTAAGTGTCACAGAAAATATTTTAACAATGTTATTAATTTACGAGTTAATTTCTTATTATTTTTTAAATTATTTCTTCTCCCAGAATATTTAAAATTGATGATATACATATATGTCTTCGATTCTTACTGGAGTAAACCTACACCCTACTCGTATATATCTACAGTCGTACATTTAAAGCCGTTTATCTCTCTATCTATTTGTATTGACGTTTCAAGTTCATTGTATGTGGTCCGAATACATCGATTCTATTTTCGGAGATCAGGTTGTACATACGTTATGAATGCAAGCCCGTCAAGAATGCAGCTCGATACCATGAAAGGATGCTTATCTGTTCCGAACCTTAAGCCAGACGCACAGGTACCTGCACTTAGGATTCACGACTCTTTCATTGACAGTTTATCCTAGTAGGGTTGTGTCAAAATGGTCAAAGATTGAGTGTGAGATGATTTATATAAAATTTCATAGATCAGCATTCTGTGCTTAAAATATTAAATATATTCTCTTTAAAGAAACAAATTTTAAAGTCTGAAAAATACTCTCTCTTTCTTAATGAATCTTTTTATCTTAATATTTAATTAAGAAAATATATACTATATTTTATCTAATATTCTATTATAAAAATATTTTGAATAGACTTAACTTGATTATATTTTAAAATCGTAAAATATTTTTATTTCATAAAATTTTTATTTTAAATTCTTGTGTAAAATCATACAATTTTGAAAAAATTTGGTAAAAAAAATTTGATTAATAATTGCGTTATATGTATGCAATGTTTATACGTCATAATACACATATACCTGGAATTAAATTACATTTCCTTTATCAAATAAATTTGATATTACAGAAAATATTATTCGAGAAATAATATTTCTTTGATGCAATGTTTGTTTGTGTGTACAGATATATAAGTTTTTAAGTAAAAAAATTCCTTTAAATTCAGTATATATTTTCCTTGAATAATTTGTCATTTCTACAAAATATTCTAGCTTTAAAATGTAATTATTTTACACTTTCATCTCAGTGAGTGTAAAATATGGGGAAGTTGGTGTTAATATATTAATCGAATTTTAAATTTGCCGATACTGTACATTTAAAATTTGATTTTGACAATAACAATGCAGGACGACATCAAAAGAAATTTTAATGGCCCCGATCGAAAAAGGGCGGTTCATGCCACCGGAGGCTGTATTTACGCAGCCTTTCTATTGTTCGGGATAAAAAAGGGCACCCGCAACCATCTGCGTCTGTTATTTTTAGGGTGAAAAAAAGCAAGGGCGAGGTCGAATAGTAGTTCTCATGTTTACGCGTAACCCAGTTAGTGTCAAATGCAACGCAGAAAATGCACTTAATTGTTTGCGTTACGCATTTTTTTTCTCTCTCGAATTCTTCGTCCAATCGGTAAGACTCGGGATTTAAAAGTGATCACTCAATGACTCATGCATAATAAATCGATTCATCAAACCGTTTCATCGAGGGAGAAGTACGTTTCGTGTCAGTTCCTTTGCATAATCCCATAGATAAGGATGATCACATCTAGCTTGATTGAGAGAAACCGAGTTGACAGAATCGAAATTGAATAAATTTACTATTATGTAAATATATGTATATTTTTCCCCAAAATATTTATTTAAAACAATTTTTAAACTTTTTATTTAATACACTGAAAAAAAATGTATTATAAAAAAAATGTTCAAATAAATTTATTTGAAACTAATAATATTGATTTGATGTAAAAAATATTTGTTTTAAATAAATGATTTATTATAGGCAGTACTAACTTTAATATTTATTAATTTAATTTTTTTTCAGTGTAATAGCGAAAATTATAATATATCTATATTTTATTTATGTTCTGAAATAAGTAAAGAGTAAAAATATATAAAAGATTTAAAAAAATACGATCGCTATTATCAATTTAATAGTAATTTCTAAAAATAATTTAATTAATATTTTAAAAATATAAAAGAGATGATTATTACGACGCATTTCTTAACTTTTTGATTGAAAATGTGGCCACCTCATTTGACTGAGAGTTAATTGTACGAAAGATATACAAACCTAAGCTTTTTGATGACAGTCTATTTTGAAATTTAAATTACAAGGGATGTGTATTTACCAGCTTCCATCCCTCCGAACACGTGCGTCGTAGAGGTAAGTAGCCTTATACAAATACATGTTCGACGAAGCATGTGTATATGTGTATTTCGCAGAGGGTTAAGACCGCTTTGTAGACACGTGCCATTTCAAAAAGGAAGTGAAGTAACGTTACGGTTACGTAGCTTTCGTTTTTTATGCTGCTGGCATATTAGTGCTATCGTGTTCGCCGACAAAGAATTAATGTTTCTTGACTAACAAAAAAGTGTGCTGTTTCCTCGTCGTTACAATGTAAATTAACATTCCGTAATAAAATATTATTCCAACGAGTAATGGTTAAAAATATATTGAAAAAATTATTTTTTTAAATAACTCGGGATAAAACATATTTTGCAATTACATATTTAAAATATTATCTTTTAAAAATTCAATTCTCTTAAATTTTTTATATAGTGTATAAATTGTGATAATCTATTCTGCATACAAAGCTTTTGAAAGAAATCTGTCAGAATTAAATTATTACGAATGTTACACGAAATGAATTAATGTTTCTTGATTAACAAAAATGTGCTGTAATGGTTATAAAAGATATGTTAATTATTTTTTCAAATAACATATTTTGCAATTACATATTTAAGATATTATTTTTTTAATCCACTCTCTTAAATTTTTTTATATAGTTCGTTATAATATATTCTGCGTACAAAGCTTTTGGAGGGCGAAGAAATCTTTGTCAGAATGAAATTACTACGAATGTTACGCGAGATGCTGCGCGTCAACATTCTCTGAAACGTCTCTGAACTTTTGCGTCAGAGTGTCCGTAAGTCTGTAATCCAATTGCAAGTAGGCTTATAAGCGGTGGCACGTACTATGAAGGGTCTATAAGTGTATATTCGCGTGTAATGCTGGGGTTTAACGTATCGTCGAAGTGCGCGATGAGCGAATAATACGATTTATTTAATCATGTGTAAATGAAACAGGCGGAGAAGCCCCACCTGTGCCAGCTCCGATTTTTCAAGCTCGAATGACATTTATAAGCGTATGCGAGCCTCGATTCAATTTCCATCCGATCAAAGTTCGAAATAAGGTACAGGAAAATTCATATAATCCATTTAAGACAACTTATCCGCTCATCGTTTTGACATATGTCAAAAAATCAACGTATATGGGTCTAAATAAATGCATGGAAAAAATGATCTATTACAGATAAATTTTAGCTGTCCCTATTTAATTATCAGCATTCTCTGTTAAACTATAGCTAAAAAATTTTAGTTACCACAGCTCAAATTTAAGCATGATAACTAAAATTGCTGGCTAAAATAAAAATTGGTAACTAATTTTTTGTCGACGTGCGTTTTTAGAAAAACTTTGAGATACTATATTTAGCAATTCTATGAAGAATTATGGGAGTTTATTGTCGGTTCACGTGCACCCCATCATTTTTGATGTATCGTCCCGTATACGTTTTATTGAATTCATCAATCATAAAGTGACGCAGGACGAAATCCTAGTAACATCCTGGGGCACGAAAGTTCACCTAGAAATAATGAAAAAAGGTAGCTGGATGCTTAATCGAAGTCTTATCAATTCGTATAGGGTATAAGATCCATTACCGTGTCGTGTCTACAGCGAAAAGCTCTTCGGCTCCGAAATATCCCAAGCAATTATAAGCGTGCAATTCATGCGTGAATGAGGAACGAGCGGGTCGCGTTGGTAGATCTAACGGAAAATGAAAGGCTACACGCCGGAGCGGTGTCGTGTTAAAACGAGCCGGTCTTTCTCTTTAGGGTTCGCGCGCCGACGGAAACGATTGATTAATGAGGAACGTGCGTGCGCGATGCGACACACAATTACGCCGGCCACGCCAGACGCACCATCAACCGCCCACGCACGCATGATCCGTCTCGATGGACGTGCGTGCGAGAGCAACGCGTCGCGTGTGAAAATAGCAGTCGCCCTTGCGTGTCTAGGGTGGACCAAAATCAAGTGCGCGCCAAAAAGTTTCGTACACGGAGGGAATTTTTTTTCTTTGAAAATTCATGATAAACAGATTTATTGAATTCGAATAAGTATATTTATTTCAATACTGCCTAATGAATTATTTATTTGAAGCTAATAATATTGATTTGATATGAAAAAGATTTATTTGATATAAAAAAATCTTTTTCGGAACAAATAAAATATTTATTTATTTCAAATAAATGATTTATTTGAGTGTTCAAATAAATATTTATTAATTTAGTCATTTTTTTCAGCGCGGGGAATTTTTCTAAAAACACATCGAAAAAAAGAATGAGCTAATTCTTTACTTTTATTTTAGTTATCATGCCTAAATTTTAGCTATGGTAACTAAAATTTTTTAGTTATATAGTTTGACGGAGAATGCTATAGCTAAAAAATATTAGCTATCATACATAGCTCAAATTTAGACATGATAATTACATTTAATATAGGGACAGCTAAAATTTATTTGTAATAGATCATTTTTTTCCATGCATTTATTTAGACCCACATTGATTTTTTGACATATGATATTAAAAGAATTTTTTATAAGAGTTTTTCTCTTAATATTTACCACAATAAAAAATATTGATATGTACCACTATAAGATATAAAATACGTACAATTAATTTTACTATGTGTACATATTAATATTTTTTATTGTAGTAAATATTAATCAGAGAAACTCTTATAAAATTTTGATGACCAGAGAATTTTCTCTTACAACTTATTCTGAAATTCGTGGCAATCGTGGAACAATATTGGTATTGTTAGAATTTTATATCTATCACGCACACAAAATAATAAGATATAAAATGTTTGATTAATTTTACTAAAATATATAGTAAAATTGCAATAATTTTAAAATATATTAAAACATCTTATAATTCTTTAAGTATTTTATATCGAATAAATGAAAAAAATGATAAACATATAAAATATATAATATAAATTTATATAAATTTTAACATGCAGCATAGTAATTTTCGGCTTATTATCAAACATGATAAAATTTGTAGGAAATTTTACGTTAAAATTTAATGAAAAATTTTCTCCGTGTATAATTTACATACAACTAGATTTATCACACTTTGATAATATCGATATTTTATTTCATTCCTGATATAATGTGGAGCTCGCTGAATATATTAAAATTTAAATCTATATAAATGTATAATAAAATAATATAGTTATAAATTAAATATATAAAACTAAATAAAAAAATAAAAACAAATATAAAATATGCAATAATATTACATATTATTATTACTTTTATTATCTACATCTCATATTCTTTCAAAATATTTAATTCTAATGATAAATATAAACTGAACATTTCTCTATTAAAAAGACAAGAAACTACAAAATCCGTCAGATGATTTGCAACAAAAGGATGTGCTGTTAATTCCCGATAACATCTCGGAATACGAGAATAAGTGCGCGAAGAATTCAATTAAATCGTCCTATGAAATGGGAGGAAAGGCGCGATCTTTTTTGCGATACAATCTCGATACGGTCAGTTTGGAATTAGCTCGTATCGTGCGCCGCCTCGGAATCGTGATAACAAGAATCTCAGAATAATTCTAGGGGATAAAGAGACATCCTGTCGGACGAAATGGCACCTTCTGCTCACGACAGGAGGTAGTCCTCCCGATCACGCCCGGAGAAAGGGTGAATGACGGCACGCACTGTCCCCGGAAATTTCGGCATAGGAATGGACGGAATACATTTGCATAATTCAATTCCCCGTCCGGAAGCTTGAATTGATCTTATCCTGCGCGGCGCGAGTCCGTCGAAAACACGATCCCCATTCCTTCTGTTAGTATCCCTTCGCTTATCTAACGTGTCCAAAAATTGTCGAACCGTGTAATCAATGTAATATATTTTATAAATATCAAGTATTTTATCAAACGAGCTATGAGATGGAAAAATTTTGTAAAAAATTAAATTATGTACATATCGAAAAAAAAATTGATTGAATTCGAATAAGTATTTATTTTAATACTGCCAAATGAATCATTTATTAATTATGTATTAATTTAGTTATTTTTTTCAGTATATATGTGCTAAAATTTAAAAAAAATATATTAACGTGTCTAAAAATTGAAGAACCGTGTAATCAATGTAATATATTTTATAAAACAAGCTATGAGATGGAACATTTTCGTAAAAAATTATATACATTGAAAACAAATTTATTGAATTCGAATAAGAATTTATTTCAATACTGCCAAATGAATCATTTATTAATATATATTAATTTAATCAGTTTTTTTCAGTATATATGTGCTAAAGTTAAAAAAAAAAAATTCTTTTTTAATACGCGTGTCATGAAATATTGAATATATAAAATGTAATTTAAAATAAATATAGAATTACATAAAATATAAATTAAAATAAAATTTTCCATATTATAATATTTCACGAGCATTGGAGCAAATGTCAAATTTCTCAAATGACTGCAATAAAATTAATGTCATAAAAATGATAAATTATTTTTATGGAAATGTTCACATGTATCTCTCTGCATAAATAAATTTTGACAATTATCATGAATGTACAAGCGCGAGAATAGGCGAAACGGTCACGCGATGATTTGATGAAAGCAATAAAATAAAGCAAGCACAATAGGACGAACAGATTGCTTGATTGGCGGACGAATTGCCAGTGAACAATCTCAGCAAGCGACTCGTTGCTAACCGTTCGTTCAACCGATGTTACACAAATATTATGTGCAAACATTATATCACAACGGCATATATAACACATTCTTCAATAGCAAGTTAATAAATTATCAAAGAATAAACAAAAAACAAGTTATTTTATATTTCATATAAAATAGAGAAACTATTATAATTATTAGAAACATTCTACAATATGTATGAAGTATTTTGTATATTGCATAAAAAAATATATGTCTAATCAATAATCTCTATAAAATAATCTTTTTAAAATACTTGTATAATTTTAAGTAGAATTAATATTTTTTAAGTAGAAATTTCTGAAACTCCATCCTATCAAAATATGTTTTCAATAAATTTATAAAAAACGATTATTCACACAAAGCAAATTATTCGGAAGCTGTCGTTTATGAAATAAAAACATATGTTGTCAATCAATAATTGGCATTACTAATATCCGATGAAAGATTCGAGATTGGCAGGATTGTATATAATTTAAGCAACTAATGTCAAGTGATGATATATTTATAATTTGTAAAAAAAGTTTGTAACTTTTATGGGATACGTTTCCTCACAAGCTGAATCTCATGACATTGTTAAGTACACCATGTGAGATATCGGGAAAGTAAAGAGAAAGAGCAAATATGACACACATACTTTTCTTCCTTTCTCTCTTTGCGTATACTTTTGCATTGGGATCAATCAGTTTTTTTTTTTTTTAAGATCGTATCTAGGTAGAGCATACGCTGATTATGTAAGTAATCCGAGAATGCAATGTGAACTAAAAATACCAGGTAGAATAAGGGGAGATAAAGGTAGTGTCCCAGATAGCTCGCATTTCTCCTCGTCCACACATTCTTTTAGAATAGTTTGGTTAACAAAGAAAATAATTTTTAACGATGAAATTTCGTCCACTTGAATGGGATTTTTGAACTTAAATACTTTGCAGTTTGTTGAATTTAAATGCAGAGATAGAGAATTTTTTCAAATTTTTGTAATAATTAATCTGCAATCTTACGTTGGAAAATTATAATCTCAAAATTGAATTATATAAATTGAAATTTCGAAAATTAAAATAGTGCGGCAACAAATAATAATCAAAGTTTCTTTGTACCAAATTTTGACAAATTTGTTTGCGACGGAATATTTTTTATATGAGAATTAATTATAAAAAACGATATTTACAGCTTGATACTTAAAAAAATAATTTAAGCGACGAAATTCTCGTTAAGGAAAATTCAATTCTAAATTGAATTGCTTCGTGAACAGGAGAACATGCAAAGGAAACTCGAGAAACACCTTATGTACACAAGTTCTGGAATTAAGAGGTGGGTGCTGTGTAAATTATCTCGCGCGAGATAAGAGAATCGCGAGGTGCCAACAGGCACCGACATCTGATCTTTTCGTGCCACGCTATAATATTTATTTAAAGTAACCCACGTGAGAGAGAAAAAAAGAGAAAGAAGAAAAGAGACAAAGAGAAAAACAAAGACTCCTTTGAAAGAGGGAACGAACCGGGAAAAAAATAACTCTGTCTTATAAAATCGTTCTTCCGCGATGTCATGCAAATAGATTTGAACGGTCTTTTTGTTTATACTCACAATCAGTGACGAAGTTAAAAAGTACAAAAGAACGTGGAACTTTTCTATATTTAATATATAAAAATATAAACTAAAGGAGGTCTAGAAAATATCTCGATATTTTAAGTTTAATTAAACTATCTTGGATCAGTTTCCAGATATATTAAAATTGTAGTTATTAGAAACATTCTATATGTATAAAGTATCTTGTATATTGCATCAGAAAATATGTGTCTAATCAATAATCTCTATAAAATAATTTCTTTAAAATACTTGTATAATTTTGTATTCCGCGTATATAAAAAAAATAATATTTTCTCAAGTAGAGATTTCTGAAACTCTGTCCTATCAAAATTATGTCTTCAATAAATTGATAAAAAACAATTATTCATAGAAAGCAAATTATTTGAAAGCCGTCGTGTATGAAATAAAAACACCTGTTGTCAATTAATAATCAATTGACATTACTAATATCCGATGAAAGATTCGAGATTGGCAGGATTGTATATAATTTAAGCAACTAATGTGAAGTGATGATATTATCTCTTTATGACTAATGTTTCAAGCGGAAATCCACCGGTCGGAAATGGCAATTAATTTCGTCTCGAAGCTTCATATCTTTGCTTTTTCTTTCTCCTTGGAAAGAAGATCCTGCTTCATACCGTTTACACTGCATTCCTCACATTCTTGGTGAGTCATCAATGCTAACGAGCATCTTAGCAACGCAACTTTAATCAACATACCATGATCATGTATCATAATTGAAAATATTTGCCCCCTAAATATTCTAATATACTTTTAATAGAGACAATTTAACATTTAAAATACCGTTAAACAAAACAACCTAAAAATTATATTAATTACATTATCCTCTTTTTGAGAAAAAAAAAATTCGTAGTTTAGAAGAGTAAAATCTTTTACATATCTTATATAAAAGTTTATATAAAAAAATTCGTAAGTAGATTATTGATTCAATTAAATGGTCTAATTATTTGACACCTGTAAAATTTCTTTATTGTTATATAATTATACTCGTAAACAAACTTGAATCTTACGCGCGATTATAAGATAAACGATGCAACTTGTGAGATAGTATTAGCATCTCTCCGCGTGTAATCCGTTAAATACTATTATAAACCCTTCAAACTCTCAAGACAGAATATCTTCTACATAGCCTGGAGAGATTCTCTTGGAGATGCAATTACTAGCTCGTATAAAGTTCAAAGATGCAGTCGAAACCTTCGGACGCGGCGCGTCACTTTTCATCATTAATAAAAGAGCAGACCGTCAATAATTTCAAGTCAAGATATTTAACAAGACTACCGTATCGTGATCGATACAAGATAGACGACGGCGTCACGCATAAATTGTCGTGAAATCTAAATTTATAACGCGGGAGATGTGCACGCGAGGAGAGAAAGCGTCTTACAATCCTGAATGACTCGTTTTTTCTCGCCATTTCTTCTACATTTAAAATTAATGATAGCATTTGACATTTAAATTATCTCTAATTTATCGATAAATGCATGAATATTAAATAAAAGAATTTCTTTAAGAATAATTTCACTCTTCATTATCATATAATGTTAAATATAAGAACTATGTATATCTTCTTTTACGAAATTTTTATAGAAAGGAAATCAATAAGAATTTTAAGAAGAAATAAATTTAAGAATGTGTGCACTGAAAAAAATTGTTAACTTGACTAAACCTTTCAACTAAATATTATTTTGTTAATTGAACATATAAAAATGTTTAAATTAAATGTAACATATTAAATCTAACAAAAAAACATATATTTAACTTAAATACTAATATATGTTCAATTAATATAAATAAAATAGTAATTTAATTAAAAAATTTAGTCAAGTTAAAACAATTTTTATTTTATTGTACTAATTATTGTAAGATATTTTAAAAATATAAATATATGATGTTTTTTTAAATCGGCCAACAGAGCCAAAGAACGAAAAATTAATTATTCGGAACTGTATCTCTTGGTTTGAGATAAATTCAGCGACTTTTCGGATCTATATTTTTCGCGCTTATTTCTCCATATGTAAGTTTCGAGATTAATTTATATATGGAACTTAGTGATCTCAAACCAAGAGATACAGTTCCGAATAATTAATTTTTCGTGCTTTGGCTCTGTTGACCGATTTAAAAAACATCATATATATATTCTTAATATTGAGAGCCGATAAAAATATTTCTTTCTGATATTTTTAAAATATTCTACACTAAAAAAATGACTAAATTAATACATATTTAGTTCAATACTGGAAAATGAATCATTTATTTGAAACAAATAAATATTTTTCATATCAAATAAATATTATTAGTTTCAAATAAATGATTCGTCTGGCAGTATTGAAGTAAATACTTATTCGAATGAAATAAATTGTTTTTCAGTGTACATTTTTATAATAAAAAAATCCAGCTATTAATTCCTTGTGTAACACAAGATGATAAAAGGCAGACACAATTTCTTCATCGTCTAGAGATAAAATCTCGTTAAGAGCAAATGATAATAATTATCTTCCAAAGAAATAAAAAAATTAAAACAATGCTGTTCGAAGTTCCCTAGATCTTGGAGCAAACGAGCTTAAATTAAAAATCCCGCCACGTATGCGTAAAATATGATTATAGATGCCCCGGCCTGCAATTCGTTCGACAGCCACTGATACCTCATAAATATGCATGCATAGATGCACCTCATATGCGCATATCCTGCGCGGCGAGAGAAAGAAGAATCGAACGAAAACGTGAAGGTCTTCAGGACGAATGGATAATCAGGAGCCCTTTCGCTTTATTTTCCAGTCCCCCACTCGCGAGGTAATAAAAGGCCGAGATCCTTCTGCTCTGAAGTATCCCTGTTCGTGCTCGCTTTTTAAACGAGGGCGCATGAACCGAATGCGAGAGGAAAGCACGCGCTCTCATTTTGCGTTTGAGGGAATGAAATATTTAGCGGCGTCTGTTCATTTCGGGTCACGTAAATTGTCATCTTGATATACTTGATTTGCATACAAAATAGCACCTTTGTTCCCGATAAATTAACTTTTTATTCGCGACATTATCTTTCACAAGTCTATTATTGTTCTATTGTACTCTCTGCGTGGAAAAATGAGACTATTAATACTAAAAAATATGCTATTAATTATAATAATAGAGATAATGAATAAAATAAAATATTTTCTCAGCGATAATATTCAACGTCAATATAAATTTTAAAAATTATACACAATCTTATAGACTTGATTATTATGGGTTATTTATGAGATACATATCAGTCGGGAGAATAAATTACAAGTACTTAATCATAATGTACGTGACTTGATTTTCAACGTTAATTCTTGCCAGGATCTAGAGAAATTTATTTAGCAGTAGCTACTTGAAAACAATAATATAATAATTATGTAATAAATAATACTTGGAAAGAAATTAAAATTATTTTTGAATTCAGAAAATTAATAATTAGATAAATGTACATAGATAATATAATGTTTAACATTATTTAGTCCTATACAAATAATATTCTATAAAAGTTATGATAATCTTTTTTCACATTCATAAATATATTTACTCTTTTAAATGTTTAGTGCAGTAATATTTTATGAATAATAGTGATATATTTTGAAAAATATATCTCCTTAAAAACTGCTTCCTCTCGAAAGAGTCTTTCGTCATGATTGAATTACAAATCGTCAGGAGTATCTCTCAGTATAAGTAAATATTCATGGATAGATAAGTCTCTCTCTTTCTCTGAAGGTGCCTCGTGACGAACGATAAAATTTAATTATGATACATCGACTAATATATTAAAAGATGAACTTTGCACATTCGATATATCTACGATGAAAGAAGTACGAATCATTCTTTCATGATATCATACTTTAATGACTTTATTTTCAGGTCTTATTTTCTTTGCTTTCAAGAATAGAGAGTGCAAAAAATGAGAGAAATGATTGGAAAAATATTTATACATACATATATTTGTATAAAAAATATTAGTAAGTACTTTCTCATATTAAAAGAAAAATAAGTATATATTATAATAGATACATAATTGTAATAGAATAATACTCATGACAAAAAGACATAAAAAATATATTTATACAATAACTTTTCTCATTCTTTTCTTGTGCATTTGATATTATTAATCATACAAAAAAATTATAAGATTAAGATTTATAAGAAATCATCGTGTTCTGGATTTTCTGTAAAAAAAATTCTTATTTAATTTCTTACAACGAGTAGAAATTTATCAGTGGGGATATAAATACATTTAAATCAGTGGTGACCATTTGCACACGCGCACACACACACACACACACACATACGAAAAGGTGGAAACTTGCTCTCTCATATAACGTACACTGAAATTGCCGATCATTAAGGGCATCCGGTCTTTGAAACGCCGGTCCAAGTTTACGAGACCAGTTTCTGCACCCGAATCAATTTGCTTGCAAGGGCCGCGAGGAGTGTTGTCGATCTTTGCTCTTCGTCTCCTGAACAAGAGGGGATATATTGTACGTACAGCGGTGAGTGCACACAGATATTGATCGGTCTGTCTGTATGTGTGCGTCGCGACAATAATAGTAATTATTGCTACGCAAGAGAGCAATAGAGTATGTCATTATACTTAATGTCTCTCATAGAACGACCGTGTGTACTTGCAACGGATATGCAATTTAATAGTGAACTGCAAAGGAAGTGGAGAAAAACTTAAATGCCAGAATTTCATCTGTTTATAATAAGCTGAATTTAATCTGGATTATGAAAAACCTGACACAAATCATTTTATAGAGGATGTATAAAATTATTTGCAAATATTTGTTGCAAATCGAATCATTAACAAAGTGTTCAGCAGACTCGATGAAAAAAATTCCCTGATTTTTTCAGATTTTCCAAGACCAGAAATTAATTTTAATTTTTTCCCTTTTAATATTATTTTTAGTATTATTTAGTATTATTTCTTAGTATTATTTAAATTTATTTAGACTTTTTAGTATTATTTTTTCCAAATATATAATTTGCATATCTCTATATGATAAATCAATTAAATGCTAAATCATGAAACTTTCGAGATATTTGTGTCAACAATAAAAAGGTTCGGAAGTTAAAACAGAAATTTTAATCAATTATACAATCTGCATTAATAATCACCTTTTTATTTATATTATATCAAATTTTTTAGTTGTGCCTCTATTAAACACATTAAAATAAAATAACACGACGATGAAAATATAAATTAACGAACACGCTGTAAATGAATCGATTTTTAACAGCAAAGAAAATTAACGTGCTAGGAAAAGTTTATATTCATTTAATAAAAAATGTCAAATTATTGAGACAAATGTAGAATAACGTGGAAAAAAATCAGATAAATAATTTTCCTGACTTTTCTTTGACAGATTTATAAAATTCCCTAACAATGTCCGGTTTTCCAGATTTCCCTGACCGTTAGACACCCTGATTAATTTTCTTTTTTATCAATTGTTCAAAATTATTATCTTATCAGTTTAGCAATTTATTAAGCGTTTGCGAATTTAATTTGTCGGTCAAGATACATAAATTTATGTATTTCGATCCGCTTCGTCAATTTAACATGTGTCGCCATCGACATTTGACCGTCACGTTCTCGGATCGGATCTCTCGTAGTTGTAGAAAATGCCACTCACTGGTGCTCAACCTTTAACCTCTGAGCCAGTTGTCATTCATGATTTCACATTTCCACAACTACGAGAGATCCGATCCGGGAACGTGACGATCAAATGACATTTGGTTCGCACGTGGTAAGAACAAGTATAGTTTCATTTAACTTCGCTCATTCACTATTGCATCATATACATACAGTTTACTATTGTATAGGTATTATTATAAATGCAATCCGTATACGAAATTTTATTCACGTTCGTGCAATAATTTTGCCTGATCTCAATATTAATTTACACGCGACATTTAAATTTATTACAGCTTACTTTGCGCGAAGACACTAATATAATGTGTTGGAACTTTATGAAGATTATATCGCCATAAAAGGAGTTTACTGCATTATGCATGATGCGACGCATTGATGAAGATCTGACTAGGATTTTAATTATAAAACTTTACGCACGTGAATCTTAATCGAAAATTATTTCCTATAATTAATTTAAATATAATAATGGATAGAAAATAATTTCAGAAGATTCATGCTAAAACTTTATCACTAAATCCTATTCAGATCTTTTATATCTTCCTCTTTTCTTCGTATTCCCCTATTTTCTATTCTTTTTCCAGAACAAAGTTGTAATCCAATAAAAAATTCGAAAAGTACTACTGCGACTTCGAGAAGAACTGTTCCACAGAAAATCGCAGTGTCGCTATGAACAGTTGTCTTCGCTACGAAGAGTCTCTCACAAGAGCTATACTACAGCGGCCACCCACGTGTATCTTGTATTACACGCATTGTCGTCTCTTCGTTGCGGATTTTAAACGCCTTGGGACGGCGACAGCTTGGGCACACGAGGAAAAAAGCAAAAGAGACTCAAATCCTCGAGGAGACCAAGGACAATACGTTATTTTCTGAGCACTTTCAAGGGCTCGGCCGTATCGCTAAACCGGTGTTTCAATCCTTCAGGAAAAAATACAAGGAGCTTGCTAAAGTAAATGCTATATAGTAAATATCAAATAAATGAAGTATATTGTGAGTCGAATAATTTAATCCCGTTTATGGAATCTCAACATTTAAATGTGTTTAAGTTTTATTTTTAAATTCCTTTATTTATATACTTTTTTTTTTACTTGTGAATATCTGCTGGTATTTTAAACCTGTCAAATTTCACCGCAATTTTTTATTCCTATTCATAATATTCCTTCTAAAAAATTTCAGGCATTTTTTTTTTTTTTCATATTTCACTGGTCACCCTTCAGTGCTGCTTTTACATGAATGACATACGTTATAAACAATATATATTGAGATGGACGTGTAATCCGATATGGATGGAATCGAATCCCCCTTTTTTTCGATACAAGCATGTATAGCTCGCGTCCGACACGCAAATATTCGCACTCCCCTAACGCATTTTCATTCCTTCATGTATATTAAACGCATCCAGTTGAACGATCGACGACATTCGCAAATAACCGAGTAGGAAATGAAAACCTCATGCGGATGCATACCTGCCGGATGCATATTCCGCGTTATCTTTTGTTTGCCCGCGAAGTTCTCTCTCTCAAATTATCGATGGTGCGGCGCTCGGCATTCATCCGCATAAAGATCGCGAGAGTCGTTAAAATGCATGGGAATCCCGTACGAATGCGCTGGTATAATGCATGAGCATGACATATGCACGAGTATATTTTAACCCGTTGCACTCTGAAAGAGCAGAATAAGCGTACGATCTCTGACGATTCTTGCGCGTATTATTTTTTATACGATTATATTCGATATTATATTATACGCATAAAAATAATTTTGTCACATAATTAGATATTTGCCATTACACAAATATTATTAATTATAATATTAATAATATTATTATTAATTATAATAGCAATGATATTGTTAATTGTAATTATTAATTATAATTATTAATTATAATATCAATAATATTATTATTATATAATTATAATTATAATAATTTGTAATGACAATAATTGTATAAAAAGAATGTTGTCACATAATTAGATAATTGCAATTACAATTATGTAATGGATCATAATTTTACAATTTTTAAGATGCACTCGATAAATGTATTTTTAATTGCAATTGTCTTATAACTATTATATAAATGCATATTTGCATAGAAGAAAAAATGCGTGATGTAAATATCTCAAATAGAGAAAATATTTCTTGCGAAAAATATATATTTTTCAATCAATTTCTAATTCTTTTACGCTCGAAAAAATTGCACCGGTCGTCCCAGAGTAATCTGCAAATGCATCGGCGGAATGCAAATGCACAGAAGGCTGGCAGTACTTTGCGAAGACGCTCAAATGTCGCCGGAGTGTCGATCGCATTGATCGAGAGGCGTCGAGTGTAAAATCAAGATAGATGTTCCATTAAAATCGCGCCGTGGATGGATCCGACGCTGCCTGTCGGCTGTCACATCTTTCGAAAGAGTATAAGGATTGCATTCATAAGAATCGGTGCAGTGGTCCGCCGTGATCCTCATATGGCGATGATGCCCCATCGCCGTATCGATTCCACTGCCGTCGGCTTTTTATTCTCACCGAGATCTTTCTCTCCCGGGTTGCATCGTTTTTATCCCGCTTGCATTCCTTCGATCATTTTTCGATATGATATATTAAATAATTCGTACCAATTTTTTCTATCGATTTTAATGCATCGATATCGATGCTGCGTGCGATAAATCCTATAGGTACCTAAATACCAGTATTAAATTATCAGTCATTATTATTAAGTCTAGAGCAAATTATAATTCTCCGTTTTTTTATATTGTAATAATAATTTCTTAAAAATTAATAGCCTTGTTTTAAAGGAAAGAGTGCAATTGTGAATTCATATGACAAAACTATTCATCTTTTTCCTATTCCTTTATTTCAGGTTAATATCCAAATAATTTGTCCTCACTTTCTTTTACATATAATTGTTTATATTTAGAAAACTTTTAATAAAATTTCTTTAAACTAGAGAATTAAGTAGTTTATTGAACAAAATGAAGAAAATAATCACATACACACACACACACACATATATATATATATATATATATATATATATATATATATATGTATAATAATAATAATTTTAAAAATAATGAATGATAATAAAAATAATAATAATTAATGATTTCCGAGAAAAAATTAATTTTGTAATATAAAAGAGCGTTTCGGAGCTTTTGACGTTATTCTTACATGTTCAACTTTTTTTTAAATATTTCGGTAGACATGATTATTTTACGTAACGCAAAATATTTCGGGAAATTATTTAATTTTCTTTTCAAACAGAAAGAATTTTGATTTTATTTTCAAGTGCACTCTTCCCTCTCAAGTGGTGCGTCTAACTTTTACGAGCTTTTACGTTCGTTACTTTAAGATCAAGAGCACTTTACCCGCAATAAAAACCTTCGAAGTGGAAACAAATGACCGGTCTATTCAGAATTTTGGAAGTTTCACTTAACATGGCAAGTTCTGGTCGTTTGAACCACGAGAATCACGACGGACCGTTGTTAATCGGACCAAATGCGCTTTTATCTTTAAGACCTCTCCGGTTTCAAAGTCGCGACTGCGAGAGAATTCGATCTGTTTCTATTAGGTACTCATTCTTTCGAATCTCCTAAAAACTTCGTTGAAGGAATAAAAGCGTTGTATAAACACAACTATTCTATTAAATTGCATGACTCATTTCACAAAAACACTTTTCAGACAAATGTATTAAGCTAATTCATAATTTTCGTACAACTCTGTCGAAAAATGCAAGCATGGTGTCAATTAAGATAATGAAATAATAATAATTAAATTAACTATCCGCCGTCCTTGTACTTGTTTTTTAATACAGGATTATTTCGATTCTCACATTGTATTTTTAAGCTCCTTTTACTTATAAATAGATTTATATAATCATATAAAATTTATATTTCGAAGATAATTTTTCAGATTTAAAAAATCTGAACAAATTTAATTCCTAAAATCAGTTATTATAATTAAAAATAAAAAAACTGCACTTTTATAACAATCTTTCTCAATAATTATATTGCATACTTTAAGAATTAAATATTTAGTAGTAATGACATAGTATAAATTATATACGAGTATGATTAAAATTAAAACTTTTCGAAAACATTTCAGCTGCAATATTTCAGCTCTCTTTTGCACGCTATCCATGTTATTATGATATTGTACTAAATGTTTTTGAAATAATTACATTGAAATAAAAACATGTATGTGTTGTGTGTTTTAATATCAGTGTAAGAGTAAAAAATTTTTTAAAAAATTGAAAAGAGATTTACGCTGTTGAAATTTCTCTAAATTTTGAATTCAACATTATAATATCACAAAATGCACTTTGCATATTACAGTAAATAAGCAAAAGGAAAACAGTGAAAAAACAGTGTTAAAAACTTTCTTTAAAATATGCACATCAAGTATGATCGCTCACTAAACAATTTTTCATGCAATTGAATGTAATTTGCATAATACGCATAAATGATTAACTCGATAAATGCATCTAAATTAACCAGAATTACACAAACCGCAAGCATTTCGGGCAAAGAACGGGCAGATATCCACTACAAACCAAAACGATTTAGCCCCTCCCTCCTCCCATAGAATTTCCGGTTAATCGAACTCTCTCGCTTCCGGCGAGGAGATCGACGAATCGTGAAATCGAAGGATATCGACAGTTAATTCGATAGAGTCCATTTCTCTCGTTAGATGAAAATAACAAGGTTCAGATATATTGTACGCGATTTTTTGCAATTTTCTTTTAACGACAAATATTACAAAATTACTCGAAAGTTATAAAAAAGGATTTTTTTAAATTATTTTACCCCCAAATGTAATTACACGAAAAATTTTAATAATGGCACTAAAAATTTATACAAAGATATTTAATAAAACAATTTAATTTAACGGTATATCATATAATAGCGGACATATTATTTTATATATGCACAATATATATTTGTAAAAGAGATAAATTTAAAAATATTGAATTCGCGTGCTTATATATTATTAAATGTTTTTTGTAGAACTGACAGTTCACAGCTTTTAAAGTTTTACTATACATACAATAGACATACATATGTTTGCGTGAGAGAATTTATGAATCAAAATACGTCCAATTATAAAGTTTTTCCTGCAATAAAGTTATGAAGCAAATATGCTGAATCGTGGTTCGATTAATTTTAATTTAAACGATATCATTGTTATACATATAATAACTAGATATCCAAAATTCATGATGCAAAATGAGAAGTGTGCAAATAGATCATCATGCATTTATTAGAGAGAATGAGTAATATTTAATTAATTAAAATTATAAATGGTTCAATGTAGTATTTATCACATTTCAGGATATATATATATATATATAAACGTCACGAAAAATTCTTCCTAAGAGATCAAGATTATTTTGGGAGAATCAGAATTCTATTAGTTGCATACGAAATTTTGCAAATAAATGTGTGTGCTCTCTCTTAAAACATTTTTTTTTCAACGTTGAAGATATATAACGAAATACTAAAAAAATACTCGCAAAACACGACTTTCCCGCAAGATTGTTTTTTACCTGAAATTAGAACGCTTCGCCCTTTGTTCATATTAATACTTTAATTTGTACAGGAATAAAATTTATCAACCTGTACCTATAATCTCGTATATCATGAATTCTAAGCATTCATAATTTTGTAACCAAGATATATAAAACTATACAGATTGATCAATCAATTTTCCTATACAAATTAAAGTATTAATATTAACAAAGGGTGGAGCGTTCTAATTTTAGATAAAAAAACAATCCATATAGCAATACAATAAATAAATTTATAATTTATCTAACCTCACAGTTGTCGATAAAACAGGACCGAAGCTTAGGATCTCCTTAAAAAATATTAGCTGGACAAGATAAATCGAGATTGTGTTTCGGTCGTATTTGATGATCAATCAATTTTCCTATACAAATTAAAGTATTAATATTAAAAAAGGATGGAGCGTTCTAATTTTAGATAAAAAACAATCCATATAGCAATACAATAAATAAATTTATAATTTATCTAACCTCACAGTTGTCGATAAAACAGGACCGAAGCTTAGGATCTCCTTAAAAAATATTAGCTGGACAAGATAAATCGAGATTGTGTTTCGGTCGTATTTTTCGCGATGTGTTCGCAAGCAGTAAATAAGAGAATCCAGAATCCAAGTCTGGCACTCGCGAAGTGGAGTGTATACGAGTACGTTGGTTTTATACATACGCGCGGTAATAAATACTTTGGAGAGTACACGAGAGAAAGAGATTGCAGCTGGTAACCGTCCAACTGTTGAGCCGCGGACCGCATAATATAAATCGGTAAAAGACTTTTAAGATTTTACAGCGGGTAATACGCATACGTACGTATATATTGCGGGAACTTTGCCGGCAGCCCTGGTAGGTCGACGACTTCCATTCGGCAAGATCGTTACTTCTCGCGGTCGTTATATATTAACTTTTGAAATTTAATTTTGCATAACAGCGAACGTGCAACGTATTTCGATGACGGTGTACGATTCCCTAAAGATTCACGAGCTGTAATAATTGACGGTGCAAAGCGCAATTATTAATACTCCACGGGATAGATATGCATATATAATCGTACCTGTGAATTAATACTGTTATATTATAGAAATTGACTGTAATGAGAAATTTATTTTAAATTTATTATTTAAAATACAAGATAGAAAAATAGAGAAAAATTAATAATTATCCATTCAAAAAATAAAACTTGATTGAATGTTAAATTCATAATTTTTTACACAGAGAGATTTTTTCTCTTAGAATTTACCCTGAAGGTCCGTGGTAATTGTGGATAATTGGAAGAAATTTATAATATTAATATGTACATAGTAATTTTTACTATGTACAATTTTATTGCAATAGATATTAATATTTTTTATTGTGGTAAATATTAATCAGAAAAACCCTTATAAAAAAAAATTCTTCCAATATCACATTGTCCCACGATTACCATGATTTTCAAAGATAAATTCTAAGAGAAAATTCTCTCTTCGTACAAATATTAGAAAATTGACAAAAGATTTACAAAAATATATAAATATCTTTTACGCCTATAATTTGTTCTGTTAAATCTAAAAAAAAAAATTATAAACTAAAAAAAAATGTGTGCTGCGCTTTTATTTTGCAATCTAAGAACATGGTAAAAAATTGCACGGTTAAAAAATGTATGTATGCAAAGCGCCCAACTACGGTAGACAACACTGTAGATAAGAGTTCACGTGAGTTCTATCACTCGCATAATCCCCGTTCTTTCACGTTCATCCATTCGCGTCATTAATATTCCAATCAGCCGCGCGCGCGCCGCGTTCACGCTTGATATCGATCAGATTCTTTTCCGCCGACGACGCACACCATGGCCTCGAATATCAACGAGAAACGACGCACCATCGATGACAACGAGGAGAGAAAGAGAGCTCTAGGCAACTCGGGAAATTTGCGCGTGAGATGAGAAGATATTAACCCACGGTTATGATTATGCTTCCCGATAGGATCAATTTAATCGATAAAGCGAACGATCACGTAATGAAAGATCGATTTTCATTTCCCCTGAGCATCCCAAGTATGCTAATCTCTTGTATAGGCGAATCGATCTTGGATATTTCTTCCCTTCTCCAATCTTCCTGCGTGATTATTTATCAAATACTGAATACGTTCGTCTAAAATCGTTCATATATGTGTATCGATAATATTTCGATTTTATTAAATTATAAAATATATATTTAGATCGTTTTTTATACCAAAAAAGTTCTATATGTGTGTAAGCAATAGTATAAAAAAATTAACCAGGATTTAATTCAGTGGTATTTTGATCGAAAAACAGATAATGGAGTTTAGCATAAACGTTTAACTGCGCTTTTTATACCACCGACTTGCAAGTGCATTATTCAAAGCGAAAAGAGATATCTCGAATGATCCTACGCATCGTACCTTCACAAAGGGGCGTAAGCACGTATATAATTCTTTAATGTCGGAACAGCCGGCAATAATTTATCGAGATAGCACCATGAAGTCAGATGATAAAAGTGCCGACAATAACACGTAGGCCCACATTTTAAATTGCGTTGTCACACCGATACAATCGATACTATTCAAATCTAACGGAACAATTGAAACCTGCGATGATATCGTCCTAATAAAATTAAGCAAAATTTCTCAATCGTACTAGGTGCTAAATTAAATAAATAGTACGCGATGATATAATATTACATAGATTTTACATGCAGGATATCTACAATTAAATTGTAGATTAAATTAATTGTTAATCGCTCCTAAAAAAGAATTTAATGACAATGTCAAATTTCTTCAATAAACCATTTATCTATTTATGTATAAATTCTCACGGGATATTTTAGAATTAATTTAAATTAAATTTTGAATTATCTTAATATATAGAGTGTCTCAAAATTATTGAACACTATTAATAAAGAGATTTTTAAGATTATTTCGAGACGATTTTTGCTCAGCGAAAATATCGAGGAAGGCCATTATTTTTGCATGTTCCTAATTTTTATCATCATGTATCTTCGTAATTAAACCGTAAATAAAAATTTTATTAAAGTAAACTTTATACATGAAATTAATAAAATAATGTGATTTTGTTAATATTTTATTTCCACAAACAAGGCTTAGTTTGCGAAAAACCTCTTATTTTCAATCCCTTATAATTCGAAAATAATTAATGTATCGACATTTTCGTTGAGAAAAAATCGCCTCTAAATGATCCCAGGAATCTGTCAGTAACAGGTCTACTACTAATTCTGGAACATCCTATATAGAAGAAGGGATATGAGATATTTCAATGCGAATTAATAAAACATACCGAGCAGCTGTTGCATTTTTAAATAATCAATGTCGCTGTAGTTCGCCGAGTCTGTTCCGCGTGCGATAACTGTCAAAACCGAGAGAGAGAGACCTTAGAGAAAATACCGAGGACATTCCCTATGGCCGTATCTCGTTGCGCCGTATGACGTGAATCGACCCTCTTGCGCCGAATTACGAGCGACCATTTCGTCCGGGCGAACAGCCTGAGTCAACAGTAACTGTTGGGGGTGCGTATACACACACGTCGTATCCGGGGTTAATCTACTCCCCCTCGTGGCTAGTTTCCGCGAGAAATTATTCTCGCTCGTTTCGTCGCTTGACAGACGGCGTATCACGGTTTTTCACTCGCACATAGGGGACCACGAATCGGCGTTTTGAGAAAACCAACAATAATTGAACGTATTTCAGTTTATATTTCTTTTCATATTAATGCAGCGTGTCCGGCAGACTCAATAAAACAAAATTCCCTCTTTCAGATTTTCCAAGACCAGACATTAATTTTTTTCCCGACTTTTTAGTATTATTTTTTCCAAATATATAATTTGTATATATTTATATGATAAATCAATTAAATCATGAATCCTTGAGATATTTTTGTCAACAATGAAAAGATTTGAAAGCTTAAACAAAAATTTAGATTTTTGACATGTTTGTTTTGATTAATGCAAACAAACATGTCACTATAAACTATTTAAATAATCACTTTTTTTTACTTATACCAATTTTTTTAGTTTTATCTCTATTAAACACATTAAAATAAAATAACACGACGATGAAAATATAAATTAACGAGCACGCTGCAGATGAATTAATTTTTAACAAGACAAAAAATTAACGTGCTGGAAGTCAAGGAAAAGTTTATATTTAGAAAATAAAAAATTTCAAATTATTGAGACAAATGTAGAAGTGAAAAAATCCAGATAAATAGTAAAATTTCTTGACTTTTCCCTGACAATGCTCGATTTTCCAAATTTCCCTGACCGCTAGATACTCTGTTGGTTCTAATAAATAAACGAGGTAATAATTTATGCCAATTTGAAGGAAAGCGAGATTATCTCTTTTATTAATTAATTCAGTTTAATTATTTAGATTGCAACGCTGTATTTATAACTGATAATGATATCAGCAACTATACTTTATTACTTTTTAGCGATTGACTCCGTTTAAAAGAGTATCGTACACTGAAAAAAAATTGTTAACTTAACTAAACCTTTCAACGAAATATTATTTTGTTAATTAAACGTCTAAAAATATTTAAATTAAATATATTAAATCTAACAAATTTAACAATCTAGTAATTTACTTTAGAAGTTAGTTGCGCTAACACATTTTTTTGTGGATTGAATAAAAATATTGATTTTAACCGCTATTGTAGAGGATAATAAAGTTGTTCTCGCTAGGAGATGCCAGAAATATAGAACATGAAAGAATATACGTAATATAAAACTGGTGCACATCGCGTATGCTAATGAGAACGACAAATTGTTCTCGTGGCAAATTGCCCGAGCTCTCTTCGCGTCGCGCGATTCTACGAAGAAGAGAAAAAGAGATTTTCAATTTCTCATCCTTTCATGTTCATCGACCATTCGATATGCTATCCAAGCGAGTCAGGCAACCGGCCAGGCCTGACAACATTCGTCGCCGCCTTTCGAGGCAATCCGCAAAGGCACTCGGCCGAAATTACGTCGTGAAAAACTTTCTCACGGCTCTTACGTCAACTTCTCTCTCTCTCTCTTAGGACATCTCAAGGACTGTTCGAGACGCTTTTGGCGGTCTCAAATTTTTACCATTATGATTCTCCGATAAGATAACATCTTGCTTTATTCTATTCTGTTAAAAATTATTCAACTAAGATCGAGATTTTTAATTCAAATAACTTTAAACACACAATTACATAATGTTCCATAGAAAAAAATGTATAATTGTTTTCATACTTGTAATATATGGAGGTCACATTAAAATAAATTTTTCAAGATATAAAATATATCTTTTTTTCACAGTTCATCAAAAAAAAAAAAAAAAAAAAAAAAAAAAAAAAAAAAAAGGGGAGAGAGAGAGAGAAAAGAAAATTTTTACTTTTATTTCTGAAATAAAGATGTGCTTGACTTCTCTTTCAATTTTTTTAGGAATTAAATATATCGCAACGAGAGGAAAGAAGTTTTTCGCTGAATTTATCAAACTTTATACGCGACACGATCGAACTTGGGACACCGTACATTAATGACGATAAGATTAGATAATTTTACAAGCGCGATATTTATCCAAGCATGGATCGATACTATGTATAATCATGGCGGAATATATGTAGTCTAATATTTTGTATTAAATATAATATATATTTAGTATACTATATATATATAGTAATGTTAAATCGATAGTATAATACTAAAAATATTTAAAGAATTATATTTGATTACTTTATCAATGTATAAAAAAGATTTAAAAAAAAAGTAAAAATAAAATATATATTTAATTAAGCACAAAAAATGTGATGATTCGATTAAAAATGATTTCCATTGTATGTAAATGGTTTCCCAAATTTACACAAATGTTATAATCAAATATTACAAAGTTTGAGATTCAATTATTTATTATTACGTGTATTAAAATTAATTCCTTAGTACTTTGATTTCCAATTAAATTTTAATATTTATTTCGACAAAGATTTTTATAAATAAAATCTTAAATCAGACGCACACATAAAAACGTGATAATCTCGTGTACATCTTGTGTAAAGAAAATGCGAAATTTCACAAGCGTAATTCGTACGTAAAAAAAATAGTCTGCAAGAAGAGATACGCGACAGATTTGTCTACGGCCTCGACTCTATGAACGCGGGCGTGTGACAATAAACTGGGTTTTCTACGAGACGGTGACTTCAAAGTATAACTATAGGGGGGCGAAATAGAAGTGCGGAAAGAAGAAAAGTAGAAGGAAGAAGGAAATAGTGCGCCAACGTGCCTGGCACAACCATTTCACTCGAGACTTTCTTAAAATCTCGTGCACAAAATGTAGTTGCAACGATAACATAAAACATCTCAAAATATTTAAAATAGTGAGTAGTTTAATTTCATCAACGTCTCACCACATGAGAATGACATGATAAAATTATACTTGATAAAAAAATATGTCTACTACATTGTACGCATGTATATGTATATAAAAAATTTGATTTGTAGGCCAATTAAATATTCAAATCGAGTTAATTATCACGTTATAATTGTAGCATTACACAATTTTTATTCAATTTTTAAAAAATAAATAATTAGACTCTCTTTCTTATGTAAATATATGTATAAAATTGTAGAATAACTAGATTAATTGCATAAATTAACATTACGTGAGCTAATTCAATTCCCCGATAAAATCTGTAAATTGATATTCAAGGAAGCTAAAGAATTATCATATACATATATAAATTACAATTTCTTGAGTTATATCAATAATTGCTAACAATCAGATTCTACACTGAAAAAAATGACTAAATTAATAAATATTAATTTGAATACTCCCAAATAAATCATTTATTGGAAATAAATAAATATTTTATTCGTTTTGATTATTAGCTTTAATAAATAATTCATTGGTCAGTATTGAAATAAATATACTTATTCGAATTCAATAAATTTTTTTTTTTCAGTGTAATTAAAATTCAAAACTAGGTATGTCATTCGAGTGCTTCGAGCAATGTAAAAATATGCTAATGTTAATAATTCGCCGAAGGCTCACTGTTGCTCAATTTATATTATGTTAATCGGAGATTTGCAGCGGCGTTGCTGCAGATGTCACGACTCGACGAGATAAACGAGCAATTAAACCAGACGCATGTTCCTCGGCTCTCCGTTTTCCTATCGTACGAGATTTTAAACCGGAGGGTGTCTCAAACACCCTTCGCCATCGTGTAGCGTGATCGCCCCTGTCTACGAAAGATTAGATTCTAGCTAGAGGGTGGAATCTGCAGCGACGTCGCTCCTTGATGGAATTCATGTCGACTCTCCTTCCGCTCACTCACGTTAGCGAGAAAATATTGTTTATCTACTCCTCCCTTCACTCTCTCTCTCTCTCTATTTTGTATGCACAAGATAATCAGAGAATAAAATTTCCTCTGTTATTATAAAAATTGAAGCAATTTAAGCGCAATAAATTATAAAGCAATAAAGAAAGAATTAAATGTTTAATTCAAAATTAGGCTCGTGTAAAATTAGAATAACTATTCCATAATAGGCCAACTTAACGAGCTAGATTGTTTCGGATGTTAAATAATTTTTTTTATTAACTACTATAAATAATAGTAAATAATAGTAATATTTAATTTTCTAATTATCTTCGTTAGATATGTATTTTTATTATAATAATTAGAAAGTAAAATATATCGGAGAACAAATAAAAACTTGCGTAAAGTTACGTGTAATTGTGACTCGTATGAATTTTATATGGATTATTTCGTTGCGCGGTTGAATTTCGAAGCATTGTTGCGAAAGAAGCAATTGTCATTGAATTTCTATGAAGATCCTTGAAATTTAATGCGGGCGGAACACGAGTACTTCCTGATGGCTCGCGAAGGTTAAATTAGTTTCACCCACATATAACAAATGTTTCGTCATTTGATCTATGACCTATTGCTTGCCATGACGTTACAGTCGTGAGATGATGACTCGTCATGGGAGCCATCAAGCATCAGAATTATCTCTCGTTTGATTAATTGATCTTTGCATCAGAAAATACCCGAATTGCTCCGATAAGCGCATATAGTTAAATAAACAAATATCAAGCGATATGTATATAACATATTATTGCAATTTAAATTTGTTAAAATTAGAGGAGGATTGTTAGAGAGTATAAATTGTTTATTATTAATCATTAATCTCAAGTTATTTATTTTTTTATATATGGATTATTAATTGCATATTTTATTAAGACAATTTTAGTATTAATCTTATTAATTGTTGATTTTTGAGTATTAAAAAACACGAATTTTTTATTTATATTCTATTTTTGATCCAACAATGTATTTCTATATTATTTTGACGGTTAACTCAAAATAAAAAAAAATTGTGACGCGTTACTGTAATCGGATAAAAAATGAGTTGTGTCTGATGCACGTGAATCAAATTAAAAACAACAATCCAGTTCCTATATAACGCAACCAAAATAAATTACGCTGCCACTCTCTTGTCTGTAATTTTATTCTTTCCTATTATTCTTCGAAAAATCTAAAGAGGATGAGAGAACGAGAGAGAAAGCAAAAAAGAGAAAGGAAGGTATGAGTCCTTTAACGTTCTCTTTTTGAACAATCGCCGCTACTGGTGGTCCAAGACCAGCTCAAATAAATACGGGGATTTCCTCGTAGACAGTTTCCCTCCAGAAAAAAACCAAACAACAAGACGTTTATAAAGGTCACAGGAAGTTGTAAGAAGAGTCAGGTTACTTCCCGTAAGCTTTACCGATAGCGTCCACAATTCTATAACTCAACAATAATAGAGATACATATGTAAAGTTCTGACTTTAATTTCTAAAAATAGTAACTTTTAAGGAGCCTTTTTTAAAGCTCTATGACTTTATACAGTACATTGTTCTTATAATTATATTATTATTCTTGACATTGTGTCTTATTAATAAAGATGAGTTATATAAAAGAAGAATTTATGTAACACATTTCTTTAAAATTATTCTTGATAAAGAATAACATAATATTTCTTAATGATAAAATTTGTATCATTTTAAAATAAAATATAAAATAAGATAAAAATATTTTTCAAAAAGAAAGAATGATAAATAGATTTTGCCAAGTTAAAAAAAATAAATTAAAATAAAAAATAAAATTTTTATCATTTTAAAATAAAATATAAAATAAGATAAAAAAAATTTTTCAAGAAGTCAATCAAGAAGAAAGGATAATAAATAGATTTTGCCAAGTTAAAAAAAAATTAAAATACATTTATTTTTAACACGTTTTAAATGCATCCTATGAAAAATTGTACGACAAATTAAACTGATTCTCGTTCGTATCGCAATGCTGCATCGTAATACGATAGCTGAAAATATATTCGCGTGTAAACGTTTTATTTGTACGCGGTATTAATTCGCGTGGAGTTGCGGCGGCGAAGAAGATTCTGCGGAAGAAAAGAAGAAATAAGATACGATGATGGCAGAGAGCGCGAAGGCAGCAAAGTGGAGAAAATGAAAAAGCTGTACCGCCCGTGGCAGGTAAACCGCGCACCTGCTCTATATAACGCAGGATACGTCAAACACGACAATGAAGTCTCTTTGAATGGAGAGGGAAAAAAGCTCATGGGAGTCTGAATCAAATAATCTGCCGCATCTCTCGCGTCTCACGATCTTCTTACATGGAGTTTCAACTAAATTATTATTTTGTTAATTGAACATATATTAATATTTGAGTCAATTTAAGTAGTTTTGTTAAATTTAATATATTAAATTTAATTTAATAATTTTTTATGTTTAATTAACAAAATAATATTTAGTTGAAAATTTTAGTTAACAAATTTTTTTTCAGTGTTTTTTACACAGCTAATTTTAAAATCGCATAATTAAATAATTATTAAGAATTAAATAATTAGTCATCTCTCAATTAAAAGAGCGAATTTTTAGAAAAAATTATGTCAATATAGTAAATTAGTATAAAATAATTAAGTAAAAATTATTATAAGGATGTAAAGCAAATCTCAAATAATTTTAAATTATTTTATATTATTTACTTTAAGCCTAGAATGTGTATAAATATTTGCACATCAAAATGCAAAACCTATCAATGTTCTAAATTGCAAATATTATTCGCATGGCGAAATATAATAATTGCAAGTCGCGTTTATCTCGTATGCATTAATGAATCGCGTCATTCATTTGTATCGGAATATAGTGTAAAATCACGTCAGCAAAATTATGTATTATTACAAATCCAATTAAAAAGACAGGCTGTGCGAAAATGAAAGCGTAAATTAATCCGCAGCGCTAAAAATAGCGCAATTAATTTCCAGACGAGAGTTCGTTTCTCGATCTCGAAAAACGCTCACGAAAGATGCCGATGCAACCTGCATCCACCGATGCGATAGTTCAATACACTTTGAAAAGATTGCGTGTCCTGTCGTGAGGCGTGAATGCTCGCGTGTGTGAAATGTATCCCGAAGACCGTGGGAATCGTTACAGATTATCCTCTATATGTATTGGCAAAATCGGTATCGGTATGTCCTGAATGTAGGTAGATCAATAATCTGACGGATTACGACCTTTGTACAGATACACATGTATACTTCGTAATAGATATGTTTTCATAATAGCAGGATATATACGTGCATATGTGTGTAATAATAATTTAATTTTCAAATATGCAGGGTGTCTACTCAAATTTTGTAAAAAAATTCCCTGAGAATTCCCTGATAAAAATAAAAGTATAAAACAAAAAATAATTCATTATAAACATCTTAAAAAAAATACTAATTTTTATTAAAATTAATTTATTAAATACATAAGAAGTACTAATTTTATTTAAACATTATCTATTAAAAACTTGATGCTAAAAGTAGATTGTTAATAAAAAAAAATCACAAAATTTTAATAAATTAAATATTGTCAGGATATATTAGACACGTTTTTTAAGTGCTAAATCAGAATAAAATTAAAAAAATATTTTTTTTTAAATTCCCTGAATCCCAATCAAATTCCATGAACATCTCTGAAAATATTAGGTTTTCAAGGTTTTTCCTGGGAGTATACACCCTGATATAACAAAAACTAGAAACATGAAATAATACATTTTCTTTACAACAATAAAAAGATTTCAAAATACAATTACAATTATTAATCATTATTTTAATTATTCTGTATTTCCCTAAATAGAAGTGAGAAATATTTGAAATAAAATAAATGTTTAAATCAATTATATACATACACATACACACGTATGGAAAGCAGACTGCGTGTAAACACGCTGTAAATTGCGCAATTCATTATTTAGGGAACGCATGTTAAATTGTACAAGAAATCCTCGTCATTGCGTAATCCATTGTCTATCTTCATTGGGAACAGTTGCGAATAGAGCAAAATGCAGTTTGACAACTTGTTGCTAACTAAACGTGAAACGTAAAGTGGGAACAATCGACCGGCTGTCAGGATTTCTCAAGGAAACTCAAGTGCGACAAGATTCTTCAGTTAAAGTTCTCAATAAATATTCCATCGGAAAATCTAATCGATTAAAAAAAGAGCTACGCTCTCCCAAGTTTATATTCTTTTGAATTTTGATTTATTTCATTTCTAAAACTGTGTACTTGGTGTGAAACCTTGTGTTCACATTTTTTTATCTTAACTATAAGACTGAATGTATTTACGTTTCAGCGAATCAAGGATAAAATATCGAATTTAATAGAATCTTTTTAAAGCCGATATCATACGACGATGATAACGACTTGTCATAGTAATCTTTAATGGTCGAGCTATCTTTCGATTAAACGCTATCACCTGCACATATATGTCAATATTGATTTTAAAAGAGCAAGAGCGAGAATATTAGCATATTTGCGTCTGGCTCCTACTTATCTATTAAAATTTAAATATGTATTTTATATTGAGAGCTCAAAATCTTAGTTGATTTTAAAATACTTGTGTTTTTAAAAGCAATTTTAAAAAATGTGCAATTATGTAAATATCGTTAATTTAAAAGAGATCACATAATTAATCATTGCGATAATTATAATTTATTCGCATACATACAAAAATAGTTAATACTGTGTATTTGAGTTTGTTATTTTTACGAGAAAAAAAAACATATTGATTTTTGTAGATAAAAATATTTGTAATTGGTGATAGGTTTAATATTTAATTAACAACTTGTACAAGAAGAAAGTAAAACAAAGGTGATCTTGAAGTACATCTAGACGCTGATATGCCTTCAAGCCGATCGATCGCAATTCTCTCTTTAACTACTCTCAACCTGAAGAGTCCTTGCCACTCTAGTCAATGTTATAATAAAGTAAAAATAATCTGCTAATGCTTTTCACCAAAAATGATAAGAAAATACATATGAGAAACATATGTGTACAACAAATTCATTTAATAAATTAAAAATTCATTATATTATATATATATATATATATATATATATATTAATTTAAATTATGTATTTATATATTTTTTACTTTATTATATTTCTTAAAATTTCTCTCCTGTTATGTTATGAGAAAAGATCTGTTTATCACTAAATAAAACTGCTCAGACACTAGTTTCTAAAACGATGAAACTCGTTACACTATATAAATATATAATCTAATTTAGATGTACTGGTACACCAGTTTCATCGGCATGCTTTGCATACCGATTAACGAATATATATTTATATGCTACTTGATAGCTATATAGAAAGTGGGGGATCGGCGTACCTCCACGTTCTTCGTTCTCGACTCCGACACATTTACCTTTCTCCGATGACCAACGAGTATAATCACGAGCATAGCTAACGGTAAATTAAAACGCATCAAAATACGCGAAGAAGCAGGTGGTAAAGGCGTTTTAATCGAGGCGAGGCACTCCTGCCTCTAATTACGCCCCTGTCGACCGCGAAATCTCATTAGAACGTCGGCCCTTCTTAAGACGAACCCATCGAGCATTTTCGGCCTCCAGCCATTATGCCATTTTTTAATTTCTCTTTTTTTTTTGACAAACTAATCGCGATCAGCTTCAAAAAAATGTGCAATTAGAGCCTTTTAAAATATGTATAACATGGAAATTATCGTACTATAATCTTCAAAATGTGAATGATACGTTATTATTAAATAGACCTTAAAATTTCGCGACAGAGAAGACCAACTGCCAGATACACAAGCAAATATGTTATTAAAAATATATTATTTAGTTAGATATTTTATAAAAAATTTGTTTTTCAATTATAAAATAATGAGTTATATATCGAGAGAACATTTTTCTTGTGCGTCTTTCTATTATTTTTCCAAGTATATATTTTACGGTCTTTTTCAAAATTTTTAATTATTTTTTAATTAATACTTATATCTCAATGTTCTCCCTATAATCGATTCGTTTGCACGTACACTATCAAATTTCTTCATATATCAAACCGTTATAAAATTTAATTAAATAAATAAAATTGGAACTTTATTTTATTTTAAAGAATCTCAAGCTGTTTCTATAAATGAGTATTTTCAGGGTGTCCAGCAGATTCAATGAAAAAAATTCCCTGATTTTTTCAGATTTTCCAAAACCAGAAATTCATTTTTTCCTTAACTTCTTAGTATTATTTTTTCCAAATATATAATTTGCATATCTATATGATAAATCAATTAAATGTTAAATCATAAATTCCTTGAAATATTTTTGTCAACAATAAAAAGGTTCGGAAGTTATAAAAACGAACATGTCACTATAAACTATTTAAATAATCATCTTTTTTATTTATATTATATCATTTATATTATTTATATCAAATTTTTTAGTTTTATCTCTATTAAACACATTGAAATAAAATAACACGACGATGAAAATATAAATTAACGAGCACGCTGCAGATGAATTGATTTTTAACAAGACATAAAATTAACGTGCTGTAAGTCAAGGAAAAGTTTATATTTAGGAAATAAAAAATTTCAAATTATTGAGACAAATGTAGAATAATGTAAAAAAAATCCAAATAAATAGTAAAATTTCCTGACTTTTTCCTGACAATTCCAGATTTATAAAATTCCCTGACAATACCCGGTTTTCCAGATTTCCCTGACTGCTAGACACCCTGGTATTGAAAAAATAATAAAGAATAAAAAATAAAAAATAATAAATAATAATCTGCGATACGTTCACTTTGGCGAGCAAACGCAGTCATAATTAGTTACACAACCATTTCTCACGTAAGTGCACCGGTCGTCGCTGATACTCTAATCACATCGGATTATTTAGAGTCAATATACGACTCGAGTTTTGCTACACGGGGATAACCAGCGGTCAATCTAATTAGAGTAAAAAAAATGGTTAACTAATTCAGGACACGCTTGTTGCAATTTTTCGCGACGATTCCAGTTAGTTTGTACGACATGCTATAATTATCGTGGCGACGATTTAGATAACGCGCTTTAATTTATTAATCCAAAAGGCTCTCGTATGTTTAAGTATTCGATAAATTGGACCTTCTCTCGAATATATGAACGACGTAACTCGCAAATTTAATTATAACGATCGACATAGTTACGCTTCGCCACGCAACACAAAATCGTTCCTACCTTCATTTACATAACCAGAATTTTTAATCGTTTACATTCGCTACCGTGTGATATGATCAAAATATAATCATTTCAAGTTTTTCTATAATATTAATTTTATCCAACCTTGGTTATATATTTGTCTGCTGAAATAATATATCCATCTTTAGCGGCGCTAGTTTTTTGTGAGAGAATTTTTCTTTTTTCCTCTTTTTCCTCTATTATTATAAAATTACATTCATAAAATATAAAAAGTAAAGAGCGATCAAAGAGCTTCACATTCGATTACGAACTGAATATGCTCCTCTGGGATTCTTAATTACTTATTAGATTTATTCATTAAAATTTTCAGAATTTAATTTCAGACGGGACATTTTCGTTCTACCTTAATATCCCACGATATATATCGATCGATCGATCATTATCAGAAGTCATAGTTGAATGTGCTTATATTAAGATTATATATAGTGATGCCTTTATGTATAAGTAATAAGCGATAAAGCAATAATATTTTTTATTAAGAAACACGTATAATTAACTAAAAATTACGAGCAAGATTAATTTGTTGAAAAAATTGAGAGGTCATAAACAATACAAAAAGATATTAATGGAATAATCTCAGAATAAACACATGTAATTCGCATTTATCCATATATCTATATAGTACTGCTAAATTTGAACTCACTGAAAATGAAAATCAGAGAAAATAATATAATGCGATTGCAGAGAGATTATTTTCAGATAAAAATAAAATTCTGCATTATGTATTTTTACAAAGGAACATTTCTTGTGGAAAATATTGTATACGATAACACATATAATGTAATATTTGACAATATCATATAACATGGCGATTAATAGCTGGATTTAGCAATTTTCGGCCGCTTTTATCAGCTTAAATTATTTTAAATGTCTGTTTCATCACAGTTATGTTAAATTATGTAAACCGATTAAATCGCGATTAAATAGATCGCGCGATTCATATATTTTAAAGCTCCGTTATATAGAATTATGTATATATTTCGCGTTTATATAGCGTGCCAGGCAGAAATTGATTAACCTTGGTATCCTGTCATGGTTCGGTAACGTCAGAAAGAAACGATCGTCTTAAGGTCACGTCTTTAATAAGATCATACCAGATCGTGGAAGCTCGAAAAAGAAATAATATTCGATTTCATTCGGCTGGATAAATTACTTCGAACGTTTCTGATGAAATATAGAGAGCAGACAGTATCCGCTTTAACCATCCTAAGAATTTTAATTAAAACTTTGTCCGTTAATTTGCTAGTAATAGTAAAATTAAGGCTGCAATCCACTTGATGCTACAAATTCGCCGAAGCGGTCTTCCTTCTTTTCTTTTAATAAAAAAAGGAGAATGCTTCGAAGCTTTGTAGTATCAAGCGGATTGCAGCCTAAATGTAATAAATAAATTTTTTACGTAATATCGTAAACTTGCTATTTTATTATTTCCTGTGAGAATACCAGTTGCAATTTTTTAAATCGTCGATTTCCTGAAACATTGCATGTGTTTTAAAAGTTGCTATGATCTCTAAAGAATTTAAAAAAAAAAAACAAATTTTATTTTATCTAGTAATTTATTTTTTATGGTGTGATATACAATTTAAAAAGTTTTTTATCTGACAAGATAATATATTGGAATTGGCAAAATTACTGAAAACTGTTCAAACATATACACATATGTATTTCAATATATTTTTAGCATTTTGGAGCTAAAAATCAATTTTTTTGCAAATTCGTCCATTTTTCTATAATTACAATATATTATACCTATATAGCCCGAATTATTTTTGTATTCGAAGCATAATTAAGATAATGATGCTTCTCGTTAAAAATGCTCTTCAACTATCTGTACTGCAATCTTTCGTAAATGTCAGTGATAAAACTCGAGTTGTCAAACAACACATATACGCACGCAGACAGTTTACATGTCAGTTGATGAGAAGCTATGTAACGAGAGGCAGACGACATGATCGATAATAACCGGAGGGTTTTGCGAAGGTCTGCTCGTTGCAGACGACACATTGACAACATTGACATTTTATCGTATAAAGCGGCTGGAGTGGTTTATTTTTTTTAAGGTTACTCTCTTACGCGTGATATAATCGATTGAATGAATTTTACAAACAATCGTAAATGAAAAATCTGGTTCGAAAAATAAGAATGGAATTGGAAAAATATTGTAGAAATGTGAATATATAGCGAGCGAAAGTTTTATCTACATCTTAAATAAAATCTACAATGTATATTGACATTATAACACGACATTAAATTCTTGAACAATTATATATTTATGAAAGTAAAAGTTTTATACTCTCTGTTAGAGTAAAAAATGTGTACATTAATTCCACAAGAAAAATTTTCCGAGCTGCTTTAAAAAGTTGCTGTAATTGCTATAACTTTTATATATAGGTTTTTTTTCGTTAAAATATATTAAAAAGATAAGAAACGGATGTAATTTTGTAGATTTATCGAGACTTCAACAGGTAGATCGTAAATTAATAATCCCGTTTTCATAAGTGTTTTAAAGACGCGAAAAAAGAATTTGGTGACAATTTATTTGCTGTCTACACATGTTATACAAGTGAGAATAATTGTCCTCCAAGGTATATTAAAGTAAAATCGATTTGTACGATGATTACGTTTTGAATAATAATTCGCGCTATCGAAATTTGCCATTAAACGCGTCTGTGAATCAAGAACGTCAACATTGCTGTAATTGCGAAACAATTGTGGCATGCATTTTTCACGTGTCGTTATAGCGTGTCGATTTCGAAATGCCGATGCGGTTGTGTCCCAGACCGAATTTCCCTAGGTCAGAAATTAAATCGTGTACTAACAATGTGATGTAATGTATTACGGCATATTAAATTTGTCATGCAGGTGCAAATCGATTGATAATTTCACTTTTAACGAGCTCTTTACCGGGAAACTGAACTGTGATTCTCTCTCTAAAATTAATTTTCCTCTCCACTTAGCTTTTTGTATTAATTTCAAGAAATAATACTCATTATTCATTATCAAATATTGTCAAAATGGTATAAAAATTAAATGATATAAAATTTGGAGAATTTAAATAAATATATAAATAATTTTATATCATACAACAGAGATGAAAAGATTTTATATTGCTAGATAAAATTTCACGTTTTAAAATCGCGGTTAATTAAATTTTATTACAATTTATACATATACAAGGCAATTTTTTCTCGATTATATATACGTTCGTGTGCGGGTGTAGTCGACTTTTCCGCGTATCCGTGAAGGCGAGAAAGGATATAAAAGACGCCATATATGTACGTTTCTCTATGTTCTGTTTGTCCATGTCTGATTTCATCGTAAGTACCTCTTCTGAGACGCGCGTCGCGTTCCGTTCAGGTTTATCATTCGTGGAAAGTGCGTGACGTACTTGGCGAGAGAATTTTTGAGGTGAGCCTTATCGATTGTTTCGAAAGCCGATGTTAAACAAGGCGCAGGACCTCGTGTAATCTCCGTACACAATGCTCCTCACGAACGATACGTGACTGCAATCGTGCGAGACGCATGTAATAATTATTTCCATCGAGTCATTGTCTTGTCATTTTTCTATTTTACATTTATCCAATGTCATTTGAAAGGTTATTCTTTTATTCCTTTTTTTTATTTCTGTATATTAACTATGCAGGGTGTTAAAAAATTAGACCGACAACTTAAAAAGGGGAAATAAGAAGACTTCAGAATAAACATTCTTCATTAATACATTATTTTTCTACAACTTTTATAGTTTTACTACTACATGGTATGAGATGAGTTTGTAATTTTTCTGTAAAAAGAGGAAATAATTTTTGTGTACCTATATTTGATCTGTATTTTCTTCAAGATTAAATTACAATTTAATTTTTCCACTTATATGTCTGTTTATTGTTTAAATCACAAGCTTCTATTTTATGTCATGTATATATGTACACGGAGAGTATTTTCTCTTGTTATAGAATTAATCGTGGAACAATATGGTATATTGGAAAAATTTTATCAGGGTTTCTCTGATTAATATTTGCCACAATAAAAAATATTAATATGTACATAATAAATTTTACTATTGAACATATTTTAATTTTTATGGTGGTAAATATTAATCAGAGAAACTCTTATAAAATTCTTCTGATATCTCTAAATAGTATTAAAAAAAAATGTCTCCTCTATTTCCCTTCAAAATTTGTCAGTTAAAATCTTAATCTTTAATTAATATACATCGAGAAGGATTTAAACGAAAAGATTGCTGTTGCTTTATCGTCACGTTTACGAGTTATTAAGGTAATTAAGATAACACGAATGTGCAAGTTCTTTCTACGATACATCAAACTTACAAATTTCGCGATAGCGCTTTTTATCAGATTACTGGATAAACGAAGCAAGAAACCGTCAGCGGGTCGTATTGGTCCCTCGTGGCCGCTCCCATATGTCAAGAATTAAGGACGATATTTGCAGAACGATTACGCTAACGTCGCGATATCAGCCGTATCTCAACGTCATAGTATTCTGTCATGCGTGCTCTATGCAAATACCGACTTCATGCGAATGTCATTGATGCCACGGTCTTTACAGAAGTTCCCGCGAACAAGTCGAGCGTTGCCTAACATTTGCAGCGAATAATAATAATGCATTGTTGCGAGATTAAATGCGGCAGAAGCGCAAGCGTCGGAATTAATCCCTTTTCCAGCCGAAATCTTCAGAGAGTCACGAATCACGTCGCTTTTCGGCTGTAAAGACGGCAAAGCGGGCGAGCAATATAATTTGCATAAAACTCTTTAGTATAACCTGAAGTTCTCCAGACGCAGCGATTAAAAATTTTGCATACTGCATGTAAATAGGGATTGCGTAATCAAGAAATGCGGTACCGTTTTTCGTTCGCATGTATGTGTGTGTTAACATAACAATTGGACAATCAAACAAATAATCGGAAGAGACTCAAGTATATTATTTACCGGTAAAAGGAGACTTTTTGAATAAGAGAGAAAGGAACAGAGATAATTGATCGTGGTTAATGTTTTTGAAAATAATCGTGAGAAACGGATATAAGATGACATTTCAATAGCGTAATTAAGTCAAGAAACGCGTGAGAAAAATTCAGGGTTGTTATGATTTAAAAAATTAAGAATAATTTATGTATTTGCGGATCTTTTATATTTTTCGCGCACAGCTGTTTCATATTACGTATTTTATGTACACTAAAAAAATTTATTAAATTCGAATAAATATTTATTTCAATATATTGCCTAATACGTCATTTATTTGAAATAATATTGATCTGATATGAAAAATATTTACTTGTTTCAAATAATAAATGCTTTATTAGATAGTATTGAAAAAAAAATTAATTTTATAATTTTTTTCAGTTTATATATAAATGTTATCGTCAGACTTTTCTGGTCACGTATATTATTTATATACCATGAGTTTTATATGAATCTTTAAAATAATACCAGCATTCTCTCCCCGAAGGATTTATTGGATACATTTTCTAAAAGTACTTTGTGTTATTAAAAGCACAAAAGCTGAGAATTTATCTTATATATTATTTTGTAAAACCCAAAGCAGAATTTTCATTTGAAAATAATCTTTGCAATATATTACTAGTTCATTTTCGGCGAGTTTAAATTTCACAGTGCTATAAATATGAATAAATGCGAATTATATACAATATATGATGATATATTATTTCTGAGAAAAGATAAAGGATAAACCTGAAAATTTTAGGACTTTGTTTCAACATGTTTCCAAATCAGTTTACGATCAAAAGAAATCGACGAGCAAAAAAAAAAAATAATTTTGTGACTATCAGAAATCTACATATTCTATATTGTTTAAAACTAATTCGACTATGTTGAAACAAATCCTTGATTTCCTCTAAATTTCAGATAAGAAGTTCCGTTGTTTTTGATTCTCAAATTTTCTGTTAATACTACGACATTAAAACGCCAAATAAAAAATAAAGAACAAAATTGTAATATAAAGAACGAAATTGAGTTTCAGAAAAATGAATAAATCTAAAGGACAGCTACTTCAAATAAAGGACTGTCCTCTAAAATAAATGACGGATGATCACCGTAATCTCATCTGCCATTTTATTGAAATTATTCAATCAATATCTTTTTCGCATCGTTTAGGATCTCTCAATATTATATCGATAAAAATAAATTAGCGAAATACTATCGAGCAATAAATAATTTTTGCGGGAGTATTATCGTGAGAAAACAGTCGAGTGAAATTCGTTCGAGACAAAAAGTCTCGAAAATGACATACTTCTAGAATTCCGTACACTTGAATGACATTTGACAGTATCATATATAAATTCACTCTGGAATAATTTGTTTTTTTCCCAGATAGTAATAAGAAATCTCGAGATAAATAAAAATATGCCCGATCGGAAAGCTTTCCGACCAGTTTCACAATAGACACCCTGGAGAGGAATTTCGTCACGAACATAAACAATACAACATCGAGAAATTTGAACTGGAAATTTCGCCGGCTTCAAAAGGGAGCGAAACCGGCGCGCCTAACTTCGTATTGTACCGCTATCACTTACTTGATTGAGCGTCGTCGGGATGATATCAGGTGTCTGCGGCAGCATCGTCCCGGGCGTTCTGTCGTTCGCGAGCACACGAGTCAGAGCCATTTATTCACCCACGCGAGCATCGATGTACAATAGAGATCGGCGACGAGAAATCGCGAAAAAAAGAAAAACACCTTGACGAGAACACACACACTGTGGGATCGATCACGGTCCGCACAACGTTCGTCCTCCTCTCACTCTCGCCCTCTCTCTCTCTCTCCTTCGTCCGTTCTCACTGCTCGCTTTTCGTCACTATTATTTCTATCGAAACTACATTCGCGCACTGTTCGACGCCGCGATAGCGATCGGGGAGCTCGCGAGAAAGCGCCGGCCGAAAAAATCCTTCTCGAACGAGCATCGAAGAACGCTGACAGCGACCGGACGCGACCGACGTTCCACTCCCGTGAAGTTGTGCGCGAGGACTGACTGTGACTGACGGATCCGGGCGGTGTAGCTGCGCGAGCCGAGCAGCGCCGAGTCTCGGCGGAAACGACCGATGACGCTGTCATCCCTTCTACGCGCGCGCGCGCGCGCGCGACCTACGTCAGGAATTTCACGAATAACAATAACACCGATTGTTATTTAATCAAATATGTGTCAAATGTATGTGCATTTTTCTTTTTTATATTCTCTGTATTTCCCCAAAAACTTCGTATTTCTGCGAACACATGGTACCACATTCTAAAAGAAATCGAACTTTAATCTTGTATATTTTTATTTAATATTTAATTTCTATTGTAAATTAAAGAACATACTGTATTGAGAGAAAAAGGGAAAAATTATATCAAATATTCTTTAAGAAATATTAAAGTTTTACAATTATTAATATTATTATTAGTGAAAAATGTAAATATATATAATTATTTTAAATCTTTCTTAATTCTGTGATTAAAAAGGACTAGTTAAAAAAAAATTATTATATTTTTTTTTAATTACAGAATTAAAAAAGATTTAGAATAATTATGTATTTAAATTTTTTTACATTTTTCGCTACACGGAGAGAATTTTCTTTTAGAATTTAGATTCAAGAATTAAGAGTTTCTCTCTGACTAATATTTACCATAATAAACAATATTAATATGTATATAATAAATTTTACTATGTACATGGTAAAATTAATTAAACATATTTTATTATATCTTATTGTAGTAGATATTAATATATTTTGTTGTTAAATATTAATCACAGAGAAACTCTTACAAAATTTTTCCAATACCATATTGTCTCATAATTACTATAATTTTCAGGGTAAATTTTAAAAAATTCTTTCTGTGTATTTAATATTATTATATATGCAGTTTTCTTTTGTAATTTTTTGTTTGTAAAATCTCATTCGTATTCACCATATAACGGTTGCAGATAACATAATGGTCGTATTTAAAGCTGCCTTGCAAATGACAAATTCCTTTCTCTCCAACAACTCCCGCGTTCACCTAAGTAACTGTACTCTTATCTTCAATATATGCAATATTCTTGGATCGCTCTGTCTTCATATTCGCATTTTTCTAACAATTGTGCATTGCATCTTTTTAACAATTTGCATTGCATAGCTTATTTCCAAGATTTATGGCAAAATATTTACGGATAAAATAAAAATGTGTTATTAAATATTTATTAAACACTTCCTATAATTTAGTCAATACAATTAATGGAAAAACAATTCAAGTTTTTGAAACCTATACTATTAAATTTTAAATACATTTTTTGTTTGATGAGGTTTTCCTCCAAATATTTCTTTTTAATTTCCTTTTAATTTATATACATATAAGTTTCCATAAATTTTTGTACGTAATCTACATTTTATATTTGTAATATAGGCTAAAAATAACGTATTAGCGGTATCTGTCTTTTTAATCTGCCTGAAGCAGCTTTGCATAAATATGCGAAAAAAGGGTGTAGAAAGTAGAACAGTTTTTTATTTATCTGGAAGAAAACGGGAATATAAAGACGGGAGTGTCATGAAAAAGCGAAACAAAAGGACGCGGTTAAAAATAGTGGACCGGTTACGTCAACCGGTCCTTCCAAGGACCATGGCTGATTATATTATTCTCTTTTTCATGGAGTCTCCACCAAGAATGCTTCGAAATGTCAGAAACTGAAGCAATGTATCTCGCGCTATCGCACATTCACCTATTATCCATGGTATAGTAAAAATTTACGAAAACATCGAACAAGAGATACTTTGCTGTGACTGTCGTTATTTTTCTATAAATTTTACGTGCAGAAATTTTTCCTGAATTTTTAATGCCACTTTAATTGTGCTATTATCAAAAAACGTACTTAAGAATTTAATTTAGTTGTCAATTAAATTTGTTACATGTGAACGAAAGAATAAAACATTACTATGTTGAAATCATAATAAAAAATATTGTATTCAAGATTATTTTATCTCATCGAACATTATATAATAAATAATATATTGGACGATGATAATGAAAATAGCACATATTGATAAAATTACAAAAATCAAGCGCATTTTTTGCATAAAAATGTTAAATAAAAATCGACTAATAGCAAGACGAAAATTCCACGTGTCACACACCTGTTTATAGCTATGATAAGTAAAATGATTACATCATGAGATGAGTCACAGCGAATAAATCTCCGTTAACAAATATCACCGTTAAATGATACTTTCGTGATGTTTCGAGTCGTCGAATATACAAATCTGGTGACATGATATAAAATATTTTAGTGATGTTAGTTAATTTTCTCTCAATATAACTTTTACTATGACTCTATACTTGTCGGAAATTATTTTGAGTCATCTGTCAAAAGCTAACGTCTACATATAAAATGTTACCTTCAAAGTTAAACTTTATATTTTGCAATTTAATAAGTGTGATACAGAAATACATGTTTTTCCCTTTAAGAATGCATCTCTTTCTACTCTCTTATCCGATAAGAATATTTACACCTGAGAGGTAACACTTCTAATTATCACTTCTTAGCGTCATCCTTCTTTGCACACTGCAACACTATCGCATTCACAAAATGCCTTATGTTCTTATCAGTGTATATTATTATTCACGGATGAAAAGAGACTAGAAATCTTATCCTATGCAAATATACATTATATCTGAAAACGTATTTTATTAAAGCTACATGTGAAAAATATGTTAAGGAAGCGTATTCTTAATAAGTATACGTGTAATTTCTAGAAAAAAATTAAGAATATTAATTTTATGTTAATTAATCAAGAAAAATGTTCATATTCTACCCTGTAAAATATTTATGCGAATAATATTTTCATATTCACTGCTAGGCATGATTTTACATTATGTGATATGGCTATTTGATTTATATCCTTTTTTGTTTTATGTACGAGGGAGGGACTAGATGGTTTTATTTAAATTATTATGCACGCTATAAGTCAGTACGATATTTTTTTTCATCCTATCTTGAATGTATGAACCAACGGTTTAAATTAAAATCGCGGGCCACTTTCCTCGTGCAACTTTCTATGACCTACATCCCATGTTTCTACCAACAAGATCGCCTTTAACTGCATCATCGAACGCTCAACTTCCGGAATAATTAACAGTCGGCTTCCACAGATGACTGAATCTAATCCAGTCTTTCGTTTGCATATCCATTTGTGTCGCAATGATTGCAAATTTTAGTGCACTGAATGAACCAGAAGAATGGCTTCATCGGTTTTGTATATAGTTTTTTTTTTTCGTTATTATTGTGCAGCAAGTAAAAAAATATTTGCAAGAGAACAAAAGAAAAAATTTCGATTATTTATGTATTGTTTTTAAAAATATTGTGTAATTTTTGCTATATACTTAATTATACGAGTGTCGTCAATTTGTATAAATTTTATAATAATTTGTTTTAAGAAAAAAAATTCTTTTTATAATTATTATTTAATAAATTAATATACTGCGTAAATCACTGAGAGACACGATTGTCGTAATAATTGTTGCAATAATAGAAAATAACTGTTTGTACACATTAACAAAACTTCTGGAAATTCAAATTAAATAAATAAACGACGAAATAAATATTTAGGGAAGCAAGCGCCGGTAAAAGTGCATCCATAAAACATGATCATCCCTGATGAAAAAAGACAGAAGCCGAAGAAAAAACCAAGCAACGGTGATGAGGGTAAAGAAACCGATCTTTCCACCACATGTTTTTTTAGTACGAAGGGGAAAGTTTTAGATTGCAAAGGGTCGTTTTCACGAAAAGGCGCGAGAGCGAAGTTGGTAACGTGTGAGGAAAAAAAGCAGAAATGCGTCTTTGAAAAACGACGCGTCGTACGAATGAGCTCTGGCTTCGCTGCGGAGGTGAAACGACCTCGGTCAATGTCGAAGGTCGTTGCCCGACGTCGCGGCTTCAAGACGAGTATCGCTTTTCCTTATGTAAACGTAATTAAAAGTCGTCGTATCGCGTAACGATAGAAAGTTTAATTGGCTGCGATGTGGCCATGAAAATTCATGACTTAGCATTTTCCAAGTTTTCATCAGATCATAATTCGATGTAGTGTTTTAATAGAAATATAAAGTGAAATTTAAATCGAAATTTAATTAATAGACTCTATGGAATATGATTAGAATGTAAAAATAAAGTTTGACAAAATTTCTGATGAAATAAAATAAAATCTTTGACAAAATAAAATAAAAATATTATCAAATTCCGTAAATATTATAATATAAATAAACCAAATAATTGAATATATTATTGTCCAAAATAATAAAAATAAAAATTATAAAATAAATAAAAATTACATTTACAGTTTATAAAAATATATGATTCTTAACTGTGTGATCAAAATGTATGCTTTGATATGACTTACCCTGCAGGAATGTAAATGTGTTGTTGAAGAGTTTGCAATTGCATCCTCGAAATAGCAAAGTGTCCAAATATTGATATAACATCGCGAACAAAGCGGTGCTTCATCAAGAGAACGGGAACTTATTCGTTATCTCACAACATTAAACTGTCAGAACCTGAAACAACATAAGAATGATACACATTAATAACGTAGATATGTGTGTCTTCGGAATTGTATTCTCTCAAATATTTTTGGAAAGGGAAGATATTTTTATTTCGATGTGTGTGAACACTTTACTTCTAAAATTGCAGGATATATGGTATATCGTTTTTTTTTTTTTCATCAATTATGTACGTCACGCGACACTTTATTCAATGTAATTGATTTATCGGCAAAAATACTCCAACATAAGAAGCAAGTTGAACGACATCGTTTCATTCTTGTGTCAGTGTGTCTTCTTTTCCCTTCATCTCGGCCCACGCTTCGTCTCTCATTAATTTGCACCACGTTTCTTTCATATAATTGAGCCGCATACCAATTCACAAGTGCTTTTAGGCACGAGTGCTTCCCGTATTTTCGAGTGGATTAATCTCTTTTTGTCCGATGAACGGTGAATGGACCAGTCAATGCCCTTTTCGATGGGGAACGTTGCTATAATGAAATATCGATTTCCGAAAGTAACGTTGAAACGGATATACGTACAGAATTAATATGAACTGGTCCTCCAAAAAATATGTAAATACAATTTCGCGATTTATGTTATATTAATATACCCGACTCATTCCCAGAGGAAATTAATTCTCGAACAATTTCTCGTGATTAATTTAAAAATCGGAAAGTCAACCTATATTAAACGAAAAAAAATTAGCAATTATTATATGTAACTAAATAATGCAATTTATACTGTAAAATATATATAAATACACAGTAGGAAAATTTGTGTTTTCTGGTTCAAAACGGTTTCCGTTAAAATTTTTGTGTTAAATATTCAACACTTTCATGTGTTAATTTAACATATTGCTTAATATAACTTAAATTGTTAAAACAACTGAAAAAATAACACAATATGCATCTTTAATTTTTATGCATTTTTAATTTTACACAATAAATATGTTCTGTTTTATTAGTGACAAGATTCATCTGTTAAAATTTACAGAATAAAACGTTGATTTTTTTTATTTTATAATATAAGTGGGGATGATAAAATCTAAAATTGACATATTTTTAATTAATTTTTACATTAAAACTATGTTAATTTTACACAAAATTTATTTAAAATTATTTAAAGTTTTGCATTTATTTTGTGTTAAAATATTTCTGTGGATCGTTTGGGACATGTGATATCTGTTTAACATAAATTTTTCAACTGTGTATGAATCCATATGTCAAAATTTTCGATTGAAATTAGTGACGAACGATCGTGTCAGCTCGTGTCATCTCTTCTCCCAGGACACTTCTATCATACATATCGTTTCGATAGACAATTCTCGATGCGGCAAATCGCGGAGGGAATTTCTGCGTCATAAATGCCGATGAAAATAAATCCCTGGGTGCTTCTTCGCTTCCGCGAGTGCAGTTTGCCTTGCAGATTCGCGAGATACGTAGACACGCTAGGAATTGCATTTAGCAGTACCGAGATATCACGAACGCGAATCCGCTCAAGCATCAATTATCCCCGTCTGCTGTTCTCGACTGTACTTATTGCGGGAAAAAAGTGAAATATTATGCAAATGTCGAACGAGAGGACGATCCTCTTTACGTGCGTAAGACAGACATACCAAAGCAAAGCGGATACTTCGATAAAAAAGAGGATTCTGATTCTTTCAACGCTAATAACTGCATGTTCTTTTAAGATTCTTATTTAATAAAAATTGTACTCGTTAAAACTGTGGACTCATCGCAGACTTCCTTTATCAAAGTTTTACTAAATAGCTTTAAACTCCTGCATTGTAAATTATTATTAAATATTTTCTGAACTTCAAAAGTTATAATGTTAATGTAAAACTGTGATATAAAACGTGTGCTCTTGCATTATAAATTATTACTAAATATTTTCTTAACTTTAAAAGTTATGATGTAAAACTGTGGAGATATAAACCTATAATTTAAATTTTAATTCATAATCTAAAATAAAACAGCGAATAATTTTGTTAATCTCAGAGAAAAATCATTTAATAATTAAACATAAATTTTGTTTTCATAATTACTATGTGTTACACTTGTGCTCTTAGGAAAAAATATTACATAGTTAATAAAAAAAATATTTGATTCAGATATATTATTGGAATATTACGATAGAGACTCAATATTTAAATTAAAGAGAACATAGTGAATAATTTTGTTAATCTGAGAAAATTTATTTTCATAATTACTGTTATATTTATGTACTCTTAAGAAAAAATATCACATATGTTAATAAAAAAATTGGATTCAGATAAATTATTCGAATATTACGATCGAGCATCAAGATTTAAATTAAATGTTATTTATTTGCGATATCTCTCTCGTATCATCAGAAACTCAGGAAATGGAGTTACATACTGAAGGCTGATGATGCACTTAAGGCTCAATGCAAGGCGTGAATACATGCACGTACATCTGCGTATGTATCATCTTGATTATCGCTCGATATCCACTCCTCGGCAAGTGTTAAATTCGATTTCCTCCGAGCTCGTTTCAACCATTAATTTAAAAATTTCGTTCAATTAAAAATTATTCTCCCATCCTGTGCGAGTTCAAGCGCAGAAGTCAGCTGTCATCTCGCGTTCAGACACTGTCTGTGCTTCTTAAAATAGTTCGGAAATTTTCGTGAGCTCGTTATTCACGTTGTTGTTCAACACTGTAACAGACACATAAATATTTTATATGAGTTAGAAGAATATTAAATGACTTTAAATTTAAATTTTTGTCGCTTTGTTCGCGACGACTTGCGATTAAAATTTAATAATAAACATTTATTTTCTCATTTATTTGATTCATAAAATGTTGAAAACCTCCTCTGCTCAGTCATCTCTTAAAATGATAAAGGGTACACCAGTCGCGTTTGAAACTCTATCTTATATGTCGAAGAGACTAAATTTGTGTGAAAGAAAATCCTCGATTTTCTAACAATTTTTCGTCTAACTCTTTATTGAGTAGACTAGCTAAGAATTATTTTTGGAATTCTCTTATCCGGGATAGCGCGAACGCAGTCCCGACTAACAAAAATTATACGTCCGAGATATCCACATTAGGGATATTCGCAAGGGTCAGCTCAACCGTAGTGCAATGGAAGAGCCTCGCCCTGGAGGAACCGCCTTGTTGATCACGGTAGCCTCTACGCCAGGTAAGTATGCTTTCAGTCGTTGCTCGCGCTCTTTTATAGTCCGATCGAGGTATTTCGACTGCGAGAAACTCTCACGCGCTTGCGCCGCGTAGCGTCAAGAATCCGAACTAATTCAGCCGTCCGCCCGGTTTCGAACCGGGTTGCCTCTGCGAAGGGGCGACCAGACACGAGTGGAAGGGATAAAGTACAAAGGGATGCGATTCATCAGAGCATCATTCGAGGATCCCGAAAGGAGAATTGAAACTGTCATTCATTCTCTTTCATATATATTTTTCGTTGTCAGAAACAAATGAAAATATATATAGAGATGGACAACGCGCGACATTTTGCGCGTTTCGAAAAAGGGCGAGGGATAAGCTTTATTGCTCGCGATAGGGAAAATATATGGAGTCTGCCGGAGGCAGGGCTGCTAAGATATTCCGGTGAATAAATTGCCGATGGCAAGGCCGCCAGTCTGACGTCGATAATCCCGCTGTCGGTTGCACCACGTGCTCGCGAATGACAGCGTAATCGCGAATCCGTGCAAAACCGCGTGTCATTTTCGCGAAAATCTAATTTAGAAAAATCGATGAAAAATGTAAAAATAATCATAATTTCCATTATTATCGATCAAATTAAAAGCGGAATTTGTTCGTTATTAAAGAAAAATAGTACACCTCTGTTAAAAAAATATCAAAAGAGAAAATAATAAGCTAGAAATCTCTAATTAAAGTTAGATTCAATCGAAGATGTGCAAAAATCTAATTTATTCGTGTGATCGATGAAAAATGCAAAAATGATAATAATTTCTATTATTATCGATAAAATTAAAAGCAAAGAGCAAAAAGAATTTTTTCGTTATTAAAGAAAAATAGTACACCTCTCTGTTAAAAGAAATGTATCAAAAGAGAAAATAATGAGAAATCTCTAATTGAAGTTAGATGCAATCGAAGATGTCGTGCATCCTCTCTACGTTATGTGCATACAGGTTAAAATTTAATTCGACATATAAATTGAATAAGTTTCTATGATCAAATGCAACTTTGAAACGTAATTCGCAGATGGAAGAATAATGTAAATTAATGTTATTGGATTTGATTAATTCTTCCTGCAAAAAGAGAAAAGATGATTAGAATTAAGAAATATGCAGTGTTGTACAGGTGACATATATTTTATGAATCAATTAATGATATTATTTAACTAATTATTGTATACAGCAATTTATTAATTACAGCAAATTATCGATTAAGAAAAATGCCAGTTTCAATTGAATGGTAAATCTAAAAAATGCCAAGACAATGTCGTGATCTAAAATGTATTGCAAATAAGGAAAAATTGACGTAAGAAACATAAGTTCGCTGTAAAAAATTTTATATGCTTAATTACAGAATATTGCATGTAATAGAATTTCTTAAATTTTAGCGTGTATGTCTTGTAAATTTGCCATGAAACACAGCATAGTGTAAAGATTCTGATTACTTCGTAAAATCCAAGAATTAGATTGCAATCGGATTCTTTATAAAATGTTGTTGAGTAAGATCTTCATGAAATGCTGTGTTTTATGATAGGACTATGCGTTTAACTTCGCGCTATGTGTATGCACATGCTTGCTAAATATTGTCTTTATCGTTGATAGCGTTCATAAATACAAGAACAAAGAGAAAGATCCGAGACCGATTTCATATAGAAATTCTTTGAGCAATTCTACTGCATCGCAAAGTAAAAAGCAGAAATGTACAAAACCAAAGTCAACGTACTCGAGAGATGGCTCGAAAAATGTGAAAACATTGTTTGATGAATCGAAAGGCTGCAAAAAGTAATTAAATAATTCATTTTCACTGTAACATTTTTTAAGAAAATAATTTTTTGCGAACAAAGTTAATTATGAAATATTTATCTCATAATTAATTTCTACACTATAAATTTTTAAAAAACAATTAGTGTTGATGCATATACAAGCATAAAATATATATAAATCAGTTCTTTAAATTTAATATGTTCTTTTAAAGTAATTTGTCAATGCATATTATTAGAAATAGTTAATTAAAATCAGTAAAATCCATATCAAATCAAACAGTTTTTATATCTTATTTTGTTACATTGTAATATATATTTCTTTCAGTAAGAAATGTCATGCCTCGCAATCGACTTCTGGAAGTTCGATTTTGACACGTTTACGACAAAAATTACGGTGAGACATAAAATAATAAATTATGCCATGTATCATCCATTAATATCGAGAAATATTCCATCTCATGTGAAACAAGTTTGACCTTGTTTTTTTTCTATGTTCTTAAGAATCCTTTCTTCCAACTTACTGACTCAGCCAGATTCCTTCCTAAGCTAAAATAACAGCATCTTTTTCTCACGATATACTAGCACCTTAATATATTAAAACTTACATATATAATACATCTGTACTTTACATATTAAGTAATATTAATATCTGGGAATAAATATAAGCGTAAATAAAGAAATCAAATATAAAAATAAATATATAATAAAATACATAAAAACTCTCATAAATGTATTTGAGAACATAATTGCAAAATGATTGTTTTAAGCAATCATATCGTTAATGTTTACCTGCAATAAAGAAGTTAAAACTACATCTACATTAGAAACAAACATTTAATAAATATTGAAGTATAATAATAACAGCATATTTATCTTATTTGTGTGTATAGCATGAAGAACTTGAAATCGAGCACGCCTGAACGAATTTCCAGCAGGTCCCAAAACTATACGGAGCAAATATGTACCTGTGGCAAAAGTGGTAGAAAAAAAATGTGTTAAAAAGAATCTTTAAACCAAATATTTGACACTTTAAGTGGACTCGTTCACGAATGTCACACGAATTTTTGACACAGGGCGTCGCGATCCTCAGAGTGGAGGTTTGCACAAGCACGTGAATTCGCAGAATGTGTCTACGGAGAGGAGCAAGAAGAAAAGAAAAAAATCTCGTCGCCGACATAAAAAGGCTTCGAGGAGAGAAAGTGATCAACCGAGGCATGACTGTTTCACGACGCTTTGTGTCTGTGTGCGAGGTCGCAGTTCGAATAAGCTAAGAGCTTGTAAATGCACGTCGTCTCGTGAGATTCTCTCCAGCGATCACGAATGTTGCTGCGTTAAAGTTAATTTATAATTAATAACAATATAAACATTGCATTATTTAATATTACTGCAAATCGTTAATATAATTTAACTATGTATATCGGAACAATATTTTGAACTAATTTAATAATTCATTTCTTTGTAAATATAAGAGCTATTATTTTTCAATGAAAAATTAAAAATAAATTCTATTTTGTAAAGAAAAAAGAAATCTATAAAAGCAGAATATACAATACAGTATAAATAAAATAAAATGAAATGCAAAAATATTAAGAACATGAAATGTGTTGCGATTTTTTAGGACGGACGAAAAAAGAGGAGGAATCGACCTACAAACATATTAAGAAATGACATTCAAACAGGCAGACACACTGCAGATCCATCGACCAGTGAAAGAAAACATCCGGACGAATTATTGCAAGAAAAAGCAAAGTTAGCGTGCTGAAGTTAATATTTTTTAAAATACGTCTTTTAACGTTGCCTTTTTCTTTCATTAATGAAATTTGCAGTGAAGAACGCAACGTGATTATCAAAGGATTAGACACTATTCGCAAAGGAATTAACAGATTTGGTGCACACACAATTAAAATTTTTGAATCTAAAAATTAATATTTTAAATAATCAAAAATTCAAAAGTATTTTTTAAAACTATTTGGTACTTAATTTAATTCTATGTGTAACCAATTGACAATCACATAACATTTTTAATAATATAATTTTTCTAAATTATTAAATCGACAATGTTCATTATATGTCCACATAAAATAAAACATCTGAAAAAAATATTCAAATTAAAAAAGAAATCGTGTATCATGGATGCAAAATGTATTGTAGAGCATTTTCTCATAGGATTTTAGGTTTTATACTTGCTGGGCCAAACATGCTGCAAAAAAATGATATTCTGAAACAGATCATATTCGAACGCCATTTCTTATCGACAATTTATTCGGTAATATTAAAGAATTCACAAATGTAAAGTAGTCCTGTGTGAAATTACGCTGAAACATATCTCAAATTCGATACATCAAGGAAGTTTTAACCTGAGACGAATAGAGAATCATTAATTGCATTGAGTATGTTTATGTACGTGTTTACATGTCGCTATTGCAGTCTAATACATTGTATGAAAGTGTACCATTTTATCTATGAAAACTTAAAATAATAATGATACAAAATTCGCTGTTACTGCTTCAACGTAATAATCTACATTACTTATTACGAGGTCCATTTATAAATACAGTACTGTATTCCAGTATACATTGCCAAAAGAGGCAGTGGTCATGAATCTATGTCATTATGTTATACTCCCTACAACATACATATTTACTCATACTCATTCGTGACTTTCGATTAATGATTATTATCAGTATATGTATATTCACACTACACATATAAACATATCGCGCGTTCCATTGAAACAAAATAAAAAAATATTCTGTGTGGACACATTCTACATGATACTACATAATCTTTCCAAGAAGCGTCAAAAGCTTCGAACAATCTGCTTCGATGCGAAGTTCTGTGTGGTTATCAGGCCGAGGCAAAGGCTCGCTGAGAGTAAATTAAGCTATTATATTACGTACGCGTGAGGAATTAGTCTCAAAACACTGGAATGATCGGTCACTTCTCGCCGATCGATATAGAGTAATCGGTTTATCGTCGTAGAATCGAACGAGGCAACGTTCTCCCATCGCGTATTTATTCAAAACATAGTGCAAAACTCGAATGAAATCGAATTGATTAGGCTAAATGTGTTTAGCAAGCGCTCGAGTTTGGCAAGTCGGCGAGTAAATATCTCATATCGCGATATAATTATTATCTTAGGATCCAATTTCGGAAGAAAAGACATATAGATATATATATATATATATATAGAAAATGCGAATTCACCGCGAACTGCGCCTGCTAGAATTTCGTAAATTTTTCTCGATCTCGAACTGTCGTACATCCGCCCTCTGCAAGAAATCTTGTCGCTCTAAGTATCCGTCCTTGCCTTTATTATGAGTATTGATTTCCTCCTCTATGTTTTCCTGCTTCTTGAAGTTGTCCCAATCTAACTTGGACTTTTCTAATGTACTAATTTTGGCCTTTTTCCCTATCTGTCCCAGAACAGAGGAAATACCACCTAATCCGACACGCCTAATACCGCCTTTCACTCGGCCCTTGTTCGCCTCAGATGCGGATTCTGATGGTTTTGGGGAATTCTCCGCGGAAAGCGATAATCTGGCCTCTGCAGAATCAATCGATACCTCTTTCTCAACTTTCACCTCCTCACCAGCGAACTCAAAAACCTTTGTTATCTTGACTTTTTCCTGGATTTTTGGCTTTTGTACTGGTGGTGATCTCTCGTTCGATCTATTGATTGTATTTTGTGGCTTTGGTTTTGACACAACAGCTATAAAATAATATATTCTAAAATTACACTTTTGAATTCTTAGGCATTATTATTATTCTTAATCTTATTATTAATCTGTAAATAGAATTATATATTTTTATCGATTCTATCTTGTAATTTGTTGTAGACATTAAATCCAAATGTACCTATATATTAAAAGTTTCAAATACATCTTTAAAGGTAATAACATTGCACATAGGATAATATAAAACTAACAGATATGGAGAATCTAGTTTCTTATCATTGTACTTTAAGATATGAAATTCTCCAAAATATACTATTCAATATAATAAGATAAAATTAATTAGATATTATATAAAAATATGTGATATACATCTGAAATAGATCGGCAATAACATGAAATATTATATGCTCTATTATGCCGCTTTATTAAAATTTTGTATAGTTTGTATAGTTTTTACCTGTATCTTTCATGAAGTCAGCCCAAAGAGAATCAGCTCTCTTTTTTTCTTCCTCTTCAGTAAGTTCTTTTGTCTCTTTTTCTGCTTCTTTACTTTCTTCCTCTGATACTTTCGATTTGTTTTCTATAATTTTCTTGCGCTTTATACTCTTTCGACTTTTAGATCTCTTTTTGCCTTTTCTTTGCCCAGTTTCTCTTTTGTTCTCATCATTTTCATCCTCTGGGCCACTTTCAACATCACCTTCAGATTCTACTTCAGATACTTGATCACTGTCAACACCATCAGGTATGTAATCTTCGTCATCTTCATCTGAATCTGAAGGCAGCTGATGTTCTTCCGACATGTTCAAATCTGAAAGATATAGATAATAGAGTTATTATGTATGTACATGTATAAAAATATCATATTTTTATTATAATTTAATTAATATATAGATATACATATATGCTTTGTTTGCAAAAAAAATTATTTCATAAATTGTATTTTTTACTTTTCTATAAATGTCACGATTGTTATATACGATTCTTTACAATTAATAATATTGATATTTCTATACATAATTATAAAGATTATCTTTTATAGATCAAATATAAAAAATATCACATATTATAGTCAATGTTATATTATATATACAATAAATTAAATATTAAAATTATTAAGAAACATGTTGTAGCAAACAAATCCATACTAAATCCACATTTTTAATTTATACTCTGCTTTTTCATTATATAATTCTAAAACTCTTTCAGAGGTCTCCTAAATTATTAAATTAACAATAAAAATTTAAACAAAAAAATCTGCAAGACACAAGTCTGCATTGACAAAAAAATTATTAATATTAATATTAAATTCTTTCGCCCCAAAATATTCAAACAAAATATTCCAGCTAAAGATAGATTTTTTGAAAGAAGCGGTAATTAAAAATTCGATCAAATCACCACGTTTTCTTGCACTGTCAACATCGCGAAACTTAACCTCTGCAATAAAGTAAATCTGACGTTTCCACCGAAATTACGCGCGACAATTTAATACAATTTCGTGTCTCATATTCTTTTGAACAGTGAGTGATCGGTGCCAAAAAATTCCGCGAACGGACGTCGATTCGCCTTCCGGAAATGTCGTTACATCGGGACGCGGTGGCGAATCTGGCGTGCGTCACCGCTCTCATGAATCGTCGTCGACGAGGGTCCGGATCGATCCCGCGCGACGAGGAGGCACCGACTGGCCGAGAAAATCGTGAAATACCTTGGTGAAACGAAGCCGCGATGCTCGACGACACGCTCGACTCGACTCCACTCGCAAATGCGTCTGGCACGCATCGCGGCGATACGCAACGACCCGATCGATGCGACCTCCTACGTCGACTTCGGAAACTAAACTAAAATGGCGGGATTACGTCATGCAAATTGAATCGTGCGCTTTTGTGATTAGCAGTGGATTTTATTTCAAGAGTCTTTTATGCGCGCACAATGGGGCACATTTTTATTGAAAAGTCTGCTAGATATTTTCTATATAAAGAGAGAAAAGAAATGTCAATATTTTTCAGCGATTTAATTATAAGAAGAGATATTTACTTCTGTAAAAAAATTTTTTATTTCGTAATTTTATTTAAAAAGATATATTTTTGATTTTAAAATAAAGTTGAGATTATCAATCATTTTTTTAATTATAAAGAAAAAATATATACAATAAAGAGTGATAACACTTATATGCAAAGATTTAGAAAAAATAAAATTTATAAAATAATTTTTCTCACAAACGAAACATACATTTATTAAATTTAAAATATTATATATTACACAGAGAGAATTTTTTCTTAAAATTTATCCTGAAATTCAGTAATCGTGGGACAATATGGTATTGGATGAATTTATAAGTTTCTCTGATTAATATTTATCACAATAAAAAATATTAATATCTACCTTAATAAGATATAAAATGTTGATTAATTTTACTAAAATATATAATAAAATTTGAATAATTTTAAAAACTATATTAAAAACTTATAATAGCAAAAAAATGACTTAAATATATAAAATATTTTATATAAATTTTACTATGCAGTATAATATTTTTAATCTAGCTTAATCGTTCGTGCTAATTTTAACATGCAGCATGGTAATTTTCAGCTTGTTATCAAACATAATAAAATTTGAATTTTGCGGTAAAATGTAACAAAAAAGTCTCTCTCTGTGTTTTTTATATGTATAATTATTAATATTATATATTGTATCATACGTATATATTATTATAAATATGACATACTTTTAGCAAGTATATACATAATAAATTGTCTATTAATATAATTGATCCTTGACTAACTGATGCCATTTCTAAGTTTTTTTATCTAATAAATTTAAAGTTGTCAAAAAAAAATTAGCTGCTTTTCGATTTAAGTAGAGGAGACGAAGATTATATTTCTGATGATTATTCTGATATATCTTATTTAACTTATTTGTTCCTGTATTATTTTCAAGTAAATTTTGATTGCATCTTGATTGCAAATAATAATAATTAGAATAATAATAACAACAAAATATCCTTGATATTTTGAATATTTTACGAAAGTATTGGTATCAAATACTTATCCAAAATATTCAGATTAAAATAACCATACTGTTGCCTAATTTGCCTTTACGTTTAAATGACATCACGAAACACGCGTTCACAATTTCCGAAAAAGGTCGCAGTGTCGAATTGCTGGACATCTTTCACGAAATTGTCGAGCAATAATTTAACGCCTTCTTCAGGATATTAAGTAGGATCAGTAGGGTCACCGCAACCTCATATTACAGGATCCATTTCGAATCCTAATTTCAACGAAACGAATGACTACCGGTTGACGGGGATTTCCAATGGATCATAGATCAGGCGACCCTTCTTTTCGGAGCAAAAGTCTGAATGAACGAGAACGAGAAGGGAACAAGCACATCTACGTATGTATATTGACGAGAAACAATTATACAAAATTAATATGAAATATTAGTTCAATGTTATGAACACTGGTGAACCTGTTTCTTGTACTGTTTTCACGTGCAAAAGTGCTATATTAAATCTGTGTTAACATGCAACCATCTGAATTTAGCATTAATATATAGCCATTTAACTTTCAGCTGAGGGTCTTTAGTTTCTTTTTCCTGCGCTTCCATCGAGAGGAAAGAAACCAGGAAGGATGTGCCAGGTGGCTGTTCGAATGCTGTGGATTGGATCAAGCAGCATCTCGAAAAATGAGATGAGACGAATGAGACTAGAGAGTTGGAATATCCGAAAGCTCCGCCTGGTTTTCGGGACGTCCCAAATCTCCCTCCCAAATAACATCTTCTGTCTGTCTGTCTGTCTCTCTTTCTCTCTCTCTCTCGATTCTCATGTAGTCCACCCTTCGAGAACTTTGACTAACAATTAGTTTCACGCCGGAGACGCGATCTATCGCGACGATCTGCTCTGCTGACAGATAGACTCGTGATCGCGTAAAAAAAGAAAAAAAAAAGAAAAAATTTCATCGTAACAGGTATCGAGCAAGTTGCATAATTAATTGCGCTGTCTGAACTCAAGTGACAATCATCATGATTAATAAGATTTTAAGTGCGTCATTTAAATAAGATTTTGTATTACTTTAGATAAGTGTCGTGTAGCTCTATTCTCTTCGATCTTTTGAACTTTGGCACAGTTGATTAAAGATAATTTCGAATTATAAGAAATCGAGTAGCAAATTACACCAGCTCGTCATCTCAGACCTAGTCACTTGTGTTCTTTTATAATTCTTGTGTTATCATATTCTTGGGTTTTTTTTTATTGTGAATGTGTGTGAGTCAAGAAAAAGAAGTCTCGATTTAAACAGTGATTTTTAAACAGTAATCAAGATTATTATTTTTAAGAACACGCGTTTATATTCCAAGTTGATGTTATAAAGTACAATATTTTTTAATGGTGACATTTTTTTCTTTAGTATTTAAATGCAAAATTCCAATTTGCAATCTAGGTATCCAAAACAGATTTTGATTGCACGACATAAAATTTTAAAAATTGAAAAAATTATTAAAGAAGGAAACAGCTTTTAGCCTAGAAATTTATCTAAAAGATTTTTCACTGTGTAAAAAAGAAATCGCACAAAAAGAAACTTCGTACTTAATACTTGTGCTTATTTAATTTATCTGTGTTAATTTAATTTATCTGATTTGTATATGACTTATCAAACTCTCAATTTGCTGTATTGTATTTTTCTTTTAATTAATTGCTTTAATAATTGATTGATTGTACAATCAATAGACAGGTAATTATGTGTTAGTGATCTTCTAAATTTCCGATAGTAATATAAAAACTTTAACACATTTTATCGATCGTTATATTTTTCGACTGCATAAACAGAGAAATATACACAGTAGATTTCACTTTTCGAAGAAATAAAATAAAATTGCACGGAAAAAAATTAGCAAAATAGCTAAATTTTAGCTGTCCCTATATTAAAACCTGAAATTTAGTTATCATGTCTAAATTTTAACTATGGTAACTAATATTTTTAGCTATATTAAACGGAGAATTCCATAGCTAAAAATATTACCTATCACAGCTAAAATTTAGACATAATAATTAAATTTCATGTATAATATAGGGACGGCTAAAATTTAGCTATAGTAGCAATTTTATTTTATTTCTTCGAAAAGTGAAATCTACTGTGCACATTCTTCTTTTTATACAGTCGAAAAATATAACGCTAAAGTGCATTAAAGTTTTTATGTTAATGTCGGAAATTTAGAAGATCACTGACACATAATTAATTGTCTATTGATTGTAAAATCAATCAATTATTAGAGCAATTAATTAAAAAAAGCGCAATACTGCAAACCGAGAGTTTGTCAGATAAATCATATAAATAAATAAATAAAATAAAATAAAATAAAATAAATTAAATTGCATATAAATTAAATAACATATAATAAGGGGAGCTACATCCTGATTAAATTGCCTTGTTCAGTTTTTCACAAGCGATGCATCTCACAAGTTGCGGAAGCGTCGCGTAATTGCTGTTTCGAATAATTAATGATAGCTACTATAATTATAACATTGTATAATTAATGATGGCTATATGGTATAACAGAATGCCTCGAAAACGGCGCGTCTCGACATCGTCGTTGGAAGAATATCCTTCGGAAGAAAAATACATGAAGGATGACATAGAGAGTCGTGCGCCGCGAAATGCAGCGAATGCACGTGAACGAGCTCGGATGAGAGTGTTAAGCAAAGCCTTCGGAAGATTAAAGACGTCGTTGCCTTGGGTCCCGAATGACACGAAATTATCAAAATTAGACACTTTAAGGCTAGCTTCGACGTACATAGCTCATTTGCGAGCCGTTCTCCGAGATGACGGCGAAGCTCATCCTGAAACCACCAAGTCCTTGTCGCTTGCTTTAGTGAGTATCTATTCGTTTTGAGCCAAAGATTCAAATAATCTTTCTTTTCTTCTTAAAAAAATGATACAAAGAATCAGTTACATTTTAATTCTAAAATCTCGAATTGATTTCTAGAAATAGAAACCAAAGAAAATATTTAATTAATAGTCAAAATTATTCGTTTATAGAAACATAGATTCAAATAATCTTTCTTTTCTTCTTAAAAAAAAAGATACAAAGAATCAGTTAAATTTTAATTAATTTTAAAATCTAAATCTTGAATTGATTTCCAGAAATACAAACCGAAGAAAATATTTAATTAATAGTCAATTTAATAGTCAAAATTATTCGTTTATAGAAACATAAATTCAAATAATCTTTCTTTTCTTCTTAAAAAAAAGATACAAAGAATCAGTTTCATTTTAATTCTAAAATCTTGAATTGATTTCTAGAAATACAAACCAAAGAAAATATTTAATTAATAGTCAAAATTATTCGTTTATAGAAACATAGATTCAAAATAATCTTCCTTTTCTTCTTAAAAAAAAAAAGATACAAAGAATCAGTTAAATTTTAATTAATTCTAAAATCTTGAATTGATTTCTAGAAATACAAACCAAAGAAAATATTTAATTAATATTCAAAATTATTCGTTTATAGAAACATAGATTCAAAATAATCTTTCTTTTCTTTTTAAAAAAAATGATACAAAGAATCAGTTAAATAAAATCTTGAATTAATTTCTAGAAATACAAATCGAAGAAAATATTTAATTAAAAATCAATTTAATAGCCATAAAATTATTTGTTTATAGAAACATAAATTAAACGAAGAAGTATCATTTATCAACAATATTTTTTGTTTATAAAACATTTCAATATCGTATCAGAGTATTTCTAAATATAGATACAATCGTGCAAGAAGATATGAATCGGTTGAATTTCACGAATTGCGAAATTAAACCGATTTTCCTGGGAATTCAAAAGAGAGCCAAACTATTTCTCGCTTTTGCAATCAGACTTTCGAGTTGATAATTCTGTAAAATAACATCGAGAGACCAGGTGGATCCACTCGGAGTCGCGAGGCGAGCGCCGTCTTCCCAGTCATCCACTCTGTTTATGTCTGTCCAGGTGGATCGAATCACTCGAAAAACCAACTACCCACCCTTTGCCACCATTAATTCTAAGTTAGTTCCGTTGTTTGAAGAAGCGTGCCGTTTTCCGCTGCAAAATAGTTTCTTTCCTCTCTCCCTTCGGAGATCAAAGAAGATCTTTTATCTCCGAAAATATGTTTTCTCCACGGAAATTCAAACTGATATATATTAATAAATTCCAAATTATTAATTACAGTCACTAGTATTCATTATAAATTATGGAAATGATCGACCAAACTAGCAGATAAAATCGTTTATTCAATTTCACGATGTTTCGATCATATGATTGTGGTCCTTTTCAAGTGAGAAAGTAAAATAATAACTAATCAACTCCTCTTATCTCTCCATGCAGTGTCAAATTATAGTAATATTATATAAGTCACAAATAAAAATTAATTAAAATCAAATTTAAAGTGAAAATAAGAGACTGACATAACATATCCCAACCAAGGTACGTCAGATTCTGATATCTTTCATATGCTGGTTTGGTCGATTATTTCCATAATTTATGATATATATTAATTAATTTTGAGACAAAGTGCATCAATGTACATAAACAGATTTTTCATTTATACGCAGTCTCTTAACCACAAACCAATGCGTACAATTTAATGAAAATTATTATTTCATGAATGTATGGAAATAATATTAAAAAATATATACATATAATTTGCGATGCAATCTAATCTAAATTTTTAAGATGTCTGATTTTACTTGCGAGTTAAATATCGATCTAAATAATACAAATCATTTTGATATTGCAGTCGTGGCCATTCGCTATTCAAAACAGCAACGCTACTGCACTCATGAACAACAGTTGCAACGTGTCCTCCTCGACATCTTCGAGCTGTAATCAGTATCGAGGACAACAAGCGACTCATGATCTCCAAAACTTCCATCATTCGGGCCATCAAAGCGTGTCGACACGCCATAATCTTCAGGGAGGAGAGCAAGAGTTCTCTTATTACTAACAACAAAAAATTCTGATAATCCGATCAAAGCTTGACTACTGCGAGTGATATCTACGAGAGGCGAGCATCAGCTGGGAATCACACGACTATGACGGCGCTGACATTTTCACGCCTTATTTATTCCAGAGTGCCTTATTCTACTAATATTTATTGATTTACTTTTAATGCAATTAATAATTATGTACATCTTGAGTGACGAGAAAATAATTTATCTGCCGATGACATTTTTATCTTTGATTTATAAGTCTTTTACGCGTCGAAGAAATGCATTCTACTTACATATTTTTTGTGCAACGAAATAAATTTAGAGACAGGCAGAGAGAAAAAAATATTATCTTTGTTTCGTGTGTTTTATAGAAAAAAAATGTAACGCAATGTAATGAGAAATCTGAAATTCTCGATTTCGGAGAAGATATTATACATTCGCCGGAAAATTATTTTCTTTTGTCACACAATTATTGCAATATCATGTAATATTGTAATCGTAATTGATACCAAAGCATATCAACTAGTCCAAATAAAATGTTTTTAAGATTTTCAATAATTTTCTTTATATTATATTTAATGCAAATGTTGCTTCTTTATATTATATTCAAATTACTGCATTCAAAAAAAAATTGTTAACTTGATTAAAATTTCAACTAAATATTATTTTGGTAAATGAACGCATAAAAATATTTTAATTAAATATAATATATTAAATTTACTAAACATATATATTTGACTTAAATACTAATATATATTCAATTAATAAAACAGTAATTTAGTTGAAAGATTTAATCAAGATAACACATTTTTTTTTTAGTGTGCTAATAATATTCAATGGCAAATAAGATTACTTTTATCACTAAAATAGAATAATTAATCAAGAATATTTTTATCACTCGAATTAAAAATATTTTCGTGATTAAATTTTAATTTTTTCATATATATTATATGAATGCAAGTGCATGTAAAATATGTATATCACAGAAAAAATTAGCCATCGTAGCTATAAATTTTAGCTATTCCAATTACACATGAAATTTAATTATGTCCAAATTGTAACTTACGATAGCTAATATTTTGTAGCTATAAAATTCTCCATTAAACTGTAGCTAATAAAATATTCCTTATCATAGCTAAAATTTAGACATAATAACTAAATTTCAGGTTGTAATATAGGGACAGCTAAAATTTAGCTATGGTGGCAAATTTTTTTTTACATGACATGTAAAATATATGCATTTCTATGACTAGTCGATTGACATTTCTTCTTGGAGAAGCGCCGAATGACATCCGGAACAGCGCGGAGGAAGTGCGCGGTAAGGTAAGAAGGATATAAAGAAGTTCAAGTTAAATAAACAGTGCGAAGGGCCTTTTGTGTAAACCCGATACTAAAATAATATATCCCAACACGACGACAAAAATCGACTGGCACTAAAAGTATGGCTTAACGTCTCAGTGTTACGTCAATATACATTTTGAAAATTTATAAACAAAAGATAAAATTGTTCTCTCTCTTGCAGTTTTCCGATTTTATTCTTACAAATTTTTATCACACTATTTTTGCCCACCATATGTCAAAGAGGAAAAGAAAGAGGAAAATATATTTTTATACGCAGACAGAATTTTTTTAAAATTTATCTTGCAAATCATAGTAATCGTGAGACAATATGATAATGGAAAAATTTTATAAGAGTTTCTCTGATTAATTCTTATTACAATAAGATATAAAATATATTTTTATATGTTATTATATGTTTTTATATGTTAAGAAAATTCTCTCTGTGTATGTAATAAAAAATATCTTTGTATTTAAAGGTATATCTATATGTATCCTTTGTAAAGAATTGTAATATAAATCACGGAAAAAAATTAGTCATCAAACTAAATTTTAGCTGTACCTATATTACATCTGAAATGTAGTTACTGCCTAAATTTTAGTTATGATAGCTAATATTTTTTAGCTATAATTAAACGAAGGACTTGTCACTTAAACAATATCTAAAAAATATTAGTTATATAGTTAAACATGATAACTATAAATTTCAGATTATAATATAGGAACAGCTAAAATTTAGCTATGGTGGCTAATTTCTTTTTTCATGAATTATTGACAATAAAAGTCAAGGTAAAAAAAAAAAAAAATATATATATATATATATATATATATATATATATATATAAATATCTCTCATATGGGTGCAGCTTTTGATTGAGACAATAGAACGAGATTGAAATAATGAAGAGGGAGATACATATGTTATGCGTAATTTCGATTAAAAATTACACAAAGAGAGAATTTAGTTTTCTCTTAGAATTTATCCTGAAAACCATATGGTAATCGTGGGACAACATTAATTGTGGTATTGGAAGCATTTTATAAGAGTTTCTCTGATTAATATTTATCACAATAAAAAATATTAATATGTACATACTAAAATTAATCAAACTTTTTATATTTTATTGTGGTAGATATTAATATTTTTATCGTGTAAATATTAATCAGAGAAATTCTTATAAAATTCTTCCAATACCATATATTGTCCCACCATGATTTTCAGGGTAAATTTTTAAAGAGAAAATTCTCTCCGTGTGTGTAATAAGAAATACTTTTATATTTAAAGGTACACTGTGTATCATTTAGATAAAGAATTTTAATATAAATCACGGAAAAAAATTAACCACCATATAGTTAAATTTTAGCTGTGTCTCTGTATTACACCTGAAATTTAATTATCGCCTAAATTTTCGTTAAACACTAGCTAAAAAATATTATATAGTTACCATAGTTAAAATTCAGGTTATAATATAGGAACAGCTAAAATTTAACTATGGATGGCTAATTTCTTTTTCATGAGTCATTGGCAATAAAAATCCAAGTAAAATATACACATATAAATAAATAAAAATACCTCTAATCCCAGCAAACACCAATATATAATTGTTACATTGCTATAATAAAACGGAATATAACAGGTAATATAACGTGTACGTTACATGTAACATCCATGTTAGTTGTAATTTCTCACTCATAGATGTAACATTTTAATATAACATATATATTACATTGTAGTTATATTGTAATTATATACCAAATAGCACATTGATGTATTGATAAGTCAGTGCTATCTTGGGATATAATGACAATATAACTACAATGTAATATATGTAATATTAAAAATGTTACATCTATGAGTGGGAAATTACAACTAACATATATACGTTACATGTAACATGCTTAAGTATATAACATTTATATATTGTGTTTGCTGGGATGTGAAGAAAAAAATGTGATTCCGATTGAAAGACACATATATATATAGCATATTCGCAAGGAAGTACCGAGGAACTTTGGGTCGAAACTTCCGGAAGTGATTTCGCGCCTTTTTTCACTCGGCATTGCGCACGTGCATATCTGCCAACTTCGCTTGCTCGAGAAATCAGGTACGCAGTATAGTATATATAATACATGCTCCGTGGTTGACAGGTTAGTATACAATATGCTCGGAGAAGAGCATAGAGCAACCCAGTGATAGTGTCTGCTTCGACGAGAGACGTGTCGAGGGAATCGATCACTCTCTCTTTCTCCTCGTATAGTGCCTGGTTTGAATACCCAACGCGTTGTTCCTCGCGCGTTTTCCATGATGTAGCTCCAGAGAGCCATCATATCGGGTTGACCGAAGAAGAAGAAGAAGAAGAAGAAAAAAAAGAAGAAGAAGAAGAAGAAGAAGGACCGTTGACAGGACTCGCTGAGACAGATCCCAGGTCCACAACGTCATCGCTCCCACATTTCGCGCCTCCTGTGTACGCGTACACGGGAAGACACACGTTCCGGGTGGACTGGGAACGTGGAGCCCTCGAGGGGCCAGGTGTCAAAGCAGCTCTCGGAGTCTTCGACGCAGCGTCAAGATGGCGCGTGCCACGAGCACAGCTGTTGTTTACCCACAAACCCGTGTGGAGCGGGCCACTGGCTCAGGCGGCCGCTGCTGAAGGAGAGAGAGCGCGTGCACGACTGGCTCCCCCGTCGTCGGGGACGATGGGAGCTGATGCTCGACGAATGAACGTCACGGAGTAACGGAGCATTCCCGAGAGCGCGGCGTGACGGCGACGTGACGAGGACGTGACAGCGACGACGACGACGAGGACGAGGACGAGGACGACGAGGTCGGTGGTGCTGGTGACAGCTGGTGACAGCTGGTGACCGAGGAAGAGACGGGAAGACTGAAGACTCGATGGAAGAGGCCCGAGACGACAGAAGCCACCCGATCAGCTGGCAGCGAGCGAGAGACTAACCCAGCTGCGTCCGCCATCGCTCGACACGAGGACGTCGACGACGACGACGGCGACGACGAGGCGTGATCGAGAGAGGAAGAAGCGGAAGCGTCGATACGGAGGGAGAAAGTGGCGAAGTTAGTTCCTGTCTTTGTGTGTCTTCATTTTGGCGCCATAAGTGAGCGTCTGTAGCTCCTTTCTTTCCTCGGTCGATTCTTGACGTCTCGTAACCGCGTTACGTAAAAAGCGCGAACGTGATATCGATGATATCTGCGCTCCCCCGGTCTCTCTCGCTCGTTCGAATATTGCGTATTTAAATATCCACGTGCTCACGCGTCGTCTCTGCGTGATTCTACTTGAGTTCGAGGTTAGGCTTAGTTGCCCGCATGAGTGCAACGTGTGCTGGAACGTGGGAAGTCGATGAGAACGTGTTTCAGGATCGTTGTTCAATTTCGATGTAAGATTTGGAATTTTGACACATCGAGTTATTGCATTCGCATTTTATTGTCGTTTGTATTTACCGCGATCTGTGAATGATACCGTAGTGTGTGAGTCATTGTATACCTTTATACCCCCACTTTCTGTCCTCGTGAATTCTAAATCTGTTGCTTTGTGTCATTGTGTCTCTTGGCAGCTTCCCCTTCGGTCTTTTAATCCATTTGTCATTGTTACTTTTAAGTTGTACTTCTTGTGCTCATTATGCATGTCGCAGAACATTTGTTGACGGAGCGTTTTCATTTAGTGTAATTTTCTTTCTTTATAAATTCTCCCAATTACATTCTTGTCAGTCTTGTCATTCTTGAATCTATCTTTGTTTTAATTTCCCTTTTCACGTGTGTTAATTTTATTTATTGTACGTACACAGATATCATCATGAACATCTGATGGCGCAGCATTTTTGATTAATTTTCTTTCTCTACACATTCTTTCAATTCTATTCTTGTCAGTCTTGAATCTATCTTGGTTTTAATTTTCCTTTTCACGTGTGTTAATTTTATTTATTGTACGTACACAGATATCGTCATGAACATCTGATGGCGCAGCATTTTGATTAATTTTCTTTCTCTACACATTCTTTCAATTACATTCTTGTCAGTTTTGAATCTATCTTGGTTTTAATTTTCCTTTTCACATGTGTTAATTTTATTTATTGTACGTACACAGATATCGTCATGAACATCTGATGGCGCAGCATTTTGATTAATTTTCTTTCTCTACACATTCTTTCAATTACATTCTTGTCAGTTTTGAATCTATCTTGGTTTTAATTTTTCTTTTCACATGTGTTAATTTTATTTATTGTACGTACACAGATATAATCATGAACATCTGATGGCGCAGCATTTTGATTTAGTATAATTTTCTTTCTCTACAAATTCTTTCAATTGCATTCCTGTCAGTCTTGTCATTTTTGAATCTATCTCTGTTTTAATTGTCCCTTTTTGTATTAATTTTCTTTATTGTATGCACACAGGTATCGCCATGAATGCCAGGACGCAGATGTTTGAACTGAGTATGGAGGGACGTCAGGTGGACGAAGCGGTGGCGAGTATATTCCACACTGTGCTCTTCCATCGAAGTCTCGGCAAATTCAAGTACAAACAGGAAGGCAGCTACTCGGTGGGCACCGTGGGATACCAGGACGTGGACTGCGACTTCATTGATCTCACTTACGTCTGCTGTTCGTCGATCTATCTTGACCAGACGCTGAAGCGCGAGATATCGGGCTTTTCGGAGGCTCTTCGCTCCACCGACAGCCCGGGTTCGGGTCAGATATCCCTAGAATTCTTCCAGAGAAAAAAGAGCCGCTGGCCTTTTCAACCGGAGTGCATACCCTGGGAGGTGTGGACCGTACGTCTCGAACTCATCAAGCTGGCCACCGAGCACGAACGGCAGATCTGCCGGGAGAAGGTGGGCGACCTGCTAACCGAGAAGATCCTGTACATCACCGAGGTCATGAATCGACATGATTACGTTCCAAAAGTGCCGAGTCAGGCCGAGCTGGATTTGATCTTCGACACTTCGTATCCAGACATACAGCCGTACCTTTTCAAAATGTCCTTCACGACCTCTAGTCCGTCGACCACCACGATGGGCAATACTATGAAAAAATTGATCAGAGAGACACTGTCCATTTAGTCGTTGTAAGGTATAGCTCTTAAAGTTTTAACGTTAATATGTTCGCGCGCGATATATAGCCTAGAGTCATCTGAAAGAAACGCAAAACTTGCTCTTATTTTTCATCTACGATACACAAATTTCATTGCACCACGCGATTTCAGATTTCATTTCAGATTTCTATTCGCAATGACTCTAATCTTACCTTAGCTGTTATTATGAGTTCCTAGAAAAGAAGAAAAAAAAGATTCTAAATTTATGCTACGAAGAATGATCCGGCTATAGAGAAGCTACCCAGCGTATTTTGCCTACGTGGTAGAGTCTTATTACGGATTTTGTAAGCTCTAGTATCTCTTATAAAAAAAAAAGAAGAAACGGAAATAATACTTCATACATCACAGGGACTTCCGCTGCTGTGTGTCTCTAATGTTTATATAGTACAAATGAACACAACACTCTTGTGACACTTGCTTTTTTTGTACTTTACTATGAACGTCCGTCGCATAATTTTAGCAGGATCATGTTAGTCACGTTTTACACAATAATACTTCGCGTTATACCTCTTAAAAAAAATCTTATCACTCGAGTCTCCCCCCCACACGCGACTTTAATCAAGGCAAAACGACATTATGTTCCTCTCTCGCTTCTCACTCTTTTTAAATGCTGTGTGTATTTACATCGTAGAATAGATTCGAGCGTAATTTCTCGATATATTTCTCGAATTTATCTTCACGCGTCGATTAAAGAAGATAATTTGATTTAGAGTAAGGATTTACAGAGAGATGTTAAGCCTCTAGTTGAGAAAAGAGCAGGATGTTTCCAGATACTTTAATGTCTAGTAGAATCCTTGAGAGCGATACGTCCCTTTTAAAAGGTCTCGTCACTTACTTACTACTCCCTTGACATACTTCTCCGAATACATATTCGGCGTTGTACGCACTGTTTTTCAGTCACTAATGTTGAAAGTATATATAGTTGTCCTGAAACCCCCGACGATAACGGAGAATGCTTTTCAATTATTTCGCATGTGTATATATACGTACATATACATTCATACATCATACGTGCATATATATATATGCACGTATGCGCTTGTCTACAAAATATTATGTATAATTTTTGCTTCTTAAATCTAACATTAGATTTCCGGCCGCCGTCTAATACTGAACTTATTGTTAGTGATATATGAAAATCATAGACGACCGAAATCACATTTTTTACTGTTTTAATTTCGCGGTAGAACAAAGCGTTAATTTGTGTATAATTATGGTGTATGGATGGAATCGATATTTTTTTGTGTTATTTATTTTTTTCGCGAATAATGATACGTATAAACGTCAGATTATTATATTATATTGACGCGCAGATTACAGATTGTTCACATTTGCTTTCGTCGAGTTTTAAGTTATTGTAATCAAAGTGTAAAATAAGTTAAAAAAAAAAGATTGTAATCGTTAAGCCGACACGCGCAAATGATCGAAGCGCGCCCTGGTGATACGAAAGAACCGCACGAAAAATCGCAGTCATTTACATTTTCCAAGACGTTTCGTGCCTTCGTATCGAATTTTTGATAGGGAAAAAAATTAATGTTGCTAGGAAAACTAACATATACCTGAGATCCAGAATATCATTGTTATTATATGTAATATGATAATAATGATAAATATCATTATATTATTTATTGACCACACACGCGAAGCATCTCTCATCTTATTAATTAGGAGCGAGATAAGATTTTTCTCTCTCTTTTTCGCGCGCGCGCAGAAGATAAATCTGTGATCCTTCTCGGATTCGAGGCGGTTTCGTTTCTATTCCTCGTAAGAAAAAAAAGAAAAAAAAGCGATTGTAAATGTGTGTGTGCCGTTAACGTCGTGCGCCGTTTTTTTAGGAGCTCCAAGTTGAACAGGAAACGCGAACGTCGGACATCGGAACGTTTCGTCGGCGGCGACCCGCACGCGCGATTATTACTTATTGTACAATGTAAATAGTGTGTCCGAAACAAGAAAAAAAAAACAAATATGCCGCAAATCAAAGACGTCGCGTGTCGAGAGGGTCCTCGCACGTTCCGAGATCCGTGCATATATAAATTTCGGGCCTTTCCTACGACCAATCAACAAAGATATCACGACGCGTAGTGTACACATATAATTTACGAGTTAACGGTGTAGAACGAGAAGCGTAATTATTAATTAATTTATATATAATTAATCGTGTATCGTCTCAATTGCTTTCTTTCGCAATGTTCTCTAAGTAGTTTAATAATGCAATTGCAATCTAGCTAAATGTTTCGCGACGAATCGAGCGTAATGTCGATTCTCCTATTGGGGATTGTTTTTTTTTCTTCTCTTGTCGATCGAAGAAAAGAAAAAGGAAGGAAAGAAAATCACGCGGTGATCGTCGATAATAATTCCCGTCGTTTCCCGCGATTTTGTGAATTGAAAATCGACTGCAGTCTCTTTCCCTCGCACCATCCGGTATATGCCGTATGTACGATTGTAAAAAGTAAAAAAGAAAAATGATGATATGACAAAGAGAGACGCGCATATGTGTATAGGCGCAAATATATAAATATGACGTATATATAGAAAGAACAAAGGGAGAGAAAGAACGAAAGCATGAGCGAGTGTGTATGTGTAACTAGGATTTTGCGGATTTGTCAAATTGCCACAAGCTGTTATAAATGAATATATAAATATAAATATATTATAATAATTATATGTATTTATATTTATATAGCAAAATATAGAAGATAAAACCGAGACCTGTATATTATAAGCTGCGAGACAAAATGTGACAAAATGTGTAGTGTATAGCGAGGAAGATGAAATATCTGCAAGTTTTAATTTATCATGATGAGTATGCTGACGATAAAGGACTAATTATTAATAAATTACTGTATTTTATAATAGTGCTTTTATGAAGATATTCAAATCCCTTATTTTTCCATGAAGCCTATTTAATCTTTTTCGTATGATAAGATCATTTCCAATAATTTCATATTTTATATATTTCAGAGGAAAATATATAAAAATCCATGCCTTTGTGTTCAAAAAATATGAATAATAATTTTTTTTGTATAGTGACAGTACGCAGAGAATTAGAATTATCCTGAAAATCATCATAATCGTGGGACAATATGGTATTGGAAAAATTTTATAAGTTTTTCTCTGATTAATATTTACCATAGAACAAAAATATTAATATCTAATAATATAAAATATGTTCGATTAATTTTACTATGTACGTATTAATATTTTTATTGTAAATATTATTCAGAAAAACGTATAAAATTTTTAAATACCATACGCGATTACCATGATTTTGAGGGTAAATTCTAAGAGAAAATTCTCTCCGTGTGTAATTATATTTTATAGATATATAGATAAAATTGTATAAGGACAATTACAACAAGTATATATTTATCTATAATATTTATATTAAAATCTTTTAATTAAATGTTTATTATGCTTATATAATTATTTCTGATTGTAAACGTTTTCAATATTTATTTACTATATTGCTAAAAATATGATATTATTGTTTGAAGAGAGCAATAAGATACCAGATTCACATTCTCTGTGTAAAAATACATTTTATCTCTGATTAATCACTGACTCTTATATTCCGAGTAATTAGCAGATACCAAGTGTTAAAGTGCACGTTTTATCATGCCGTCACGTGTCGCGCTCTAACGGGTGACCCGTGAGTTTTCGATCAAGGCGAAACTTTATGCTCACCCGATACTGCACCGGGATTATCGATTATCGTAGCTACGGATTCTCGATTACTATCGATGCGATTGCGAAGCACGATACGAAAGAATGAAAATCGCGGGCGCGTATATAATTTCGTCATCTTTTACTCGCAACGTTCGTACTTTTCTGTCCCGAACAAATGTGAAATTTTTGACATACCGCGCGCCAGGAATCCGAGAAGAACATAATCGAGTTGAAGAATTTCTCCGTAATAAAATGCAAACGGATATGTGAGTTCGCCCTTTTTCTTATCCGCGAAACCGAAGCGCGCGGATCTTGGCGAACGATATATATATTCATTTTAATTTTATTAGATTCTGGAGAATAGAAATGCCCCTCCACGGTTTCGCGAGAATGCCAAGTATTTTTGACCGCTGCCTTGACATAACTCGCGATGCCACGTGTTCCAAACAGAACAAGATTGCGAAATATATAGCTGTTTCACACAATTGTTGGACGAGAATTGTTATTCGTTGCCTTCAAATAATAGTTTATTAAAATTAATGCATAAATTGAGACACACTACAACTAGAAAGAGAATACATAAGAAAAATGCATTTCAAGTTTTTATAGTACACTGTAAAACGCTGAGAAAAAGAGAATATCTAATTAGTGGTTCATTAACTTTTAATGAAGTTGTAGTTTATTCAGAGTTTTTTACTTTTGTGCCCCGTTTTTTATCAACTCAAGTGCGGTGCAAAAAGAAAATTAAGATTTTTTGTATTATGCAATTTATTTCATGTATATATTTTATGTGACATAGTTTGCATATAATAGCAATAGCGAGATAAATAATATGAATAATTCTTTTTTTTTTATAATACCTAAAAAATGTCCTCCCTCCCGCTGATTTAAGTATTATTACCATCTCACATATTTTAATCAAATTAAAATTTTTAATCAAATTACTCTATGTCATATAGATATTATTTTCTTATTTGCAAATTTAATTTTCAAAAATTTTAAAAAGTTACTGTATCTTTATAAATCATGTCTTACAATTAAAAATGTTTTACTAAGAAAAATTCTTGCATTCTATATTTATCAAATTAAATTGCACACAAATAAATATTTTCAAAGAAAATTCTGATTTCTTAAAGCAAGCATGTAAAATGTAAGATAGTAATTTTGTTTAGATATGATTATGATATATTGCATATATCTTTTATAGCAATGTAAAATAAGCATAACGTCAACTATTAAAACTGTCAATAATTTTGACAGCTGTCGTTATATTTATTCCATGTTGCTGCACAGTGAGAATTTTCTCTTAGAATTTATCCTGAAAATCATGGTAATCGTGGGACAATATGATATTAAAGATTTAAAGGATTTCTTTAATTAATATTTATCACAATAAAAAATATTAATATCTACCACAATAAGATACAAAGTATGTTCGATTAACTTTATGTACATATTAATATTTCTTATTGTGGTAAATATTTAATCAGAGAAACTCTTATAAAATTCTTACTATGATTTTCAGAGTAAACTCTAAGAGCAAATTCTTTCCGTGTACATTCATTTAAAAAATCATAAAATAATTTATAAAAAGAAATAAAATATCAAGGATAAAAATATAATATACAGTAAATATGCAAATTTCTTTATACACGCGATGGATTATTAAAAAAATAGTAATTAAAATAGTAATTTTTACTATGTACATAGAGTAAAATTAATCGAACATATTTTATATCTTAGTGTGGTAGATATTAAACTTTTTATTGTAATAAATATTAAGCAGAGAAACTTTCATAAAATACTTCCAGTACCATATTGTCTCACGATTATCACAATTTTCAGGATAAATTCCAAGAGAAAATTTTCTCTGTGTAGTTGTATGATATATTAAGTTGAAAAAGTTATATATAAAATTCTAAGAATTATTTTTATCAACATGTACAAAACAAAGAATCTATGGACTATTCTAACTTTAATAAATCTAGTTTCAATAAAAAAGATATAGTCAAGAAAAAATTAAAATTGCAAATAAATAATTTATGAGAAAAACAAAAAGACAAAATCTATAAAATCTTTAAGTAAGACGATTAAAACAGCTTATAAGAAAAACAAAAATTATTTTTAAAAAATAGGCACACACATACACATTTTAAACACCCTTTAACTCCAGGGAAAAAAATGAGGCTGGTACTTTCCAAAATTATGCGAGAGGAAAATATATCGATATAGCGCTCCGGACTTACGCAAAATCTGACTCGTTTGATATTTAAATTTAAATTATGAATAATATCTTTCTCTCTCGATATTATTAGATAATCATAAATATCTTGGTGCAAAAGCATCGCGATCAGACACACGTGAACCACGCACACGCCTGCGCGGAAAAACCGCGTCGGGGCGAAGCCGCGCTCTAACGAAGCCGGTGCGCTTCCGATTTTCTCGCCTCTCAGTCACCGATAGGAAGCAGCGCGCGAACCGCCGGCGTCGCGACGCTCCGAGATGATTGTCGCGCGTCTTCCTCGCGTTCTCGAGAGATCGCCGTCTGGTGGTCTCGGCATCCTTCCGAAAATCGCGTGATTCGCCGATACATCGGACAATCCGCGAAGTAAATCGAAAACGTGACAGACACGTGTACATCATATATATTTTGAAGAAAAAAAAAAAAAAAAAAAAAAAAGAAAAATAAATAAATCAGCAACAAAAATAAAAAAAAGACACCGCGTGATCGCGAGAGAATTCAATCTGACCGGAGGAGTGTCGAAGTGCATTGTATATGCACTTCTCTATGCACGCGTAACAGACGCCTATTTGTGTATTGTAAAAAAAAAAAAGAGTCAATAATATATATAAAAAATAAGAAATTATACAAAGCGGATATATTATATATACGTATATCGTTGCGAGTATAAAATCGCGCGTGATAAATTATAAGAGACAGATAATTGCACGTAGAGGGAATTCAGTTTTGTGCGCATATGTGTGACTAAATATATATAATATATATTTTTCCGTCATTACATATATAATATATTTTTTTTTTTTCGTATGTGCGTGCCGTTTCATCGTTTCGCAAATCCTTCGAGGATGCGCGAGATCCAGTAGTTACACCGGCCTAAATATTTCGCGTAATCGCGCGCGCGAAGCGTCGCGACTCCGTTATATTTTAATCTAAGGGAATTTCGTCCCGACACGAAACTTTTGGTGGAAACGAGATCCACCGTCGACCTCATCCAGACGGAAGAAATAACCGCGGTTCGTCCGGACTCTTCAACAGGTGGCCGAAATCGATCTTGCACATGTGTATGTGCGTGTGTATAAGCGTGATCACTTTTCACAGTGCTTTTTGGGATGCGTACTTTTTTTTTGTTGACCCTAATTCTCCTATAAATTTCACAAACAGAAGGATATAGTTTCAAATTTGATACAAAAGTTTCATTCAGAAGAAAAGAAAAATTCGCTTTATATTTTCTCCTCTTGGAGACTTTTTCTTTGAGTCACAAGGAAATATATGTATATTCACTTGATTTTTGAGAAATTATTAAAAAGTAAAGCTGTATATACTATTGCATACGAAAAAAGATTCTTATATTTCTATATTCAATCATTATTAGTTATAGTTGTAACAAATTTATGCAGCAGAACGTTTTAATGTTGACTGTCAAATTAGATAGAATTATTTGACTGAAAGACTAAAAAGAGTAAAAATGCTCGCAAAAGAGTAGAAATGCAAAATTATATTTGCATCAGCTGTTTTTGCGAAAAAGTGACCCTTATGTCATCTTTCATTTTCTCATTTACATCTTGAAAAAAATATAAAAATAAAATTCGACATAAAAAGATGAATTTATCGCGCTGTATTCATTCACGCTCAATGAATTGTTCGATAATTCACATTGAAAGTGGACATTTTAACAAACGCCTCGGCGGTTATTCCGTAAACTTGTCATAATTGTTTCTCGATACTCTCGCCCGATCATATAGCCGCAACAAATTCATTAATATTCGCGCTCGCCTCGTAACACCTCGTTTCATCAACAAACTGTGTTCGTATATGTATATATAGAGCGCTTCCATTAATCTCCGATTAATACGCATCGCGCGTTCACGAGTGGAAAACTATTTCCGCTCCGTGTAATTTACAACCTTCCAACGGCGCGTGAATAAATTCGCCCTCGTGTAAAAGTTCAAAACATTCCGTCGGCGAATTCGTCGCTTCGAACAAAATTATTACTCGAGAGTAGAAAAAAAGGCAGATCAAAAAGAAAAGTGGGAATCGCTCTCAGCTTTAGAAACGCGTTCTGATTTTAAATGGCCTTCAGGAACGTTTGAGCTTTTTAAAATAGCTCGTCCGCGTTATACTTTCGAAAGCCATGAAATCGACGTGGCTATTGTGCGTGTAACCGTTTGAAAACGCTCTCGGAAATAATTGTTTGACAGCTCGACACCCGCCCAAGTTTGTCGAAAGTTTCGCCCACGAGTATACTCGCCAAACGGGTCATACATAAACGGCGCTCTTAATTGCTCCCTCGTGTTCTGTTTCTGGAAGGAACACAACCGTGGTTCCTTCCAGAATTGAGAGTTTTGTTTAATTGCCCAACTATCGTCGTTGTTTCTCTCTCGGATAAACACCAAAGGAACTGTTAATAATCTCGACACGTATCCATATTATAATATTTATAGTATTTATATTTATAATAATATATATAAATATATATTTATAATAATAAATAAATATATGTTTACAATAATATATAAGTATATATATATATATATATATATTATAATATTGATATTGGATAAAAATAAAATATATATAATTCTTGACATATACAGACAAATGGTTCTATCGACGAGAATTACATGTATGTCTAAAATCTATATTATTTAAAAAAATAATGCGACATAATTGTGTATTAATTCAGGAATAAGAGAGAGAGAGAGAGAGCATGCAACATCTTGGAAACGCGAGCTCATTGATATAAATATCACCGCTCGTCCATTCATAGAAAATCCGCAACACTTATTCACTGCCACCTTGCGAATTAATGGACAAGGAGAGGAAATCGGTGTTATTTCTAATAAAAATAATTTATGACGCTTCTCATTTCCGCACGAACTTTGCCGAGATGATTACATTGTGAAAAATATACAATATAAAATCATTAATAATCTTAATTAAACGCGAAAAAGTGTTAAAAGAAAGGGTGAACGCGCCTGATGCAAGAATTGTGTCGCGCTACGAAAAAAACGTTTTTCCTCGAACTGCGTCCTGAAATTATTAAAAAAAAAATCGAATCGCGCTTAAAGGATTATTTGGACGAAACGTCGGATGACGTTCAGCTGCATACGCGTGCATAATCGATGCGAAGTGATTTAGCCCCGGCGAAGGATATCGCGAGGCGAAATTCGAGCTAATCAGCTTATCTCACGGGCTATAACTCGCTTATCAGGACCTTATCGCGCGGGATCGCGGTTCGACGTAAATGAAACGAGCTTCGCGAGAAATTAATTCGCATCCCCGGGATCGATGACGTCACTCGATTTCGTCAAGCCGCTTTGACGTCGCCGAGCCGCCTTCCTGGAGAACGGAAGACCTTCCTGGGCGAATTTAATTAAAACGCTCGATAATATACCCTTCTTCAGGATGCACCGATCAACAACACCGGAAATGACGAGCATAACGTCGACGTCGATGATACTTCAGTCGCAGAATTTGTCGACGCGCAACTTCAACCACTCGGAGGACGTCATGTCGAACATGACGGTGCAGACGATGTTCTGCGCGTTCTACATCATCATCTTCGTGCTGGGTCTCTTCGGCAACGTCCTGGTAGGTCTTCGTCGTCGGGCGGAACCGGCAGATGCACACGGTGACGAATCTGTTCATCGCGAACCTCGCGCTCAGCGACGTCCTCTTGTGCGTCCTCGCGGTGCCATTCACTCCGTTGTACACCTTCCTGAGTCGTTGGGTCTTCGGACAGACCCTCTGCCACCTGGTCCCCTACGCCCAGGGTGTCAGCGTGTACATCAGCACGCTCACGTTGACCAGCATAGCCGTCGATCGCTTCCTGGTGATCATCTATCCGTTCCATCCGCGCATGAAGATCGAGGTCTGCCTGGCCGTCATCGTGAGCATCTGGATCGTTGGGTTGCTTGTCACCTTACCGTACGGCCTGTACATGCAGCTGGAGGAGACGTTCAGCTACTGCGAGGAACAGTGGCCCAGCGAACCGTTCCGCAAGGTCTTCAGCTTGGTCACGACGATCGTGCAGTTCGTCGTGCCGTTTCTGGTCATCACCTTCTGCTACACCCTGGTGTCCATCAAGCTGAAAAACAGGGCGCGAGCAAAACCCGGGAGTAAGACGAGCAAGCGAGAGGAGGCGGATCGCGAGAGGAAACGACGGACCAACCGGATGCTCATCGCCATGGTCGCGATATTCGGTATCTCCTGGCTGCCGCTCAACATCGTCAACGTTGTTGACGACTTCTACTCGCGCGCCAACGACTGGTCCTATTACAAGCTCTGCTTCTTCATGTCGCACTGCATCGCCATGAGCAGCACCTGTTACAATCCGTTCCTCTACGCCTGGCTCAACGACAACTTTCGCAAGGAATTTAAACAGGTACACCGATTGTGTTCTTATCTTAAGTATACGCGCGACTTGTCTTTGTAATGTCTTCCATGAAATGGACGCCAAAAAATTGTCTTCATTTAAGAGGACAATTTTTCAAAATCCGGTATTCTTTAATTAAATATTCTTATTAGATATTCGTAATATGTGAAAGAATCTACATACTTAATGGGATGTTTTTTCTTGTTAGCGTATTATTTGGAATTATTAATCGTGTTAACAAAAAAGTCTTACAAATGGATATTTCAGGGTGTCCAGCTGACTCAATGAAAAAAATTCCCGACTTTTTTAAACAGGTCCACCGATTGTGTTCTTATCTTAAGTATACGCGCGACTTGTCTTTGTAATGTCTTTCTTGAAATGGACGCCAAAAAATTGTCTTCATTTAAGAGGACAATTTTTCAAAATCCGGTATTCTTTAATTAAATATTCTTATTAGATATTCGTAATATGTGAAAGAATCTACATACTTAATGTGATGTTTTTTCTTGTTAGCGTATTATTTGGAATTATTAATCATGTTAACAAAAAAGTCTTACAAATGGATATTTCAGGGTGTCCAGCAGACTCAATGAAAAAAATTCCCGACTTTTTTAGATTTTCCGAGACCAGAAACTAATTTTTTTCCCTGACTTTTTAGTATTATTTTTTCCAAATTTATACAATCTGCATTATGTACGATAATCGAAACAAACATGTCACTATAAACTATTTAAATAATCACCTTTTTTATTTATATTACATTCAATTTTTTAGTTTTGTCTCTATCAAACACATTGAAATAAAATAACACGACGATGAAAATATAAATTAACGAAATTTATTAAATAAAAAATTTCAAATCATTGAGACAAATGTAGAATAATATGAAAAAATCCAGATAAATAGTAAAATTCCCTGACAATACCCGGTTTTCCAGATTTGCCTGACCGCTAGGCATCCTGCATTCGTTATTTATTATACATATATATTTAAATGTTACGTATATTCAAATTTTGTTATACATTGACACAACTAAATAGATATTTTTCCTATATTATTATTTGTAATATTAATTGATAAACTTATAAATTTAAGTTTAATATTAATTTATTTATTGCGACAATACAGTTGCAAAAATAAAATTGAAGAATATATTCTTAATTTAAGAGGATATTCCAAAAAGCACCACAAGAGAGAAAAATCCTTGTTAATTAAGAAAATATCTATTAAGAAGACCCATAAAGTATGCATTTTAAGAAAAGAATTTTTTTCGGTGTACGCGACAAATATCGAGACATATAAGGATGGATGTGCATTGAAACGAGGTGTCTCGAGAGCGAGAACGAGAAAGTAAAGTTAGATTTTCCCTTCGAAGTTATCGGATTATTCATTTTGTTGCTTCTACCTTTCATCCATCGGGTATACAGAAGAGTAAGCGGATTATTCTTTAGTTTGACAGGCTATAGTCGTGGCTATATTGCACAGATAAACGCGCTTTGCATAAAATCTACTTTCGTAGAATTGTACAATGTAAAAAGACGGTGCTTCTCGAAAATAGGATTTTCCAGCATTCTCGAAAATGCATCCGATGTTATTCTCCGTCTTTTAAAATCGTATCGGGACGTTTATTTGATTATAAAAAGCTTACCTTGCGGAAATACATAATAGAACCGTTTATATATAATATAATATTAGGTCGATCGGTCGCAATTTAATCAAAATTATATGGATGGAATTTCGCGATGACGCACTTTAAGTAATTGGGACAAGACTATTTGCATCGAAACTACCGAAACTATTAGCGGTGCGAGAATCTAATAGTTTGGCGATAGACATCTCTCTCAATCGCTATTAGAGGGAAATCAGCAAGTAAATTCTATTGCGTACGAATTAATTTGCAGTACGGCTGTTTTTCGCCTTCCTATTTGCATATTTGCGAAATCGACGAAGATGACATTGGACAGAAACAGTCGCGCACAAACCTGTATGAATGCTGCAACTTGCGTTCTGAATAAAAGTATTCGCTGTCCATTTAAAAAAAAATGCTAGTATATTGGCGGTTCAAGCATGTTCACATTTGCCGAGACGAGAATTTATGGTAAAAGGGTGGCTCGTGTTCTTTATTTTTCTTCCTTAAAGATTCCTTCGCGCGCTACTATTATATAATAAACTCGTAGAATAAAAGATTTGTACTTTGTAGCGATGTTTTATACTTTGCAATTCTTCTCTCTCTCTCTCTCTTCTTTTTATTATTAGAAAATATAATATATTATGTCAAATGTCGCATCGTTTTTTATTTAGACGTGTATATTACTTTTCTTTTATATTTTTGTTATATACAATATAATCTCTTTTATATATATATATATATATATTTTATATTTATATATTATTATACTGCACAATTTTTAAGTTTGATTGTCCTACGAATTTCTTTTACGAAAATAGAAGAATAATCATCATTTGTGATTTATATATTTGTGTGTCTTATATAAAATATGAAGATGCAATTTCTTGATGTAATAATTGGAAGAAAATGTAATATAAGGAAACTTGATTATAAAATAATAATTGCGTTTATGGGAAGTGTTTTGGCATTAATAAGGATTAATTCTCGTACGTCATTTTTCTCGCGCTCGTGATACTTTGATTAATTCCTCTCGATTTGCATTGAATTATTTTTTAATCATCCACGCCCACGATCCGACTCGACTACGCCCTCCCATTAATTTCCGCCCTCAAGTTCCGCAATAATAAAAACGATCGTTTGACGACCGTTTCGTAATGACTTTTAGAAAGCTTCTCCATAAACTGCAATTATAGGATCGATTATTAATTTTGCCCGGACAGAAAATTGATTTAAACGCACCTTGTATACCTTGAGTAGGATATCATAGTAAATGAGATACCATGCAAAGTTAAACATCGCTCCCGATTGGTTTAAACACTTATCAGAGGTATATGTACCTAGATATAGAACATGAGAAAAATCGTGCTTGTCGAGCACAAAGCTAATTAATATTCTCAAAAAAGCAAAGTTTTTAAGAGCAAAGTTCTTAAAAGCTTCTTTGTAAAAGAATATTTTAATGACTTGAGAAGACGCTAAGTGCTTACGATATGTACGCAATATTTAACTATGATCGAAAGCAGTTGATCACAGAATAATGGCATCAGTCAGTCATATGGAACTAGTCTGACGTGAGTTAATAATGATCAATTGTAGTTTCAAGAAGGCACATCGCAATAGATGTGCGAGATTATTAATGTGTCACAAATTTGACGTTATCGAGAAATCGTAAAATCCCGTTAATGTTTTTGTAGGTCCTACCGTGTTTCTCGAGGAACTCCAACGACGGCACTCCGAGGAGCAGAGAAGATTGCAAGGGCGACAAATTATGTAACGGTAATAATACCATGCAGGAGACGCTGCTGCCGAGCAACACGACGCGAACGCCGAATCCCGAGGGATGCGAGATGATTATTCTGGAGCAGACGACAAACATCTCGAAAGAGCAGGATCAGCCTTCGAGCTCCTCCAAGGACTTCGACGACGTGGCTCTGTGAAAGAAAAAAACAGGTATGCTAATATATGTTTTATTGTTATACACGTAAAAATACTTTGATACCCCTTAGATGGAGCAACTGTTAACATACTGCATAATGACGTTATCGTAAAAGAGAGAGAGAGAGAGAGAGAGAAAGAACAATCAATATATTCGAGATAATATATTCTTGCAATTACGGACCCTGTCTCTAATGACCTTTCGTTCCTGTCTTCTCATTTTTTTCGTGTTATAAATAATCGTGTTCGAAATTAAAAATTATATTTCTCTTATATATGCAGGAATTTTAGGAAAGTTGTCTTTTTTCTAAGCAACTCTGCATCATATTTATTTTTAATATATTATATATACAACTTATGAATAGGAATATTTTAAAAGGACAAATATTATGTAGATATTATCTACGAAAATGAGACGTAAAAAATAAATTTTAGTATTAAAACATTTTGATATCATAAGTTAATATACATATATACACAATTGAAAAATTTTTGTTAAATTTAACAGATATCACATATTTCAAACGGTCCACAGAAATTTTTATGTTAATTTAACGTAATACGGATATTATTAAATGGAGACACAAATACTGTGTTAATATTTTAACACAAAATAAATGCAAAACTTCAAGTAATTTAAAATAAATTTTGTGTAAGATTAACATAGTTTTAATATAAAATTAACTAAAAATATGTTGTTTTAGACTTTAAAACAGAGCATATTTATGATGTAAAATTAAAAATAGATGCACATTGTGTTATTTATCTTTTTTCAGTTGTTTTAGTAATTTAACATTTAAGTTCAATTAACCCACGAATATTTAACACAAAAATTTTAACGGGGACCGTTTTTAACAAAAAAACACAAATTTTCCTACTATGTATATATACTTCTACACCGAAAAAAAATTTAGTTAATTCTTATAAGTATTTATTTCAATACTGTCAAATAAATCATTTACTTGAAACTAATAATATTTATTTGATATAAGAAAATCCTTTTCCTGACAAATAAATATTTATTTGTTTCAAATCAATGATTCATTTGACAGTATTGAACTCAATATTATACGTAATTTCAACACGTCAATCTTTTTGTCGCTACTTTTCCGTAATATAGATAGAATGTCGACCACTTTAATTCTATCTAGCTTGCCATCGTAAAGTTTCGTTATAAGTTACGGCGCCAAATGGAGTCGGGACTTTCGACTTTGAACTTCCTCCGGGAAGTCTCGTAACAAAAATTCGATTTTTCCCTATCTATCTACGAGGCACTTTGATTCCACGTCACTCACATATTGATGCGACAGTTCTATGAAATTCTGCGGTCGCGACGACCGGCTGACATAGTAATGCTCCTACGTATATTATTCAGAATAATAAAGTGAAGAATTTCTCGCGTTTTCGCAATTTTTCGCGAGAGCGAGAAGTATTCGAACGAGGGATTTCCATCTTCCACGGCCGCGAGAAAGCAAAGCCGGAACCGCGAACAAAGATTTGGAATGTCAAACTCGTGCTTTTGAAATTTTCACGCGACAACGCGATTGCTGGGAATCGCGGCGTCGCGTTTCTCGTCTTTTTGCGCACTTTCCGCTGATTTGGCGGAAAAGCATGCTTTCCCTCGTATACGAATAGATCGATTTACGGTACAACCGAGATGCAAAGAGTCATCCTTGTACGTGCCGCGAGGCATCTTCAAATGAAACTGCGGATGCACCGAAAGAGAAAACTGCTACCGATATTTTCATGCGTTTACGCGAATATGTTTATACAGTACCCTCCATAAGTTTGGAAACACCTTACATTTTACAGTTAAAGAATTGCAATCTGTTATAAATAAAAATGTCATTTAAATATTTGTTAATTTAAATATATGTTTATTTTATGATTTATTCATACAAAAAATCTGCACAGATCTGTCAAAAGAATCCTCAAAAGAATTTTACAGTTAAACAATCGCATGGCAGCGATCTGTGTAGATTTGTTGTATCAATAAATCGTAAAATATTTAAATAACATTTTTATTTATGACAGATCGCTGCCATGCGATTGTTGAACTGTCAAATGTAAAGTGTTTCCAAACTTGTGAACTGGTACTGTATGCAATAAATAACAAATGTCCATTTATAAGACTGTTTTTCTTGTTATCACGATTAATAATATTTCAAATAATATACTGATAGAAAACATTCCATTAAGTTTATATTCTTGCATGTTACGAATATTTAATTAAAGAATATTTCTTCAGAGAATTTTTCTCTTAAATTAAGAGGATTCTTTTGACAGATCTGTGCAGATTTTTTGTATGAATAAATCATAAAATAAATATATATTTAAATTAACAAATATTTAAATGACATTTTTATTTATAACAGATTGCAATTCTTTAACTGTAAAATGTAAGGTGTTTCCAAACTTATGGAGGGTACTGTAGTTGGCAGTAAAATACTTTTACTAGAACAAGAGGAACCGATATCTTTGTGAATAAATATATATATGACTTTTAGATTACTTGGGCGTAATGTTTATCGAGTTAGAAATTGCGAACAATATTTTTTGCAATATATTTTAAGGAAGAATATACGCGAACAAATATAAAAAAATTACGGGATAAAAATGTATAAGAATCATTCGATGGTATTTTTATACATGAATCAAGTTTTAAAAGCATATACATATAATTAATGAAATAGATTTTTGAATAAAAAAATATAATTCGAGATTTCACATGTTTTTATTAATTTCCTTAAAGAAATTCTTTAAATGATTTTTACTTTTAATCCATTCAAATGTACCTATATTTCTTTCTAAAATAAAATCTAAATAAAATCTAAATAAATTTTCTAGTTAATCATTTACAAAATAAATTAATCTTTATATTGTTTAATGACGCAAAAGCAGTGTATTTCCTCTTTATTTTTCCAAACAAATAAAATAATATTTATTTTACGCAAAAATAATATTATTATTACGTGTGTGTTTTTCTAACGAGATATCTAGAAAAGTAGCCGGTTTGCTATTTTTAGCAATCACGGTCTCTGTGTTATATCAAATCATTCGATTGCAATGTACATACAAACATTCTTACATATATATCTCCCTGCCAATCGCCTTCGCTTGTCACTAGGGAAATACGACGCGCAGATAGAAGCGAATAAAAAGTTCCTCCGAGAGCTTCGCGACGCGAGGCATTTTAGCATCGACATAACAATATGTTCTGAATGGGCGTAGTTCTCTGACCGTAAAATAGGAGAGAACAACGGAAAGAAGTTCGTGAACTCCAACGCGAACGGCCTCCGCGAAACCGGAAATGACGCGCCGAAAGTTTCCGCGAGAGCAAAGATGGGATTAATTCCACTTTCTCGAGGCAGACGTTCATATATTAAATTTTGCACAGGGTGTCCAGCAGACTCAATCAGAAAAATTTCCAGACTTTTTCAGATTTTCCAAAACCAGAAATTCATTTTTTCTCTAACTTTTTAGTACACTGTAAACAAAATTCGTTGACTTGACTAAACCTTTCAACTAAATATTATTTTGTTAATTGAATGTATAACAATATTTAAATTAAATGTGACATTAAATCTAACAAAACGTATATTTAACTTAAATACTAATATATGTTCAATTAACAAAATAGTGATTTAATTGAAAGGTTTTGTCAAGTTAATAAATTTTTTTTTTATAGTGTATTATTTTTTCCAAATATATAATTTGCATATATCTATATGATAAATCAATTAAATGTTAAATCATGAAATCCTTGAGATATTTTTGTTAACAATGAAAAGATTCGTTCGGAAGTTAAAACAAAAATTTAAATCAATTATACGAACTATTTAAATAATCACCCTTTTTGTTTATATTATATCAAATTTTTTAGTTTTGTTTCTATTAAACACATTAAAATAAAATAACACGACGATAAAAATATAAATTAACGAACACTATAGATGAATTGATTTTTAACAACACAAAAAATTAGCGTGCTAGAAGTCGAGGAAAAGTTTATATTTATTAATAAAAAATTTTAGAATAATTTAGAATAATGTAAAAAAATCCAGATAAATAGTCACATTTCCTGACTTTTCCCTGACAATTCTAAATTTATAAAATTCCCTGACAATGCCAGATTTTCCTGACTGCTAAACACCCTGTCGATGAATTCCCGATGGCTCACTCCGTTTCGGTTTATTCTTATTTTAAGAGCCGGGTGCAAGTTAAACTTGAAATGCGAACGAAGCTTCAAACTGTGATATTGAATAGTGAAATTGCTTATGCAATATTCCATCGTACGACGTCACGTTCCCGTCCGATGATTTGTTCTATAATAGATATATTGAACCAAGTCCGGTTTTCAATTGCGTTATCAATCGGTGAAGTAGAAAATATACGCGAGGTATGCGAATTGATATTTGATGGGAAAAAAGAAATAAGTCTAATTCACAGGGTGTCTGACATAAAGTGTCACATTGAAAATATACAAGTAGCTCTCGTTATTTGGAGACGATTTTTCCTCAGCAAAAATGTTGAGAGTGGTCATTAATTTTTGCCATTATGTATATCTTTATAATTAAACTTTAAATTAAAATTTTATTAAAGTAAACTGTACTTGAAATTAATTGGAGAATGCGGTTTTGTTAATATTTTATTTCCACAAGGTTTAATATGAAAAACCCTTTACTTTCAATCGCTTATAACTCGAAAATTATTGATGCCTCAATATGTTTGCTGAGGAAAAATTGTCTCCAAATGACGAGATTTACTTGTATATTTTCGATGTGACACCCTGTATATCAGAGCCAAAAACATGATTTTCATTATTTTAAACGCTAATTAATCTATAAATATATAACACCGAAAGAATTTGATTACAAATTATTATTTTTATTATATTCTTTAAATATTTTTCATCTCGTAATAGGAGTCCTTAAATATGAAAATAAAGAATTAATAATAAATCTCTTTGTTTCTGTTACTGAGGAATTAATAATCTTTTGCAGCAATTGCTGGAAATTCATTTATAGATATATTAGCGTTGAAACGGAATCAAATAATAAAATTGCGATAAATGCAATTTGACGATTTATAGAAATAATATAGCATAACATATTTAATTTTTATTTAGAGATACGATAAAAATTAAATGTGTAATGCAATACGTTATCACTTTACATCTGCAACAGAGTAATAGTCGTGTAAGCTAGACATGAATATTGTAAGACTAGAGCGATAATGTCAATTGGAATACAAAATTGCTGATTACATCCCTCTTGAATATTAAACAGATCGATCGATACCCATATATTCGAGGTATCTCAGTAATCAAAACATGATTAGACCCAAGATGATTACATAGTAATCAGTTTTGTTATTGCGGGCTTGTAAAAGATCCAATTATGCTCCACATATTTTCTGCTTTATATTATATACGATGATATATTGTATATAAATGAGCTTAATCTCTGAATCGCATGCTTAATTGCAATTCACATACATATTCACATAAATATTTTATTCAAATATATAAAAGAAAAGTATGCTAGTAAAACAATTGAGATAATTCGAAAGTACATTTTGTTATACGTTACAATATGTCCTCAATCTATCTATTGTCCGAGCAATTCTGAGATCCATCAATTTATATTAAAAAACTATCTTTCTTTATTTGCTAATTTTTGTTAGCCTTTTTCATTATCTTGTCAATTAAAGATTTAGTTAAAAGTTCAAGAAATATTCCATATATTAAGCTTCCTTCTACAGATACACGAAAATTTGTGTTTTCTTGTTAAAACGGTTAAAATTTTTGTGTTAAATATTTAACACTTTCATGTGTTAATTTAACATATTACTGTTGTGTTAATTAAACTTAAATGTTAAATTATTTTAAAAAATTGAAAAAATAACAATGTGCATCTATTTTTAATTTTACACAATAAATGTTCTGTTTTATTACGGGACGAGATTTATCTGTTAAAATTTACAGAAAAAAATGTTGATTTTTTATTTTATAATATAAGTATAAGGAATGAAATCTAAAATTAACATATTTTTAGTTAATTCCTATAAAACTGTTAATTTTACACAAAATTTATTTTAAATTACTTTGCATTTATTTTGTGTTAAAATATTAACACAGTATTTAACATATCTATATTAATTATGTTAAATTGACAGAAAAATGTCTGTGGATCGTTTATACGAATCTGTTAAAAACACAAATTTTTCAACTGCGTGTAAAATCGTAAAAGCCGATATCTTGTGCATGTACATATAAGAACAAATAAAACTGTTGCGTCGGGTTGTGACAATCGATTATCGTTGAACTAGATGCTTCTTCGTATGCCAGACGTATAAAGAATACTTCTATAGGTTTCATGGGACATGTCACTTTCCTGTCGATCCGTCCCAATAAACTCCTATTATCGAAGAGAATGACAGAACCAAGGAGAGAGATGCAGAAACTTCTTAATGAAGCCTGTCCCAGTATTATCAAAGTTTTTGCAAAAGGAGACTCGCAGATGTCTCTCGAAATACAAAGCGATTACCGAAGAATGGAAACTTTTTTATTGGTAGAATTGCATTAAACAATAAGTGTCTCATAAAAGTGCCATTCTATCATAATACGCGAATAATGAGACCGGCAAAAGAAATATCTGCGAAACGATCTTCCATGCATTTACACGAAATTTGACGGATTTGCGAAATGTTTTGCGTAATGAGCTTATTATAAATACTGCCGTCATTGGAATCAAATTTTCTTTAAGAGATCAAGTGATTTTCAAGTTTTATCTTTCGACAAACGTTCGTAATTAATTCCCCGATTTGTTGCAATAAGAACTGCAAACTCTGTTTGATTCTGTTAATTATTGAAAATTCTTTCAAACATATTATTTTCGTTGTATTCTTCTCAAAGAAAAATATTAAAAAATTTAATACCTCGATCTCTTAAGAATTTTATTTATGGATAACATTTCTGTTCGTGAGTCTACTGCAAATTTTATTACAAATGTTGCGCGAATATCACGTTGCAAATCAGCCGATGAAAATTACATCATTGCATTAACGAACCAACGAATCTCCTCCTAAAAGCTTTAACTCCGCGTAATTATGAATGTGAATTTCATTACCAGCGAAAAAAAAGTCTTAATAACGCATTCGCCAAAATTCAGTTTTGCTCTTTTGACAAGAAGTGCCGATAACGAAAGCAATTTCCTGAAGCGTATTGAATGATCACACGATCGGGCGGTCAATCGGCTTTTGCATTAAAATCCCCTCGTTCGAACTGTCAACGTCGATCAATTGCCAAATCAAGGTAATAACAAATGTTGCATCGCGCGGTTTCGTCCGCGATGAAAATTATCGTAATCTCACTAATTAGAACGTTTGACCAAAATTGCTGGTTGCGTGGCGACGTATATACGTGCTACTCGCGGTTTATATCGTTATAGTAGAGAAAATCAATGCGCTCTTATTTATCTATATCCACGATATAGGGAGAGAGGAATCTTTATTGGAAGCGCGCGCAGTAATAACAGAATTGCAATAATTAAATTGCTAGGAATTATAATACAAAAAATTAAAATATGATTAATTAAATCGCACAAAATTGCGTGAACACGTGTCGACATCGATAAAAAAATCTATTGCAATATGTGTATAATTTTTGTATGCATACACATAAATAAGATTCAAGCAAAGTGTGATTATATCAAATAATTATAAAATAATATATAATTTCAAAAAATTATTAAGAATGAGTAAAAAAAGAAATAGAATTATTTGTCTATATTTTCTAGTATTTTTTATATTAATATTTTCAGAAAAGAATTTTGAAATTTACTTCTAAATTTAGTATTCATTAAATCAATGTGTAATACCGTAGATTATATTTTATTAGTAATTGATGTTGGATTTATCAGTGGAAATTATTACATTTTAACAATGATCTCACTTGTTAGCCGATTAAATTCTTATTATGCTACATATTATGTTACATATTATTATACGCAAACGCAAATCAATGATATTCTGCCAGTGCAATAATGATTCTGCATTATCCATTTTTGTATTATAATGCCAATCCTATCAATTCAAATAAAAATCAAAATTTTATCGTATTTTTCGAAAAGGGCAGAGCATTCACATTCTCATCCATTTATTCGTTTAATTTTTCCATTTAATCCCGCACACACACATTGTTGCAATAACTCGGAATTATATTCGCAACCAATAAATCGAACGAGATAATGCAACATGAATAGCCAATGACATTAATACGAATAAACATTTTACTTATAACATTTGCATTGTGTTTTACAGCACTTGCCAACATTTTGTATTTTGCCCACAAACAGTTATATTTGAGTCCAAAACATAATAAAATATATATAATTTATGTATATTATATAATTAGAAAAGTGATGAGTCAAATAACTAATTTCTGTAAAAGTATTAAATAACTAATTAAAGCAAATATAATTAATATATTCATATTTGTCGCATAAATAATATTCAAATAAATGAAATAATAAATAGTATAAATTTTAATTATTTATAACTGAGTGTAATTCTTAGAAATGTAAATATAAATCTTGTATATAAAATTTTGTGAATATTAATAATAAATAATAGCATATTTTTTATATTAATTTAATGTAATTTAGTACTGTCTCAGAATTCAAAATGTTAGGGGGTACGAAATTTTTTATTATTATTTTTCAGAATTAAACAATCTAACAATAAGCACTTTTCCGATTTAATTTTGCTATGTTTTCAATTTTATTTTATATAAAAAAACAAATAAAAAGATAATTAAATAGTCAATTTTTATTAATAAAATTCAGATGCGAATTGATTGGCTATTACTTTTTAAAAGTACGTTTTGCTCGCCAAATTTTCATTTTATCTAGTAATCAATTTTAAAGGGCTTTATAATCTCTGTAATAAAATTTTTCAGAATCTTTATCCGTATATAATTCTTTCTTATTATTCTGCTACGTAGAAAATTCACTCTCAATGCTTGTACAGATCTTCCAATCACATCTCATATATGTATTTATTAGAGATTCTACAAATGCTAAAGTAATAATTTTCTAATTTATTAAAATGCATGTTATCTAATAATATTTAATAAATGCTTTCTTTTTTGAAAATGATATATAACTATAACGATGTAGAGTTTCCTCGTTAATTCGTTCTTATTATTTGAACATATTTCAATCAACAGAATGTAAAAGCTTTTCCGGCAAACAGGCAAATAGTTTATTTTACTTCTCATCGTTTTCCTAGCTTTTTATGCTTTCTATTACAGATCTATTTCCGTTGTTTCAACAACGACTTTGTATTGTCACGGAATACATTTGTTATATGCTGATCTTTTTTATGATATCTCACGGAATAAATTAGGAAATAGCCCCTCCAATCACTTTTACACCAATAAACAACGATTAAAATTTAATTTTGAAATGTGTTTAGTAATGCGTTTATTTGTTAATTTTAAATAATGCAAAGATTTTGTCTCTATTGTGCATTATTTTTCATTAAAATAGAAAGATTTATAAAAATTTATATACGTTGATTGATACAACTATTAAATTATTTAATCAATGATATTATGATAAAAAACAGAAACCGAAGAAAATGAAACAGATGTATTTCTATAAAATAAAAAATATGCTTCTAATAAAGAAGTTTTCGAAATATTTTCTCTGTCAATTTCATAAGTTTTAAAATTATTATAATTTAATTATATTTTCAAATTTGATTCAAAAGTTATGAAAAATTTATTTTTATTCTTTTATTTGTTGCAACTCAAGATTGTGCAACATCATAATTGCTTCCTGTCCTATTTACGTATAAATAATAAGATGCAATATTATTATACGTATGTACGTGCTTTTATATTTTATATATGCAAAAGCAATACAATTTCCTTGCAATGCAATTTTCTTATACGCTTATTCGTTCGTTCCATCTCGGCTATCTTCAGTATACGTTTTTTAAACTCACGTTTGAAAACTTATTTAGTTTGAAAACCAGTGGACGAAACTCATGTCACGGTAGATGAAACTCACGAAACATCATTATGCTGAGTATAATTTCACTTTAGTCTGCATGTTGGAATGCACAAAAAACAATTTGTACTCTTTTTATACAAAACAATTTGTTGCGAATTTAACAAATAATAAAAATATGCAGTTTTTGTTGCAGCAAATCAGATAAAGAAACGATAAAGAAAGTTTTCTATCCACAAACTTATATTCCCTTTAAAATGTTATTTGCATAATTATATCAATGAACTTTTTCTGATTTTTCGCTATTTTAATTCTAACAAGAATCTGAAGTGTGAGAAATATGCTTAAAAACTTCTACGATTACAATTTTTACGATTTCGTGCAAATTTTTCACCTTTATAATTCTTGGAAAATTTTACATGATCGAGTTACGGATTTAGCATACAAACTTATTCGCTCTAAAATATTTTCAATGATACGTAAATTGCTTTCTCGCATTCATTAAAAATAATGAATCATAGTTAAATTTTCAGTGATTGATGCTTCTTAATAACACCTATTAGTATAATCATTATATCACAGCAAGAAAATAATTTTGTCGTCTTTAAGAAAAAGATTATGATTCAAAAATGTAAATTCTGCTTAATAAAATTCTAATAATATTTATTATTATTTGTTAAATCAATAATAATTTCTTATTCGTAAGATGCATTTTTTTTTGTATTTTGTATGTTGATCATTTTATTAATTAATTTACTATTTAATTAACTACGACAACTTTTTTGATGAAAACTATGAATAAACGGAATAAAAAATGTGTAAAAGCAAAGAATTATTAAAAAAGTTTGCTCTTGGAAATCAATTCCAATTGTTTCTTATTTTCTCGGAAGTTGTTCACAAACATCCCGCAAATACGTCGCGCTTCTTTGCGATTCACTTGGACGAAGATAAATCGTGTTCATTGTGCATCACTAAAGGTCTTAAAAAGCGGGTACTATAGTCGAACTTTTCATCTTTTTGCGGACTGAAAGCAAACCAGCGTCATTGCAATCTGATGCAACAAAAACGTGACGACTTTATCGCGTTTTACAGCAATGCAGGCAATAAACGCTTAGCGAGACAAGAGGCAATGGTACACAAGCCTCCTAGATGCAGTTTTCCAATGAGAAACGTTGTGACCCAGTTTTTCCTACGGAGTGCAAAAGTCAATATGCTAAGTTTGATGAAAGAATAGCGTTGGACAAATGGCGTTTAGGTGCTAAATCTCGATGAAATTTTCATACTACGTGCAAGATATAAATAGATTTTGTGTGTGTGCACATTTTCTTAAATTGGAAAAATATATCTTACAATACCTTTCCCTCCTTTACGCATCCTTACGACTTATGGGCGTCCACAGGATTTTTTCCAAAAGGGTGCATAATTAAACTTTTTTGTGTTTTATTTTCTGTTCCTTCTTAATTTTTTTTATCAATGAGACAGACTAACTAAACGAGCAAACAATTTTGGATGTTAAGTAATTTTATATAATAAAATAAAATTTAGTTAATATCAAAAATTTTTCGCTCGTTTAGTTGGTCTATGTCCTATTAATAATTTTTGAATTTATACGAGCCTAATTAATAATTATTAATTTTTTTGCTATTTTCATTTTTTGCGATATTAAATAAATGCCACTGGACAAATGACGCTGCGGACGCTTATGATTACGATTGATTATCAAATTTGTAAAAAAGATTCTTTCCTTTCGACATTATTTTTCGTGCCTTTCAATCTCTAATTATTAAGTATTCTGCGTTTTCATGACTATAGCGGACAAAGTTAGCCTCCTGAAAGTCATATTTTGGTCGCGTAAAACTTATCTATCCCGGTATTACGCTCTATTTGGATCTGGTGCCATATTGACACAAGTAGGGTTGGAAAATGCTTCTTTGCCGTCGTTTCACGTGGTGTCGTTCCGCACCGTGTCATGCTGGAATTGCGCCATTATGTCGGGACGCGTGGCAACTTTGCGGTAGACAAACTATTTCATCGCAAGAGGACCGCACGTACTCTTGCCCCTCATTTCACATTGTTTCGACGCCTACGAGGTGTGGGCGATCACTTTCGGTGGATTACTCGGGAAAACGTTTTTATATAAAGCAATATAAAATTATATAGAAATAAAATTAATCGCAAAATTATATATGAAATTAGTCCATACATATTAGATAAAAATGCTTTTTATATAATTATATAAATTTATATATAATAAATAAGTATATCTTCATATATATATATATATAAATATATATGTTTCATATATAATTTGACATGATTATATATAAACCCTTATAATTCATAATTATGTATAAAAGTGGAGATATTTATATATAATTATATATAAAAAATTTTTTCCTGGGTACTTTCGGATAATTTATGCGAGCGATGACGGAATCAATCCGGAAGTCATCGTTTGCGATGTCTCGCAGATCGAATTAGTTTCCAATTTCAACAGTGAGATGAGACTCTCGAATAAATTTGGAGTCGGAAATTGAGCACAACGCTATAAACTGTGTCGTATAGATATCGCGAGAATAGTTGCCATTAATTGATCAACAGTATACTTGACGAACGGGCAGTCTATTACCTCGCAATTCTCATAATGCGAAAACCGTGTTTGCGGAAATTTATCATATATGTATTGTCATTGCTCGTTGAACCGTTCTGTTGTCAGTAGCAACAATTTGCAACGAAAATTGTGATAATCTGTTTAATGCAGAGAATGAGCACGTTATCATATACAATATAAACATATGTATACATACACAGTAGGAAAATTTGTATTTTCTTGTTAAAAATGATCCCCCGTTAAAACCTTTTGGCAAGTATTTAACACATTCGTGTGTTAATTTAACATATTACTGTTGTGTTACTTGAACTTGAATATTAAATTATTAAAACAACTGAGAAAATATGTAAAAATAACACAATGTGCATCTATTTTCAATTTTACACAATAAATATGTTCTGTTTTATTGGTGACAAGATTTAATCTGTTAAACTTTACATTAAAAAATGTTAATTTTTTATTTTATAATATAAGTGGAGATAAAATCTAAAATTAACATACACGCATATTTTTACTTAATTTTTACATTAAAATTATGTTAATTTTACACAACATTTATTTTAAATTACTTAAAGTTTTGCATTTATTTTCTGTTAAAATATTAACACAACAGTATTTATGTCTCCATATTTAACATATTCGTATTATGTTAAATTAGCACAAAAATTTATGTGGAACACGTGATATCTGTCAAATTTAACACAAATTTTTCAACTGTGCATAGATATCATTTTACGAATAAAAGATTGCTTTAAAAAAATTTCACACAAGTACATAGAAAATTCTGCGATTTTGAAATAAATGCAATAATAATATTTGCGATACTTAATCACGATAATCCTTCCTCTCTTCTATCTTCTATAGAAAGAGCAGACAAAGCCTTTTGGAAAAAAAATATATCCCCGCTGCGATTTCACTATCACGTTGCTTTCATCGTCGTCCACGGGAACATTGGCACGTCTTTGACTAAGGATTAAGCTTACCCACGTGTCACATTCTAGGGGAAACAATGTGGCCTTGAATCACACCTACGTGATCGGACACGCGAAGTAGTTCGTCGGCCATTAGGCAGACTCCAGAAGTCGGAGTACATTAAAATCCCGAATGCGCAGCTTTCTACAGGAGTGTCGCTATTAATTTCTTCGGCAGTACACGAGGATATGAAGGCATTCACCCAGCATCTTTCGAGTCGACGAAACTGGGGCAACTTAAAGAGATAGAGAGAGAAAAAGAGGGTGACAGCAAGGAAGAGAGAGAAAGAAGAGAAGAAGGAAAGAGAACAAAAGAGAGAGAGGGAGAGTGAGAGAGAATTACTTTGGACCAAAGGATTTGTCAACGACACCTTTAAGTTGAATTGAGTTTCGTGAGAGTTTCACGGCCGACCACCAGTCAGATCCCTCGAGGATAGCCTGGCGGAGGATAAAGTTGTCTACCCCGAGAAAAATAAAATAACGAACAGACTTTCGAGATGTCTGACTAATCTCCGACATAATTCACTTATATACAACGTCGGATTATATTAACTACATTACTACTAGATGACAGATTGCGCTGAATATAAAAGGATTTTATTTTTAAAATATTTAAAACTAAGTAAATAATTTTTATTCAATATTAGATCGAATCTATTACGAATTTATTAGTTTTTCTTTCATTTTATGAGTCGTAAATATCTTTCGAATTTATATTATACGTGATAAAGTATGTTGGATGATTGCTTTAGTATTTAAATGCAGGTCTTAAAAGCACCAGAGATTCAAACTTTTATGTATTTTACATAAAAGTGATTTGGTTTGGTCTAGTTTAATTTTTTGTTCATTACATAAAAAATTAGAGTTCCTCGAAGGACAAGAAATTTTTTAAACATCTTGAGAAACTAAGTTGTTCGTATAAAATTAACATAACAGAAAGAATACTTGCGTTTCTGCAGAGAATCATTATTCTATTCTGCTCTGACAAGGCAATCTCAATGTGATATTGAAAAAAAACTTTCATTCTATTTCTATAACAAAAATGTCAAATTATATCAACATGCATGCGTCATTTTATGTTTCTCTAATGCTTTATTTTTTATTTCTTTCATTTTTCTCTCTAATATTATTATATATTATTGCACGAGAGAGTTTCTATCCTCTATTAAATGTTGCAAGAACATCTCAAAATATTTTATCAAGAAATTTAAAACTATAGCGTAATTTGAACGCAAGAACGATATTTATTTTATAGCAATAATTTATAGAAGGATTGAAAAAAAGTAAGATTAAATGTTTCGCTGCAGCGATTTCCGTCTCTCGTGAAACGAAATTACGGCAAATATACGGACTCCAACGTTTGCATCATATATCGCGCGAATGCTGTCATCTACACGTCAGTCTTTCGGAAAGGATTAATGGCGCTCGTGGTTGATTCGAATGCTCTCGAACTAAACTACGAGCTGCAATGAAAACGTAAGGGTTGCGTTTGGAGGGATATCGATCCGTCCCTTATCTCAGGAAAGGCCACACTTTAATATGGTATTATCTAGGAGTACCACGTGCACGAGCGATAATGTCAACGAGATTGTGTGGCAAGAATTATAATCGTCTTTTAAGATATAAATGGAGAGACTGGAGTGCTCGATTATTCCCTAAACATAATATGTTAAATTGTTGTAGTAGTTTAAGCGTTAAAACTTGTGTTAAATTCATTATCGCGCAGGAACCAGATTATCGATAATGCGTAGATACACGAGAATCGATCGATATTAATCCATTTCTAGTTAGAACAAGATGTCCAGCAGACGCAAAGAAAAAAATTCCCTGATTTTTTAGTATTATTTTTTCCAAATATTTAATTTGCATATATCTATATGATAAATCAATTAAAAATTAAATCATGAAATCCTTGAGATATTTTTGTCAACAATGAAAATTTCGGAAGTTTAAAAAAACAAAAATTTAAATCAATTATATAATTTGCATTATGTACGATAATTGAAACAAACATGTCACTATAAACTATTTAAATAATCATCTTTTTTATTTATATTTGACAACATCCAATTTTTTAGTTTTGTCTCTATCAAACACATTGAAATAAAATAACACGACGATGAAAATATAAATTAACGAAATTTATTAAATAAAAAATTTCAAATTATTGAGACAGATGTAGAATAATGTGAAAAAATCCAGATAAATAGTAAAATTTCCTAACTTTTCACTGACAATTCCAGATTTATCAAATTCCCTGACAATGCCTGGTCTTCCACATTTCCCTGACGGCTAGACATCCTGTTATAAATATCGAATAGCTTTCCCAACGTGATATCATTATATATATTCTTACAGAAAAGTGTACTGAGATTTGTAAACAGATAACGACGTGACGACGTAAATCTTTAGCTACCGATAAAGTGGTATCAAATCGCTGATATTGGACACGTTTTCGCAAAATGTCAGAAGAGAGAAGGCGAATTATGACGCGATATGGATCCTCTTTCAATTAGAGTCAATATCGATCCTTGCTAGTTGTCATATCTATAAAATGCCCGATATTTAATTATAATGTTCGATATACATCGTGTAATAATATTTGGAATTTTTAATATTTTTATTATATATTAATTTTAAATTGTATTTATGTCAAAGATGTTTGAATATACGAATTTCCATATATTATTCAGTTTTGGTGATTTTTGTTCCTCTTCTCTCGTCCAAATGCTAATCAACTTCAAAGCTTTCAACAATTTATTCTATGCTTTAATAGATAAATTTTCTACATTTTAACATTACTAAATATTTAACTTGCGATATTGCAATATGTATCTGAGCTTTTTAGTACTGAAACTCTCTGATATATGAACATCAAACTCATGCGTTAGAATGTTTCATGTTTAAAACTGTTATTCCGCATTTGATTGTAATTTCATTCTATAATTCCTTTATCAAGGAGAAGCAACAAACTATTATAATTAGACGGATAAAAATTAAATTGTTTAAAACAGTCAGCCAATTATAACAAAGATATAATGCATTTTCAGAGAATGTAGAATAATAAAAAATTAGAAAATTGTAAAATTTTTGTTGAAGAAAGACTATATCTATATAATTATATTAATGTGATAAAATTGCACGCGTCACAAGATCTTCGATTTTTACGAGACGCAATATAAAGTATTCTATTGAATAATCTTTTTCTGCAAAGATTACATTTGCATAGCAAATATATAAATCATGAAAAGATTAATGACCGTGCATTTGAAAATATCGTCCACAGGAAAGGGAGAACCACGCCCAATGTGTTGTGAAGTATAAATAATCTTCTTTTTATCTGAATGTGAAATATTCTTGAACATTTATATCTGTAAACTAGGCGTATACTTCACACAATGCGCGAGTAAGTATATATTTTTTATTCATATATATGTATATACATAATACTCCATACTTATACTGTAAAAAATATGTAAAACAACATATTATGTAATATATTACGTAATATATTACATAATATTACATATGTAATAAATTACATAGTATGTAATACATTACATATATAATATATTACATATTATCATATTACATATCATGTAATATATTACATAAAAATATGTAAAATTACATATTTTTAATGTAATATATTACATATATTTTTACTATGTACTAAGTATGTTCGAAATACTCATATATCTATGTGGAATTATTGAATACATAGAAAAACTATTAATTTCAAAATCATATATCATCTTCACAATTAAATCTCGTACAAAATTATATTATAATCTCTGAAAAGTATAGTCGTTGAAAAGTTTCAAGAATATTTTGCGACTCTAAATAAGTTTCACTTTAGAGTGCTTCTTCAAAAGCTTCAATTCTGTCTTGAAAACTATATTTGCGTCTTCGACGTTTTCCTCACTAAAACTTTGAGAGATTCCAAAATTTTCTCATAGAATTCTTCATTAAAATAAGACGAAGAATCACATTCTTCACGATGAAACTTTTATCACGCCCGCATGCTTCCATTGTCGTCCTCGTCATTGTCCACCCTCGAGTTATGACGAGTGCCGTCGTTATCGAATAAAGTCGGGAGAGTAAAGCGCGTCTCGGGGATCAACATCCGATCCCGACTGATTCCTCGGGAAGTACTCTACGATGTAGTATATACGATTCCTACAGGAAAATCCTGCCACGTGTTCCCTCGCGTCAGATAAATCTCGTGAGCGCGAGTCTACCTTCGTTGCCAAACCTTGCGAAAAACCAGATAGAACCTTCATTCGTTCGAGAATCTAGCCTCAACGTCGCGGATCGATTTTAGCTTTTCCATCACGATGGATGGATGGCAACGCAATTGTCTTTGCGGCACTTTTCAATCACCCCGGTGTAACATAGTCGGGATTTGTGGATCTTTGTAGAAATCTTTTATTCCCGAATCTTTCGTTGTATTTCAAATCGATTCCTTCGAAAATGTTACGCACTCTTTTAAAAAGTAAAATTCAAAATGTAAAACTACTTGACGAGAAATATAAAAATCGCGCTTTGTTCTCTTTTTTTCATGCATATAAAAAAACTTCAGGACTCGACTTTTTGATATATATACATATTTAAAATTATTCTACATATGTGGATACATATATGAAATTTTTTCCACGTATAAAATTTCTCATATACATGTGTGTGTAAAAAAATGTCTATGTTTCTTTGTACTCTCATTCAGGTTAATTTAAAAAACTTTGTTTATTACGTTTTTATTCTATTATACCATTGTTTGAAATCGCGATTTTCATTTTATAATACGTATGTATAATTATTAAGTAAAACAAATGATTTTAATCCGATTTATATTTCAAAGGTAATATTACTTCAATTTTTCCTGATAGTTATAAAATAATAAAAAGTAATTAAAAAATAAATTATTTATTTCACGATTTGCGAGATAGTAAATTCTCTTTATATCTTTCATATTAAAATTATTGCAGTAAAATTCACTTATCGCATTCCCTATTTATATTCAGCTTATTTGGAGTGAACTGTATGAATTTAAAAATTTCACGCACATCCGTGTTTAATATTTACAATGGAAACAATTTTTTTTTTTCGCAAACTGTCGCGTGTAATCGAACATCGCGCGTTCGCTAATACTACACCTAGATAATCCGCTTGAACGAGAGAGTGACCGCATTTATTCGGTAATTTCGAGAGGATAATAACAATGTTAACCTCACGCTATCCCGAGTAATTCACTAATGTCACCTCGACAGTTAAAAACAATCACTTCGCTGGGCAACGAGATTTTTTTCAGCGAGAGAAATGGCAAATCGATGCCGTGATACAAACGTTACAAATGGTGAGCTACAGACATGCTCGGAATTTCTGCTTGTTTATTTGTTTACAGACCGGCAAACACACGAGAAACTAGTTATGCATACAAATGTCGCGTATCGCTACGTGCAGCGAGCAATGTCTCACAAAGTAAAACAAAAATATCTTTTCGTGACACGCGCGCTTTCGTCCTTCCGCTATTTATTCATCGTTTAATCATGCATATTAAAATATGTGAATGATATGCGTTCGTAATCATCACGTCTGGTTTGTCGAATGTGAAATTTAAGTAGTCTTTTCAAGAATAATAATTTTAAATTTCATTTTTTGCATTCAATTTTTATTTTTTGTCGAGTAATGACGATTCATAAATAAAATTATTTAATAACGTTAAGTAAATCATGATGATTGTTTATTTCTTTGTGTAAAGAATTTTGTTTAATTATATAATATTTAAAATACTATATATTTAAAAAATAATAGAATATAGAAATTTTTTTTTTGTAATATTAAAATATATTACTATAATTTACTTTTCTAAAACAATAGTGTTATTTATATCTGTATACGTGTTTCTCTCTCTCTCTCTCTCTCTCTCTCTCTCTCTCTCTCTCTCAGAGAAAACTTTAAAACCTTAAATTAAATACTACTGAATTCTATATATTTTTAATCTATCTCTGTCTTTTTCTTTATCATTAGAAAAAAATAAATTTGATTTTCTTTATCATAGAAAAAAAATGAATTTGATTACTCAAATAAAATAGTGATACAATGTTTGTAATTAAAAAAATTAATTGTTTTGTAATTAATAAAATGTAATATTTATTGTAATCAATAAAATAAAATATTTATTTATTTATCTGATTTATTCATTATCACAGTTCCATGCAATTAAGATTAAAGCAAATATTTAAAAATTAAAAAGAGTGTTTAATTTATTGTAATACAGATAAAAATAATCTCACGAAACCATACGGCGTTATAATAAATGTTCTCAAAATAACAAGTGTCAATGTGGTGCGGCTAGCAATTTAACAATTTCATGAAAATATTAACTTCTCCTGTGTAATTATATAATTAAATATAGCGCGGAAATGATATATATGAAATAAAGATTTTTTAAATGTTTTTCCAGCAATATAAGTTTCAATTGCGATTGCTACAAACAACTGCAAACAATTCTAAATCACCTGGAAAAAGCAGATTTGAAAAAGCTTTAAGATTGACAAACACTCTTGACCATTTGTTTAAACAATTGTAATTTTTAAACCGTGCAACTACAAACGAAAGCAAAATCACTAAAAACAACGACAAACGATTCTAAAAAAGATTGCGCAAGCGGACTTGAAATATCTTAAAGTCGGATGCTAGCCATTTTTTAATTTTTTTTATTGTTTAATTGATAAAATTACGAACAAAATGCTATAATTTTCTGTATTAAAAAATTAATTTTTAAAAAGTCAGATGCTAAGTTAATAGATCGCGCATATCTACGCAAATATCGATGGACGGTTTAAGACGGATATTGATCTATCTCTTAAAGAGCTTAAAGTCTTACTCGAACTTAGAAATGTCACTCGACTTTAAAAAAATTAATTTTTTAATGCGGAAAATGATGTCGTTTGCTAATAATTTTAAAAATTTTTATTATTTAAAAATTGATAAAACTACAAACGCAATCATTGTTACTAAAAACAACTGTAAACAAAATGCTGCTCATTTTCCGTATAAAAAATTTAATTTTTTAAAAGTCTGATGCCGGATTCATATAGCTTTAAAATACAGTATACGCATAAATATACGTTATATATTATTTGTATAATGTGTTGTGCATGTGTGTATATTGTGAATAATCCTCTCATTATATGAAATAATTGCGAAGTTAATGCAATATCGCAATTAATTTCAATTATGAAATTATAAACTTGTTCTATATTTCACATAACTATAAAATATATAAAATAGATAATGAATTTTTATGACAAAAAGTAGTAACATTTCATTTATTATTAGTTATCTCTGATTAAGGTCAGAATAGAATTTAACCTAATTTCATCAATTTCGTAAAACTGGAAAACTTAGTTTTATTAATCATTCTTCTAATCATTCTTTTATTAGTCTTGTATGAGAGAGAGAGAGAGAGATTCGCAATATATCAAAATAAAATCTCTTCACTATAAATACATTCAATTAACACCATTCACTATTACGTAACAGATTATATAACAGGAAGAAAGCGTGAAAAAGAATGTTTAACTAGATTGAATAATATTTTGTCCTTTTCTCTCCCTCTCGCAAGTTTTATCGGTCGTGACATTCCTGAAGAATATTTTTATTCAACGCGTTCGCAATGACATGAAAAAATTCGAGCTTGCGCAAACAAATGAATTATTTTCGCAGACAATTTTCCACTTTATCGCCGTGTGAGAAAATACGAAATGGACACGTGAATGAATAAAGCTGAGACGAGTAATCAGGAAAAATATTTCCTGTCGCTTTTCTCAAGTGAGCTCTCCCTCTTCTCCCATAAAAAACAAACGCAGTGAATTATTTTGCAGTAAATATTTTAGTATGACATATTGCAATATATCAGTTGATCATTTATATTAATCACGATTAATCTTCTGAAGAAGGACACTTAGTTTTGCGTTATTTTAGTATAAATAAAAAATAATAATTTATATATATACTATATAAAATTAGATATATAAAATATTATTTTTATTAAATATTCTGAATTAAAATTTGATGCTTTATATGTTAAGCATTAATATAATTTTTTTTATTACATTAAAATAAAGCTTCAAATTTATTACTATTTTTAAATTAAAAGTCTAAAACATGTATATGAATATTTTACTTCCTCTTTCTCTTGTCTAAAATCCTAATATATGTATGTATTTTACATTTAAAATTGATTGTTTGCTCCTAATTTTTTAAATCAATAAATGCCGCTTTTTGCGACAAAATCATCGTCCTGTAAAGAACATGCAAATTAATGCTAATGTAGTTTTCTCTTAAATGCGGAATAATTTAGTTTCTCCGATACGGTTTGATGATTAGCACACATCGCTGATATTAGTATAACAAACGCGCGATATTAGCTGCATGCAAACTAATTATTATTTTGCAACTTGCATTAGAACAGTTTGCAGTTGATCCATATCCTACAAAGAAAATAACAAGACTGATTTGCATTTAGAGTGTCACGTCTGGAGAAATTTGTCCAGCTGTTAGACACGGCACGCGCGTGCCAACTTTTTCATCGCGAAAATTTATTGCACTTGTTCCGGCAGATGCATCTCACTGCATATAATGGTTCAAAATATTGTAGAATAAAATATATTAGGAACAATATCGAAAGTTTTCAGTAATACATGTTCAAACCTATTATAAATATGTATATCCTTAGAGCGTTAATATTAAATTCTCATTATATATACAATTTTCACAATTAAATTTTATTATATTCATTATTTAATATTTATAAATATTTTCCATTGATTCCATATAACATCTAATTGATAAAATAATTTTAAATTTTCAGAAAATATATATATAAATATATAACAATATATCACAATGTAGGATAATATTATTTTAAATATAGTAATTATTTTTTAATGAATTTCTCTATATTAAAATTCTATATAACATTTTAATTTCTATAAATTATTTTGTTGCCATTATTCGACGGCAGCCAAATAATACTTTAGAATTTGAATTCATTGTTTGCATATAAATTGAATATGTATAAATCAAACTTGTTCCGTTTCTAGCTCTATATTTCGCGCTTCCTCGTTAGTCAAAGTAGAATCCGTCGATCGAATAGCTTCGGTGAGCACACGTGCATCGAAAGTGCGACCTCATGTCGGATTTCGTTCAAAGTATCGGAGAACGTTAAAATCGTTCATGGTAGTTATATAATATAATGGATGGATGGCATCCAGAACAAGCGGCGTGAAAATTATTGGTTGGCAGTTTTATGAAATCGACGGTGACGTTTGATTTATGCGATCAACTAATGAAAATCCGGTTACACGTTCTAGGGAGAAACGCTTCTTACAATTCGAAACACCAAAACAAAAGACATATTTTAGAAAATCGATGTACGCGCAGAACTTGTAAATTTATTTCGCGCTATTTATCAATTTATTAATTAAAAGCCAAATCGAGTTTATGTGTCACCCACTTTTGTGTGATCACAAGTTATATTAATTTGACGAGAATAAAAAAATTGAGATAGAAAAATAATAATGTATGTGTATAAATTAAACGCTAAAAATTATTCTGTCACGTTCATTATAAAAAAATTTTAAATCGCAGATTTTAAATATTTCAAATCTAATGGATTTTTAATATTGAAATATATTATATGTATATATAAAAGATATATATTATCACATCTTTGTTTTTAATCGTCAAAGTATGTTTTTACCCTGAAAATCATGGTAATCGTGAAATAATATGGTGTTGGAAGAATTTTATAAGAGTTTCTCTGATTAAAATTTACCACAATAAAAAATATTAATAGGTACATAATAAATTTTACTATGTATATATAGTAAAATTAATCAAATATATTTTATATCTTATTGTTATAAAATATATCTAATAAATTATATCTTATTAATATTTTTGTGGTAAATATTAATCAGAAAAACTCTTATAAAATTCTTTCAATACCATATTGTCCCATCATAATTTTCAGGGTAAATTTTGAGAGAAAATTCTGTGCGTGTATGTAATAAAAAATACCTTTCTATGTATCATTTGTAAAGAATTTTAATATAAATCACGGAAAAAAATTAACCACCATAGCTAAATTTTAGCTGTCTCTGTATTACACCTGAAATTTAATCATCGCCTAAATTTGAGCTAATGAGAGCTAATATTTTTTACCTACAATTAAACAAATTCTTTTCGTTAAACAATAACTAAAAAATATTAGTTACCATAGTTAAAATTTTCAGATTATAATATAGGAGCAGCTAAGATTTAACTATAGATGGCTAACTTATTTTTCGTGAGTCATTGACAATAAAAATCCAAGTAAAATATACATATAAAAATAAATAAAAATACCTCTAATATAAAGAAGAAAATGTTAACGCGTGATTTTTAGGGTAAATTTTAAGCGAAAAAATTCCCTCTATGTAGGAACGGCTGAAAAATAATCGCAAGAATTTTTTAATCACGTAGAAGCATATTTTATTGTCGTCTCGGTACGATAGTAACGTCGAACAAGGTGTCCCGTCAATCGCGATAGTCGCCATATCGATCAGATAGACGACTGCATTGAGATGTCAATCTCGCGAGTTTTCTCCCGTGAAACGCGTCGGCGTGCACAACGTTCGTCGCACGTAAACAATCAGTGCACGTATCTATAGCTGCAATTAGCTGCGGTTTTGTGAACAAAATTCGACCGTAAAAAATTCCCTCTAAAATTCCATTCCGTTTCAACGATCCCTCCAATTCGAATAGCCCGGCACGGGACATGATATCTATATCTTCAAACTTTCCCTGCCGCGTCGTTCGTTTTTTCACGAACTAACGAGTCTTCGAATGCCGAATATACCGATTCCATGTAAATTCGATCGACAACGTGACAAACTAAAAAAAAAATAGCAGTGCGTCAACAGAAACAGAAATCGTCCGCCTTTCAGGCACAAATCTCGCTAGCAAATGTATTAAAAAAAAAAAAAAAAAAAAATATGGGTATTCGGCTTCAAATGAATACGGCTGTCGCATTCAAAAGTGAGATTAAGAGAAAGAGAAAAAGAGCACGCTTTACATAGATTTGCGAATGTGCTTTTATCAGAAACGCGCACCTTTTTCAATTTACTCGTATTACTCGTAGAACTCTTTTTCGACCAATCTTTACTTCGGACAGGTAGACGTGAAATTCTCATTTCGTTACATTCTAGTGTATCGGAAAATCGTCAATCTTTTGATCCTGTACTGATCGATCTTCAAAGCAATAATCTGACTGAATTTCACAAGTGTTGCATTTTGCTCCATTAGCGACATAACGATTTATAATAAAATATTTATGAAAATAAAAATCTCGCGTGTATATACGCGGCACACGGTATTATTTTTTATATTTTTTATATAAAAATAAAATATTAATTAAAAATTTGATCTTTTAAAAGGAATACATTTTCGTAGAGATTCATTTAACAATGCATTCATTTAAACAAAAAATGTACAATGTATTTTAGTATTATTTGTACGAAACAATCTGAAGAATTAAATTTTAAAAATAAATCATTTTTTAATTTAATTTTTGCAAGTTTATTCATCAATTTTTAGATTTCTAAAAAAATATTATTATACAAATATATTTTGTTATTTCAAGCTTTGTATTTAAAAAATCAAATAGATAGATATTAATAAAATGAAAGTAATATTGTGTAAACTCGACTGAAATCCGTCATGTAGGAAAGACTAAGTAATTGTAAATAACGTTATACGGAATAATAAAGATACGATATACAATACATATTTACATTAGCATTAATCTATTTTTGATATTCTCAATAACTCGTTCATACACGAGGTACTATTCATCGAGAATCGCTCATTAGATATACATGGTGTCCCAAAACTAATAGTAAACCTGTTAATGGCAAATTCCTAGGATAATTTAGAGACGATTTTTCCTCAACGAAAATGTCGCGACATCAATCATTTTCGAGTTATAAGCGATTGAAAATAAGGGTTTTTTTGCAAATTAAGCCGTGAAAATAAAATATTAACAAAATCACATTCTTTCATTAATATCATGAAGAGTTTACTTTAATTACATTTTAATTTAAGGCTTAATTACGAAGATACACGATGGCAAAAATTGAAAACATGCAAAAACAGGGTGTCCAGCAGACTCAATGAAAAAAATTCCCTGACTTTTTCAGATTTTCCAAGACCAGAAGTTCATTTTTTCCCTGACTTTTTAGCATTATTTTTTCCAAATATAGAATTTGCATATATCTATATGATAAATCAATTAAATGTTAAATCATCAAATCCTTGAGATATTTCTGTCAACTATAAAAAAAATTCAAAAATTAAAAAAACAAAAATTTAAATCAATTGTACAATCTGTATTATATACGATAATCGAAACAAACATGTCACTGTAAACTATTTAAATAATCACCTTTTTATTTATATTTATATCAAATTTTTTAGTTTTGTCTCATTTTTTTGTCAAAATTTCAATTTATTGAAACAAATATAGAATAATGTAAAAAAATCCAGATAAATAGTAAAATGTCCTGACTTTTCCCTGACAATTCCAGATTTATCAAATTCCCTAACAATGCCCGGTTTTCCAGATTTCTCTGACCGCTAGAGATCCTGAAAAAATGATGATCTCTCTCGACATTTTTGCTGAGGAAAAATCGTCTCCAAATAATCCTAGGAATCTGCCATTAAGAAGTTTACTATTAATTTCGGTACACCCTGTATGTTTGCACGTGCGACGTTGTTTCGCGCACTCTAACGACATACATACATTTAAACTGACCACAACAAAATGCAATGTCAGAACTTCGTGACATGTTAATGTCGCTTCGCGCCGGGATAAGGTTGGGTAGAGTCATCCGTAAACTAATTTGTATTGTCGCGTGCACATTTGCGCAAATCGCACATTCCTCTCTTTATCTCTGTCTCTCTCTCTCTCTCTTTAACTCTCTAAGCAACACGGGCGCGATGAGATTGTGACCGATAATGTAATGCCGAATTAGTAACAAATTCCAATATACGCCGGCAATAGCCGTAATTTAAAGACGATCTCCGAGCAGAAAATAGCTCGTAATTAGTTCTTGATGCAACGATTCGCGTCACGTTGCATTTAGTGAAACTTTGCTCTTTCTCTCCTTTCTTCTTCATTGATCAAAGCATTTCTTAAAGCTTTTGCCAAAGATGTTTCCGGCGTATTATTAAGAGGATAATAAAGCGAGCGAAAAATAGATAAAACAGGACAAGACATTGCGAAAATAGTTTAGCAGTTTGAAAAATGAGAACAATACCTTAAGAGATTAAAACAATTTTTTCCGATGAATTAAAAATCAACTCTAACTAAAACTTTTTAAAGGAAATAGAGTTTCAAAAGTAAGTAAATTTTTTCCATTGACGTAAACTTAATTATAACTTCAAATTAAAGTCTAACGTCTAAATCACTTTAGATTCAACGAAACGTTTTAGATTTAGCGAGACGTTAACTCATGTAATTGGACTTTTCATATGCTCTCGTTGAAAAGAGATCCAATTGCAAGTTACATATATACAATCTTGTCCATGTTTCATGTTCAGTTAATACATCACGAATTTTAAACTCGAAATTACGTATATATATATATATATATTATATATGCGCTTGAAATTCAAAAATATTTCCATCATATCTCGATGAAACATTCGTTATATAAGCAGAGATTCGCAGGTACATATATACATATAATTCGCGTGTCTGTGAAAATGATATGATCGACAGTACCATCTCATCGCAGATTATCATCTCGAGCTCTCTTCCGATCCTCCAGAAGTCATCGACTTCGCTTTAGCGTTAATGTCGAGATCGTCGAGCCACCCTCCATACATTATTCACGAGAGTTCGCACACACGAGACGAATTTGTACGTCGATACGACGCGAGAAGGCCGGAAACTGCATCGGAGGAAACTGCGTCGGAGGAGAGAAAACGAGAGGTTTCCTGAAAAACTCCGCCTCGTAAATATCAATCGATTCCTATATCGTAGAAAAAGAGCGCGTCAACTTTCGCATCAGACGGGCTCCGGTTCTCGTTTACGATTTTTCAGTCTCGTTGTCGTTTCAAGCTCGTTTAACATATACATATATTCACGGCGTCTCTGTTCCCATAATGTTGTGCTTAGGTGATTTTAAAATTAGCTAGATAAAGATGAGATAAAAATATGTCAATTCATCTTCAGGGTGTCCAGCAGATTCAATGAAAAAAATTCCCGGATTTTTTCAGATTTTCCAAGACCAGAAAGAATTCATTTTTTCCCTGACTTTTTAGTATTATTTTTTCCAAATATTTAATTTGCATATATCTATATGATAAATCAATTGAATGTTAAATCATGAAATCCTTGAAGTATTTTTGTCAACAATGAAAAGATTCGGGAGTTAAAAAAACAAATATGTCACTATAAACTATTTAAATAATCATCTTTTTTATTTATATTTTAATTTATTTAGTTGACCAAAACTGACATCACTTTATTGTATAAAAAATTACATAATGTTTCAACCACCGCTTGTGATCCGTATATTAAATGTAGATAGAATCAACTAGAATGTGAGTGTTTGGCTCTTTCTTTCCTTTTCTGTTCTTTTATTTTCTTAATTTCTTGATTTTATCAATGTAAAAAGAAAATGAAATATAAAATGATATTGTTGTTTTCTAGTTGATTCTATCTACATTTGATAAGAACCACAAGCGGTGGTTGAAACGTTATGTAATTTTTCATACAATAAAGTGATGCCAGTTTTGGTCAACTAAATAAATTAAAATTTAAACTACTGGCGATACCACACTAAATTTCAATATATATTTTTTATTTATATTATATCAAATTTTTTATGTTTCCTGACTTTTCATTGACAATTCCAGATTTATAAAATTCCCTGAAAATGCCCGATTTTCCAGATTTCATTGACCGCTAGACACCCTGATCTTAGATAAGATGAAAATGATGTTGTTTTAAATATATCTAAATAAAAGATAAAATTATATGGCGATTCATCCAGATAATTTTTAAAACTGCTTATGTAAACACAATTATAAAAATATGTAAATTCTAAAAGAAAAATATAAATTATTATCTATATAAAGATAAGATGATGCCAAAGTTTCATCTAGATAATCATCTATATAATTTTATTTAGATATAACAGCAAACACTGTCTGTTCTTTATTTATATGAATTTTACGAGCGCTAGGAGAATTTTTCTATTTTTATCTCATGCGCAGATCGCGAGATTTTAATGGAAGCGGACAGATGCGACGTGAATGGTCATATTGTGATCGGAACCGGAAACGAAGGTTTCCGTATCGGGCATGAATTATCATCGAGGTGAAACGATCACTCAATTGCAATACGGAAGAGGAGCTCGATCGATCGAAATTTAATTGGACAATTATATATATATTAGGAGCAGATTATGCAGATGAAGATGTCGATTGACTATACATATATATATATATATATATATATAATTTTAATGTAATTAATATCACGTAATATTGGGTACATAATTCTCTTTCATTTTTGTCTTATAATTTAACCGCGCAATTTTTATAAGTTTTTTTATTAGTTTTAACGTTCTTGTCTTACTTGCGTGCAAGGATTGCGTATGTGCACACGTGTCGTATATCCCTTCTCTATTTTTTTAATTGAGGTATAATGTCACGTTTCTTTACTGAATCCAGCTAATCGAATAGATCGCTAAGCCGCGAGAAAATTACTTCCGAACAAACAAAGGCGGAGGCGGTAAAAATATGTTCTAATAAAGAAGTTTAATTTCGCGTGAGGCAACATAATCTCTAAGCAAATATGTGCAAGTCCGCAATATCCCTTCGAATCTCCTCATCTATATTGATATATAATCCGTTCTGACCAAGCAGCATCAGGCAGGATATATGTGTTGATATAATCATTATAAATTACCGCAAATAACGTTAAATATTTTATCTGACCATTCAGACAGCTTCTACATATATCTAGCAGAATCAAAATCGAACTCTCGCGACGAGTAGAAATATCGTAAATTGTCATCGTCGCTTGTCAAAAGTCGCAAAGTTGCGATTCTCGACAAGAGGACATTAATCGCGTCTCGAGTACGAAGCTTTCTCCTGTCACAAATAAAAAGAGAAAAGAAAATAGATGTACAATATATTCTCCTCATTGTGCATTGTAGGTTTGATAAATTGAATCAAGACACTTTGCGTGCCTTTTATAAATTAAGCATTATTTAGAAGAGAAAATACAAGAATGACATATTAGGCGCTTATTCTTCTTAATTGACTTTGGAACTGACGCGATGATTAATAACAATATGATGTGACACAAGAGAAATATAGGTTCTCTCTTACTTGATTAAAAATTGAAATATCAATACAATGAGAATATTGTATGTGATTACATAATATTGCGATAGCTGTTTCTGAAAATTATTTAACATTTGTTCTTGGTGTCTCGCTAAATTAATTTAATATTCGATTGATATTTGCTGAAAATTCAAGTTTGCAATCAAAATAGATAAAATTAACACAGAAAAAGAAAACAAAATTAAATATTATACTGAGTGTATACCTATATATAATATTCATTTTATCTTTTTCTCTTTTCTTTGTGTTTTACTTATTTGGATTCTTGAAATGTGCAAACTCGAATCATTATTAGAATATTAAACGGAAAATCGACAGCTTATGATGTATCAATCGAAGATTAAATTAATCTATCAAGACGTCGAGAACAAATGTTGAGAGATTTTCAGAAGCAGCTGTCGCACAATCGCACGCTTCATTAAATGTTAGTCTTGCCACGATTATTCCGAATCAAATGCAAGTGACGTTACCTATCAAATTCCATAAATAATTTATGGCTCCATCTGGAAGCAATGTGTGATCTTGGATGAGAGAAGATGGTGTTCTCATGTATAATCAAAGGAGAAAAAAATTTAATTGACGAGAAACTCCAGAAAAAAGTAACTTCTATTGAGAGAAGATTATTAATAAATTACTTACTAATTAATCATTAAACTATTTCAATCCTATACTTTTCAAGTAATAGAGACACTGAGTTATTCAATATGGTTTGACAATTATTTCTAAGTTTCTAACATAATAACTCGTTCAAATGTAAGAGATGCATATTTAGAAAAAAAATATTTGACAAATAAAAATCGAAAGAAAATCGTAAAAGATTAATAAAAAAGAGCAATAATAAAGATAAAAATGAATCATTCAACTTGAAATATGAAAGTGCAATAAATTAAGAAAAGTCTTTAAAAAAAGTAGCAGTAAAACACATTCGGAGAGACATCAAAATTTTCGCTCATTAACTGATTACAGGATGAGCGGATGAGCACGACCTTAATAGAAGCCGCGTCGGAAGGTTGCAATTGCGTAGATTAACGCGTCGTGATGTACTCGCGAATTAAATAAATCCGATGTAACAACGTAGTTCGTAGTCGCGATGGATTCGCGTCAACGCACGCCTCGCGCAATTTGTGTAATTTCCAGCCCCCATGTCAACATCGCCATCATTGTTTTATTGATGCCGTACTGGTGCACAGTAAATTACGGGCCGTATAGAGGTACACGCGTCTACACTACGCGTGGAATACCGTCAACCCAGGAAGTTGCTTGATTAACATACAACGCTGGCAACAGCTAGCTTTCGATAGATACGCGCGGCAGGTGTCGCCGTTAATAGCAAAATAGCGAAAACGGGACGCGAATATGAAATTAATAACGACCAGTCAATGTTTTATGTATATATATATATATATATATTATATATACATATTATTATATATAATATGTAATATATTATATAATATACTACGAGTCCAGTGATCCGTAATTTGCTGAGCGACTGTGCACGTGCGCGATAATGTGAGATAATGTGAGGCTGCATTTACGCATATGCGTCGCATTAGTGGTTTTTTCATTGATGATGATAATATTTATTAAATAAAAAAATCGACACTTATGCGAGAAACTTGACATTCACGCTTTAATCAAGAATTGATTAAAAATATATAGCAATTCTCCTTTTCAATTTCTGCTCAAATTTCACCTACACACGTTTTCGACAATTTGCTTACTAGAACGCACACAGAGAAAATTTTCTCTTAGAATTTATCCGGAAAATCATAGTAATCGTGGTACAATATTGGAAAAATTTTATAAGAGTTTTTTGATTAATATTTTTTTACCACAATAAAAAAGGCATAATAAATTTTACTATGTAGTAAAAAAATTAATCAAATATATTTTATATCATATTGTGGTAGATACATTGAAAAAAAAATTTATTGAATTTGATTAAGTATTTATTTCAATACTGTCAAATGAGTCATTTATTTGAAACTAATAATATTGATTTGACGTGAAAAATATTTATTTGATATAAGAAAATTCTTTTCGCAATAAATATTTATTTATTTTAAATAAATGATTTATTAGGTAGTATTGAAATAAATATTTATTAATTTAATTATTTTCAGTATATTAATATTTTTTTTATTGTGGTAAATTTAATTAGAGAATTTGGTCATATTAATCAGAGAAATTTTTCTAAAATTTTCCAATTATCCATATTGTCCCATGATTACCATGATTTTCAGAGTTCAAATTCTAAAAGAAAATTTCTTCCGTGTAGAAAAATGAGAGGGATAAGAATAAAAAAATGTGTGCACTTTGTTAAAAAAAAATAATTTTAAAGCAACTCGACAGAGAGCGAGACAGAAAAAATAATTCATTCTCTCAATGGAGTTAAGATTTTAAGATAGTTTACCCCTGTAAAATATTACATGTCTCGCGCGATCTCGCACTATTTGCGATTCTCATCACAGCATCCGATATCCGGTATTGGATTCCGTTTGCGATTTCCCATCTAAACGTGGATATAATATAAATCTTACTCATCGGCCTCTCGGAGCGGCCAGGCAGAAAGAACAGGGGCGCGAACGCGCTTGTCAATAAAGCGCTCAGAATTGAAATTTACCTCCGTGTCGAAGAGGAGGAAGAGATAGCTACCTACCTCTAGTAAGCCGGAATTCCTGTCGGTTTTACGCGATTACTCAATTTCGGATCAAAACTAACGGCCGACCGAGTCTGCGGAAATCGTAAAACGTGCGCAATTCAATGCATCCCTGCGTAAATTTCCGAAGCCTTCTCTCTTCAATCTAATCTTCTCCAGACATCTTATTGCGAGACGTGCGCTTTTTTAATTACTTAGAATCAGGGTGTCCAGCAGACTCAATGAGAAAAATTTCCTGACTTTTTCAGATTTTCCAAGACCAGAAATTTATTTTTACCCTGATTTTTTTAGTATTATTTTATCCAAATATATATAATTTGTTTATATTTATATGATAAATCAATTAAAAGTTAAATCATGAAATCCTTGAAATATTTTTGTCAACAATGAAAAAATTCGGAAATTAAAAAAACAAAAATTTAATCAATTATACAATCTGCATTTTATACGATAATCGAAACAAACACGTCACTAAAAACTATTTAAATAATCACCTTTTTATTTATATTATATCAAATTTTTTACTTTTGTCTCTATCAAACACATTGAAATAAAATAACACGACGATAAAAATATAAATTAACGAATCAATTTTTAACAACACAGAAAATTAGCGTGCTTTTTAATAAAAAGTTTCAAATTATTGAGACAAATGTAGAATAATGTAAAAAAATCCAGATAAATAGTAAAATTTCCTGACTTTTCCCTGACAATTCTAGATTTATAAAATTCCCTCATAATGCCCGGTTTTCCAGATTTCCCTGACCGCTAGACACCCTAGAATTGCAGTTTCTTTTTTATGAAACTTTTGAAAAAATTCTAACAAAATGATACGCCTGTTAAAAAATTATTGCGAAATATTAATGAATTAATGAAGGTTGCAATATGGTGCAAGAACGAATACGCGATCGATCAATTCATCATAAATTCGTCCCCGTTAAACTCTTGAGCTGGTACACACGAGAACCTATATAGTTAAGCTTTCTAATAGCGGTTAGCTATACGTAACATTGTTACTGACGTCCACTGAAAGTTCCATGTAATTCTCTTAGTATTCAACATGCGTGTACGCTATATTTTCCATCGGAATGTAAAATTTGCTCCTATTATAATATGCTCAAAGAGAATATCTTTTATCACGGTCCTATAAAGAGCATGCTAAATGTCACTTTTATATACAATGTTGACAATAAATAAACGCATATTGAAAATATATTTTATACATGTCGCGCGCCCGTTTCACGTTGTAATTTAAATAATATAAAATAGATATTTTTTTCTCGTGAAAAAAACATTTTCGTGTCGAGAAACTACATGTTGGATCTAAAATATTCTTATGCGCTTTTCCTGTGCGATTTTTATTTTGCAGCTGTATTTTACAAGAAAAATATCGTATAAAATTTTATAATAATAATTTAAATAATTTAAGGACGCAACTATTTTTCGTTTCAAATAAAAAATTCGCATTTCACACAGAGTTGATAAAAAAAAAAATAACTAATAACATAATATCATATTTAAACAATTCGCGACAGCACGGATGGTTTTTTTTAAAGGCGTTTGCGTTAAGCATCTGTGTGCTTACAACGCAGATAATAGATAAGCTCCAAAATGTTTCCCTTGTAATATCACGTTTACAAGCTTGGTTAAGTTATCCTACGTATATAACATTACGTGCCATATTACAGACGATCGAACAAGATCGTAGCTTTACATCACGTCATAAAAATATCCACATCGATAGAATTCTCGATCTATACACGTATTTATCAACAGCATTAGCATTAATCTAACTTGTCCGCTTGAGTATCCTGAGTCGGTCCGATGAATTTATTCGCATCATCGAACACAATCGAATATTCAGTCATGCTGATAGGATTAATTAGTAAGCCGAGAGTTGAAAAGCCGAAGTTCGGTTCGCTGAATAAAAGAGCCTTGAGGATGTTTGAATGGAGAATCGAGAAATTGAAGCTCTGTTCCTAAAGAGAGATATTACTCGATTCAATTATAAGCTTTCGTGACAACTTAATTTTTGTAATCTGAGAGATAAATGATTACACACAGAACGATTTAATCTTTTTACAGCCCTGTGTCGAAATTTGCGTTTGATATACATGTAAAAAAGAAAACTTTTAAATTATTATAAAAATTAAATTTAATTATATATTGGTACCTCCATTTTATTTCTTATATTTCTCTTCAAAATATTAAAACCAATAATTGTTTTAAAAATATATTTTCCTCGAATGCTTTGTAAAATATGTATATAACGAGGTGTTAATTATGTGCAATATAATTATCTTTATAAATTGGAAACATTTAACAATTTTTTAAGATCGACATGTTTTGCATTGTCGCCTCAAATAACGAGAATTTTCAAATTATTAAAAATTCTATGAAGAAATTCTGATGCAGAAGAAATGCACATTATGAAACTGAGGCAAACAAATACGTGTCAAGAAATTAATAATTAAAATCATTAAGAAAGAGGATGTTTTTCAACATTCTCTCAGATTGTAAGAGAGATTAAAAGCTCTCGCAATGACGTTTCTAATCGACCAATAAAATTGTATCATTTGGTCGATTAATTTCGCTATCCGTTATAAAGATGATCGCGGGTTTACGGTGTATAAGCTTGAATAAAGCTTAATTAGCATAATATCGTCGAAATTGTTGTCATGAGCACCTTTTTGCGCCGAAAGCGCGGAAACGCGGAATGGCCGCCAATAAATTCGCTCGAGTGTTTACCACGAATGCACTAATTTGCCGAGCCGATGTAATTTTGTTAACGGCACATTTGCCGTTGGTCGACGAGAAGATCTCGCTGTCGCAAGAGAGACGGTTTGTGAATTGCGCAGTGTCCCAGAAAACGAGTATACCTACCTAACATAATACATCATGAATTATATTGTACTAGGAATCTCTTTTCCTCCCTCAGAGCCACTTTAGAATAGGAGATGACAATCAAAAGATAACTTGTATAAAATAATTTAGAATTATTCACTCGCGTGAATTTTTCATCCCAAGCAACTGCGATATTTCTCAGGAGGATTTATTCATGTTTTTTTTTTTTTTTTTTTTTTTTAATAACATGAGTCTGCTGAACGATCACATTATTAAAATGAATTATTTATAAGTAGGAGTTTATATTAATTGCTTTTTTTTTTAAAGAAAATTCAGATAAAAAGAATAAATATGATATAAAAGATATAAATATGTATATGATATATTTTTTTCAAAGTATTTACCCGAGAAAAGTTTTCTTAAACAAAAATAGTATTTGCGTATATAATTTATTCGTATGTATTCAAAAATGTTTTATGATAATATCAATAACTACAATAAATATGCAAGAGATATTCAAGGGTGTTTGTTGAATAACTATTTGCATGATATGTATAATCCTGTTGAATAAAACTGCTCACATATTTACATAAAAATGTTTGTTATAACATTTGATAAAAAATGCATACGAAGAAATATTTACATGCGATAATCAATGACAAAAATGCAGAACTCAGAGAAAAACTGATTTTTCCTTCATTAAAAGAGATAAATTTTTAATCGTAAATAATATTGTATTTATATATAAAATTTATATAATATATGATATATATATGATATAATTATATATAAAAGTACGTAACATTTTTATAATAAATTTATTTTATGTAAAAATACTAACAATATTTATATATAAATGTATAATCAAAATTCAGATGTAGAATTTTTTATTTATGTTCATATTTATTCTCCTTCTTTATATCGAGAAATTTAAATAATGCGGTTCATTCACTTCACGTTCACGTCGTAAACAGTCCTCGGGTTCATAGTAAAATTCCCAAGACTCTCAATGAAAAGTCCCTGACATTTAGTATTATTTTTTCCAAATATATAATTTGCATATATTTATATGATAAATCAATTGAATATTAAATCATGAAATCCTTGAGATATTTTTGTCAACAATGAAAAGGTTCGAAAGTTAAAGAAACAAAAATTTAAATAAATTATACAATCTGTATTATGTACGATAATCGAAACAAACATGTTACTATAAATTATTTAAATAATCACCTTTTTTATTTATATTACATCAAATTTTTTAGTTTTGTCTTTATCAAACACATTGAAATAAAATAACACGACGATGAAAATATAAATTAACGAATTGATTTTGAACAACACAGAAAATTAGCGTGCTGGGAGTCAAAAAAAAGTTTATATGTATTTAATAAAAAATTTCAAATTATTGAGACAAGTGTATAGAATAATGTAAAAAAATCTAGATAAATAGTAAAATTTCCTGACAATTCCAGATTTATAAAATTCCTTGACCGCTAGACACCCTGAATTCAGATTAGAGAATTTTTCTTTATATTTATTTATTCTCCTTCTTCATCTCGAGCAATTGAAATAATGCGGTTCATTCATTTTACGTTCGCGTCGTAAACAGTCCTCGGATTCATTGTAAATGTCAAATTTCCAAGACCGCGAACTCTAAATGGATAATTCCCGTCAGTTTAATGCGAAATTGGTGTCATCAATTTAAGTAATACCCCACCCTTCGCGTGCAACTGCCGGCGTTTGCGGTTTATTGTCGCGATTTGCGGCGTGCAAAACAGCGCGCAATCAAGCGATGCAGATCCGGTTGGTCCGGATTATCGAGCGCAAGTTCAAATCGGAGTACCATCCGCATCGCACCTGTGTTCCAGCTGCCCTGTATACATGATATAATAAGTAAGGTACACGCCACAAACTCGCCAAGTTCTCGGCTCCATATAGTCATCGGAATGTCCCATCGCGTGTCTCGAGAGTGCCATTTCTGGCCGCGCACGTTAGTTTCGGCGGAGCGGAAATGCTTTTAGAAGTGTTCGACATGCGAAGCGGCGTCGACGATGACAGCGATTTCGCGCACGTATATCAAAGCTTCATATCTCGTAAATTCTGCGCGGCGGCCGAGAGAATACATGTACATACACATATATATATACGTATCGCCAGGAGCGACAGACGAAAGTCAGTAGGAATAATTAATTTTTGGTCCACGTTTCAGGAATCGAAAATCTTGTTAAATCACGAAAATCTGTTTTCGCGAAAGTCCAATATCTGTGCACTTCATATTGTCGATTTAGGCAATTTATTAATACATACCGACGCGTATTATAATTATCTTCATCAAGCTTAATCGTCGCCGCGTTAAAATTAGATCTGCGTATATAATAAGAAATCGATTTAAAGTGATTGTTTTCGTGTAATAATATATAAAGTTGTACCGAAGAAAAAATTTCCAAATAAATTAATTTATTACAAAATAAATTCGTACACACAACGCGTAATCATAAAAAAAATTCGATTCGACGTGATTAAAATAAAACTAGATCGTGTCAGAATATCGAGGAAAATATTTTTGCACGGCTCTGTAGTTCGTCAAAAAAATGTTTTCGCTCAAAATGGCTTTGCATAATACCTGTTATTGCTCCGATATTCAGATTGCAGATTCAAGTTGCATATTTTTGCGACACTGCGCCGATGTCAAGTGCATTAATGCGATCTCGATAATCCGATAAATTCGATGGGCCGGCAAGTGTCGTGCTGCGTATATATGAGCGTTCTCTCGAAATGAAAAACTTTTTACATCATACGAATACAAATGAAGAGGACGGATGAAACGTCGAGAGAGGCTTCAAAGAGCTCGTTAATCGATAGAACAAGGGCGCGAATTCAAATGTTAGTCAGAAGGAGACGCACTGACTTTCTTATTCTCTATTTAACGCATTACTCAAGCCGAGGATTAAAGAACCGTTGCGATATGGACACGGAGATTATGCGCGATTTATGAGCACGCGGCTTACAGCGATTAAGCAAATATGCTCGTTGAGTATCCGTGGCCGGAATAATCCGACGCTACGCAAATGCCTGCCACCGGCAGAAAAATAGCTGGCCGCCAAAGAAATGGCTAACGACAAATTATCCCTTGATTGCAGTGTATTCAGATTATATGTATACTTAAGACTACCGTATTATGTCATGAGGTAAAATATGAGGATAAAGATTTATGTATATGAATTAGGAACCCTGAATATCGTAAAAAAAAATTAGAATCCTGAATACCTCGCTGTATATCAAAGATTTTTTTATATCTCGTATAATAAAATAAAAAATGTATTAATGTATAAATGTGTAGAAAAAAATCTGTAGATAATATAAAAATAGTATAGTTGATGTCGTTTTTTATAAAAATATTATCTTGACGCGTAGTTTTATGCGAATAACTCTGTTTCTGTATAGTTTTAGTATATTGACAGTTATGAATAATTTATTGTTAATTTCTATTAATCTTTAATTTTAAATGATGCGCTGAAGAAGATTGAAAAAGGCAACCGAAACGTTCGAACTTTTTTGTCTAATATTTTATGTTGAAAAATTTTTTTTCCACAAACAAATATTAATAACAAAACTTAATTAGCTCTTATTGCCTTTTATATGTATATTAATTTTTAAAGAGCTGTTACAAATTATATAAAAATAGTAGTAAAAAAATATGTAGTGGTAGATAAAGACGGTTAGTATAATTTTCTAAAAAAAAAATTTTTTTTTAAAACGGCAATAATATAGGGGGTTAATCGGCGACGCGAACGATTCGGATATCTGTTCTCGATCGATTGCAATCCCTCGAATCGGATTCGGTCGTGACGACGTAGCACGTTTGCGTGTCCATCGACAGACGTCACGCTTTGTGGTGCATGCGAGAGACACGATAGATACGAGCGTCGAACGACAGATATGGCACGCCGATGCGGGAACGCAAGAGTGCGAAGCACACAACAGCCGGTGATAGCAACAGCAAGCACTGTTTGCTCTTCGGTAAAAGCGATATAGGGTCGCGAGGAGGCGATAGCGCGAACCATCGTCCACCGACACGCTCGGCGGTTTTAATTAATGCTGATCGTTCCCTTCTCTGCCGCCTCTCGATTCAACTGCGCAGAATGTGCTGCCGATTTGAGAGAAATGTCAATTTTGTAATGATACCAAATTTTCGTATATTAAACAAAATTGTTAGCTTTTGACTAAACTTTTCAACTAATTTTATTTTGTTAATTGAGCATATATAAAAATATGTAAATTAAATCTAACAAAATATATATTTGATTTAAATACTAATATATGTTTATTTAACAAAATAGTAATTTAGTTGAGAGATTTAGTCAAGTTAACAAATTTTTTTTCAGTATATATATTTATGTGTTCAAATATTTTATTTCTGCATTAGAGTTTCGTACAGTTATATATTATCGAAAAAATGTTTGAACAAACATTAGCACGGTGCAAATATAATTAAATATTCAAGTAAAAGATATTTTCCACAGAGATAAAGACAAATACATTTTCACGGCTTTTTTCTAAGAAAGAAAAAAGCTTTCATGTGATAAGCTATCTGTACATATAATCGTTACTAAAAGCTCTTTGCGACTGTATTATTTTTTGCAAAAATAAATTAGTACATCGCTAAATTGTTTTTAAACTCTTTGCAAGCTTACAATTAGTTATTAAGAATTTCTATTTCTCTGTAAAAGGTATTAATTTACAAGTTATACATAATAATTTTAATTATTTATTTTAATATTTGAAATCAACTATTGTGTAGAAAAAAGGATTCTTTTTTAAAATATTAAAAGCATCAATATATCCATTTAATGTTGATGGGAAAAATAATTAGAAACATGATATGCATATGAAATAAATATCGAATAAAATGTCAATTATATAAAAATAAAATGAGAAACAATTTTATTATACATGTGATAATTCGAGACACAAATCTAAAAGAGCGTGCAATATTGAAAAACAGTGAAATAGAATTTTTCTTTGATGATTCTGACATTTTCCCTTCACTAATAAAAAGAAACAAAGAAAGAATTGCTTTGCTATGGAAATTCAAACGTAAATATCATCAGTCAGAGAGTAACAATTGCTTTCATATACATGTATCAAGATAACAGAACGACAGATTTTTCTTCCTGTGACGTATAAAAATTGAGACTCCTATATTTTTTGTGGCATTAACTTCCCTTAGCGCGGAAAAAAATGGGACCTCGGAGTTGACTTGATATCTAGTGTCGATCCGTAACTTTGCTTTTTTCATTAGACGACATCAGGATTTAGAACATGTCGACGAGCTCAAATAGAAACTCTTCGGTTCTCGTGACTGTCAGCCTTGTCGTTTTTCGTGCATGAAACATGAAGGTTAAATCGAAGAGAGAACAAAGAACATGAAGATGTTTCGAAAATGGAGCTGAACAATTTTTCTCGTAATTTTCGAGCCGTAAGACAACTTTTGGGCTCTATATTTTGTTGTACTTATATCACTGAAAATAATATTTTTTTTAATCATTTTTCTGTAATCAATAAATGTCGAAACGCAAAATACTTTTATCAAGATTCAGCAGAATGTAATTAATCAGAAGATAAGTCTTCGTAATATGAACATAATTATACCTATTTTCGAAGCTAGTCTCATCGATTTCTTTCATCGTTCACTTCAGAAAGGGTCAAGGATGCGTTTAAAGTACGAAATATATTTGCGGTTTTCCACAAGACAAATTAAAAAAAAAGGATTTTCAAATATTTATAACGCTAAATTAGCATTCGTTAGGACTTTTATTTTTCACGAGGCTGTTAAGTCAAGAATAATTAGACACAGGTGTATTTTATATCGTGACAAATACCTATATATGTTTTCAACTAGATTGTTAAACGACGTAATAATGGCCATGACACAAAAATATCGCTATTTCGTGTTCCTATCTTCTGGTATTGTCATGTTATCGGGCAACTGCGAACGCGGTTTGTACGTATGTATGTCGAAGTGGTCTCCGATTACTGCACATTGTACGAACGCTTGCCAGATTCCCTATTCACCGCGCAATGTTCCTGACGGGAAATATGTGGGTGTTATTTAATTTCACGAGGGGCGCGAGGGATAATTTAGAATACGAATGCTGATCAATACGCTTGCGCTGTTACAAGACGTTGTATGTCGACACGTGGAACGCAAGTTCGGTCGACCAAAGACGTTAAATTGTTCTGAATGACGGAATATCGATATCTCGATTCAAATTTAAATAAACTCGTTATAACATGAAATTTTTAAAAATGACATATGTATATGTAATATTTATTTTCAGGGTGTCCAGCAGACTCGATAAAAAAAATTACCTGACTTTTTCAGATTTTCCAAGACCAGAAATTAATATTTTTCCCAAACTACTTTTCAGTGTTATTTTTTCCAAATTTGCATATATCATATAATTTACATATATCTATATGATAAATCAATTAAATGTTAAATCATGAAATCCATGAGACATTTTGGTCAACAATGAAAAAGTTCGAAAGTTAAAACAAAAATTTAAATCAATTATACAATCTACATTATGTACGATAATCGAAACAAACGTGCCACTATAAATTAATTAAATAATCACCTTTTTTATTTATATTATATTAAATTTTATTTTTAATATATTTTAACTAATTATAATACATATATATTTTAATATATTTAATGGTATCTAATATCACAACAAAACTTTTAAATAAAACATTTTTAATAAAATTAATGTATTAATTTTTAATAAAAAATGAATTAAAATAATGTTCTTGAACAATACCTATTATAATTCTTGAGCAATGTTATAATATATTTTGAAATATATAATACATTGAAATAAAATAACACAATGATGAAAATATAAATTAACGAATACGTGTTGCAGATGAATCAATTTTTAACAACACAGAAAATAGCGTACTGGGAGTCAAGGAAAAGTTATATTTATTTAATAAAAAATTTCAATTTATTGAGATAGATGTAGAATAATGTAAAAAAATCCAGATAAATAGTAAAATTTCCTGATTTTTCCCTGACAATTCCAGATTTATAAAATTCCCTGAAAATTCCTGGTTTTCCAGATTTTCCTGACCGCTAGACACCCTGATATGTATAATGTAATATTTATATGTAATTATTACATATATATATATATTATAATTTATATATGTATATTATAATTTATATATATCATAAATAAGATTATATATACATAAAATCTCATTTAATTTATTATTCTTTTGTCTCCCTTTCTCTCTCTCTCTCTCTGTTACATCGAAGGTTTAGTACAATATGTGATATAATTACGTAAAATTAGATTTATAGAGCAAGAGAATGTCATTTCATCAATTTAGAGATAAATTCTAGCCAAGAGTCACGCATAGTTTAGCAGAGGCAAGTACGAGAAACCACAGAGGACTCCGGTCTGACCAATGTCGCGACGGCACTCCTGCGGATATTGGTCCGACCGATATCCTTGCTAATTCTACTGAAATCGGTCGGACTAATGTCGCAGCAGCGCTACTGCGTTGAGATTGGGTAATAAGGTAATTTAATTTGTGAGAGATTTAATTACGCGTTTAACGATTGTATTACACGATGAGCTGTCACTGTTTGTTTTTTTACTATCACGTCATGATTTAATCAGTTTCCAATTAATTCGATTATTCTATACGTCGGTAAATTTCTCTCTCACCCTCGGAGAAAATCTTCCTATCGTGTAATATTGGAAAACATAACATCGCAAGGTAAAGATTTTCGTCGCCTGTACACGATGTCTTCGGAGAATTCGTTAGGGAGGCACGCTCGTTAATGCAAATTAATGACAATGATTGTCGAGGACAGAAGGCAAAGTTCTATACTGTAGATTAATTAGGTAGATGAGATGGATAAGAGGTACTATTCAAAGTTACGTTAGTTGATAAAAGAGAGAAATGTATTCATAAATGTATTGAAATATCATTTGATAAAAATAATTAAAAACTTTAATTAAAATGTACTTTAATTAAAAGTATATCTCATTAAAAGAGAGAGATAATATATTTTACTAAGTAAATAATCTTTATAAAAAATTAATGACAATGGAATATTTAACATTGATTATTATATTTGAAATTATACAACTTTAAGTACTTATTCAGATTCTTAAATTAGTACTTATTCAGTACTTAAACTAAATAAACAATTTTAAATTAAAGAATCTTTAGAATTTTTTGTAGAAGAAAAAAAAAGCAACAAAATAATATCTCGATAATTTATATTTCCTTCAGATTGTATTGTTTCACAATATAAGCGGACTTAGTCTGCCAGCAGTAGAATAAAACCGTTTACTGGCACAGAAATTAAACTGTCGCTGTGAAAAAATAAAGAAAAAAAACGCTGACATCGCTTTTTAAATATCTACACAATGAATCTGAAAAATATATAGCGAGGTGTGAAACGCAACGAATATTGACGTCGATCGATTCCAGCTATTTCTCCTCATGTTTCATTCAATGAAAATGTTAAACAGAAATGTGCGAGACAAGTTTAGCTAAAAGTATAATGCTAATAAATCTTTTCTTACATTAACTGAAATGTGTAGGTGCACATGTGTGCTTTTATATACATATATGTACGTAGAAATTCCGATATTTTAGAATTATAATCGAAATAGAAAATAAAGAAGAGTTTGTCGAGAGATTAAGCTATAGATATCAAATAAATAAAATAATAATTTTTTTAAATTAGAGTTATCAAGATTATGTTAGAGATAAAGTTTCCTTTCCCAAATGTCAAAAATAAAATTTTCCGTTTGCGTAAGTAATTTATTAATAAGTAATTTAAAGTGATACACAGAGAATGATCAAAAATTGTATTGTACAATACACGAAGAGGTAATTTTTTTAAGTAGCGACAAAATCACAAAATTCACAATTTAATTTGTAGCTATTCGACGAATCCCAGTTCTGAGTTGGCTCGTCAGAATTATCTTCCTAAGGAGATTACAAGCTTAGTCGAAAACTTCCCCGTTTTGTAAGACAGGATACTTTTCTCCATCTCTCTCTCTCTTTCTTTTTCTTTCTCATACTCTTTATTATATTAGTTATTGCTGCTAGAGTTCCTGACAGAGCGAAGGATGTTCGTAAAAATAAAAATTCGTAACATGAATGGTGGATAATAATAATTGCTATTATTTGAGCGGACAAGATCAAGCAGATTATCGTACACCCGGATTAAGAAGATTCTCCTTTTCCTACGTGATAACTCATCCCATCTAATTCTTATCTCACGGCAAAGAGGCAGACGAATTTTACTCCGACTCTTCTCGAGCCAATTTATATACCGTGATAATTACTTCCGCGCTTTCTTAATAAGACGCTTATTATACAAGGTGTTCGTGAAACGTATCTTTTTTTTATCCAAATTGAAATTGTGTTGAAATTGTCTTATTAATAAAATCATATCTTTCGTCTGAAAAGCTGAATAATTATAAGAGTCGACGTCCAATCAGACGTTCATTAAGACAGACTGCGTTTCTCAAAATTCAATAAAAAAAATATAGCTATTATACTGTGCGATACAGATTTTACGGGACACTCTATATAAAGTGCTTTTCTTCTGCAATGATATATTGTAGCACGTGGCTTTAGATAGTAATTGCATGTGCAGCAAGAAAGAAAATTAGGTGCTTTAACATCGTGAAGTTAATGACGTACAATTTATTGCGCATACCAAGCTACAATACATCGCTACAGTAATATTCCCGGTATACTTCTTATCGCGAAGAGATTCATTATCACGTTGAATTAATTGAAATTAATTCGCGACTTTAGAGTTTTTAGAATTGCATATTGTCTCAAATTAAAACAAATCTTCATTCTTATGACTATAGATTGCATAAAATGAAAACGCAGTACAGCTATTCTCTTTCTCATAACAACAAAGTAAATAACACAATTTTTAAAAACTCATAAAGTTTATGTGGAAACGTCAGAGAGAAAATTGTTCGAATCTAATTGTAAGTCTTATTTATTTTTAATATCAAGATTGCATCTTTAAACTTTGAAATTTTTATGTACCTATATAATTTGATCACAGTAGGAAAATTTGTTTTCTTGTTAAAAATGCTTCTTAAAATTTTTATGTTAAATATTTAACACATTCATATGTTAATTTATATGTTTTGTTTTATTAGTGACAAGATTTATCTGTTCAAATTTATAGAAAAAATGTTGATTTTTTATTTTATAATATAAATGGATAATAAAATCTAAAATTAACATATTTTTAGTTAATTTTTACATTAAAACTATGTTAATTTTACACAAAATTTATTTTAAATTACTTGAAGTTTTGCATTTATTTTGGGTTAAAAGTTAAAATATTAACGCAGTATTTGTGTTTTCACTTAACATATTATATTATAATCCATATTATATTAAATTAACACAAAAATTTCTGTGGATCGTTTGGGATATGTGATATGTGTAAAATTTAACACAAATTTTTCAACTGTGTAACAATATACGTAAATCGGTACATAAAATTTGGATAAAATAAATTATCGCTTTAATTATTGAAACTAATTAAAAAATGTAGAACTATATAATTCGAAGACTATAAAATTTATTGGTTTAAAGTCGAAAAATGACATGATATCCTAACTTGGCTGAAAGTTAGCATATCATTTCACATTTTTCAAAATTTGAATAATATATTTTTATAGTTTTCGACGAATTCTATAGTTCTGTAGGATAGTTCCAACCGTAGGTTGCCACTAAATATATATTTAACCCAAAAAAATACTCGTACTTTCGAATATAAGGGTGATAATCTGCCCGTATTTAAATTTTTACATTAAAACTGTGTTAATTTTTCACAAAATTTATTTTAAATTATTTAAAGTTTTGCATTTATTTTGTGTTAAAATATTAACACAGTATTTGTTAACATATCTATATTATGTTAAATTAACACAAAAATTTCTGTGAAGCATTTCCATGTAATATCTGTTAAATTTAACACAAATTTTTCAACTGTGATTGATTAAATGCGCGATTTTTTCCAAAATTACTTAATTTCTATTAAATTTCTTGTTCGTCATTTTGATTAGAAAAAAAATCAATTTCGAATCTGTCGAAGACCCCATGAATGATTGGAATTCTGGGAACTGCGCAAACGTCAATTGATTCAATCAATCGCGACCCTACAAATCCAAACAGCTCGCCGTCAGTGCGGCGCCGCGAAAACCGATTAACCGCTGGCGGCGTTAATGGATTTAATAGGTAAAAGCCGGTTATCATCTGGTTATCAGCCCCTGCGACCGAGAGGATTAGCCACTCAGCCCCGGTACTTGTATTTCGTTCAGCGTCGACGAATGCTGCCGCGAAGAGAATCGAACGAATGCGTCGTCGAATTAAATAAGAGCCTTCGTGGCGCCGGACCGATTTCGAGGATTTCCCGAAGGATTGTTCTCGTTTAATTTCGAAAATAATTGATGAAAATAATTGGTTTACTTCTATTGGCTATGGGTTATCGGCTATGTTGCAATAAATTGGATATTGATGATCGTGGTCTCTCCTGTTAGTAATGATAAATGGAAAAAGTAAAGTTTCGTTTTTGTTTTAAAATACTCTCGTGGTTTCAGAGGATCGTGGGAAAAATAGCGAATAGAATTTTATTTACAATTTTATATGCCGTATAAAACAAGAAAGATTGAAAAAAAGAAATATACATACATCAAAATAGATAATATATCAAAATATGCATATAAAATTATAGATAAAATTCTATTTGAAATTTCCTGTGTGTCGAATTACGAATCATCTAAAATTAACTTTACGATCTTTAAATTTTTGTTTATATACTCGTGATGACGAACTCAATATATGATGTATATGAAAGCTAAACTTTAACTTGACAGTAAAATAAAAAATATTAAAAATAATAACTAATGATTTGTATAAATTGCATTCGATATAATATTCCCTGATGATCACGCAAATAATATAAAATTAAGATGTTTATTTTAAAATTCTTCTTTTAGTATGCGACAGCTGTTCAAAGCTGTGAAAATAATTTCGAACGATGTTGAGAAATACGGTAGTCTTTACACATCATACTCGTCCTAAATTCTAGTTGCAAATATGTCGCTATGTGGATCGTCATATGTACTATTTTGCGATTTTTCATCTTCCTAATGTAGCTCGCATACATATACTCAAATACGTATGTAAAGACGTCATATACATATTGTATATGAAAAGGCATTTACTAGCTTTGCAATACGGCTATATTTATGGCAGTTTATACGAGGCTGTTCTTGATTTTCTTTAACATATATATAATTTCGGTATCGATAATATTGGTTAGTCAGCAAAGGGAGATATCGTCCTTAAATTACTCGCGCGCCAAATGTTCGTAGTTGCGCATTTAATAGTTCAGGATGGGATAGTTCATGGTAATTAAGTGCATTAGTGCGAAACTAAATTTCACCATAAACGATTTACCAAAGCACCGAAGTATCCTCTATCAGGATGTTAAACAGATTTTGGTGGTCTTCCACTTTTCAATTAAATATATTTAACGCAATAAAAACCAAATTATACGCAAATAATTACTTAAAATTTAAAGTGAATAAAGTAAATTTCCCTCCCTCGCTCTCTCCTCTATTTTTTATGAATTCTTTCCGATTCTTTCTCTATTTACATTTCCGGACTGCTTATTTCAAGTATCAAGGGCTTTGTTTCACAAATATACTTGCGCATTAAGGGTATGTTTGCTTTATCACACTGTCAAGTTATATAATAGATTATTATATAATTAATCTTCCCTCACATTAGAAATATAATAGACTTTTAATTAAATCAATATTATTTTGATGAATTTAGAAACTCTTATTCAAACTGTCGTTCATTGTTTAAGACAAATATATATTTTTTCTGAAGAATGCCATTATAGTGATTAAAAAAGATTTACTTCCTATTATCTCTTTTTTGAAATAATTTTATATAAAGGAAAAACCTGTTGCTCGTTCTACATAATACTTATTCAATATATTAAAAGAAATAAAGAACAATTAATATATTTATTAATAGAAACATTTTACATCAATATATAATATATATTCTTCATTTTTATAATTTTCCCTAAAAATATCCCAAAATAAATAAAACGTGCAAATGATATCTAATGTTCTCGGTAAATGTGTTTTAAGAAAAATAAGTAAAAAAATTCATCATTATTCATGCGACAATTCATATAAATTAGAGTCGGACTTTGAGTCGATTAATTATTTTAATTGAGCACATTTTTCTTTACGCGGTTTAAATGTACAATTCTCGCCCGATTTAATTCTATATTTCTTTCCCCCGAATCTCTCAATCTCCTTTCCTTTTGTTTCAATCTTCTGCTTTCCTTCTTTCACGCCCGATTGGTCGATACGCTATTGATTCCTTCACGTGAACACGTGGGGGACTTATGTAATTGAAGGCATGAGTGAGGGAGCTCCTTTATGACGTTTCGAATCATAGTGTAGCGCGACTCACACAACAGCTTTTCAATAGGTCGTCGCTGTTTCGTACGTATTCTGTTATCAATCGTGCTTTGTACCGCGTGCTGCAGCTCTACCGTGAAAACGCATCCGGCAACCTGTGAAATCAGCAAACGGAACGCGATCCCGCTCAATAGCGCATGCGGCGGAATTGACGAAGATATACTGATTGCCTCTCGAAAAAAACGGAAAAAAATGGATTGTTAAATAGAGAATTGGGAAACAAAATCGTTGACCGTATTCTGGATTTATTCAAGCGGAATGTGATTTTTGATAAGATATCGTTATGATGTCATATTGATATATCATATTGTTTCGCTTTGAAATCGATATTGTATCGATAACGCGGTATATAAAAGATGAATAAATGGAAAAAATCAGAAAAAATTTACTTTTTTTCTACGTAACTGGATATTTCAATAAAAAGACGAATTGAAAGAAATTGATATAGAAATTAATTTCACGAAATCGTTCATTCATAGTTATTCAAATATATTTTAGAGAATTGTGGTGAGCACAATTAAATCATTCGCTATTTATTATTCATCTAAATATATAGGTTATTGATATTCGAAAATATTAATTAATATTATTAACTTAATTATTGTACAAGGTAGCGCACGCAAAATGTCATACCAATTAAAAAGCGACTTCGCACCGCTTTGACATTTTAGATATGCGAACACTAACGATGCAAGATCGTTTTTTAAATGGTATGACATTTCGTGTGTCACCCTGTACAACTGTTGTGAACTGTGCTAGTGTCGTCTAAAGGAAAGCTGATAATTGATTAAAGGCATCTTTCTCATATATCTCTATCAAATGAAAATACTTAGAAGAGCTATATCGGATTAAAACAATTAATCTTGCTTATTGACGATAATTTATTAGTGAACAATCTATATTATAATCCTTTCATTCTCTTCCTGGGCACCCGTATGATCAAGTATCTAATTATATATAAAAATATTATCTTTTATATCTAATATATGTTTACAGGGTGTCCAGCAGACTCAATGAAAAAAATTCTCCTTTTCAGATTTTCCAAGACCAGAAATTAATTTTTTCCCTGATTTTTTAGTATTATTTTTTATAAATATATAATTTGCATATATCTATATGATAAATCAATTAAATGTTAAATCATGAAATTCTTGAGATATTTTTGTCAACAATGAGCAGGTTCGGAAGTTAAAACAAAAATTTTCAATGAGTTATACAATCTGCATTATGTACGAAAATCGAAACAAACGTGTCACTATTTAAATGTGATACCTTTTTTATTTATATTATATCAAATTTTATTTTTAATATATTTTAACTAATTATAATACATATATTTTAATATATTTAATGGTATCTAATATCACAACAAACTTTTAAATAAAACATTTTTAATATAATTAATGTATTAATTTTTAATTAAAAAAATAAATTAAAATAAAATTGTTGAACAATATTATAATTCTTAAGCAATGTTATAATATATTTTGAAATATATAATACATTGAAATAAAATAACACCCAGTTCTCCAGATTTCCCTGACCGCTAGACACCCTGTATTATACAATATGGAAAATCACCTTTGACTGAATACAACGAAAATAAAGCGAAGAGATTGCAAGATTTTTATACGACAGAGCACAGGCTAAGCGTTTATAGAGCATTGAAACGATTAACTTCCGCCAGCGCTCCTAAATGTCCGCGATGAATTAAATGAACTAAACGATAAATGCTAGACATTTAGCATTCGTGTCAAGGATCATACTACGATTTAACACGATTCATCGCCATCCTTACTACCCGGTATAACTTCGCATCGTTCATCTCGCGTACAATTTCAACACATTTCACCGCAGTGTGTCCCATCTTTATCCAGGATTTCGCGCCCCTTCGAAACGGAAACGATTGAGCATAAAGGAATTTCATAGAGCGATTAGTGCAGACGCATTTGCATCCAAATGATGAGATTTCGCGTGAACGGAGGATAATTGCGAAAGTGCATTGCGCACTTCTGCAGATCTGGCAATCGGGAGAGAGATTCTATAGTAGGTTATCATGCGTTTACTGTCTATTAAAATGTGTTAGTCGATACTTCAATACGGGAAACGAGATTTAAAGTTAGTAAAGTTAAATGATGAAATTTCAGAACAGGAGAAACATTACGAAAAACATATATATACATATATATGTGAATTTATTCTATTTTATATAAAGGAATTTAATAACAGAGGAATTTGGTACTGACAATTTATTACATATAAATTCAAATAATCAAATTTTTCAAATTTTTTGGTGGACTTTTATTATATATTGAAAATATTCATTTTTATTGTTCAAAAATATTTTAATTTTGATTTACTTTAATTTTTTACTTTTAAATAAATTTATTTCTATAATTTATATATATTCTGTTTAAATATTAAAGTAATCTCTATATTAAGTTCGGCTTAATTTTTTTTATTTTTCATAAAATATAATTGCTATTTGTCTTCTCAAAATTAATTTTAGTAAAATATCGAATATTTCGCGTTTTCTCTCCCTAATTTTTGTACCATATTGCTTGTGTGCATTATAAATATCCGCATATATATTTTCTGTGAGACTACATACAAGTGCTCTTATCTCTACGAATTTCGTAAGATCCTTCGCCTGATCATTCCGGAATATAATTGAATTTGGAGTGCATTATACAGCTATACAGTAGAAATATGAAATGAGATTTGTGCTGCAATATTGTTATCTCGGGAAAATGTGACAGTGAATATGAGCAGACTGTGCACGTATTGTATATGTTCATGTATATGTATGGAAGCGCATCGCGACATTCAGATAATGCACGTACAATGTAATTCGCATATATGCGCAACTGAATATGCATGTAAGCAAAACAGGGATAATCGAAATCATATAACGAAGATAAAGTTATATTTATATAATTTTTGGAGGATTTTGATACAGAGAAAATATTTGTTGCGAAATGAGAATATACGCGCGTATATAAAATCATAAATAAAATTCCACCTCGAAATTCCGTGAAAAATTACAAACGCCTAAAGTAAATTTTCGAATTCTGCATTTTGTTTTCCAGTTTGTCTGCCTTTGCATTAACGTCTCATGTTCTACCATCTGTATTAGCAACACGGCATTAATTGCGGAACAGCATTAGCGAGAAGTTTGCTTCGCTTTGCAGTGCGTAACTTCTCTCACCGATGTAGTACAATTCCCGCGGGATTCAATTTGACGAGCGAGGTGAAAGTCCAGAGGAAGCGGATACGTGACGATACAAACACGCGAAAAGGATAAGACAAAATCCGAGAAATTCCGTCTTTTCCACGACGACGTTCCCGTTCGATTTGACAGCTCACGCGTTTGACAGCTCTCGAGTGGTTCTCGAGCAGGACGATGCGATTTGAAAATTTGCTCCAGAATCGACGAGCAGATTCGCGTCGCTGTTTTTCATTTTCACAAAAAATCCCCCTCGAGAGCTTTTTTTTGTCGCACCGAAGAAAAAACGAGATGACACGCTCTTTTATTCGCCAAGAGCGCGAGAGCAGCCCCAATCACGACTATCGACAAGTGCTAGAACCGCGAAATACGTCATTCTCGATATTCTCCCGAGAGTCCCGAGCACTTAAGCCGTCTGGCGAACTTTCGAAACGACGGAGAACGCACAGCGATTATTTTTATCCGTCTGTTCGTTTTATACCGTCTCGTTTTATTCCGTGTCCTTTTACCGCGTGGAGAAAAAGATCGTGTTAAAAAAGTTCTCAGATGGAGATATCTCTCGTGGAGAGATTCTATGCAATCGGCATTACATTAACCATGACGGAGAAGCACAGAGAAATCCCCATTTGCACACAGCCGAGTCTGCAGAAGCTTATCGATCTTGCGCGAGAAAAGAAAAGAAAAAAATCTTCTCTGTTCGGATGCAGTTAATTCTTAATGAATCTTTTTTCAAGAACAAATGTATCTCATGTTATACTGACAAAGAAATTATTATCGATAATTATATCTGCAGTGCGGTATGCCGCATTATTTAGAAAAGAATATTGTGTGTGTATTTGTATCGGTAATCAGATCAAGTCCACATATACACGTACACATATTTTATTTAATCTGTTAATATAAATTATCCCCCGTGTCTAATTGTTATGATTAAACTCGCTCGCGTTGTAATAACTATCCAAATTTAACTACTGTAATCAAGATCAATTATGATTAATCAGAAAATATAATAACAATACTAATATATTTCAGCGTTATAAGTGAATAATTAGATGATGAATATGTTATAATAATACAGGGTGTCCAGCAGATTCAATGAAAAAAATTCCCTGACTTTTTAGTATTATTTTTTCCAAATATATAATTTGCATATATCTATATAAATCAATTAAATGTTAAATTTATGAAATAAAATAACACGACGATGAAAATATAAGTTAACGAACACGCTGTAGATGAATCAATTTTTAACAATACAGAAAATTAGCGTGCTGGAAGTCAAGAAAAAGTTTATATTTTTTTAATAAAAATTTCAAGACAAATGTAGAATAATGTGAAAAAATCTAGATAAATTTCCAAATTTTTTCCAGACAATTCCAGGTTTATAAAATTTCCTCACAATACCCGGTTTTCCGCAGATTTCCCTGACAGCTAGACATCTTGTAATATAATTAAATGTTTTAAAATTCTCTTCTGTTTTATCAAACAATACGCATCTCTCGATTCGCGTATATTAACAGCAAAATTTGGGTTAATACACAGAAAGAATTTTCTCTTAAATTTACCCTGAAAATCATGGTAATCGTGGGACAATATTGGAAGAATTTTATAAAAGTTTTTCTAATTAATATTTGCCATAATAAAAATATTAATATCTACCACAATAAGATATAAACTATACTCGATTAATTTTATTACATACTATATAAATTGTAAAATTTACTATGTATACATATTAATATTTTTTATTGTGGTCAATATTAATCAGAGAAACTCTTATATAATTCTTCCGTATTATCCCACAATTACCATAATTTTCAGGGTAAATTTCAAGAAAAAATTTTCGCCGTGTATTTAATAATTCCTTGTTTATCAAATCGGCATCGTCGAATCTTATCTCGAGATTATTTAATGAAAGCGCAAGGAAGACTCGAGGAAGTAATCTACGAGAACATAAAAAGTTATGGAACCCGAGATATCTTTTCGTATATATCGTGATTACCCCTGTCAGGATAAATTACGCAAGAAAATTCGAGCAAGAAGAGAAAAACGATTACATCGAGGTTTTTGAATACAAAATACCAGATTTAATGGAGCATGTCGTGTAAGAATAAAAACGACGATTTAAAATGTCGCCCTTAATCATGCGACGTAATAATTTCCCGAGATACCACTATATTTGCATGTGAAAGAAAGGTAATTTGAACGACGCGTTCTCGACTCGGTAGTCCTTTAGACGTATTAATAAAGTAGAGATGAGGGTACGCGGTTTTTACTTAACTGCAACATTAACGTCAGTTAATTCGCGCCATTCATAGAAATTTCGCGAGCGCACCGCATGGTTAAAATTTTAATGGATTTTTCTCATTGTATGTTTAATCGTTCTTTTACGATGCATAGCAAGAAAAAAGTGCGATTCTTCAAGAATATTTAATCTTATGTACAATGTGTATGATCATTTTGAAAACGAGCAGATTATAAAACTCTCATACATTTTAACCTCTTTTACTTTCAAAATTATTTTATGTTAAATTAATTATATATTCTCTCCCTTTCTCCCTCTCTTTCTACTTAAAATATTATATTGATTATATCGCTAAAAATACACATTTTAATTTAAGATAAAAATCTTTTTTGCTTTTTTTTCTTGCAAGGTGATTTGACAGATATATGCAAAAATAATTTGTATTATTCACGAACACAGGTTGGTCTCTTCATTATTTATTTACTTTTGTGTTTTGATTTCCTCATAAAACAAATGACAAAGCTACTTATTGGTTCCATCTCTCTGATGAAAGGCAAAAGTAAGTAATATAAAGATTTAATGTCGGAACTTTTGTGTTTCGACACATATCAAGATAAAGTGATCGTATATTCTTATGGATAAAAATAGCTGTTTGTATTGAGGTATCCACTATCGCGAAAACAGTAAAAGTTGTTTCTTTAGGCGTTGTCACGTCTTTCCAAGCTATCATCCTTTACAGTTTTGTCTTGTCTTGTTTTCATTCGGTTTACTTTATTTGTTTTCTATCGTTTATTTATTATATATTGAAAACGCAGAATAACAAAGTTTAAAACAGATAATTTTAAATAAAACAAATAATTTCTTTATCTAATAAAAATTATAATTATAAACAAGATATTAAAAATAGGAATAGTATTTTATGTCAAGAATAAATGTAATGAAAGATAAAATTCACATATTACAAAAAAAAACAATACTGAAATATAAATAAAAAATATTTTGAAAGATAATATTTTTAGAATTTGCATTTCATGTTTTATATTTTATCAATATTTTTATCGGAAACGTAACAAAAAATAAAACTTAATAAAAACTGATGTTTATCAAGAAAAATTGATAGATGAAAAATGTATTTGTCACGTAAAGATATAAAGTATAACGCAATAAAATTTTTTTGACGGAAAAAATATCGGAGATATAAATTCATTTGTAAAATATTCTAGAAATTCCTATTAAGACGATCAGGCTATGTAAATAGTTAGAGAATAGTTCAATTGATTAAAATATCTTTTAATTAAACGCATACTTAAATCTCTCTTAATTAATCCCACAAAATTTGCACTAATTAAAAATCAGTAAAAATCAATAAAATTAAATCAAATAAATATATTAAAATATGCATAATATGCTTAAATGCATAATAAAAACTAAAATTCCTTATTATCATTAATGTTATTATAATCGCTTTTTTGTGTAATTTAGTTCTAATTTTAATTACATTCGTTAAAGAATGCAATACATATTAATATCCATTTATATAATTTATAAATTCAATATTTTAAATATTTAATACAATATTTAAAAAGTTTCATGAAGATCTGAATCAATGTAGCACTGTAAAGTATTACATATAACCAACAAAAGAATTCATGAATATTTATGGCACATTAGAAACACGTTGAAAAGCTCGTTCTTCCAACAATATTTTTTTTATTTGGATTGCATAACAAATGCAATTCACTTTGTAGGTAAGCACATTAAAAGCAAAGATATTCTACATACAATATTGCGTATCTATCCTGTTACTATAAGCCTCTTTGCTAATGTACGTAGCACACAAATGCATCGCGATTGCATCGCGCATACAAAATGGGGAAAGAATTATAGAGGAAAGACACGTCGAAACAATGCACGACCTATTTCGAGTTAATGTTCATCAAATATTTAAATGAATCTGTGTTTCTGTGTACTTTATATACCGTGGAGGATGTTTAATTGCGAATTGCAATTAATCGTCGAACGGCATGCTCGTGATCGTATTCTCGTTAAAAGCAAGCTTTAATTTGTCGATGACATTGTTCAGCGTAAAAAACTGGCAGGCTATAACGTTATTTTATCGCTTTAATCTGAGAACGAGAGCATATGCATCTCTCTTGAAATAGTAGTACAGATTTAACCATGGGTTAACCGGCCAGGAAGTTGTATTTCAGTATCCCGAATGCAGTTCTGCGGTAGTTAAATTTTTCCGTGCACGTTCCATGAACTTGCCGCGTGTTTTGATGAAGATTTAATCAACCCGTTCAAGATACACAAACAATTTTCTATATCCCGTAAGTGTTTAGAATCCGTCGCGGATCTTAAGGAAAAATATACTTAGGAAATCTATATTGTCATAATATAGATATTATTTTATAATTTTTCAAATATATAATTAATAAATATATAAATATATATATATATATATATGTATATAAATATATACGTATATATAATTTAGTTATGTAAAGATCATTTTCTTTTAGAATTTTTCCGAAAATCATGATAATATGGTACTTATTGGAAGAATTTCTTTGATTAATATTTACAATGAAAAATATTAATATAATATGTACTAGTAAAATATAGCAAAAATTTACTATGTACGTACTAAAATAATTAATCAAATATATTTTATATCTTATTGTAGATATTAATATTTTTTATATGATATATTTTTATAATATTATTCATTATTATGATTTTCAGGATAAATTCTAAATTCTCTCGAGTATATTTTACATAAATACATACATATATATATATATATATATATATATATATATTAATATAAATACGTATATATATAATATCTAAAATAATTTTATATATATTTACGCGAATCTGATTACAGATATGTATAATCGCAAATAATGCGATGAATAATTATAGAAAGTTCACATCATATTTGAATTATGACTTTTATCATTATTAGCGTAAATAAGATTATTGAAAGTATTGTATCTCGGTAAACGCATATTATCGATAATATTTGTTGTCAAAACTAATACAAAAATTTGAAGTGCATTAAAGTACACGAGCGTAAATGATGTATCAGCTACTTCGATAATACTTCTGAGATTTTCCAAGATACGAGAGAAAAGTACATATATACTGCAGCAAAGATCAATTCGCGAGAACGATTTTATATCACAGCAGTCTCTTTCTAAAAATACAAGTCCTACATCAAAACCAACTGTCAAACTTTACTTGCAAACTGAAAATAATATTGCAACCAGATTGCTTCTAAAATTACACGATGCAAAATATATAACTAAATTAACAGATTTATTTTCATAGCATATATCTCCTTATTTATAAACATGCCTACCATATGGTAAGCAAAAATGATGGCAAATTTTAAATAACAAGTTGACAAAATTACAAAGCAAGATACAAATGATTTATAGTTTTCCTCCCCTAATTTTCAAATGTCAGGTGTCGATACAATTAAATAATGAATATTTGGAACGTCTTAAGTATTATTATATCAATCAAATATATATATATTTCTATCAATATTGTATAATCCTGTGATTTTCTCAAATTATTTGGATTCCAAAATCAACACTCTGTAATTAATGATGAATGTAGGTATATCGATTATTTATTCATTTTCGATGAATTTGATAAGCAAACGACATTCAACAAACTCTGCATGTTACATTTGTTCGCAACATGCACATTTTGGTCTTTATCCCTCTATAGGCGTATATATTTTTTATCGCTTTATCAATAAAAAAAAATAGCTAATACGATGCGACTCACATTTCGATGACTATTCTTCTCTGGGTTCCTCGCCGGCAGCATTTTTCCTGCAGGAACCCAATCTGTCCTCGTAGAAGGTCCAAACACTTCGCACTCGCGTTACTATTTTCTCGTTCACGACGTGCGGCGACGCGCAGGTTTTAACTATCACATTTTCGACGCGTTTCAGTAAAGTGCGAGAATCGCGGGAGCTTATTCGCGCGCGAATAAAACCGATGCTCCATTTTCGCGTCGCCGCTTTTTTCAAGGCCACTTCTCGGAGGGCCTCATCGAACGACGATGCGACTTCCCTCGCGACGCACTCAGGAGTCGCCAATATTCCAGAAAATTGGCCACTACATTTTACTACATTTTAAATATATATTTCTCTCAATATTTGACGACGAAGAAATTGCGCAGGAGCTTCGCCGATTTTATTGTCGATTAATATTGTATATATATATGTGTTATATATTATAGATCATTATATATATATATATTCTTACGTTTCATCTATGCATTTACAATTTTGTTGTTTTTATATAACATAATAGTTATTTCGAACGATATTTGTAATTTTGTATAAAGATTAATGTATATGTCGTCTTTATTCTCTTCAACCTAGCTCTTTAAGATTCTAATACATTAAAGATTAAACCCGATTTTATAACTTACTTTAATTGAAGTTTCAATGAAATTATTTTGCATTATTATGAATTTATCAAAACTAAAATTATTATATCTTATGAGAGAGAAATTATTTTAACATATTATAGACCTTCCTATAAAGATATTTTCTTAATTTTAATTTATTATTGCGATGAGTGCCACGCAAAAATCTATGCAAGATAGATCGCATTGATTTCGCAAAGATAGCGATCTCGTGGAGAAAAAGCCAGTCAAAAAATTGCCAGTTATCTTAAATTTCACTCACCGATACCGCTGATTCAGACCTGCAACAAAGAAATAATATTATCGATTAGATTCAAGTTAAACAAGTATGTTTAACAATTAAAAATATATATTTTCTTTTGCAATAAAAATTTACTTTTTAAATTTACGAAAATAGTTTAGAAGTTATTGTATAAAATTACGCAAAGTTAATTATAAGTAGATAAATAATATACAATTTTGAATTAAAAAGTAAAATCTATAAGCTTATTCTCTTGTGATATACATTCATTATTAAAATAAGAATTTGATATATAAAAACTTATATCAATTAAATTTTTATATTATAATTATTTAATTATTTAAGTATTATCTCTTCTGAAGAGAAGATTCTTTAAAAGTATTAAATTTCAATCGTGAAATATTAAAATAAACATAAAATCTCTTCACCTTCGAGCCGATCCTGATTGGCCCGAACCGAATCCTTCGGTGCTGCAACGCCAAATATAACCACATTTGCATCTGAAACAACAAATAATCATATCAATTAAAATTATAATAACACTAAAGGAAATCTTCCTCTCCAAATTTACAATAATTATGTAATTATTTTGAGATGTTTAAAAATTATTAAATTTCAACCATGAAATATTAAAATAAACACAAAATATCTTTACCTTCGAGCCTGCTGGGCCAGAACCGAATTTTTCCTTGTACTGCAACGCCAAATATATATAATCACATCTGCATCTGAAACAAAAATAATATCGATTAAAATTATAATAATACTGAAGGAGAGCTTCGTTTTCTTCAATTTTTGCCGAAATTTTACAATAATTATTTATGTAATTATTCCTTGGATTCTTTAAAATTATTAAATTTCAACCATGAGATATTAAAATAAACACAAAATATCTTTGCCTTCGAACCTGCTCGAATCGAATCATGAGAAAAAAAAATTACGAGAATTATGAGCCTAATTTTACTCTGACGCGCCGAGGCGGAAGTACGACCGGAAATATGCGAATGCCCGCTTGGAATGCGATCGACAACGGCGAAAAACTCGGAAAATTTTCGCGTCAAAAATCTCGGTTTACTACTCGCGATCTACCTTCGTAAAGTTGTGTGCGTGAATTTTCGATATCTCTCAGGAAAACGAATATCGATTGAAATTCGCGGCCGATGAGGTTCATCTCGCGATCGCGATCCGATTTATAACATAATTAACGATATAATGACGCTAATTAATATACTCACGCTTGTACTTTCGAGGACCGGAGCGACGATGAGCGCCGAAACGTTTATCACGAACAATGAATAATTAGAGAGTGTACTAGATAGCGGTATTAACATTAGATTCCGTTCGAAAATGTGCTCAACTAGAGCGAAGCGCTCGATTGACCAATCAGGACAGAGAGATCCTCGGGCTCTGATTGGTTGGTCGAATTCTGCACTTTGGCGGGCGAATTTTCGAATGCAACCTCTAAGATCTTGTGACGTCATAATGGCGTCACTTACGAATCGATTGAGTGATCGACCCGCGTGAATAAATTACTTTATTTATTATTTCGTGTTGCGCGCGCACGTGTGTATGTGTAATATTTGTATTATATTATTATTTACTTGTATTTTGTGTATATTATATAGTATAAATACAAATAAAGAAAAATATAATAAAATAAAATATAAATATAAAAATCAATAAAAAAAGTATAGATATAAATAAATAATAATTGGTAATAATAATAATGTATATAATATATTCATAAATATTTTTTAGAAATAGTTCTACAAACGTATATTAATATAAATAAATGTATATAAATATAATATATTAATATACGGTTATATAAAACTATTTCTAAAAAATTTTGAAAAGCAAAAAATTAAACGTTTGCGCGGTAATTTTTGTTTTCAAAAAATAAAATCAATTTTATATATTTGCATTATCATATATTCCTAACGTCATTCTACGATTTTTATACTATATTTATCAGAAGAAATTTTGCTAAAATATATTCTTTCCTTTTTAGATATATGTACTAATATAAAAACTAAGTCTTTCTAAATCTTTCAACTAAATAATATTTTATTAATAAAAATTAAATTAACTTAAATTAAAATATTTAAATAAAAAAATTAAATATAACATATTAAATCTAACAAAAAAAAATATATATATATTTAACTTAAATACTGATATATGTTCAATTAACAAAATAGTAATTTAGTTGAAAGATTTAGTCAAGTTAATAATTTCTTTTTTCAGTATGCAGAAAAGAGCTTGAATTTTAATATAAATCTCAGATTCTATATTCCGACTTCGAGATAAGCAATAAACCGCTCTTGCCGCAAAAAAGTGCGTAAGGAGAGATTGAAAAATAGAGAAGTATTCAATAATCTGTCAACAACACAGACGGCAGTTTCGCGTTGTAAAAATGACGGAATGCCGATTGGAGTGAATCTATAATTCACGACGACAAGTCGATCGTTCCATGTAGAAATACTAATATCTGAGAAATTGTATTGCACTTGCAGCGCAGATCGTATTTTGCTACATGAACAACGACGTCTGTCCATCTGCGCTTTGCGATATACCTTCCCAAAGGAACCGTTGAGTTCAATGTGGTCATGTCGTAAATCAGTAATGCTTTCCCTGGTTTCTCTGCCTCAAAGGACGAAAGGACTTGTCGCATGGGATTGTACCATTCTGATTCCTCCTGGTTCCCTCTTGCTGAAATTTGGCCTTTGATCCTATAATTGTTCCATATCATTATTATATACATTTTTATTTCAGAAGTATTATTACGTACATAATTATTATGTAATTAATTATGTATAAGTTATTATATAAATAATTTAAAGCAATCGCGAAATATGCTTCTTATAGAATTTATTTTGAAAATCATAAAGATAAAAATTATGAGCTTATATTTCTGTCTCTAGAATCATTTTTTGTAAATGTCACACTGAAAAAAATTTATTAACTTGATTAAACTTTTCAATTAAATTACTGTTTTGTTAATTGAATATAAATTAATATTTAACTCAAATATATGTTTGATTATAGATTTAATATGTTGTACTTAATTTAAATATTTTTATAAGTCAAATAATAATTTTACAGTTCAATTAACATTTCAATTCATTCAACATTTGATAATTTAATTAACAAAATAATATTTAGTTGAAAGATTTAGTCAAAAGTTAACACATTTTTTAGTACACAAATCACACTAACATTATACATGAAATTTAATCATGACGGAGTAAATCCAATAATTCGTTGTTCTTATTGACATTATTTCATACATATATAGGAAATTATTAAAAATGTCCATTAAAAGTAATAGAGCTTTTGGGCAATAAAACGAAATAACTATAGGAATAAAGCAGAATATTCTGAAAGCATAGCGGCAGACGAGATAGCTACGTTTAATTCGAACGAGTTTTCTCGCGTTCGCAATTTTCGTTATTTTGCATGTAATGAAACGCATTAACGATGTAGATTGCAAGCCGCGCATAAAGTGCACTTCTTCTATGAACATGGAAAACAAAATCGATGTGTGTTAATATTCAACACATTACCTGCTCGCCTCGATCAAACTTCTCGTAATCAAAGGGGCTAAACGCAGCTGCGCCGTTTGCCGATTAATCAATGTCATAGTTTTATTCTGACGTAAGAATACTTAATTTTTCGTACGAGTATGTAGATAGTTAGACAGATTTCCCACGGCGTAGAAAGAAAATTTATTTTATGAGCCAACATTTATTTTACGGAAATAGTTTTCGATCAAAGTTAACTTCAACTTCGTGAGAGATAATTTTCTTAAATATGAAAAAATGTCGTAGAATGATGGAGTTACAATCGACGATTTAAATCATGCGATGATTTCATTGTTACTACTTTAATTCTTTAATATTATTATTTTATCTTCATTAATCACTTATTATTGTCGACATTTAAAAAAAAATTTTAAGAGAATTTTGTTGTTCATAAAAAAAATGTCATATTAAAAAAGAAGAAACGAAGAATTTGTTTATTAAATTAAATGTAAATTTTTATATTAATATTAATATTAAATCATAATAAATGGTGAAATATTACATAAAATATGGTGCATCATAATACTTCTGTAAAGAAAATTTTCTTCTGATACTGTTGAAAATATATTCTATCTGTATGCATGCATATAAAAAATTAATAATAAAATATTTTTAAAATGTATAAGAGATTTATCTAATTGTAAGACTTATATTTACTCCATATAATTTGAGTAAACTTTTATCTCTTGATAAGTTTAAATCTCTTCAAAGAAATTCTATATAAAAATAAATATCCATTAAAAAGTATTTATTATGCGTATTATATATATATATAACGTTAAATAAAATAAATTTGCTATTGCCCTATCAATTCCCCATCATCGATTTTACATTACAATTTTACCTATAGAATAAATTTTGTTTTTATTTTTCAGAAGCTCCAGTTATCAAACTTGGTGGAAGATACCGTCATGTTGCTTTCATCATCGCGATTGAATAAATCAAAAGGAAGAGGATGTTTGCAAGAATCATACGTTTAATCATAAATCTTGTATAATATAAATGCGCGTACTTGTGTAAATTGTGATGTAATTAAGGATAATATTGAGTATTAAATAAGAGCATGCATGTATCAAACTATCGAGCGATAGGCTTTAGAGTAAAAAATGCAAATATTATAAATGCGTCTTCATCAATGGCCTGTTCACGATGTATTTATTTTTAATCACAATAAACGGCGCATTTGTAATATATACCGTTGTTATTATTCAAATCTTAAATTGTCATCTACTATTTTTTCCTTGCAATTTTTAATTTTGTATATTATTCTTTAAAAAAATATCTTAATCTGATAATAACTAAATTTACAATTTATAATATTATATATGAATAAAATATATTGATGTTTTGATAATATATATAATAATATAATGTTTATATATAATAATTATTTATTTACTGCTTCAAAGAAAATTTCGCACAAAGATTTATGACACTTTACAATATCGATATATAACTTTTGATGCAACAAAGATTAATAAGACAGTATTTTATTTCGTTGTTTATTTCGCTATAATACCGATAACGATATGATGACAAAGCATTACAGCATTCGAATGCGTCATTAAAACCCATTGATTCTGCTATTACAACTTTTTCCCGAGCACGACCGCGGAACTTTGCAATTTATTTCCCAAGTTCCTTCCATTCCTATTTACGATCGTGATATCAATACTATCGATTCCATACGACGACAATACATGATAACGATATCAATTTAGACCGAAACATATAAATATAACTAAAAATATACGGCTAGAAATTGCGATAAAAATCGACAAATATTTCACACAATATATTGGATATAAAAAAAAATATTGAAAAAAGAGAATAAAGAGGAATTTTTTAAAAATTTATAAAAAAGATTAATTGTAAAAAGACTACAAATTGTGGGGAAAAAATTGACAGGATATTAAACTTTTCTGCGTTACACAGATCAGTTAATAGGAAACTGAGCTGCACCACGCTCCTTTGACAGGAGAGCTAAAATTGATTTGGTTGCCAACGCGAGAGAGTAAAACAGCCCTGCTAGAGGCCCAAAGCGAGGTCAACACACTTTCAGAAAGCTGAAACCAAGGCGGAAGTGCATCCTTTCATGCACGTAATGCATTCTCCGAACGGTATAATGATTGCCGAAAGGCCGAGCTTTTTGCCGAGATTGAACCGCAATTAAATTTAATAATGTCTTTCTATAAATATATGGATTTAATATATATTATTATTATATTTAATTTTATTATTATTATATGTATATTATATTTTTCATATTTTATAAATTATTTTTAAAAACATTATATATTTTTTCATTTTTATGTAAATTTTTCCACTCTGCGATTTGCATCTTTTTCATTCTCAATAGAACACTTTTTAATATAGGAAAATATAAAAAATTTGTACTCTCTAGTTTACACTGATACCTATGCAACGAAGATTAGTAAGTATACAATATTCTGAAAATATCTCGACAATTTAATTTTACTTTGCAAGTTATTAAAATATTTATAGATTTTGATTTTATAGATTTATCGATTTTATTATTATTTTAATAAAAATCAATTTGAAAAATAGATATCAAAAAATAACCATAAATTCATAGAAAAGTAAAGCAGTAATAAAACTGTTAAAATCAAAATTATATTCAACATATCGCTATTGCTAGAATAGCTTTCTGCAAAATTAGACACGAATTGCTGTGAAAAGGCTTCTCTATACTTTTTTAATATTTATTAAAAATTGCTTTCGGAAAATTAATATAATCTCTGCATGTGATGCATCTAATCTTTGACCAAAGAAAATATGAATTTAATATCTTTGAAGCGTCTACGTCAAGCTCGCCATCAAAGTGAACAAGAAAAAGACGATCTTCCGATCCTGTATTAACATCCTATCCTATCTTAATATGGCTTTAACATATTGTGTACTTAATTTTGCATCGAATGGTTAATGAAGAACGTTCAAAGGCATCTTCGGAATATATCGATTCACGAGAATTTTATTAATAGAGATTATTAATCCTTTATTGGAGAGCCATCATGAAATCTTATTCCATATTTAGTTTCAAGCAGATTTTACTGCGACAGATATATTATTATTAGAGAATTAGTATGGTGCTGCAATAATTTTTACAATGTTAAATTTGACAAATTAGTAAAGCTCTGAATTCGAAATCAAAATTCTAATTTATCAATACAATGTTTTAGATTTTATATGGCCGAATGTCATTAGAAGAGAATAAAGTCATGAACGTAGACTGAAACTCTAAATGATTCAGACCGAATTGTTCGTCGGAGTAGAACGTGTTCTAAATCAACCTAATTTAAGATGCGAACCGAAAACACGCGATATGTGTATATGAACACGTACGTTGATTTAATCATGTGCGACGACGCATTTGTCATGAGAACGTTGCCTAGCAACGTCTCAATGAAATTTCATTGATATCGGAAGCACGATTCTCGATAAGTGCGAAAGGAGATATGTATGTGCATCTCGTGGTACTTCCGAAATTAAAATTAAGACGTGACGGATTCTCAGGAATATTATCTAATGAACGTACTATTCTACAGGATTAAATATACGAATATGAATAATGATCAGTTATTGATTCGTGGGCGAGTTTTTTTCATTTATCGATTGCCTATTTTATAATAGCTTATTTTACATCATTTTTTATATTATAATATAAGTTATAATTTATTTTATAATTCGGAGATTTTATCTATCAAAATTATACATCTCTTTTTCTCTACATTGCATTCTTTTCTTTCAATAATACAATATAATAGAAATATACAAAAAAAAAGAAAACAGATGTCGAGATTTATATATAAATTATCATATAATAAAAATATACAAAATATACAATATAATAAAAATATACAAAAAAAAGAAAACAGATGTCGAGATTTATATATAAATTATAAGATATAATTGTAAAATTATATAATCTGTAAATGCCGAATATTTCATTTAATGCATCAGAAGTTAATGTATCGGAATAATTATTATTCAATTGATTGATTGTTAATCGCAATGAAAAATATATTGAAATATAAGGAATGTATATTACGAATCATTGAGAAAATAAAAATAATTATTCTTCGAAAATATGATACGTAACAATAATTTCAAATTTCTATCGCGTCAATTTCTACTTTGAATAAATAAATTGTGCAAAATAAAAAAAAGCTGCTATTAAATTTAATATCATTTTAAGAAACTTAGATTTTTGTATTCAATAAAAAACGTTTCATGAAAATATAAGACACTCTGCTCCTTCAGAGAAATATTATATAATCTACGAAGGGGTGGTAATTTAAAAAAAAAAAAATATCAAAGAAATTGTTTTCCCCTTCCCAGGGGAAGAGTCCCATCTATGTTGTGACGAGGATTAATTTACAGGAATGAACCCAAATCAGTCATGTAACGTCCGTTCGGTCGTCTTCTGTCGCATTAATCCCCGTGGAACACGGAGGGTTGAGGGGTGACATTTATAAGCCGTTGGCGAAATGAAATGGAAATTGCGATCGCGAGTGACGAAAGTGCGAACTCGTCTTTCATCCGAGTGAAAAATGCAAATTAGGAAGAGTTCCGTCGTAAAAAACAAGAGCGAGACGATTATTAATGAACGCGTTAAAGCGACGACGGCCAATATTGCCAATATTGCTGTACCGTTGTCGTTCGTTCGCGTTTCTACAGCAATAAATGACGACGGAACGGAAATTCACCGTTTCTTAATTATCGATATTCGCTTTTTCAAACGATGCGAATGAGAGTTCTACACTTGAAACACTAGAGGAGAGAGAAAGAGAGCTCTTCGAAAATTTGCAATAATATTTCATCTAAAGGCAAACATAATTTTACTATCATTAACATAATGAAAAAATTGTTAAATTAAACTTTTTAGAAAATCAAATTTCTCAGATGCCAGAATTTAAGAAATAAATTTATTTATATTATATGTATTATAAATGCAAGATTTTAATAAAATTTTAATTTAAAAAATAGTTAGACAAAAATAGTTAGACTTTTTAGAAAATCAAATTTCTCAGATGCCAGAATTTAAGAAATAAATTTCTTTATTATATGTATTATAAATACAAGATTTTAATAAAATTTTAATTTAAAAAATAGTTAGACTTTTTAGAAAATCAAATTTCTCAGATGCTAGAATTTAAGAAATAAATTTATTTATTATATGTATTATAAATGCAAGATTTTAATAAAATTTTAATTTAAAAAATAGTTAGACTTTTTAGAAAATCAAATTTCTCAGATCCCAGAATTTAAGAAATAAATTTATTTATTATATGTATTATAAATGCAAGATTTTAATAAAATTTTAATTTAAAAAATAGACAAAAATAGTTAGACTTTTTAAAAAATCAAATTTCTCAGATGCCAGAATTTAAGAAATAAATTTCTTTATTATATGTATTATAAATGCAAGATTTTAATAAAATTTTAATTTAAAAAATAGTTAGACAAAAATAGTTACACAAAAATAGTTAGACTTTTTAGAAAATCAAATTTCTCAGATGCCAGAATTTAAGAAATAAATTTCTTTATTATATGTATTATACATGCAAGATTTTAATAAAATTTTAATTTAAAAAATAGTTAGACTTTTTAGAAAATCAAATTTCTCAGATGCCAGAATTTAAGAAATAAATTTATTTATTATATGTATTATAAATGCAAGATTTTAATAAAATTTTAATTTAAAATTGCAAAGTAAAAACTCATAAGCGATGTAGCGACGATAAAAGAAAAAAAATAAATTGATTAAAGAATCACGTTACAAAATTATATTCGCTCAATAATTGTTGTTTACATTGCCATTATCAATGTATTATTATGACATTATCTACTTAAATTACGCCATTCATCAAGAAACAAACGCGGTATTAATTTACCAAACAGGCAAAGAGACAGAGAAAGAGAGACAGTAAGCATAAATGTGTGCATAACTATATGATATATTCAATATATTGAATTGCATTCCGGAAATGAAATATTACTGTTTAGAAAGCGAACTTTGCAGCTACAAATTATAGTTTGAAATCGTATAGCAGTCCTATGTTTATATCGTTAAAGGAGACTGGATTCCAATTTGATCGGAGAATCGCGTTACATCATTTATTCATATGATTCTCTGCCCTCTCTGCCGTCATTATTGTTGCATTATTATGCTACATCTCAGTGAGATGATGGCAATTGAATCTATTTCCAAATAATGTGGTTTGTAACGTTACGACCATAAATTGCATTAATATTCTCTAATACGTAATTATGCATAAAAACAAAATATAAGGTAGATCAAAAGAGTAAAAAAAAAATGTACATTTAAAAATGCAGTTATCAATTTTTAAAAAAATAATTTACAATAAACATACAGAGTGCTCTCTTTTAATAAAAAAAAAAAAAAGATTTTTTAATTAGTTCTTAAAAGTGACACGTTCGACATCGTCAAAACCGAAGCATAAAAAGAAAGATAAAGGATGAAGGATCGTCGGTCGGAAAAAGCTCGCTCGTGCTTTTACGTGAATCCAATCGACAAAGAAAACTCGTGCCGATAACGCAACGTTAGTGATAAGAGGAAGAGCGGAAGCGAAAAACAAAGAACACCGACAGAGTCATTAATGAAAGCTATCGCCGTGGGAGGAGGTGATAAGTATCAAGTCTGATATCCTACGGACCTTCCAATTAACTTTCACGATAGCAAGTAAATGAGTAAAAATATTCCACGTGCTACTTGCACTCTCCTGGGTAATTGCATTGTAATGAATCGACAAGTCACGTTTCGGCGGGAGAGATCGAAGGGTTGCCGATATATTTTCCTGATTCAAACTTCAAATTATAGATCCATGAAGAATTATATATTTCCAAAATATTTTATAATATTAAATAATAATATAGGAATAATTTTATTTTTTTATGCTAATATATATTTCCACAAAAAGCAAAGTAATTATCCAATATAAATATCTTCTTCCTCTATTAAATATAAAGATCTTTATCCTCTATTAAATATAAAATAGTATAATATTAAATAATAATATAGGAATAATTTTATTTTTTTATGCTAATATATATTTCCACAAAAAGCAAAGTAATTATCAAATATGAATCTTTATCCTCTATTAAATCTATTTTTTTACTTGCACGTGTGAATAAAAAATTATATACGCATACACGCGCATGCAATATATTGCAACTCTTTTTTTTAACTTTGATTTATAAAATGCACATGTAATCAAATTAAAACTTAAAGTTAAAATAATCAATATACATATGTATAATCGTTATGTTATTAAATTTTTTGTCCGACCTATTTATTATATTTGCATATGCACAACAAATAAATTTATGTAATTATATATGTATGCATTTCATATATAAATATAACATATATTATATATAAATTTAATATATATATATATATATATATATATATATATACAATATATTTTAATATATTCAAATGTATTAAAATATTAATTTTGATATATAATACATATATTTAAATTAAAATTTAAAGAGAATTGTTATTGTGATATTACAAAATTGGGAAGTGAAATAAATTACTACCACGGAGAAATAAACAAAAATGAATTTGCAAATAACAAATTAAATGAATAAATTTACCTTCCCAATGTATTCTTTGTTATTAGGCAATGCCTTTTTCCTCTCTTGCTATTCCTTTCTAGCTTGCAAAAACACAGTTAATTGCGACAGCTCGTACACTAATCAGTAAAATAATGCATTACATGCACATTGTACGGAAGTTTGGATGTTGATCGTAATGGAATCAACGAGAGATTTCACGTGTCATTTGCCGTGGTGAGAGAATTTATTTGTTTCTAACAAATACTATGTTTTCGTTTCAAAGAGGGAACAATTACCAATTACCATTTTGTATTACGTGCAACAAATATACGACTTTAACATTAATAAATTTGTGAACTGTATAACGATCGAGAATATAATTTAATTTGCGATTATTTGCATCGGTGAATAATTTCGATTGAATAAATGTCGCGATTATACTTTTCGAAACATGTGCAATATGCAATAATTGTTAAACTTAAGGCATGCGGTTAATAAATATTAAAATATTCATAGAATTAATATAGAATATATTATGTAATATATTTTATATATATATTAGTCTTGCAAAAACAATATACATATTTTTCCCATTTTAAATAAATAAATATAGTGCACGAAATAGACGTGTTTCGATACATTTGCGCGAATTATTTATCGCTGAATGATCATAATATTCATAAAAAATAATCGTGTGCTGTATCTAGTAGTACTTGATCGCGTCTTTCTTGAAGAGAATAATATGCAATAATTGTTAAACTTAAGGCACGCGGTTAATAAACATTAAAATATTCATAGAATTAATATAGAATATATTATGTAATATATTTTATATATATTAGTCTTGCAAAAACAATATACATATTTTTCCCATTTTAAATAAATAAATATAGTGCAAGAAATAGACGTGTTTCGATACATTTGCGCGAATTATTTATCGCTGAATGATCATAATATTCGTCAAAAATAATCGTGTGCTGTATCTAGTAGTACTTGATCGCGTCTTTCTTGAAGAGAATGATATGCAATAATTGTTAAACTTAAGGCACGCGGTTAATAAACATTAAAATATTCATAGAATTAATATAGAATATATTATGTAATATATTTTATATATATTAGTCTTGCAAAAACAATATACATATTTTTCCCATTATAAATAAATAAATATAGTGCACAAAATAGACGTGTTTCGATACATTTGCACGAATTATTTATCGCTGAATGATCATAATATTCGTCAAAAATAATCGTGTGCTGTATCTAGTAGTACTTGATCGCGTCTCTCTTGAAGAGAATGATATGATAATGTGGAGCAGCTCGCAACCTTGGCGAGTCTCCGAGTCCGAATGATAACATGACCGCTCGCGTATATGCAAATAACGCGTTATAATATGGTAGAGAAGCGAACACCGTGTAACAGTCGTAGTTCGTCGTTGCTACGAAACACATATCATGATACAAAAGACATGAATACGCGAAAAATATTCTTTCTTTATTTAAATTAATTATTAATAAAATTAATTAATTGATTATTCATAAAAATTGTAATTAATTATTATTTAAATTAATTATTAATAAAAAATAATCGTTATATCGATATACATAAGTTATATGAATAGTCGGAAAATCTAACGAATATTGCATGGTTTCTAGATAAATTTTCAGTCGTGTATTTGTTCACACGTACACTTAGAGATTATAATACAAAAGATAGAAATTAGTAATTATTCTAGAATCAGAGATAGAAATATTAATTAGCAATAAATGAATTCTTTTGCTGCAATAAACTCGTTATTTTCCCATCGAAATTTAACGGACTGTGTCACGATTAACATCGGAAGTGTTGTACAAAGTAACGCGCGATCGTCGTAGTTGATTGATTAATGCGCGAGTGATCGTAATTAAGTGTTATCGCGAGTAAATGTCACAAAAGAACAGCAGGAATGATAGAAGAAGAATTAGGAAGATATCTCAACAGAGCATCCGCATACATAAAGTGAGTAGTTATAATTTAATTAATTTATTAGTTGTTACTTTGAATATTAATTCTCTCATTATTTATTTCCGCAATAATAATCTACTTCATTGTGCAATTTAAAATATTCCGTCTAAATCTTTTTTCCTCTTTTGAAATATCAAATATTTAATAAATTATAATAATATTACATATACATCAACAATTTGTTTAAAAAATTTATAATTATAAATATTTATATTATTAATGTATATAAAAAAATTAAATTTGTATCATATAAAAAAATTTTTTGAAAGAAAAGGGAATTAGGAATAATTTTATTTATTTCTGTCTTTAAAATATTTATTATTTTAAAGATAAAATTCTACTTTAATTTAAATATATGTATTTGTTTACAGATCAAGATTGTGTACTACAAATTCCGTCACTGCGCATCCAAGTGAGTACTAAAATCTTTTGATTCTTATTTCAAGGTTTATATTTTTATATAGCTTTTTTAATAAAAATAATATTTTATTCAACAATATATCAATGTGAGTGGTAATTGTGGTTATTTTATAAAATATCATTTTTAATTGAATATTTCATAATTTGTCCATTTACATCTATCAATAGTTTGATTTTGTATCATTTAGAATAAAAAACTACAAGTAGTAATACTTCTTCCTTGTGTTTCATTCAAAAATATTTCGGAAAAAAATAAGGACACAGATATAGAATTATTGATTGAAAAATAGTATCTAATAACGATTGATTTTCAACAAAATTTATCGCAATTTATTGCAAAATTTTATAGTGGGAAAAATGTTATATTTATATATAAATATGTCTTAGAAGCTTTATACGGTACGTACATATAAGTTACGCGATATTGCGTGTGCGTAACATCATACAAAAATATTTTTCAGAAATATTTTTGTATCAAGCACAAATAAGGATATCATGTCGAATAGAATCTTTTCGAATTCTATAACTGTGAAACTATCTCATCTTAGAATAAGTATCTACAGAAAAATAATAGTGATTTTGATTTTTGCATCAGTGCATTTTTCATAAAATTTTTCAAGTTTTTTCAGATTTCTTGGTATTTTTTAAGTTCATGTTTTTCTTATTGTTATAATTTTGTTAATAATTTCTGCAATTTTGCTTATATATTATCAGTAAATTTTAAGTTTTAGTATTACAAACTTCAATAACATGAAAAATAAACTGCAGTATGACAACAATACATGTAATTTTATAGAAATTTATTCACGTAAGATAGAATATAATATCCATATTGCAAAGAAGAAACTACTTTATAACAGAATGGAATTTTAGATAGAAGTCTAGTACACATTTCGTTGCGAAAGTGAATAACACCATTTCGCCCATTGATTTAATTCCTACGTTAAATTTCAACTTGGCAACTACAAATCTTATCGAACTATAAATTTTATCAAGGATTATGCACATAGTTACAGCAATGTCGTAAAACATTTATAAGCTCCAAACAAATTCAATGCATTTCTAAAATCTGTTGAATGTATTTTGCACGAGATTTGTTTGCTTTAAAATTAAACAATTTTTAATATTTAAGTGAACCCGTGATAAAGCTGAGAGTAACGAATAAATAATATTTGCTGCCCTGGTTTTATCCTTAAGCCGTGTCCTTTTTAGATTCCAAGTTGCAAAATCGCAATCGGCCTTCACAAAGTAAAGTCGCTTCCCTTATTTTAGTGGGAAGGATTACTCATCACATTTCATTCTGCATTAAGTAAATAAAGATAAAATCGCTTGCAAAAAAACGTCTAAAGTTTCTAAAAAATATTTATATATAAATATAATATTTTTGTTGCCAATGTAAAATTTTGCAATAAATTTGATAGAAAATCAATCGTTATTAGATATTATTTTTTAATAAATAATTCCATATTTGTCTTTAGTAGAGTATTTGGATTAACTGCTAAAAAAAACTATAAAAAGCTACTTGGGATATAATGAATAAATAAATCCACGTCAAAATTAAGAATCGTCCTCCATATAGGAGACAATGGGGAAGAAAAACTTTGACACGTAATAGCTCCTAATGGAACTTCCACGTGCTCCACGTGGAAAATGTATAAGAAAACGTGCCTTCCCTGTAGGAGTATAAGGAAGGAATTTAATCATCGAATAGATTGCTCCTACGCAGAATTCCATGATAAAGTGAAAGAATTCGCCATCGTGAGAACTAGGCAGAAATCTGTGTGATTAACTGCAAAATCCTATAAACGAGACATGACATGCTCGAATTTTCGCGTGGAGATCGTGGGATCTTTGTAAATAAGCTATTCCCTTTACGAATATAAGAGTGACGATGAGATACAAGCAAAGAAAAATTGCTCTCTCCATTTCATTTTCTAAGTTTAACAGCAGATTTGATAGTAAGAAAAATAATATGAGAAACCAAGCTCTCAAAGAAATCAAACTGGTCAACTCAATCTTTTTAAGCGTCAAATTGATCAGTTAGTGTTTCCAAAAAGCTCGTGTATGAGTAATTTAATACGAATATATTATAGATTTTTGATTATTTTATATATATATATATAGATAGACATATGTACACATACCTATTTTACGATTAAAGATATTTCAAATCATAGTAAATAATAAAGAAAAAGTCATTATAAAAATGATAACATAATTGAATATAAAAGAAAAAATATATAAATTAATACACAATATATAGAAAATTTTTAACAAAATCTAAATTAAAGAATTTAATTAAGATTTATAAAAGATTTATATAAATACTATAAATAGATTATTATATATTAATTAATATCTCATGCTTTGCAACAAATTCAACCGTATAATTTAATAATTTAATATAAAATCTCAAAGATCATGTATTATATATAAAAAAAAGGCAAGTTATTATGTCAAAAGTCAAATGCAGCTTTTCTTTCGAATACAAGTGTTGTTTGTTTGTGACACGTTATTACTACTTTTAAACGTTCTCTCTTCCTTTCTTTTTCTCTTTTATAGCTTTCAGGCAGTACCGTATTTGCATTTATTTTTCTACTGTCCGGCTACGTATAAACATAAAAAAATTGAGAAGAATAATATAAATGTGCTTTATGTGTATGAAACACTATCAAAATGACTCAAAAAGGCTAGCTGGATGATACTGTATGTATAAAAGTTCTGTTTTTTGTTGTTAAAAATAAAGCGCGTAGCTAATGTTTTGAACAAAATTCATTTTATACTATAAAAACATTAATTTCATTTGCATATTTTTATTTCTAATTTGTTTAATTAAATTTTATTTTACTTTAATTATGACATAGCGAAGAAAAATTAATGCAGTTTATTACGAAATTCAATGAAAATAAAGCAAATAAAAAAAATAAAGAACGTAACAATATAAAAGCTTTAATAACGGCAAGCAATATGTGACTGTTTTCGATATTATTTCAGATAGTGAATGTGGTGCTTTTATATTTTCGGGATGAAAGATGCAAGGAATATATTCCATTTGTGCCACAAATAAAAAATTGATAATATCATACATCACTCAATATTCCTGTCGTCACCTTTTATGCATTCGCTACCAAAGAAAATTTCAATGAATAATTTCGCTACGCCATTCTTCATTCAATCATCTTGTAAAAAGTGTAAAAATATATTCGCTTTAATAATTTAACGGGATATTGCGTGTGCATACGTATATATATAATTTCATTCATAAAAATCTCAATCCAATCGCGCATTCCAAATATACACAAGCGCGCGTACTATAAAATTGTTCCAAGAATCAAAATACGGTATTTCTTTTTTTTTTCTGGACTTCGCACACACAGAACTCGTATGTAAATACCAGAGGCGATCGATTTAAATTTATATTGGACGTCAGCTGTTCCATTCAATTACATCCGTTGTGCAATTGTAGCAAAAATCTATTATTAAAGGATTTTGTAAAACGCGCGTAAAACGTCTTTCCGAGGAACTCGCGTGCAAAGTATCTGAGAAACGAGGACTGAACTTTGTTGCAAAGTATCGAGGGAATGCTAAGATTGATTGCATCCATCCGCCCGGTGCATTTCACGCTTCTCGATCCGATGCACCCGGTGCATTGGATTGCATAACTTCAATATAAAGAGCAAACATTGCACGCGGTGCATGCAAATTTTAGGCATATTTCGATCTTAGCCCACTCCCGAGAATCTCATATGCATATGTAATATCGCGCAACAAATTCCTCTCTCTCTCTCTCCACGCACAATTCAACTCGACGAACAATTAGATGGAATATCGATTTGCGTATATTGTTGTTGCAGCAATGCAGCTCGTGTTCGCGCCACGTGCTCGCTGCGTACACAACACTATGAGCACAATTGAGTAAAATCATGCGACGCACAATCAAATGAAATAGCATCTTTTGCGTGCGCCATTCGAGCTCTTTGGAAATAATAAATGTTGTCCATACAATGGAACGTTTCATCCATTTTTTCGTTTTTGAAAAAAAAAAAAAAACACGGAGGGTTGCGTGTCAATCGTATCGATTGTTCGTCGCAGCTTCTATTCATCGAATATATTTTATTTAAATTTTATTTCTATTATAAAGCAATTGTCGCTTTCATTTAGAAAATGGCATTTATATGGTAAAGTAGAAAATTGAATGAAATTAATTTGTGCTAATAGAAGAATATTGAAATATAATTTCTCCGAAAAATAATGAAAAATATAGGAAAAAATGTGACATGACATAAGATATATGGCTCGACCCTAAAAGCATTAAAAAATAAAAGAGCGCGTTTAAAAATATAAGAAAATATTAATCAAATAATCCTCCGTTCGATAATAAAAAATGTTGAAAAAAGATGTGTCATCCCCCTCGAAAATAATAAATATTGTTATAATAAAATGTTTTATTCATTTTTTTTCATTAAAAAAAAAAACGGAGAGTTATATATTAATCGCATCAATTGTTAGTTACAGCTTCAATAATTCATCGAATAAATTTAATTTAAATTTTATTTCTATTACAGCTAACTATCGCTTCCATTTAGACATATAAACATTTATACAATAAAACGGAAGATTGAATGAAATTACTGCCAAAATAAATGTATAAAAATATCTATAACTTGTTCGCGTATGTATTACTCCTAGTTTTGAGAAGATTTAAATATTGATAAAAGACAGATTATTTTTTAAATGATCTCTCTCTTTCTATTTTTACAATATTTGACAATTTTGTCGTATATTTATTTTATCACTTTTATCTTCTCGATTTTATATGTCAGAAATTGATAAAAATCGGTAAATACATTTGTTGTGCGTACAAAATATGTATGCAAAAATTTAGTTAATTCTTATAAGTATTTATTTCAATACTGTCAAATAAACCATTTATTTGACACTAATAATATTTATTTGATATAAAAAAATTCTTTTCAAAACAAATAAATATTTATGTTTCGAATAAATGATTTATTTGACAATATGGACCAAATATTTATTAATTTAACAAATTTTTTGTTGCAGTGCATGGATGTGTATTAGCTAGGGATTGGTGACATTTAAAGATATAGTGACCCTATCATCTCTGGAGACGAGTATGCTCCCATAACGCTTTTTGCTCAGCGTCGATATAATTCTCGGCATTTTAACAGTATAGTCGTGTCCGGCTCATGTCGATGCACGAGTTTTACCGGACAGACGTTAATTTCCTGCGAGGACGAACGGGAAAAGAGATGGGCCGCTCGAGAAGAAGGACATGAGTGGGAAAATATCCGTGCGACTTTCCTTCATTCATCCTCGCCACCGATAATAACGCTTTTTCGCTTATCCACACGTCACGCTTAGTTACGTCATTCGCGTCTGACGAGAGACTTCAATCTAATATCGAACAAAACTCAAACAGAAATCTATGTATAGATCCATAGAGAGGATCGTTCCATAACATTCCACTGAAATTATACTCGTAATTTTATCAAAGTACGCCAAGTCAGGCATAAGCAAACTTTGACTAGCACTTGTAGTATAAATTAAATATTTGCATAATTCCATTTTCTGATTTAAACAAGGGAGAAAATAATTTCACATCATTCAACATACTTTTATAATACTAGACTAAAATATGTAACAGTTTTGTGCAGTTATGTGGAAAGTAAACGAGAAAATTAGGATGCACGGAATATTAAATTATACAATTATTTTAAATAGATCACTTATAATTGATTTATTTAAAATAATTGTGTAATTAGAAACAAATGTATATTCTATCTGATTATCATTCGACATTTTAATGATCTAAATATAATTTGGATTGAGAATACGTAGTGAAACAATTGAATCGTATACTTGAATAAATCTAGTATAGAATTATAAATAATTATTTATCAGTTATTTATTAAACGATTAATGTATCACGGAGTTTATTCTATACTTTATTTATTCGAGTATACGATTCAATTGTTTCACTATACGCATTCTTAACCCAAATTATAGTTAGATCATTAAAATGTCGAATAATAATCAGATAGAATACACATATATATTTGTTTCTAAATATTGCCAAAATATTTTACACACTATACATACGTGGAATATTAAATTACATTGTACAAGCATTTTCAAATAATCAATCGCGCGGATTGATAATTGCTAATAAATAATTAATTTATATTTTAAAATGCTTGTATAAATTTATATTTCGCGCATGTATATGTAAAATATTTCGTACAGAAAATATTTCAATATATATTTAAAGTTAAATATATTCTATTGCATTATCGTTCAATTATTCGAATTGAGAACATCCAGCAAAATGATGGAATCGAAAAGACACTCTATAATACATTAATCGTCTAATAAATAATTAATCTATGCTTTCAAATGCTTGTATAAAAATTTAATATTCTATGTATGTATATGTTACGAAAAAAAAATAATATAGTATTATGCACGCAAAAATCGAATGTTTATGCAGTTCAAATTCGCTATCTCGAAATATTTAAATTATACACTACTAAAATAATTTTATTTAATTATTTGTTTTTCTTGAATTGGAAGTTAATTTTTAATAAAGAATTGTATGCGTCGCAGTTTTCTATTATACTTTAATTACTCGCTCCAAATGTCAAAACAAGAATATAAATTATTATTTTAATGTAATCTTTACAGGCAATTATTTCTTCTTAAATAAGCTTGTAGGTTAAATATTTTTCGTACTTCGTCAATTTAAATGCAATTTCTCAATTATTTTTCGGAAACGTAATACTAATGCATTTGTGTAGTAATATACGAATTACAAGATTATGCAATTAAAGTTTAATACGAAAAACCGTGATTAATCTAAAAGGTTTTTATTAATTAATTTAAAAAATTAATTTTTAGTAATTAATTTGAAAAATTTAAGAAATTAAATATTCCGTATTAAATTATTTCGTTACGCGTTGTTAAATATTTCATGACAAGATTCAATATAGTCTCAAGACTTTTAATTATACCTATGACAAGTCTAATATGTTAGCAAGTCTTATAATAAACGTACTTAAAAAATGACACATTTATAAAAAAAAATTCTAGCATTTTTATTGATATAAATTACTTATATAAAGAAATATATTTAAAATTATTGTTATATTATTATTATTATTATTATTATATTATTATATTTATTATATTATATTTAAATATTAAAATATGTCTCATTCATAAGAAAGAGAGACGTAATCATCTTTGCAATGTGAGAGAATTAAGTTTTATGAAAATATTTTTATGCCATATAAATTGCGAGATCTTGATTATTCGATTGCTTCGTCAATTATTCCTCACTTCTTTCATTCGGGAGTTATTCTGATCTGAAAATTAATGTGCTGTACAGAGGAAAACACTTTGTCACTGGTAGTAATTACTTGATCTGGCAAATGTGCGCACGTGTAACCAATCATGATATATCTCGATCTTCCGAGACAACATTTTTCTCTCCTTGATAGAAGGCATCAATCGATAAGTTTCTCTTTAATCAACTGTTCCGAATAAACAGAGAAAGTATACCAATAAATAGTTATTTTAATTTTTAACTGTATTAATTAAACTTATATTTATATATATATATTTTTAAAAAAATTTACAATATCAAAAATGTAAAATAAAACATCGAGGTGAAAAATTTTGACAAGGTATTTCAATTCTTTAAAAAAATTTCAAGTACACAATTCTTTAACATTTAATATTTCATACATTAATACATTCAAATATTTTTATATGCTCAATTAACAAAATAATATTTCGTTGAAAGGTTTAGTCAAATTTATTTTTTGTCATAAAAAACAAAAAAGAGTTTCTGTATAGAATATATATTTTATATAATAATAATGTATATAATTATAAAAAATATATAATATATATTAATTATATATTAAATATTAAATATATTATAGAATATATACATAATATATTATTTGATTTTTAATATATAATATATAATTTTTATGAGATATTCTCTGCTTATATAATCATACAAAAAATCGATCTCTAAAGATAGATACTTATTAATATATTACTATACATTAATACATTTAAATATTTTTATATGTTCAATTAACAAAATAATATTTCGTTGAAAGGTTTAGTCAAGTTAAGAATTTTGTTCAGTGTATTAATATTGCTAAAACGCGATATTTTCTATTTATAAGCAATTGAATTTTCCAGGTGCGTCTATTATGAAACTTGCTAACGAGCAGTAACAGACACCGCATATTCGAATTTCCTGCTTTATTTTACACTACCGCGAACAAACTCGAAATTTCGCATGTACGTACATATGAAGTAGCGCGGAAATAAGCGTCGCATCGACGATTTAAATATCGAGTTTCCTCTCGGGGAATCCTCTTTACGACTTCCGCATCATTTTTCCTGTACCCGTTATTCTCGACCAATCACGACCTCGACTCTTTACACGATCCGCGATTGCATTACATTGATGTTCGCAAGCGTTGCTTTGTACCTGTTTTACAAAGTGGAATTATTAATTCCCCACGAGGGAAAGCGAGCTCGAGGTCTCAATCTCCTTCACACTCCATTCCGTATTGCTGGCATGCGCCATTCCTTCCCGTTATTATCCCGTTAACTTCGCCACCCAGCATCGAGTTTATCCGTTCTCCAGGGTATCTTCCCTCGTACCATCGATCAGAGATTATGCTCTCGTCGCGTGTCCGCGGAGCACTCTTTATATACCGGAATCTGGATTTCGTAGAAATTCGAAAACACCTTATATTTTACAGTTAAACAATCTATGGCAGCGATCTGTGCAGATTTTTTATATGAAAAAATCGTGAAATATTTTTGGGACTTTTCGTGTTGAATTATTTTTAATAATTTCAATTTATTGTTAATGTATTTCGCCTTTTAATTTTGACTTAATTATCTAATTTATTTTGACTTTCTATTGCGACTTTTTATTAGAATTTTTATTTATTATTATTGTTTTATTGCGCACTGAAGAAGACTAAGTATAGTTCGAAACGTTTGTAATTGATTTTTTTTAATTAAAATTTTTCCAAGTTTTATAATAATTTTTTATTGCTCGTTTCACATGGCCTCGTAATATTTAATAAGTTATCATTGTGTTCGTAAAATATTTAAATAACCTTTTTTATTGTGCTGTATGCAATAAATAATAAATATCCATTAAGACTGTTTTTTATTACGATTCATAATTATTAATAATTATTTATTCATACAAAGAATCTGCACAGATCTGTCAAAAGAATCCTCTTAATTTAAGGGAAAAATTCTCTAAAGAAATATTCTTAAATTAGATATTCGTAACATGCAAGAAGATATACTTAATGGGATGTTTTTTATCAATATATTATTTAAAATATTAATATTTCAAATAATATATTAAATATATTATTGAAATAATATAATATATTCTATATATTCTTGCATGTTACGAATATCTAATTAAAGAATATTTCCTTAGGGAATTTTTCTCTTCGGAGATTAAGAGGATTCTTTTGACAGATCTGTGCAGATGTTTTGTACGAATAAATCGTAAAATATTTAAATGACATTTTTATTTATGACAGATCGCTGCCATGCGATTGTTTAACTGTAAAATGTAAAGTGTTTCCAAACTTGTGGAGAGTGCTGTAATATATACGTATATTCGTTCCCTGAAATATTTACTGCCGTCCGATTCATAAAGTTAGTCGTTAATATCCCCAAGTTTCTTTATATGACCATAAAACTCGAGACGGTCGTATAATGTGCGTCGGATATATGTAATTTCTCTTCGAAGTTTTAATTTTCTAAGAACACCATTCTTGCTTATATCGCGCGGTTTATAGCGGAAAGCCATTCGTTTGTTTCTAGTAGAAAGCCATCCGTGTGTGCTTTTAAAAAATTAAAGATAATGATAAAGTATTATCCTTTGCGCGCCAAGATATATAAAGCGAAACTTATCTCATAACACTGTGGAAGCAATTTTTATATTAACGCTAAAGCGAAAATACGCTTATTCCGACACCTGTTGAGATAAGATTTTTTTTCAATTACAAATTGAATATTTATTTATAAATTAGTTTATATGTTAAATCGTGATTTCTTGCATATTGCAGTTTTACAGGCAATTATAGCTTAAGTAATTATACGATTTCAGGTTTTTTTATTTCTTACATTTTTTCAGAGAAATATGTATATTGACGCTAAAGCAAAAATACGCTTATTCCGACACTTGAGACGATATTTTTTTTAATTACAAATTAAATATTCATTTATAAATTATTTCATATGTTAAATCGTGATTTCTTGCATATTGCAGTTTCACAGGCAATTATAGCTCAAATAATGATACGATTTCAGGTTTTTAAAATTTTTTAAAATTTTTTCAAATAAATAATTAAAATTTTATAATAAGAGACCAATTTAAAACCCTTCCTAAATAACCTTTCTAATTAATAAACAAATCGATAAATAAGTATAGATGTGCCAGTCTTAAAAATTAATTTTTTTAAATTAAACCGCGAATATTATGTAGCGAGCTTGAAAAGAAAGTAGCTGCAGGTCATCCCGAGCTTAAGTTGTCAAACGACGTAGCTATCAAAGCGTACTTTTCTGTGAAGAGGAGATAGATAGTAAGCTCTGCGCTAGAAAAGCATGAAATTGAAGTGAACGTACAAACTGTATTTCTTTTTAGGCAAGATCTTCTAAACACAAACGAAAGCTCGAGTGAACCGACGCAAAATGTCAGTGTGCGATGCGCATATTTGCCATATTAATATCCGTGTTTGTTCGAAAACTGGGCTAAATTTTGAGGCTGACACCTAACGCTCTTAATATCTTTTAAATACATCCAGAATAAATTAAATCTTATAATGCCTACGAAAGATAATTGATGCATTTTATGTATTTTTTATTGATACTTTAGCGTGAGAAAAATATAATCACTATTATTTTATCATTACTATTAATATATATTTTGCATTTATTATGCTTTTCAAAAAATAATTCAAATATAATTTACATAAAAATTGAATTATTTTTTTATTTGAAATTTAGCAATTTAAAATTTTAAACAAGTCTTGTAATAACCTTTAAAACTATCTATTGAACCAATTCTCCATTTCTTTCATACTTGTATAAATTTATTGAGAAGCATAAGCGACAAATATATATTTGTTATATAAATATAACAAACTAAGGAAACAGAGAGAAAGATTTGCATTTATATTTTTATCAGTATTCCTAGATTCGTAGGGAAAACGATGCTGAATTTTAAATGAAAGGAGCAACTTATGTAAAAAAAAATAAAAAATTTGATATACGTGCTCAGCAATGATAAAAAATATTTGCATTTTAAACCTCAGTTGATTTGCACTATGATATCATTTTATACGAGACGAAAAATATTCAAGATTACATTAAGTTTCCAAAGAGTATATAAGAATTTAAATTAACTGACTGAAGAAAATGTGCATCTGACTTAAATATCACGGAATTAATATACAGTGAACCCCCCATCTTCGTATATTAAATTGGAAATATTCGAAGCGCGCAATTTCAGAAGTGAATTTTCATTCACGCCCCGTGTACAACAAAATATTGTAAATTGGACCAGCATGCACGTATGAAGGGTGTGAAAACTTGGCTGTGAAAAACTGTCGATACCAATTTACCGCCGAGCGTTGCTTTACGCACGAATTCTCCCGATGGACGAGGAACTTAATCTGAACCTTAAGTGAAGGAAAATTTATATGGGCAACTTTCTCGAGTAACTTCCCACATCATCGAGTAACCTTATCAAAGTAGTCTTATTTCTCGTCCAAAGGGTGTAAAAAGTTCTTATTACCCTCGCCGAATAATTTAGTTGGTCACACCTGACCACGTGTATTATTTACTGCACTATTATAATTTTATTTTCATTCATTAAAATTCCACTCGCGATGAAAACTGAATATCCCGCTTCTTTTTCTCCGAATAATCAACATTTCTCATTTCTTCAGATCGATTTTCTGTCAAGTATTTTCGCGGTGAAATAAGACTTCGTTACGTTTCTATACATATATGGTAATATTATATGAATTTCTTACGATTTTATTCATGTTTTAAATTTAAAGGATTTAATACAATACGGTTTATTCAAATTAAATTTGAAGCATATACATATAACGACACATTATACAAAATTTAAAAAATGTCTAGAAAACATATTTTTTCTATATGTATATTGCAAACATTTTCTTCTGTAAAAGTGTTAGTCTCGTAACTTTTTTATTCCCTGCGAAATCTTATATTTCAATATCGTATTATATTGGACGCCACAAAAATTGTTAACAACGCGTATATATCTTTGAAATCCAAGCGTACCGATTATATCACAAATATGAATCGATATCTCCCGTATCTCCTAAACGCGCACATTGATATTTGGAAATATGAAACGATCATATTTCACGATTTCATCATCCAATCCATTTTCCCAATTTGCAAAATTAATCTTTCAGTTGTCAACTTGACATATATAAATTGAGTTCAAATATCTCGAATAAATTCACAGCAAGCCGAATGCAATTTTGTGAATGCGACTTGCGAGGGAAAATTCGTTAAGAGAGAAGAAAGAGACTCGAGAAAAACACGTATCGCTATAGGATAAGTTTCGCAAACAGAGGAACGAATTTTCCTCGGATGTAAGATACGACACACGTCTCGCGACTTTTCTTTTACTATTACGTGTCCAATAATGGGGAGAACAGTTTATTGCCAATAATCGTTTTCTCAACCACATAAGAAACGGGACGTTAATCGATGTCTTGTATCTCAAATATCGCTCAATTATAACTATCGGGATCTTATTGGCGCGAAGGCAATACTGCATTACTGCCGTGAAGAAAATATCGTATCTTGTTAGATGGTAACATGAACGAATAGAGCGTATAATAAAAACGAGTCTCATATTACGTTTGATGGATTGCATTTACTTTTCGCGAAAAGGTTTCCCTAGCGATGGAGAGCTTATATTCTTATAGAGATTTTGTCTCCTCAACAAAGTGCATGTCTCAAAAAATCTATTGTAATAATTTCTCCTTCCAACAATTTAATTAGTATCCTCATCTCCGATCATAATATATTGTTTTTCGTGGAAATTAAAAACGTCAATATTTTAAGTGCCTATAAGATTAAAAATGTCAAAAATAAATTACCCTTTATCGGAAATTAATAAATATATATGCAGTCTCTTCGATTTTAATTATAATAATATATTCTTCAATTTTAAATCTATAATCACACACACAATTTTACTTTGACGGGAGTATCTCAATAATAATTAATTATAAATTATTTTCTGCAGCGATATGTCCTCAAAGTTTTTGTTATTAAAATTTCTCTGATACACACACACACATTATCGCAATAAATTTTAATAATTTAAGTAATTTAATTGAACCGTTAAATGGTTGAAATTAGGTCCTTTACTGACTAGTTCTTATTGTCAAATATGTACATTTATTCCCTGCAATAATTACAATTAATATAATTAATAATAAAAATAATAATCTTAACATATATTTAATCCCACATAGATATAAAAATTTGTATAAATTATTACTTGTGCACATTTTTCCTACATTATTTAAATTCTAAATTTAATACACTGAAATTTCTGCCAAAGTAATATAATTTGTACAACGTGAAAATAAATTCCCCGTGTCGCGATATATAATCTTCGTTTCGTACTTAAAACTAGTAGTAGAAGTAGACTATTTATCCGACACCGAGGCTTGCGGCGGGCAAATTATCCGACTGTTTCCCTTAGTGTTTTAAAACAGCTAGCCATCTCTGACTTCCCTTCGTTCTCGTATCAGTTCCAACCTCTGTCCTCCTATTTCCTCGACAGAGCTTCGAATTACCGCAATCATTCTTCGCCGTAATGAGGAATAATTGCGGGAAATCGGAGTCCGCGCTGAAATGGTAGTGTCAACCTTTTCTCTTTTAGTAAGAATAGCTCTCGGCTTATATAAAATCGGATTTCCTGTATTAAGTTGTTATATTCGCGCTTCCGTGAAGCGTCATCTCGTGCGCTTTAGCTAACCCGCAGTTTAATTCGCTCTCATGTTGGCGTAGATCAGATTGCGTTTCGCGATGATGTATGAATATATATATGCGACAGTATATTTAAGATGCAAAATTTATATCCCGAATACACGCACACACACACACACATATAAGATATATTAACAACGGGATATTACTCTTGAAGCGACGAGACGATATTTCCTGAACAATTTAATGCAACGATAAATTTGTTTCTTCCACGACAAATTTAGTTAAAATTATATTGTTTAAAATAATATAATTAATATTTCTATGAAATTTTCTCGTCTTTTATATTTAAAAAGTAAAAATGCGATTAAGTATCTAAGAGATAAGATATATTTTTATTTATTGTATGCAGTCACATATAATTGTTTTACACTGAAATAATCAGGTTATTGGATTCAACAGAATTTCTTTTATAGATACAAATTCAATTGAAAAATAATATATGGAGAATTTTATTTTCTTTTATTTTAATTTCTTAAAGACGAGGAATTAAAATTATCAGAGCGAAATTATGTTGATCTTTATGACATGATTCGACTTGACAGATCGTAAAGCGTATTTCCCTTACCTTCCCTACAAATTATTTTCGACATATAATAAGATGTTCACATTCTACGTTACATTTAATCTAACTAAAGTTGAATGCTCAACGCGAAAGAATACACTGTGGAACTTTATAGAACTTGGGAGAACATAAATTGACTGCCATGAGGCAAAAGAATATATTGCACATATGAGAATATGCTATTCCGAGCTCGGAATATCCATCTCATGCAATTTAAAAATTTTAAGAAGAATTATTAAAAGGACAACGAAATTTTATCTATTTTATATTTTTTGTGTTAAATTCTTGAAAGCAGGATTCAGAGATAAAAAATTCAGTGACAATAAATATATTATAAATGTGTGTTAAAATGATAAAAAAAATTATTCAGATAATACAATATATAATAATTAAAATAATTTAAAAAGTTGGATATTTTTGCAATTTCAGATATACGCATTTGTTCGGATATGCATGTGAAAGTCTCTTTCTTCTTCCTCTGATTTTCGTCTTTCCACTTTATTGCAACCATTTTCGATAAATGATATCATTCAGGAGCGACATTCTGCGTTCTTTGATCTCAATTTTTTGCTGCATAAAAGTATTCTCTTACTATCTCCAACGGAAGTCATCAACGTGACAAATCTCATGACGTGTAAAAAGCGCCGAAGACAATTTTATTCGTTCACAATTGGAGTGCACCCATCTGCGCACTCATTAAATCTGAGCTCGCAGCGTTGCGAAGAAAATCTTTAAAATTATATAACATGAGGGACATTGGAAAAAAGTAAAAAAAAAACCGAATGCAATTTCATTATGTAAACTTTCGCCCCGAAACGAACGACTGCGCTACATAAGTTGATTCAATAAGTAAGTCGCAATTTCGAAGTTGCATAATAAGGATCCTATGATAAAGGTATATTTATTGCAGGCACAAGAGACTCTCTTATCCCGATAGATTATATTACAATCGCGGAATAACACGAGTCTCGCTTACGCTACACAGTAGAAAAATGTGTTTTCTTGTTAAAAACGGTCCCCGTTAAAGTTTTCGTGTTAAATATTCAACACATTCATGTGTTAATTTAACATATTACTGTTTTGTTAATTGAACTTTAATATTAAATTATTAAAACAACTCAAAAAATGTCAAAATAACAATGTGCATCTATTTTTAATTTTACACAATAAATATGTTCTGCTTTATTAGTGACAAGATTTATCTGTTAAAATTTACAGAAAAAAATGTTGATTTTCTATTTTATAATATAAGTGAGAATGATAAAATCTAAAATTAACATATTTTTTATTAATTTTTACATTCAAATTTTATTAATTTTACACAAAATTTATTTTAAATTATTTAAAGTTTTACATTTATTTTGTGTTAAAATATTAACACAGTATTTGTGTCTCCTTATATTTTTGAGTTAAATTCTTGAAACCAGAGATAAAAAATTCAGCGACAATAAATATATTATAAATATGTATTAAAATCATAGAAAGAAAATTATCTAGAAAAATAATACAATATATAATAATATAATAATAATAATATTAAAACAATGAAAAAAGTTGGATAAATTTTTGCAATTTAGATGCTGTTAACACATCCATCCGTCAAATGAACACAAAAATTTCGGTGGACGTTTAGACATGTGATATTTGTTAAATCCAACATTAAATGTTTCAACTGTGAACATATTCTCGACACACAACGAATATATTATCGCGCACGCAAACCAAGTGCATTACACTTTCCTTATTCCCGTAAACTCTGCGAGAAATATTAAGCTGAAAGTAACACGCGATAGAATATAAGTACAAAGCCGCAGCGTTACGCGTTAAGCTCTAATTACTTTCCATTTCACGCGATACATATCGCGAAACGCTCTTATTGTTCTTTCGCTGTGTACACACAAAGAGGAAATCTCTGCCGATTATCTCGCGACCGTGAAAAGCGTTAAGTGGCTCCGTTATCACTTTGTTCGCGGCCGCGATCGATGCCGGTCATCACGACAATCCATCTGGTTTTTGGTCCCGCGTGTTCAAGTTTGTCGAAAACTTCTTAACCAACTTTGCCGACACGACCGAGTTACGTCTTGCCGGAAACTTTATTGCAAATATTCGGGCTGGCGAAAGCCGCCGGCAGCTTTCAATGGCAGCTATACAATGGTTAACACGATGAGAACTACGAAGCGAGACTGTTGAAGCAAGGAACGAAGGATCTCATAGACAAACTTCTGATCGACTTAACAGATATTCGCTATCTCTCTCCATCTCTTAATCCGGGACTATTCGTCGATCCTAATTTCCAATTACAACATTGTGACAGCTCTATACTGTTAAATTCATTGTGTTACATTTCACCCAATTTGAGTTATTTTTAACCATCCCTATAGGTCGCCACTGCTCCTACTCAATATCTTGTTAATTTAACTAAAACAATGGAGTTAAATAATTTAATTTAAAAATGTGTTAAATTTGACTAAAATTTATTCAACTTTTCGTTTGATATTATTAATATTAATAATATCCAATTGCTTTTGACAGGTATACATATATGTATAATAGAATAATTGATTATTGTTGTACTTTAGTCGAGATAAATATTCGATATATACTATATAAAGGCAAATCTTTGAACGTAAACTAGAGATGGAACTTTGCTCCAAATTGCTTCGAGAGAAGCATAGCTTCATAATTACGCCTGTAAGCTGATAGATTCTCTTGTAAGACATAATAATACTCAACACTCTAGATTACTACCGTCAAACTTCTATAATGCAAATATTACAATATATGATTTTATCATGTAAAATTTTTCGAATAAAAAAATAACGAAATTAACTTTTATTTACTGTATTATATTTTAGTATACAAATATGCACAAAAAAAAGAATTATTTTTTCGCGGGCGAAAATAAAAATTTTGTGCACGTAAAAAATTAATTTCACATATTTTCTTATACGCTGGAATTTCCGATATAACAAATATTTAAATTGCGAAAAGTGTGTATGTGTATTTTATCTTTTATTTTCTAATCTTAATTTAAAAAAATTAGTCTATAAATTCAAATAGAAAGATGAGATTTAATTTCTAATTGTAAGTATACACAGAGAGAATTTTCTCTTAGAATTTACCCTGTAAATCATGGTAATCTTGAATCAATATAATATTGGAAAAATTTATAAGATTTATAGAGTCTCTACTTAATATTTTAAGTAACTATATCAATATAACAAAGTGACATTTTTTTACCAGAAGTACAAATAATGCTACACAGAGAGAATTTTCTCTTAGAATTTACCCTGAAAATCATGGTAATCGTGGGACAATATGATATTGGAAAAATTTTATAAAAGTTTCTCTGATTAATATTTTTACTCCAATAAAAAAATAATAATATTTACCACCATAAAATATAAAATATATTCGAATAATTTTATTATGTACATATAGTAAAATTTACTATGTGTATATATTTATATTTTTTATTGTGATAAATATATAATCAGAGAAACTTTTATAAAATTTTTATATTGTCCCACGATTATCAGGATTTTCAGGATAAATTCTAAGAGAAAATTCTCCCCGTGTATAATATGTATAACGAGATACACTCTTTTTTGCTAGAAATACAAATAATAATATACTCTACTCATGCACAACACAAAAAAATTTTATAAAGGTTTCTCTGATTAATATTTTTAACACAATAAGATAGTATTAATATTTATCACCATAAGATATAAAATATATTCGAATAATTTTATTGTGTACATATAGTAAAATTTATTATATTAATATTTTTTATTGTGATAAATAATCAGAGAAAATTTATAAAATTTTATACTGGCCCACGATCATCAGGATTTTCAGGATAAATTCTAAGAGAAAATTCTCCCCGTGTATAATAAGTATAAGATTACACTCTTTTACCGACGTAATGTATCAATATAACAAACTGACATTTTTTGCCAGAAGTACAAATAATAATATACTCTACTCATGCACGACACAAAAAAATTTTATAAAGATTTCTCTGATCAATATTTTTACCACAATAAGAAAATATTAATATTTATCACCATAAGATATAAAATATATTCGAATAATTTTATTGTGTACGTATAGTAAAATTTATTATATTAATATTTTTTATTGTGATAAATAATCAGAGAAAAATAAAATTTTATACTGGCCCACGATCATCAGGATTTTCAGGATAAATTCTAAGAGAAAATTCTCCCCGTGTATAATAAGTATAAGATTACACTCTTTTACCGACGTAATGTATCAATATAACAAACTGACATTTTTTTACCAGACGTACAAATAATAATGTACTCTACTCACGCACGACACACACATACACATATAAATATATAGAAAGACGGCGAAATTCTCCGGCATAAAAAAAAATAGCTGTCGGCTCAGGGCGTATTATTTCATATATTGTACTTTTAGCACCGGCAAAACACGAGCTGCTGTCGCACGGCAGTAGTATAATCGTCCCATTGGTCGGCCGAGCGTGACCCGATGCTGTTAACCCTCCGAAATTGAATCGTTATTGAGGTAACACGAGCGTAATATCGTGCGTTATCGCAACGTCGCGTCGTGGGGAAAAGCTCGAAAGCATACGTCAGAGGACGACGGGCATCATAAAAGTCCTGGCACGTGCGCAACCGGCAACGATAGGGAAGCCGCCTCCTGGAGGCTGCGAGTACCGTCAATCACGTCGACTTTTTGCTAGACGGAAAGTAAAGGGGTCGTAATCCGCGCCGGCATAAACGTCAATAAATCACCATCTCCGTCTCGCGCGAGCGTCGGAAATTTCGGATGCCAACCTGAGCGCCGGAGCGTCGCGTCGAAATAAAGCTCTACCTCGAGCCGGATCGACGGAAGAAAGAAGCCCTTATTTTCGCGGGTATGTTCCGCGCGTCGCATTCAAATTCCGATGGCTTACATGCACGCGGATGTGTCGTAGAAGACGTGACAGAATCTATACCTCCGCTCTTTATCTCGCGCTCACGTATATAAATTTTTTGAAATGATCGAATCTTGGGAAATATCGTCTTAGTGTAGAACTCAGAAGCGTATAACCGGTCTCGTGCTTAGATGATTTTTAAATTAGCCATAGATAAAGATGAGATAAAAATATGTAAATTTATCGTTATGTAAACACAGTTATAAAAAAAATGTAAATTATGAAAGGGTTATAAAAATATATTCATATTTTAATAAGTTATAAATTTTTATCGCTTAATACTCGAGTTTTACTATTTAAGTATTTTTATGTGCTATGACTCCAAACCAAATTATATATTATTAATTATATATATATATATATATACATATTTTTATTATCTATATAAAGATAAGATAACGCCAAAGTTTCATCTAGATGATCATCTATATAATTTTATTTAGATAACAGCAAACACTGCGTATAACTATCGCGCAGCAAAAATGAATATATTGAAGTATTGTATATACACCTATGTAAAAACGTACCTGACCTCTTTTTTTAGAAGCGAAAATAAATACGATATCCAATCAAAAAATTTTTTTATTATGCATCCCTTTGACTAGATAAAGAAAAAAACACGCAGGAGTCTATCAGTAAAGTTTACAGGAAAGTTGGGTTTTAATTATGAAGAATCAATAACAAAGATCAATCTTTACGCGTGGATTCAACGGTTAACTACACAATAAATCAAAGTCATGAAAATTGACAAACTTAATTAAATAAATATTGAGATAATCCCATTACAAAGAAAGCTTGAGAATCTTATCGATAATTATTTAGAAAGATACTTTTGCGATTAAAAGTAAAAAAAAACAGTTTATGAAGTTATAATATACAAAATTGTCGATACACCTTTTTACCTTAAGAAAAGATTAAAGAAATATTACAAATAAAAGAATTGGTAGAAAAAAACGCAATAAATGCGAAACGCACAATGCAGTGCTTTTTAATTAAACTTTACTACTTTTCAGTCTCATAATATAGAACATTATGCTCATTATTAAACTTTAGTTAAATTAACGGTTGTATATTCCATTTAATATTGACAAATGCGAGAGAACTTTCAAAGATTGAAGATGAAAAAATTCCTGTTTTTCTTTGACGTTTCTTTTCGGAATAATAAAATACACAGATATATGCACCATACATTTATAGATGATTTAAAAATATCATTAAACAGCAAAATTCAATGAAAGGTTTCGAAACATAGCAAGCTGTTACTGCATCGAGATTATTGGAAATGCGTACGTATCGTCCTATAATATCGTTCCATCTAACGTTTCTATCTAACTCGAAATAAACTTAAGATTTCATCAAACTTTATGCTGTCATCACCACAACATCGTTAACCTCTATTTTTCTTTTTATCATCTCCTTGATATTCTTGATGACATATGCATATTGTGCATAAAACGCTTCATTCTTTAACATCAAATAGTTTCCTTGACGAACGACATGCGCAAAAGTCCTATAAAATATACAGCGTTTCGGCAAAAATTCCATTATGCGAGAATGTTTTCCGTTTTAATTAGCGTAAAAGTCTTAAGTAGAGTGTGAAAAAATGATATTAATATTTATGATAATTATATATATTTTCGTATATTTATACGCGCGTAAATCTCCGATTAATCAACTAGTGTCATATAATAAATGATAATTTTATTCGCGATAAACACGATAATGGCACACAATATCGTTTAATATCAATATTATTCAATACTATGCAGTTCCATTAGTGCCTAGCGATATCATGCTCCACTTCATATCACCAATTGCCCCTTTCCATATCCTATCACGTCACAACAATTTCTTCAACGTTGGAACCAAAAAGCCATTATCTACCGCATGACCCACATTGCAATCCAAACCGCATATTCTAAATACTATTGAATATATCAAATACACTATTCTCTCTAGGATTCCACCTACGAGACTGATGTCAAAAATATTGGACTCCAGTGGTGGCTTGGAATTTCTATATAAAAGAGGTTTACTGCCAGCAATGCGGTTGAAAGGAAACCTGAGAGACATCAGCCAGTATTTTATCAGATATATTCAACAAATCGATATTTTCTCTTTATCCGATTATTTATTTTTTTTAACGAAAAAATTAAAATATAAAAAAAATTAAATTAATTAATATTTTGACACAAATTAAAGTAGGTACTTTATATTATTTTTTTTCAAATTTTTTAAACAAAATATTTGATAAGCTTTTCAAAATCTATGTGAAAATACGAATTTTTATTTTTTATTTATCCAACAAATCGATATTTTCTCTTTATCTGATTATTTTTTTAACGAAAAAATTAAAATATAAAAAAAATTAAATTCATTAATATTTTGACACAAATTAAAGTAGGTACTTTATATTATTTTTTTTCAAATTTTTTAAACAAAATATTTGATAAGCTTTTCAAAATCTATGTGAAAATACGAATTTTTATTTTTTATTTATCCAACAAATCGATATTTTCTCTTTATCTGATTATTTTTTTAACGAAAAAATTAAAATATAAAAAAAATTAAATTCATTAATATTTTGACACAAATTAAAGTAAATACTTTATATTATTTTTTTTCAAATTTTTTAAACAAAATATTTGATAAGCTTTTCGAAATCTATGTAAAAATACGAATCCTTATTTTTAAACGAGCCAGTTTATTCTATTGATTAATTACATTAGCACCAGAATCGCGATACTCGGATGTAGTATTTAACGTCAAGCGAAGATAAACAACTAATCGATTCGGGATCAATCTCAGGATCAGTAATTAAATATTCCACGTTTTAAAGAGATTCGCTCGGATTCACCGTGGTTGTTCGTCGAAGCATTTAATCCGTTCACGTTTGCCAACGTTATGATTTTAAATCTCATCTGCTCCTGTGTTATAATCTTCAATATCACGCGAGCGTTTTTTTTAATTTATAAATAAGAATTAAAAACTGGATAGAGTATATTTTATGTTTCAATTTTTAATACGGTACATAATTATATTATATCATCTATAGTCACAAAAATAAATACATTTCTATTACGCACACATATTTTTTTGAAAAGTATGCACATCATATTTCACAAATTTTAGAGAAAAATTCGTTTTTTTATTTAATTTTTTATTTCTTTTATATATTTTATTTTTTTGCAGTGTATTTAACGTTATATTCAATGCTAATAAATGTGCGTTTGAAACAATCCGATTTGTTAATTGTGATAACTCTTTTGATTATTTATTAATGGATTATGTTCCGTGAGATTTGCGATATTGTCCTCTCGAAACATGATATAAAGCGGCCGGTTCAAAGGAACTGATTCAATCGCAGAATTCGAATTAATTATATCAGTTTGCGACATTAAATTTCAGAGAGAAAATTTTTGCATACGGGACGTTAGTCACGCTCTGATTTTTTATTGAACTGGGTCAACTAAGTTAAGTTATTATATTTCAGGCGCATTATCGAAAATTGAAGCTAATATAGTGAAATTATGCTAATATTTTAGTGTTCTCGCGCTGGAATTACCTGCGCGGATCAATTTCATGTTAATTTTACTTTAATAATTCGTTACAATCGCGTGAAAATCACGCTGGCGATGTTCAAACAAGATTATTATAAATAACTGTATGCATACGAGATTGCAGATTGTTATATTCGATGTAAAATCCAGGATAATTATGACCCATTACCTTTAGATATACTTTTGGATAATAAAGCATAAAAAACTAAATAACACTCTGGAATTCCTAAAATTAATTGAAACGAGTAAAAAAACAATGCGCATTAAAAAGATATACATTTTTATAATATTATACATTTTTATAATATTAATAATATTTTAGAGAATTATTATAATGTGTCAAATTCGATTGATGAACTATCACTAATTGTGACTTACTAATTAGATTGATTCGTTTCAAACCATGTTAATCATATAATGTATCGCGCAGTGTAATTTGTAATATTATGATACGATGCTAAACAATGATTTATTTATGTTTATAATTCACTTTTGACAAGAATATAACAATGATATCTCTTTCAACTTCTTTATTCGCTTCCATTCAATTGTAACTTGATTTGATGATTTGAAAAGCAGAGAGCTCTAGTAGTATTAGTCAACTATTATAAGAGAAATCTCGGGAAATTTCATTTCGAGTTTTGCATTTACTTCATCTTGCATTTTAACGCCAATGTTGGAATGGAAGTTTGTCATGCATTGAATATTCATCAGAAATTATTTTAATATAATTATTTTTTATTTTTTCTTCACACTTTTGTCTTAACAAAAATTAATTAAGTACAGAATAAAATTATGTCATAATTCATCTCTTCTCGGACTTTTTTAATTTAAACTGTTAGATAATACAACTAATTACAATATATATATTATAAAAAACAATCGAAAAATATAGAATCTTTTATAAAATCTTTCAATGACTTTTATACAATTAATATTTTTTTAAATTGTTTTATAGAAGTAAAATTCTGTATCTCTTTCTCTCTGCTTTTCATTAAACTTAGAAATTATTTTGTAGTTACATTTATAATTGATTTATATTTTTAAAAAATAATAAGAGAATAATGTAATATTCATATTACTCATATTATGAAAAACCATATCACGATAGATATTTATTGAAATACTTGTTGAATGACTTTTGCTCTTTTACACTCACAATAAAAAAAATTGATTGACTTGACTAAACTTTTCAACTAAATTACTATTTTGTTAATTAAACATATATTAAATTAAAATTTTTTTATATGTTTAATTAAGAAAATAATATTAAACGCAATTTAGTCAATTTAACAAATTTTTTTCAGGCATAAATAGACACAATAAATCACATCGTATTTGACACTCGTGAGAGAAAATTTCGGTAAGACTTTGAGTATTCATCATTTCCGAGTCATATATTTCTTTTCATATCAACTGAAATATGAAGTTATCATTTACATTATGAGGTCTTTAAATAGATATTCTCTCTGGTAGAAGAAATTGTTGACGACATTTGTAGAAAATATATGACGACAGCGCGGCTCCTCCTCGAAACTTTCGCAATCGTTTTAAAGGACTCCCGCAGATTCAATCTCGGCTTTATTTATTTCGCAAATCATGAATCGCCGCTGGGAGTTGAAATAAAGATTCGCTCCATAAATATCGCGACGGAAAATACGCACGGAAGTATACATAAAAAAATACGGGTGCTCGAGTGATAAATAGTCGATGTGCTGTGGTCTTCTGCTTCGCTTGGCAATCGAGAAGTTCATAAATTACGAGACATGCCGTAAATGACTGCGGTTGCTCTTCTTTGCAGAGCTTGCACGAAATATCACTTCAGGTTTAGTGAGTCGCGAACCGATTGATTACTTTTGGTCACACAATGTTTACACTATATTATATGGAATGTGTTGGCAGATAAACTGGAGTATTCATCAAACGTCAAACAAATTTATATAGTAATAAAAAAGAAAATAAATATGTGTAGAACTGTCTTTTTAAGCTGACAACATTATTGACAATCTCTGAAGAATTTATTAATTTTGAAGAATTATTTAAATATTATAGAGGTTGTATTTTTTCATCTTTAACACGTAATTATTTCAGAAAATATATAATTGCCAGGAAAAATGAATGAAAAATTATATCTTTACAAAAACAAACGCGCTCCAATTGATAAAAATGCATAATTGCTATTATTTTCCTCGCGTCTGTGTATTTCTTTCATAATAAATACATGAAAATATTCATATTGATCGTAATATCTCTTATAAAAGTTTATATTAATCAGAATATTATAGATTTATAAATTTTTAAATCTAATAGCAATATATAGAATTAAAATGAGTTTTACTTCTACTAAAAATACGTGGAAACCATCGTAATATCTCTTATAAAAGTTATATAAGTATTAATCAGAATATTATAGATTTATCAATTTTTAAATCTAATAGCAATATATAGAATTAAAATGAGTTTTACTTCTACTAAAAATACGTGGAAACCATTTAATTAAAAAAATGATATAAGGAAACATTTTAACAATTTTGGAGTAAAGAAAATTTATGATATATATAGTTAATGTATATTATAGAAATTAATTACATATTAACATAAATTTTGCACTTCTGTTATATTGTTATTCATTCATTTTTACTTGATCAAAAACGTCTATTATTTTGTTTCCATTTACAGATATAAAAACATGTATTAATTTAAATGTGATTGCTATATTTAAATAAACTTAAAAATTTATAGTCTGAAATTGATTAATGATGAGGATAATTTTGAAATAAATTTTTTATGAAAAGGATAGTATCTGTATTTTTGATGGTATATAATTTATCGCACTCGCCAACGCAGCTCGTGCACTAATACAATATTAAAACGTAATTTTTTAAAATATTCAACTGCAGTACAAGGTTTCTGAGCTATCTCATCAGACTTTAAATGCTACGATTCAGGCAGAAGAACCTTACGCTGACCTTTGCAACAGATATTTCTGACATATTCGTCTAACAATAATTTGGGTCAAAGTGCAAAAATCATGATATTTTCAAACATTTAACAAAGTTTATCGAAATTAGATACAGTATTATACTATATCAATTTCAACAATTGGAATATTGTTTACAATTAAATAAAAGCACAAACACGAATTAAACACATCAGTTATGTTTGCGTTTAATTATTAAACAACGCAATATGATAATGATACACTGCGTTTGTCATGATATATACAATCAATATTCACATTTTCATTTATTAATTGAAATTATAGTATATTATAACAGTTTAAGTTTATTGATTAATACTCACATGTATGTATAATTTAACTGTCTTATCGAATTAAGTTAAAATTATCTGCGCTGTTATTATAAAAGCATAGAGTAAACAAATTTTTTTTAAATTTCGATGTAAAATCGCACGTGTAAAAGCTCACGTTTGAAATGTAATAACACGATTTGATAAATCCACGAATTTGTCGAAAAATCGACAAAGAGAACAAAGGAATCACGAAAAGTGGTAGATATCAGTAGATAAATTTTCTCGTGCATTTATTTAATGCGACATAAATTCGTTCGGTGTAAATGGCAGTAAAAAATATCGTTGAGCAAAACGCTGATTTTAAAGGTATAAAATTCGTAGTTTTCAGATTTAATAATCGTCTTTCTGTTCTCTCTATTCTCTCTCCGCCTCGTTCATTATTTGGAAGTATATCATCCTGTTATGTCGGCATCGAGTAAATCGAGGATGGAAAAATTGGTTATTGAAGTTGAACATTGTTGGTAGAAAAAGAAAGAGAAAAAGAGAGAAAGGAAAACAAAAAAATAAGATATTAAGAAAAAATAACGGATCAATATTTACCGATATAGATTATTCATTGTTATCTTGTTTGATGTTCAAATTAATTTATGCTAGCTAAATTTAAAAAAATTAATCTCATTTTTTATCTAACTTTAATTTTATTTTTAATTAAATCGATTGCGTTGCAAGTGTATACATTTAAATTAATATCAATGTATTTAATAAGAAAAATATTTAAAAATTTAATTAAATTACCATCCATTCGTAGCAAAGTGTTATAAAATTGTTATCGTTATTGTTACTAGTACAATTACTGAAACAGACAATATATACATAATTCATAATGCTTTTGATAATTTTAAATAAATTAATTTTAAATGAATTGTATATAGATTGTCTATAAAATTTTTTTCTCGAAATCAAAGAATTAAAAAAATTAAGCACACACACATATATATATATATATATATGTATGTATATAAGTGCTATAATTAATTAAATAATTCAGCTAATTAAGTTTACTATAATTATATAATTTGCTAATATTTGTTAATATGTCTCAAAGGCAAATGATCGTTTACAGTACATTTTTTATCTTGACATAACTGAACTCTAACAAATACTGATTACTGATTGCCAATTCTATTTTTTCCCGCCACTTAAAAATGTTTCTTGCTCGAGAAAAAAAGTCACGCCACTTCCGGTCATAAATTAAAGTCTACCTTTGTCGTAAACGATAATTGCAACCTTACTGGACAGCAAATTAAACGAGTGCGGAAACAATGAGAGCGGCGCACAAAGGCGATAGTCGCGAGTGAAAAGAGCGACAACGAGCGAACGTGACTTTCAACTAGAGAGCCGTGAGGAACATAAAGCGAAAGGTTAAAAAGATGAAACAACCGTCGAGAGTGTAGTGGTCAGCATTCGTCAGTATTCGCAATTACGTGATAGAAATTTTCTTCGCGTAAAATCAGTCACTTCTGGGTAAATTGAAAGAAAAATGTCAAATGCAGATGTACGGAAAGGATATATTATCGCAATTCTATTTTATCATGTGGCAAGAGAAAAAGAAATATATAAGAAGGTAAGAAAGTAGGAAAGCTAAAAGTGCGAATTATTTTTATAAATAATAAACTCCTTGTTTAGAAAACTCATTTTTTATCGAACAAAAATATTGTGTACAAATGTTTTCAAGTAATTAATTATATAAATATTTCCTCCCAAAAAAGATATTACTTTTAGCCAAAAAATTTCGCTGAAAATTATCAGCTATGAGCTACGACGCAAATTGTAATCAAGAATCGTGTCAAGTTTACTAATTACAGCACTTCGGAGATATTTGCAGTGCACTTGTGCACAGAGAGAGAGAATAAGGGAGAGAGAGTAACAAGTATCCAGAGTTATTTAGAATTTGTGAAATGCCGCAAGTCGAGTGTCTTCGATACGAAATTTCGCGAAATTAGAATTATAAATTGTCGAAATTAAGAGGATGATTTCTTCCATGAAATTATTGTACAATTTTTTGAAAATTGATGAAATTACGAAATCAGCGAAACTATTATCTTTGAATAAGCTCCCACAATTTTTCTTAAGACTACGAAAATAATCATCGAAAATTAGATCTGCCTTCTTTGTAATACATATATTCTTTATAATGGTTAATATTTCGTCCAAAGGCAAATATATATGTATAGATCATAAATTTAAAGATTATTTATAAATTATTTTACTAAAGAAATTATATCACTTTCCTATACTTCTTTAAAGTCATGTTAATAGAGTCAACTTTTCTAGCCGATGTATTTAATAATAGGTTCATTTTAACATTACTTAAGATCTTCTTGATATTGATCGTCGTGACCTATTTTCACTTTATTTACACTAACTTTCTAGTAATTTTGAATGTTATTTAAATATGCTAATAATTGAACTAAGCTTATTGCTTGCTTCTAATTGATTCCTATCTCAAACATTTCCAACTACCACATTTATTATCTCTTTGCATAAAACTTCAACACTAATAATCTTTCCCCCAATGTGCTAAAATTTAACAATTTCTAATATTAAACAACTGCAATTAAAATAAAATATAATCGTTAATTTTTCGACAAAATTATCTCTCAACTCAAATGTCATTAAATAGATTTTCAAAAACACTTTAAATATCTTTTACTGCTCCAAAAGTCTGCTACTTCTTTTAGTGACGTGGATCGAAACTACGCAAGTCGGATAAATTAGTCTGCTGTGCTGCTATTCTAGTAGCATCTCTTTTACGTAACGTCATCTGCAGAATCGCCAAATAATCATGGAAGTTACAAAGGAACTGAAAGATCTATCACGAGAAGGATTATAGTAGCGAAATATTTCTCTGTGAAATAGAAGTATCACAGAAACTCGACGGGTTTTTAAGAATAACTCTTCGCTTTCTGCGCATTCCTCTTTTGCATATTCATTCTTATGAATATAACGTTCGATTCTCTTACGCGGTGACTAATTAGTTTTATAATTAATTTTTTTATTTCCAGCGACAAGATTTTATCTTGTGTAAAATAAGATTGTTAAGAAGGTAATTGATTAAAATATATTATATTTAATATTTGGAGCTATATCTTTGTTCTCGAGAAAAGTTTCGCGACTAAAAAATTGTATAACTATATATAAATGACATATACGTCTTATTGGTAATTAAAATAATATTAATATAAAATAATATTAATATGTCGAAGTGTCACATAATATTATTATATGTATGAAATGAAAATGAAAGAAAGACAATATCGCACATCAGAGAACCGTTTATTCATTTACTTTTAAATACAGCAATATAATAATGTAACATAAAAGTGATTTATCAGAAGTGATTATCAGAAGTAATTAGAAAATACAGAGAAAGAACATCATTAAATAGTATTGGAAAAACTGCAGCTAAAGCTTTTGCACTTCTTAATTGGATTTTTATTAAAAAAAAAAGTTGAACATAACTTTAATAGTTAAAATTGCGTATTTTTTTATATAGAAAGTATATCTTATTTTTCAAGTGCTAGTTTTGAAAAATATCACGTTATTATAACGAGATGCTCTGATCGTTTCGATTTCTATATATAAATTGACGATACTTAATAGCCCATAAAAATAACGACCGTGCAGTTTGATCACAAAAGTAATCGCAATACTCGCTGAGCCATACTGCGAACGAATCAAGTCGCTGTAAAAAGCGACTCTCGTAGCTGTGTAAAAGCGAAGACGAAACAGAGTTCGCATTACACTTCGAATCAATCGAATGGCTTTCCGACTGTGCGCACTCGCTCGTAACCGGTGCGCAAACCGGTCAAGGGGATAGTGCTAGGGGCATGCTCTTTTGAGCCCTTCGTGGGCAACGATTCGCGAAATCAGTTTCGTTCTCATTCGCGCAAACCAAATTCGATTTCTGAAACGTGAAACTTCATTCATGCGTGGCATGAAAAAATTCGAAGATAAATGATATACAATTGTTATTAATATCCCTATTATTTGTTCTATATTATGTATACAGGATGTTATAAAAGTACCGGAACAGCAGACTCGAAAAATATGAGTCTTAGAAAAAATGTTAAGTACTGAACGTCAGATAGCCAGGAAAAAAGCATAAAAACCCAGTACTTAGCATTTTTTCTATAGGACTCATATTTTTCGAGTTATTCTGCTGTTCCGGTACTTTTATAACACTTTGTATATATAGCAACATTTACTAAATATAGTGTAATTTTAAATTATATGTGAAAATATACTTATTTGATGTATGTATGTTTATGTTTAATTGATATTATGTGTAATTTTAAAAAAGACACAGATAAAGAAAATCTTATGCAAACTAATATTTTAAACTCAAGTATGTTATCGTTATTAAAATATTGTACATATGGAGATTTTTTTATATTTGATTTATACACTCTTCGGTGAGAAAAAGAGAAGAAAGAATATATATTTTCAATTGTAATAGTGCTTTTGCACAACTGATTCATCTAATTTAAGAAGATGATTTAATAGAGATCAAAATCTGAAGATTCAAGACTATAAAATTTTTGCAATGAAAGATGTCGAATCATCAAATAATTTTCTGCGAAAAGAAATATGACGTACAAAGAATACGAAATTTTTATATAAAAGGTAGCGCGGATCTAATCATTTCTCCCTCGCTTTTCGAAGCTTTCATGAAATATGTATATTGTATACATACATATATACAGAGTGTACCTAAATAAGTTCAAAAAATTTCAAGAGAGATGATTCTTTGTCAAAAATTAAGAAGATTTCTTATATAAACATATACTCTTATTTTTTCCTGAGGAATTACATTTTTCTAAGAAGAGAAGGGTAAAAATTAAGTTTTTATTTCTTTTCTTAAATTTCAAATTAAAAAATGAAACTTGGTGGAATGTTTTTTCGATTTTATTTTATTAATTCCTCTGAAATTTGAGAAAATAATAAAATTTAATTTTTACCTCCCTCTTTAGAAAAGTATAACTTCTCAAGAAAGGACAAGAATGTTTATATAAGAAAACCCCTTAATTTTTGACAAAGAATTATCTAAAATTTTTCTCACTTATTGTACATATGGAGATTTTTTATATTTGATTTTGCACTATTACATTTTAGATACATCCTGTATATATACATATATGTATATTTGAACAAACAAAGAATGAATAGCAAATGTCCATTTGCGCTTTAAAATTCAGAAGATGCTTATTCCACAGCAAATATAAACAGAATATTTATTCAAAATATTTAGCATTCGATTCATTCACAAGAAGATGATAACCACCAAAGAAAGTTATAAATAAATTTATTTTCGTGATCGTACCAAAAAATCTTTTTGCACGTCAACTCATTGTTTATAACCACGATTTATTTTTTATTTTATCATGATAATATATTTTCTGATTTATTAAATTAGACAATAAATACAGCAATTTCTATGTATTTAATAAGTGCAATCTCTTTAAACAAGGATCATAAAGACAATTCGCACACAGATGTAGTTGGAAATAATTATTCGTAGAGGAAATAAATATGAATGCATATATGGGGTAACCGATTTAAGATGCGCATGCTTCGTTTAGCGCAATCTTGTCTATCGTGAGTTCAAACGTTTATTCGAGCCGACAGGTCTCCTATTACTTAATAAAGTAATAATTCGGAGTATATACGTGGTAATTCAACACGAAAGCGACTTTCCTCGTAACGAATTCAAGCGTTCAAACTCGATGCAAAGTTACACGAGCAATAACGATTAGATTCCTGAAGTGGCGTCGCCTCCTCTTTAAGACACGTTCAAGGAATGTGTCAGAAAGAGGGTATTATACGCGAAACGCGAGACAGAGATGAATTCTCGACGTGCATCTGCATCGTCGCATCTTGGAAAGTTCCGGCGCACTCGAGCTGAGAACGAAGCCGCGTTTAGTGGTCCAGAATGACTTTGTTTGCTAGTTTGCGAAGACGAGCGTTAAAGTTCGTTAATGCTAAGCCTCTATTAAATTGAGAATACGTTCTCTGCCAGAGAATATACATCAAATTTGTGTATTCTCATTTTCACGTTTCGCAAAACGCATAATTATTCTCCTTTGAGGAAGGTATAACTTCGCAGAGACAAGACATTTTAATTCGTACAGACCGATGTCTTATTTAGAAATTATTTAATGTTGAATTGATAAAAAGATATTTTGAGAAAAAAAGATTTTTGAAGGAAAATTCTCTCTCTCTGAAAAACTTTCTCATTTGATAGAAATATTAGATATATACATTCCTTAATAAAGCATTGCACATATATTTTACATGTAAATATATAAAATTGTATAAATTTTTGAAAACAAATAATTTGAGTAAAAAAATATAATTTTTACATTTGAAGAAAAGCGAGAAAGAGCAAGAAAGCGTGTTAATATTCTTGTACACAATAATTATTCTCACACAGTTGGCGAATTATTAATTGTATAAATTATAATTTAATTAAAAGTGACATTTGATATCACAAATAATTTTAATCGAATAACAATTGAATTTAATATCGTGTGTATAGCGAAGCGAATAAACGATCAAGTGCTTTTAATTAATTCCGATTGTCAAAGACATGATGAACAATTTTAATTTTAAACCCTACTGCATTTCATTAGATTATTCCGCAATATCCCAATGGATTATCCCGCAATATTATACAATCCTCGAGCGTATAACGCATAATGCATTTAGCATAAAGCATTTAGCTTCAATATAAATATATATGATAAAATAGAAATATCTTTTTATGTACGTATGAGAAAGATATTAAATAGAAATTTTTCAATTCAGATGGGAAAAATAGCACACATGAACTCGAAGGTAAAGATTATAAAAAATAAGTTTTTCTATATTCTTTCCTCTGATCCCGTATTACTTTGCAATGAAGAGAAAAATGTTCACGTAGGTAGTACGGCGAAATTACTTTTCACGATAAACTTTTCTCCCGAGAAATCTAACAAAGTCGTGATTACAATTTATCATTTCATGTCCCCCTTACATTAAGATTTTTCTCGTTCATACAAAATATCACCTACAACAGTCCTCTTCCTCCCTTCGTACGGTTTCTTTCATATACGAATTCTTCAAAAACAACTTTGAGAACTTCCTCGACGATAATTTGACGAAAAATTTTCAAATATGAGGTCGATTCTCTTAAGTGAAAAGTTTCTTAAAGCAAATTTAATTGCGCGCAAATATAAGAAATAAGAATGAATTATTTTATTTACTATTTGTGGAGATCTATAGTGTGTAACGCAATCCTGCGTTACAACGTGCGTTATGACACAAAGTTTGATTACCGAGGGTTAACTTGATTATCGTAGCGGGATAAATCCCAAAAGAGACTAGTCGGTTGAGAAACAGACGTGGTCGTAAATCAAAAGGGGAAGGACATTGTGCGTCTTAAGTTAATCAATGTTGCGTAAATGAGTTAGTTACAGCGCTATTGTTCGCGCCACGTCGAAGCCACGTGCTCTTTTGCTCTTAAGCCCCTTTCGGCACCTTTTCCCAATCGCCTTTTTCCGATTGTCTTTCCGCACGTGAATGGAGACAAATCCAATTGCCGGGGAAAAAGATTTCGGGCCGTCCTAAATATTTTCTTACAAAGAAAAATGAGCTAAAAGTCAGTCTATTCTGTAAGCAAATCCGGATATGTTATACAAAGTTATGTAAGACATAATAAGATTACGTGAAAATAAAATATAATACAGGAGTTATAAAACACAAAATAAGAGCGTTAAAATGCAAGAATTAAAAGAAAATATTGAAAAATACTAATACGATACACATAATTGAAAATGTCATTTAAATTCCTTAAAATGTTAAAAATAAATAATTCTCTAATCAAACAGTATCTCGTATAAAGAAAAATAAAGATAGAGAGAGCGAAGATTATATTATAAATTTTTGAGTAAATTTAAGAAAATTGAATAAAGTATTAAGATCTTGGTTAGAAAAATTTGAAAGGCTAAATAATCATCTAACGAGATTAAAAACATGCAAATCGCAAAGACGATCGCTATGAAACAACTGCCAGAGATTGACTTTTATATGAGTTTACATCGTACTAAAGGTCGGGAAAAGGGAAAAGAGGCGCATAAAAGATACAAAAGGCAAACACGTAAATTATTTCGCACTACGATATTCCGGAAAAGATCGGAAAAGTGACGCAAGCTTGATTCAACTCGATCAAAAAGTCTGAAGACATCTATTTTGAATAACAGACGCAATATTGCGCAATGTGTACATCTTACAATAATTTATGCAATACCCCCCGACAAAATAATAATGAATAATATAAATAATAATAATTAAAATAATAAAATATGCAAAACCTATTTATAATAAAAATAAAAAACTATTTATAATAAATAATATATTATATATATATATATATATATATATATATATATATAGTATTATAATATAATAAATATTAATAATTAATATTAAATAGTTATAAATTATAAAAATTTTTAGTCTTAGAATATCTTCTAACATTTTAATGATAATTAATTATAAATAGTTATAAGTTTAAAAAGTTCTTAGTCTCAAAATTTTTGTCTAAATTTTTTTCTTCTCTTTCAAAAAGAATTCGAAAAATATTACTATAAAACAAATTCGAAAAAATATTTCAAATACAATAATATTTTAAATTTATAAATTTAATTTTATACTTTTATTATATTGTATTATTATTTATATTATTACTTGTGTATTATATGTGCATGTGTACATATATAGACCGCTCAAACGTAAATAAATTTGGACATAAATCACATAGAAGCACAGAATATATCACATAAATATATATATGTATAAGAGAAATGCATACGTGCTTCAACTTTTAATATAAATTATTAAAAGATATATTAATGACCCCATATACAAAAACAACTGGGGATCAATTATCAATTTGAGATCGGATGACTCACCATGCCGCATCGAAATCCTGCAATTCCTGCATGCAAATCCGCCATGATTCCGCTATATTGAACACTATGCTTCCTCTGTATTGACCACCATGATGCCGTTATATCGATCGCCACGATTCCGATACTCTCAACACCACAATAATGCCGCATAATCTGTAAAAAGCATATTCAATTATATCTACCTGCGCATTGCATTATGCCTTCGCAAAGTCTATTACTTTCAAAATATTTGTATTCCAAGAAATAAATCGAATAGTGACAGAGATTCGCGGAATTTCTTAAAAAAAAAAATTTACTTTTCGGAGAGAAAGCTCGCGATTTATTTGTACGCGCGATAAGGAAATCTCAATTTCCCTCGGGTTATCCGCATGCAAATTCGCGGCGAATAGACAGGATATCGGAACCAAATCCCGATTTATGAGGCTGGCTTACCTTGTACATAAAATGCACGACAATCAATCCGTCCGACTCCCGCGAAACAACGAAGTTGAATCACTGTAGTGTCTAGTTCCTCCGCAAACTGGCGCCACTGCAAGAACACGAATTATTCAGAGAAAGAAATAGTCGATAAGAAAGGACGCTCTATCGATCATCGAAAATTCCTACTTTATCGATCATCGATAATTCTCTTTATTATCATTTATAAAAATTTGGCACTGTTTTCAGTAATATAGAAAAAAATCAAGATATGTCAAGAGAAATATTACAATTACATATTAAATATATCGATATAAATTGTTGTTGAGGGAAAAATACGTATATTTTGTTGGTGTATATATATATATATAATTGTGATTCATTAGCTGGAAAAATTACACATACAATATTAAGCAAATATTATGAATAACAATTGTATTGCAGATACGTAATATGCATTGTATTATCGCGAGTGAGAATCCGACTAGCGTAATCGTACGATCGTGAGATTGAAAATAAGCTTAAATGTTTATCATAGTAGCTAGTGTCTCACTGTCTACACACATACGTGACAAACGGAGTATAAACATAGAAAGAGATGGAGAGAGAGAAGGAAGAAGAGAGAGAAAGAGCCAGAGAAAGAATTACAACGCATTTCAACGAAGAAAATATATATACATTGCATTATTATTATTATTATTCATAGTTGTAAAGCATGTATAAATAATGTATGAAGCATAAAAATTGGAATCTTTTTATATTTATGGCTGCATATAAATAATGCATTGGCACATGAACAATTTATATATATATATATATATATATATATATATATATATATATATATATATATAATTATCAGAAAATTTCTATATATTATATCAACTTTTATATTTATGTATGGATATATTATTGAATCTGAAAAAGTTATTTACACGAGAGGAACTCTGACGTTTGATATTTTCATATTGTCATGTGAAATATTATATAACAAAATATATACTGTCTTGTATAGCAGAAAAATTAAAAGACACAGAGTACATATAAAGTATAAAAAAGAGAAAACATACTGAATGACAAATTATACCGTTATTATCGTCATTATTATCGTTATTGACCTATGTTAAACATACAAAAAAATATTATGCTCCAGTCGTACTTTGCGAGAACGATATATTTAACTTTATCTAATTTTAAATATTACGTTCTCTCGACAGTCTGTAGTTTAACGACGATGGTAGACCTCCATGGTCAATCTCGAACCTTGCTCTTTATCTTGAACAATAAAGAGACACGTGCTCTATGACGTATATATTTTATATATATACATATATATATAAACAAAATAATTAACAAAGAATTATATATATATATATATATATATACACACAATATATATGTACATACACACAATTCTTAGGTTATCTGAGAGAATTTAAATAATTTGACAATTAAAAACTCATCTATTAAATATCTTTCGAACAAAGTTCGAAATTTCCCAAAGCTACATGTTTATCAAGAACACATTAATCATATATAGATATCGTAAATAAAAATGCATGTATTAGAAGATATCTGAGTATATACCTACAACATTATTCTAGACATTCATTTGCATGTGCATCCCAGTTCTTTCTTTTAAAATGTCGTCCGAAAAGAAAATGATTCAACCGCTTACTCACTTTCCCCCCTTCTAAATTAATCGGGAGGGAGGGGGAAACTAAAACGCACCGCGGCTCTAAATTTGACAATCATCCGCGGAACAGCTGTTGCCTCGATGCCGCACGGCGGTGCGATCAGCTGTGCGACGCACGGCGCGCGCAAGCGCCCTCTAGGAACCTCGGCCGCGCATGCGCGGGTCGCGTCGCGCGCGACAATTCAAATCCGCCTCGCGAGCGCCGCATTTCGGAAATCACCCTTGTTCCGCATGGAAACGAAAAGGTACGCGTAAATCGATAATCGATCGTGATCGAGTGAAGTCACGAAACGTCAACGATCGCGACGACTATTCATGTTTCATTGAAGGATGCGAGGATTTTAATTCGTGAAAAATCGCGAATGACATTTGACGTCTCGCGAGCGTTTCGGAATGTTTCGCTAGAACGTCACGCTTGGTTATATATCCTACGAGAATTTTCTCTTACGTGGGCTGCGCGAACCTACCTCCGCGACTCTGCATTTGTATGAAATAAGCAAGCGAACGTGTCGGCAATATAAGATATTACTCGAACCGGACGGAGAGAGGGAGGCTACAGAAAGCACGCAGACGTGAGAGAAGGAGACGGAAAGAAACGAGTCGAGGGAGAGGGAGACAGAGACAGAGAGAGAGAGCACGAAACGAGCAAGTCAGTGCGCGAGTGTGAAACACGAACAGCGGTGTGCACAGCTTTATCTGTGTCTCGTTGTTGTCCGCATTATGCGCCGCTGAAGTGAATTGTCAAGTGAAATCAGAAATGGCTGCCAACGAGCAACAACGTAAGGTGAGTGCGAGATGAGCGCCGCGGGCTCTTTTTCCTTTTTTCTCTCTCACGCCGGTGGGGAATCAACGTCGCGAAGGACGAACCTCGGCTGGGCCGCACCAGGTCGACGCCTGGGGACGAAACGCGCCTTGCTTTTGTGTCAAAAGTCACGGTTTTGATCCCGAATACCTCATCCTGTACACATATATAAATATATACACGCACACATGTACGTCGTGCGCGATATCGACGAGTGACGACAGAGAGAGAGAGAGAGGGACGAGGAACGACGACGACGACGACGACGTCGACGTGTGCGTGAACGCATTCCCGGATAATCGCCCGTCTTCATTCAAAGATCGCGCAGTCTGTATTTACATCGGTCAGCCGAGCAGCTGTCAGTGCGCGAGAAACGTCAGTGACGAGACAAAGATGTACGACGATCACGGGGACGATGTGAGTGTCGGCCTCCAGATAAACTCGGGCTATTTTCGGAATCCTTTGATTTATTTTTTTTTTTATTTGTTTATTTGACAAATTTGTTGAAAAATTCGTGCTCGCTCGCGAATTTTTTTGCTGACGGCGCAGCTGTCATATATATGTGCATATATTTTACGATGCAGCGTTCGTCGGCAGGAACCGCAACATGACAGCTCCCGAATGCTGCGAATTCTCGTCGAACGGGTTCACATCTGTCTCCTCCTGCCGTCTCTTTCCTTCCTTCTTTCTTTATTCCTGGCACAAAGAAGCCTGTGCCTTTCTCGGAATATTATGGAGTCGAAGCGAACGATTTTATTCCGACGTAATCCCCGGATGAAACAACATATGTGACAGTTCTCCTGATTGAGAAATCGACAATTTGAAGAGAGAGAAGGAAGGAGAGACGTGTAATTCGTTTGGATTCCGTCTGCCATGCCCTGGCATCTCATCTTTCGTTCCTCGGAAGTCCCGTTTGATAATCGAGAAGACTCCGCCGTCGTCCATATATATATAATAAAATATATATATATATATACATATCGCGTCTTGTATCTCGTCGATAAGCGAATGTTTGTTTGAGCTCGCTGCATTTAATCGATCACACGAAACGGTGAACGTTCGATCGCCTTTTTACGTTTTTCCTCGAGCGTTAATTATCGCTACATATATATGGATCGTAAACGGAACGCGTGCATTCATTCTCTGTCACAAAACATCTTGTCATCGCGAGACGACGACGACGACGACGACGCATGATTTTGCATGAGAGAATAAATCACGCGGATTCCGCAAGCGAATCATTTTGACGTTTCTCTCTGTTGACAGCTGCGCTTCCTTTTATTCCGCATATTGAGACATATGTTGCAATTATATGCGCGTTCCATTTTGTGTGACCAGGACAAGGTTTTTTTTCTTTAGTACTGCAATTTTTTTCTTTATTCGTGAACTTGTTTTTTTTTTCTATGAAAGAGATTTGATTTTTATTTATTTATTTTTTGCATTTTCTCTCTCATCTCGTTGTCAGCCGAATCGATCGACTAAATTTCGTTAAATATGGATCAATATCCAGTGTAAAAGTTTAAGCAGGCAATATGAATATGTATATGAGACAAATAATGAAAGGCTGTTTCACTTTAAGGCTTCATCAATACAGCAACATGGCTACTTATGGCTGTGATGCAAAACTTGATGATACTCACCACGAATATTTCCTAATAGAGAAGGAAGAGAGAGAGAGAAAAGACATTTTTGTTGTTTATCTGGAAAACTTGTTTAACATGTTGCTTAGAATGTCCTTTGATTAGAATATATGTAGATATAAATTGAAAGATTTGTGATAGAAATTGCCGATCAGTACAAATTAAAATTTATTTATATGACATAATTAATTAGAGAAAAGTAAAAACATTAATCAAGATTGTGAAAAGATTTTTTCTTTAAGTAACATAGATTTTTTGTTTCGCAGTCCATTCTAAATATAGAATACATATAAATACTTGTACAAAGAAGATATGTAAAAATAAATATTTAAAGACTTCAAGGAATACATTGTAAATTTGTTAGATGAATAAATATTTTTCATATATTTATTATAGTATTTAGTCATGTATTAAATATGCTAATGAACCACACCCACTTAAAAGAAAAATAGAATGAAAAAGCTTTATTATATATATTTTGTCTTTGCCACATTTATTTATTATTTGTAATGTAATTGTGATTTGGCTATTATATATAAATAAAATTGATTGTGTAAATGAATAGGAATCACGTGAAAGTCGGGAACCAGCTCATCATGCAAGACGTCCCATGAATGCATTTTTGATTTTTTGCAAACGACATCGTGGCTCGGTGCGATCTGGCTTTCCACATTTAGAAAATAGAGCAGTCACCAGGGTCTTGGGTGAGTGGTGGGCGACCCTTCAGCCTGACCAGAAGCGTTCCTACACAAATCTTGCACAGGAGGTAAGGATGCAATTGCAGTTATATATATGAAAAAATTAGTAAATCGATAATTTTGTAGAATAAAAAAAAGTAAGAAAGTTTTTCTATGAAAAATAAAACGTTGCTTTATTCTCACAACTGTTCTCACAACTATTGTCAATAAATTTATATAGAAAAAACATGTATATATATATATATAAAACTTAATTATTTTTCCAGTACAAGGATGCATTTCTAAATGCGAACCCTGATTTCAAATGGTACAAATTGCCAGCACCTCCATTACGTACTTTAAATACTAGGCCTACCAACAAGAAGCAAGAGTCTAGTAATGGCATGCAATTCATAGATAGTGTCAAATCTGAATATGAGTCTTCCGATTGTACAAAGTCAGACAGAAGGGATGGACAATCAATCCAACCAGGCAAATTAGCAGATGAATCACAGATTGGTGGACTGAGTTCTCTTTTTACTCCTCAGAAGATAGAGCCATCTGAAGAACAGACAACAATTAATGATATAATAGAAAATGACACTGTTCCAAAACCACCAAAAAAAAGATATACAGAATCACCTTTCCAAGGTGATCAAAAGAGAGATTGTAAAGCAGATCTCTTTGGTGAAAAGAAGAGGAAAAGAGCTGAATCAAATAACAACGAACAACATGAAATGGTAAGATTTGATCTGCTTATGAAAATGATTTACAAAATATTTTTCAAATTATGTATGATGCAATATTATACAATTTCTTATATCTAGTGTAACCAATGGAAATTTCTGTATTTTAGGTCATAGAAAATGAGAAACATGCAATAAATTCCTTTGTAACAACACAGACACAATCAGAGGAGAATAATTTTCGTAGCGAAAGAACATGTAAAGGTTTACGTTATCAAAAATTCCTTGCTGAACAGATGAAAAATATCGGTCCATCTGGCCAACAAAACAAACGAAAACGAACAGCTGGAAGCCACGGGTAAGTAATTAAAATCTTACATAATGCTAGTCATCTAATTTCATTGATTACAACTTTGTAAAGAAATATATCCTTTATTGATTTAGACCTGATGAACGTCCAAATGAAAGAAGAAATTCCATTTCTTCGAATGTCAGTGAAAAGACAGATTCCTTAAGCAGTGAGGGAGGAAACAGTTCTCGAGGAGAACTAGAACATCTTGTGGAAAGGTATGTATTTTTATTTCTCAAATTTTTCGAAGACATATTCTTTTTACAAATAAAAATAATTAGGAAATATATTTAGTGCTGAAGGAAAAATGGAAGCTTCGAAACCTGAAGATACAGAGACTGAAGGAGCTGAAGATCAATTGGATTACGGACCTTGGACGGCACGTAAAAGATTTCGTGCTGAGTATGTTTTTTTTTTTTTTTTGTGAAAATTATCTAAATAATCTCATTAAAACAAATTATAATATAGAAAGTTTATTATATAGTGTACACATACACACACAATATATATAAGAAAGAGAAATATATATACTATATAATAAACTTACATTTACAGGGACTTCAATTTAGAAAAGAAGATTGAGGCACTACCGTCTTTGAGTTTAGAGGAATTTCAAGAAAAGAAAAAACAGCAACGTACGAAAAAAAAGAAAATTCTGCAAAAGTTTAATTCTTCAGGAAATAAAAGACATCAAAATAATCCATCTTCTAGTGATCAAACGAACGGTCAAACTCAAAGTACGATAAATGAAAGTTGTGAAGATTCAGAGAAAGCTCATCTCGTTGGAAGTCAAAAACGAAAAGCTCGAAAGCAAACCATCACGCGGAACGCTGCGGCAATAAATTCCACCAAACACTCTGAGGATCAAGAATCAAATAAATGTAAGTTGTACAATTTCTATCAACATGTCAATTGAAAATAATTTAATATTTCTTACTATTTATATATGATATTAATTTTAAAAAATTTCAATTTTTATAAATTTGAAAAATTAAATATAAATAATTGTATGTATAAATTTTTTATAATTATATTTTTATAATGTGATATATTGTTAAAATCTTTGTAGAAAGAAATTATTACGATTTAATTTTAATTGTAATTTATATAATTGCTATGTCGTTAAAATCTTTTATTAAACATAATTTGCATCTCAATAGCTTGGTGCGCATCTCCAGATCTTGAAGCTTTAGCGTGTCTTGCAACAGTTGCCGCCAACAGAACGAAACTTACCAAAAATAACATTTAATTGTGTTACCCATTAATGATATGTAAGATTGCACTATAAGAACCAAAACTTTATTAAGTTTTCTCCATGTAATTTCTTATTACTGGAAAACACATACTTTTCCAAGTGCTGTTATAAACGATACTATTGCGGTATCGACAACAATGATTATTGTTAATATCTTTATTGTTAATCTTTACTATTACAGATATTATATATATATTACGACTGCTACTGACTATAGATAATTCCATTATTCAATATATGAGGAATTTTTTTTTATTTGGAGTAATAATTGTACTGAAAAAATAGAAAAATGAAATATTTTCTATAATTTATTCCGTTAAAAATTAAATTTATTATTTCGTATTATGGCTTAGAAAAAGTAGATTTTATTTATATGACTCATTGTTGTACATAAAATAATTGAATTATCTAATGTAATATATAATGATAATCAATTATTTTTAATACAAAGTAAATATTTTATCATGACTAAATTCAAAATAATATCCTTCTTTCGCTTTTTTTTACATTAGATTTTTTCTTCATATAAATTGTATAATTCATGATACCAACGATAAATCTGATTTAGGTGGTACAAAGTTATCTTGCGAAGATGAATTGAGTTAAAGAAATGAAATCTAAACATGCAAAGATGTATATCTATTTTTTATAAAATTGATAATTCATTTTAATGTCATTTTTTTAATGCAAAATTGGATATGCAAATTGACATGATTATATAAGTTAATAATTCTTCTTGCTTTGACGCAAACTATAACATTTTTGATATAAATTTATCATCGTTATCATTTCCGATAATGTATGTGTACAGGCACGAAAAATATATATTTTATCTTATATTTTATTATAAAATATTCTACGGGCGTATGATGTGTACATAGGTATAGGTGCAGTATTATATACAATTATAAAGTGAAATATCCTTTACGACACGACTTGAACATCAAAAGGGTATAATCAAAATGATATGGATATACATATATATACATATAAGCGACCACTGTTTATACATGTTATAATACATGCATACATGCGAATAGACGCGCGCTTACACGTGTAAATTTAAATTTGTATAAATTCCTCAAGTATATATGCGAATGCACTTTATAGATGAATACCTCTTTGTATTAAAATACGTGTGTATCCGTGTATGCATGTAATAGAGTGATAAGACTATCTGCATATGTGAATGTGTATTTATAATATTTATATATATCAATTATATAATATCTTATTATACATATATATAAATTTAGCATTAGAATTACGAGAATGCGACTTTGTGCTCTGTTTGAGAAAGTAAGAGACTTGTCTGTGATTTTGGCTAAAGGAGTTTTTTATATTTTTCTATTGATTTCTTTTTGCTTTCTATTTTCTTTTGTTCTCTTTCTTACGTATACATATAACTTTCTATTTTTTTCTCTCTTTTTATCTTTCTACGCAGGTGTATAAAAATTCTGTAATTTTATTAAATTTCTAATCTATTTGTAAAGTGATAGAAGCAAGCATGTAACGTTAATAGGTTTGTCTGTAGTTTGCAAAGGAATGTACTGATTATATTTCAAATGTGCCTTGAAGAGATATGAAGAATATAGTGATTAAATAACCGACCAACAACATATATTTTCGATTCGTTTCGCTCTTCTGACCACATTTTGACTTTTACAATTGTACTGCAATTTATTGCGACTGTGCTGGTGCAGGACTTTACAATCTGGCTTAGTTGCCAATGTATAAAGATTGGACTTTTAATGAAATCAGGGGAGAATGTTTCGAATTTTACTGCACAAAACATCTATGTACCTAGCTTTAAAGGAATGTAATTTACACGAGTCTATACGTGTACATATTGTAATACCATTTATATGAATAATAAAGATATAATATTTTGATGTAATATATATGTATATACTTTATTAATATTATCTAATTATTATATAGAAATACATATATTATTTGCGATCATATAGTGTAATAATAATATAGGAAATGTAATTAATCATTTTTGTATTATGTTTGAATTTTTTATCAATATGTATTTGTAGAGAATATATATGTATATTATTTGTATACTATAAAAATATATTTTATTGGACAATTTTATGATTTAAAAAATCTATATATATATATTTGATAGTTATATATAAAATTATTAATAAAAGACAAAATGCGTGATAATTTATATAGAATAAATTAAGTTTGTAAAGAAATAATATATTTATGAAGTTATTGAGGTTTTATTCAAATTTATGAAAATTTTCTTAATTTACACTACATTGTAACAATTAAAACTATTGTATAAGAATATGATTAGAATATATAAAATAATTATATTGCTTAATATAATAAATTAATGAAAAATTGTATCACTAGAAAGATTTTTGTAATTTACATATCTTTTCTCATATATACAACACATAGGAAATTAAAAAGCTTGTTGAAAACAATCTAATTATAAAATATTAATTTTTTTTAATTAAAAAAAGAATATTGAAGCGTATCATGTCTAATTCATATTTCATGACCATTGGTCATCAAAGTGACGTTTCGAGTCTACATATGTTGAGTGATCTATGGCGTATGATGAAAACATTTCCCCACTTGCTCTTCACATGTTAGTATACACCTGTCATTATTCGAAGTAAACACGGTACAATAAGGTAGCGCCGCAAGTTGTCTGAGTTTTGTATTTTGCAACGCGAGATCGGTATCGATTCACTGCCAATTGTCGATTTTTCATCTCGTCCGACATCGTCCAAGTTGCCTTTCAAGATGGGAGTAATATTTCTGGAGCACATCGGTGGCAATCGTCTGTTCTCCTGCGCCTCCTGCGACACAAATCTCACCAACAGGTCACAACTCGTAAGCACACGCTTTACAGGCGCTACAGGACGTGCTTTCCTCTTCAACAAAGTCGTCAATCTCAATTACAGGTGCGTCCTTTTAATTATTTTCAGATCAAACTTTAATAACAAAATAATAGCTCCATCAAAATAACATACATTCTGTATTCATGCTCGACTTTCTGGCACATTTCATCAATACATATATATATATTTTTATAAATTGCATGCTTCCTTACTCAATCATAAAAGATACTTCAAAGAAAGAAAGAAAACTAGATGGAAAGATATATATGATTACAGATTAAAAAATGTGAATATTTATAGAATATCTGATCTCTTTAATTTATAATGTAATGTGCAGCGAAGTGCAGGATAGAGTGATGCTGACGGGTCGCCACATGGTTCGAGATGTCAGCTGTAAAAACTGTGACGCTAAGCTCGGATGGGTATATGAATTTGCAACAGATGAGCAGCAGCGATACAAAGAGGGTCGTGTTATACTAGAACGAGCTCTTGTCACAGAGAGCGATGGATTGAACGAGAATGTTTAATATTTAACACCAAGTAGTATTAAATAATATAAAAGAGTACATAGTTCTAATATGAGTAATTGTCTTTTTCAAATTGTTTAATTTTTTTATTTTCAATTGGAAGGGACTCTTGGTTAATATCCAACTTGTTCATACATGAATATTGGTGATGCTGTTGATTGTGATAGGACATCACTCAATATTTTGGTGTGTGAATATATGATTCCTATTTATAAGAAATGTTTTAGGATCTATATTTATTTCTATTATTTTTCAATTAAATTTTTATCTATAAATTTTATTCAAAATACTTTTATTTGCACAGATATGTTTATAAAAGAAATTAAGAAAGCGTGTGACTATACATATAAAATGTCTAAGTATATTTAATAACTATGTATTGATGAGTTCAATATAGATTTAAATGGTACAGCATATATGTAACTTTATTTATATTGTTCTAATAAATTCAAGAAGCAATAATGAGATAAAAGTTTGAAGTTGTGTCTTAATCATGATATTAATCGAGTAATTAAATGCTGTGTCGCCTAATATTGAATTTGGATATTTACAGCTGCAAATATGAACAGCATTTAAAGCTATAAAGTACTCATATTCATAATTTATTTTCCTTATTCGTAAATGCCAAAATAAATTTTTACAAATCTCGAATGTTGTAAGTGATACATGTACAAACTGAAGAAGCACATAAAACTTTCCATGACCGTGAAAGTCACATTTTTGGAGGAGTTTAAACACTTCCCAAATAAACAAAGGTCGCGTTCAATGTAAAGGAAAACGAGAATCGTTTACATTTGGACGATAAATTTAAGATACTGATAAAAACCGATAACAAATATATATGTATTATAGAATTATAATTTATACTGTAGAAAAACGAATAATGTATGCATAGAATAAAAATAAAAAAATATGCCTTAATCTCTTTAAAAGTATTTAATTAGCAAGAAGACAGACTGTGTATGATAAAAGAAAATATACGAAATATGTTAATAATAAATCATCCCTTTCGCGTGATTACATTTCAATTAACAACTATAATAATCAGCTAATTATTAGTTATCATATGTTTTCAATACAATTATACTCCGTCAATTTTCTTATCACTCGACTTTATTAAAATCTGTTGAGAGACAGTTCTATTTTAATCTACTCTTATCTGATTACGTTGCAAGAAATGTAAAGTTTTATCTTATACCATGTCTCATTTTTAAATAAGAAAATTTAGTACCAAAGATAATCAGAAGATATAATTGGACAAGACTATTCTAAATTTATTTTTCCTCTAATTCATCATATCATTTTTATTAATCGAGAAACGATTATTTTCAGATCATATTCCTGCCTATAATTATACATGCGTATATTTTATAATCATAGGATTATCCGCAGGATTTTTTCCAAGGGGTAGCACAGAAAATAAAAATTCATTAGTTCTTAATTTTCGTAAATTTAATTTTCATTTAATTTCGTTTTTTCAATACTAAATATACAAATAAATTCCATAAACAGTTTATTGAAAAGGAGAGCAAACGTTCTCTGCCCATGTTGAAAATAACATTCTTCATTAATTTGAAGATGAAAAACAATTCCGTGTATTCCAATTCCAAATTTATCACACCAAAAGGCAGATAATAAACAAGCTCGCGCTCGGGAGATTCAAATGACCCGCGCTGCAAGTACGCGTCGGCGCGTAAACCAATCAGCGCGCGCGAAGGTGGGCCGTCGACGCGTGGACCAATCAGCGCGCGCGCGAAGGTGCCGCGGCCCGAAGCGCCCCGAAGCGGCCCGAAGCGGAGTGGAAGTCGGGTCTGTCGGGTGCTGCTCTGGCAGTTGAGCACGTAGTCCAGTCCCACCGCATGGTGGACGGATGTTTCTCCCGATCGGGCAGCGAGGAAAGATGCTGTAAACCGTGCGAACTGGTCGTCGTCGTCGTCGTCGCCACGTCGGAGAGGAAGGAACGGAGAAGCGTCTCTCGTAAGTATCGCGCTTGGCGCTAATTCGCGAGAAAACGATCGCGCTTTACCTCTCGTAGACGAGAAGCGCTCGCGCAGGCGAGGACGGGAAAGGGGAGGAAGGACGAAAAGAGGCGACATCGGCGTTTATATTGTTTGTTTGCCTCGTCTTCGACGCGAACACTCTCCGGATCGTCCTTCCCTCCCAGGATTCTCGATTATTTCCCAAGTACGAAAATTTTGCTCCTTTTTTTTTCGGATTTTTTTCTCCTCATTTTCCTTGTTTTCGTGCGTATATACGTATTTCCGTCTCTCTCGCTACCGGTTTCTCGCTCCCTCTCCCTCATCGAGAAAACATATATATATATATATATATATGTGTGTGTGTATATAAAAAATATATATATATATGTATATATACACGGTGACGCGCAACGTTGACAAGGGCGATAATCTCCGATGCGGGAAGCCTCGGCGGATTTCCGTGGCTCTCGGGGCGGGAAAATCTCGGCGAGATTTCGGGGTTCTCAGTCCAGGGACGAAAAAATGCATCTTATCGCGCATCCTTCGTCTCTTCCGCTCTCTCCCCTTCTCTCTCTCTCTCTCTCTCTCTCTCCGCGTCGTTCCTCGTCTCGCGCGCGCAGCCCGATGCGATGCCATTGCACTGCACCGAACGAGTCGCAAGAGGAAAGGCTATAAATACACACGCATCGCGCACGGGGTAAACAAACTTGACCTCAGCGAAATTCTTATCGGCGGTACATGTATGTATACATTACTTACGTACGGAGGAGTTAGATCGCGAAATACGGGGGATGTCAATATTCGTAATATTTTGCTCCGAATTTTTTGAGGGACGATAGAGCGAGGGTGGAGGAAAATCTCTGGACCGGAAATCGGGAAGAGAAGCGGAGATGCGACGTAGAAACTTGATTGCGATCCTTTTTTGCGATATAAGTGAGTGCATTATTTATCCGCGATCGTCGAACGCGTGATATTTTTTCGGAATTATTTATCGGGGCAATTTCGCGAATTTTGAGACAATTGCGGAGATTGTTTTAATTTTTCTCACTGCATGTGCGCATCACGTTCGATCGTCTTCTAACGTGGTGTGCATGAGTGCAAACTGCATCCGTTTTTATTTAAGACATCGCCGTGAAACTTGAAACATTTAGACTACTATTTTAAAGTAATTTATATCTTTAGACCTTTTTTTATTTTATTAATTTTTTAAAATCCTACGTAGGGCAAAAAAGTTTGTATTAACGTATATGCAATTTAGAGAAGCAAACGTGAATAAAGTAATTAATTTTATAACAATTTGTTTTATTTTCATATATATTAACATTTAATTTTTCCGGAATTATTTATCGGGGCAATTTCGCGAATTTTGAGACAATTGCGGAGATTGTTTTAATTTTTCTCACTGCATGTGCGCATCACGTTCGATCGTCTTCTAACGTGGTGTGCATGAGTGCAAACTGCATCCGTTTTTATTTAAGACATCGCCGTGAAACTTGAAACATTTAGACTACTATTTTAAAGTAATTTACATCTTTAGACCTTTTTTTATTTTATTAATTTTTTAAAATCCTACGTAGGGCAATAAAGTTTGTATTAACGTATATGCAATTTAGAGAAGCAAACGTAAATAAAGTAATTAATTTTATAACAATTTGTTTTATTTTCATATATATTAACATTTAATTTTTCCAGAATTATTTATCGGGGCAATTTCGCGAATTTTGAGACAATTGCGGAGATTGTTTTAATTTTTCTCACTGCATGTGCGCGTCACGTTCGATCGTCTTCTAACGTGGTGTGCATGAGTGCAAACTGCATCCGTTTTTATTTAAGACATCGCCGTGAAACTTGAAACATTTAGACTACTATTTTAAAGTAATTTATATCTTTAGACCTTTTTTTATTTTATTAATTTTTTAAAATCCTACGTAGGGCAAAAAAGTTTGTATTAACGTATATGCAATTTAGAGAAGCAAACGTGAATAAAGTAATTAATTTTATAACAATTTGTTTCATTTTTATATATATTAACATTTAATTTTTCCGGAATTATTTATCGGGGCAATTTCGCGAATTTTGAGACAATTGCGGAGATTGTTTTAATTTTTCTCACTGCATGTGCGCGTCACGTTTGATCGTCTTCTAACGTGGTGTGCATGAGTGCAATCTGCATCGGTTTTTATTTAAGACATCGCCGTGAAACTTGAAACATTTAGACTACTATTTTAAAGTAATTTAAATCTTCAGACCTTTTTTTATTTTATTAATTTTTTAAAATCCTACGTAGGGCAATAAAGTTTGTATTAACGTATATGCAATTTAGAGAAGCAAACGTGAATAAAGTAATTAATTTTATAACAATTTGTTTCATTTTTATATATATTAACATTTAATTTTTCCGGAATTATTTATCGGGGCAATTTCGCGAATTTTGAGACAATTGCGGAGATTGTTTTAATTTTTCTCACTGCATGTGCGCGTCACGTTCGATGGTCTTCTAACGTGGTGTGTGCATGAGTGCAAACTGCATCCGTTTTTATTTAAGACATCGCCGTGAAACTTGAAACATTTAGACTACTATTTTAAAGTAATTTATGTCTTTAGACCTTTTTTTATTTTATTAATTTTTTAAAATCCTACGTAGAGCAATAAAGTTTGTATTAACGTATATGCAATTTAGAGAAGCAAACGTGAATAAAGTAATTAATTTTATAACAATTTTTTTCATTTTCAATAATTTTTAATTTTTTTAATACTTAAAAAGTATTGACATTTTTATAAAAACAATATATTGCTTTTTTTAAATTATTATTTTTTGAAATGACAATTTGTTTAAATCTTTTTGTGTGTGTACTGTTTGACAAAGGATTTTGATACAACTGTAAATAAATATAACGTATAAGACGGGCAACAAGAGCCAAATCGCGGATGACAATGCGTTATCCTAACGAAACTAAATAATTTTTCGTTAGAAATAAATACCGGTGCACAAGGCACCAAATTTTTACTTGGACACGGCCAAGATTTTAAATATGAAATAATCTCATATTTTGAGATTTAATTTCAATACCCCTTTAACCCCCCTACGGAAAATAAATAAATGAATGCAAGAGAAAAATATAGATCCGAAAATCGCTGAATCGGGAATCGAACCCGAGACCTTTCGCTTGCCGGGCGACTGCTCTTCCAGCTGAGCTATTCAGATCCTTTCGATTCTATACTTTTCTCTGTTATATATATTAATGTTGGTAAACAAATGTAAATAAATAATTTAATTGTTTGAAATTAGAATGTGAGAAAGATTTTTTTATCTGCTTCTTATATTTTCCTTAACAGAGAAGTGACACTTAGCAGCCATTTGGAGACTATCACCCGATATTTGGTAATTTAGGCTGTGTTTCGAGAATTTTTACGCAATCCAATATGAAGTCTAATGCTGCTTTTAATGAACAATTTGGCGAGTTTGTTCGTGTATTCTCTCAATGGAATGAATGCGAGCAAACTGTCGTTCTTTATGCACTGATGCGTCGCATACCCCATGTTCAGGCAAAGTTTCTTATACAAGCAATACAACACTTGCTGCTCTCTGTCACTGAATTGGATACAAAGGAAACAAATGCCAATAATCCAAGTAATTATAATGCTTACATTCTACATTTAGAAATAATAACATATGTGATTTAATAAAATGTGTACAATATATATCATATACATATACATATGTATATACATGTGTATATGTGTGTGCGACATGTGAATATTATACAATTTTTCTTTCTTATGTGTTCTCTATATAATAAATATTCTAGAATATTTTTATTCCATTTTTTCAGGTTACATCTCCGCATTGATGTCAGAGTCAACAGAAATTGCAGTTAAACAACTTTTGATGCATTTACCCTTATTAAAGCCTGGGAATACAGAGTGCAAACGATTCTACTTATTGGCAATACCAGATTTAGTGAGTCATTGTGTAAGCACGGGACAATTTATAGATCAAACACAGCAGCTCTTGAGCTACATTCTGATACATCCAGCTATAACTGGTCCCGATAGACGTTCTTTAACACAGTGGCTCAAACATTTGGAAGAACGTATTAGTAATCCACCATCTGTTACCGGTCTCGAAGATTATCCAAATACTCCAATCAAGTGAGTCAATCAGAAAAATAGTGTGATACTGAAAATGTTATCTTATCTCTAATGTATTTTTATCTTCTTCTATTATAAGATGGGAGAGTCTGTGGCAAAGGAATTCCAAGCAGCAGAGCTCTGATCAGAGCACTCTATTTATTACGCAAACGGCTCCCCCGTTTTTACAGTTTCATCACCCCCGTCAACGTCGTTCGAATAGCTTGACGCCACCGGTGCCGCCACCACAACAATTTGAAATCTTCGAGCGTTCTAATAACGCGAACAATTCATCTAAGCATAAGCCGCGTAGCTTTAGCGTCTCTGGAGATCACACCGGTAATTTTCAATTATATGGTTCTTGTACATATGAATTTACTTTTATCGACACTTTTAAAAGATTATCTTTATGTAGGCAATATTATCGGTTTGAGTCCACTGAGCCCACAGGATTCCTGTGCGAGTAGCGGTAGCGAGGGTCGTTTGGATGACGCTTCCAATCGTTCGATTGATAGTGGTATGAGAGGTACGAATTTAAAATCAATAATTTTAACCAAGGAGATGGTCGGAAGAAAATCCATTTTGTGTGCATAATTTTGCGTTTTATATTAATAAATTAGCTTGATAGAAAAAAATGATAAGAATTTTTCAGTTTTGTATTGATAATTGATTACATTTTTAAATTATGGTAATAATATAATATATATTAATATAAGATTTTATATATAGCAATATACAATATATACACATATATATAACACATTTCAGTAATAATATAAAACATATTATTTTTTTAATTACATTTTTGCAATCATCTCTGACGAGAATCACTTATATATAGACAAAAACATTTATTTTTAATTATTTTTTTCACTTTCAGATATACAATCATGGCTTAAATCATTACGCCTCCATAAGTACAGTTACTTGTTTATTAACATGAGTTACGAGGAGATGTTGCAATTGACGGAGGATCAATTGGCAGAGCAAGGAGTTACAAAGGGGGCTAGGCACAAGATGGCTGTCTCTATCGGTAAATTACAGCAACGGTACAGCACTCTCTTGAATCTGGAAACGAGTCTGATGTCACCTAATACTCGCGATGGCATGCAAACTACTTCGTTCTCACAAGGTCCATCTGTACTCATGAATGTGATTGACGAGCTCAAAGGAATCTTGACCACCCCTATGAAGCCGAGTCAAGAGAACGATCCGCAAGATATCCCTACACAGTTTATGAAAGTGCTTGGAAAATGTATGTACACAAAATTATTGCATTATAATTTTTTTATTACTAAAATTTCATTAGAGAGGTGATTAAAAAAGAAATTTTATTCTCGGTTTCTTTATTTTAGTGTGTAGTAGATTGCCTCTGGAGAGCGTAGAAGACAGTATTTTGTGCGCGTGCATAAACATCTTGGAAAAAGTATCGCAACACGACTGTTTTACTACATATCAAAAAGAGAAAGTGCAACAATGGCGCAGTAGACTCGGCAATCCGCGACCAACTCCAAAGTAAGACGAGATATACATTTTCAATAAGTGGTTCAACATATATTGTATAAACGTGTTGGGATAACTTTCGAAATTTTAGGTGGCAACACAATTACGGTTACAATAACAGGCGGTATGGCAATTCACAACAGCACAACAGGAAACCGAGTTTAAATTTGAATCACATTCACTCCAGCCATTCGCACAACAACCATTTTATAATGACTCAGCATAGAAATAGTATATCTTCGCCGTACTTGCAAAATAATCAGAATCAGAATATGAACATCTTGAATACGAACAACTTGCGTACGGTACATACGATCGAGAAAAGACCGAGCCTACAAGAGCCTACCAGCAGTTTGCAGGTGAAATAGAGTCTAGAATTTTTCTCAAAATCTTATTTCAATCAAGTTATATCTTATTTCCTTTCTCTATGAGAAGGTCAAATTTAAAAAACCACCTTTGCTCATAGAAGAAGCAGTTGCATTTTTATATAAATATATATTAACATATTTAATATATTATATTATTAACATATTATAATATATTAACATTTTATCAATATATTGACTATTTAATTTTGCAGCAATTACAAAAAACGTTGCAGCGTGCATACAGCGCGCCGCGGGACCGTTTCATGGGACAGTCCACCAACGGAACGAATGAAACGACAGAGCCGGAAATCGATTTTCGTCTGGAATCTCTGTGCTTAAGGATGACCGAGCAAGCACTCGACGGATCCAGCGAGGCCTAAACTTCTATATGCGCGTTCTTCTTTAAGGATTTAATGTAAGTCATATTTAGCGTAAGTCAAGTCACTTTTTCGGGTTTTTGACTCCGAAAATTTATTTCGAAAGAAATTCTGTTTGCCAAAACACATGAGCGGGCGAGACGATATTCGTGAGTCATTGTTTTAAAATGATACTTTAATGGGGGATTACATTTTTTTTTGTGTGCAAACACCTGCGTGTATACACACTTACGCTTTTAATATAGCCCTACCAAATGAAAAAAAAATGTCCGACATGTGCGACATTTTTGTGAGAGAGAAGTAAAGATAAGTCATTCTTCGAGAATCGAATGACACTTTTACACATACACATTACAAGAAAACGTTGCAGCGTGCATACATCGCGCTGCCATTACACATTACACATACATACTCATGTAAACCGTATTTTTTATCATATTTGATGCAATTGTACTATTTAATTGACAGAATTTGGCAAGCCAAATGCTATTAGAAAGATAGAGTCTTTCCTCGACTATTTGCTTCATCCATATATATAAATATATAAGAAGAAATATATATTGTATATATATACACGTATGATAATACATAAAATAATATTGCAAAACATCACGTGCTAATGTAATGTCATTTTTACATTTTCTTTTCTTTTCGCATTTTATATGATTTAAAACATAGAAAGAGACACAGAGGAGAGTGGAAAAATGACATTACATCAGCATGCAATGTTTTACAATATTATTTTTCATGTTATCCATTTTGAAAAATGGAATCTGATTTTAAGCGCCAGAGAATTTTGTAGAGCGTGATACGATTTATTTTAATAATTAGACTGATTTTAATTTTAATACTATATTACTATTACTATTATATTATGGTAATATTATATATTTTTATTATTATTATTAACATCACTATCACTATAATTAGCACTACTATTGCTCCTATTATTATTATTATTATTATTATTTTTATTATTAGCGCATGATACTATTACTGCTCTATTCCTATTACATCTATACTATCTCATCGCTATTATCAATCTTGTACTATTTTATCTATCGCTCTTATACTATACTCCGTCTAGAAAATGAGCATACTTAAAGAACTCGACACTCTGTCGCATAATTTAATCCGCGCATACTTTTAAAAACTTAATCTCAACTATATCGGAAAGCACGTATGGCGACGTGTATGCTTTGTAGTTTGCGCACAGATCTCGTGATTCTCTTTTCGTTACGGATTTCATCCCGTTTCCTTCTTTTTTCTTGTTTTTATAAAGTAATAGGCTATTATAAAAATGCGAATAAATATACAATAACGGAATATTAAGGGCCTTACGTGGAAGGGAACGAGCGAATGATACATAAGAGACGTAGAAATTTGATATTATAATAAAGTAGCAGTGAAATTTGAGGGGGAAGGGGTAGACTGATACGCTATACACCGTGGCGCGACATCGAAATCTGTGGCTTTAAATTATAAGCATACATCGTATTTAATCTATTTAGCATGTTGACGTAGCGTCGCGAGTAATATAGCATAATATTTTTTCGTGCAGAAAAAAATTTAAATTTATTAAATTGTGTAATGTTAGTGAGCGATCATTATGTGAAGTAAGAAAAAAATAATGAAAGACTGAATAATTCACGCGCCACGATCCGTTTCGGTTTAGAGTCCTTGGATGCTTTCATTATCCTTCTGTTCGTGCGGATCTCGTGTGCGCGTGAATAGAATAATTGGAAGACTGCGGATGGAAAACTTGTCAAATCATTAACAATTAATCGCAAGCGAGCGAAAGAAATAAGAAAAAAAGAGAGAACGAATATCGAAGTTTGAGAAAATTAGTTAATTAGTATATATTATATAGCGATTATTATAATAATTATATTCTGCTAGGATAATACATGTAAGACACCGCGCGATGATTTCTCGAATCCATGAGTATCCTGCTAAGAATTTATGTAATTTATAGTAATAACCGTACACACAGGACGAATACCTATACTTAATCATTATTTCGTTTTACACACGTAATTATATTTTTTAAATCTATCAGCGGCAATAGCAGCACCACCAAAACTATCCGATCAGTTATATTTATATACAATACATATATACATATATCTATATGATATATATCGCGAAACTCTACTAATTCCAAGAGAGAAATGATCAAAAGCTAGTCAAATAAGTTTTTAATTTCTACCAGTTATATAGTTAATTAATTGTACATTAAATCTACGTACACGCATATTGCCAGGATTCATATAGAGACATCATAAACACACACATATAGATATTTACACGCAATAAATAAAGCGATCATTTTCATACACATATATACATTTACATGGTTTTACACGCAATAAATAAAGCGATTCGAGCGTAAAATGTATGCGAAAAAGCTCAAAAAGACTGCTCTTAAGCGAATCAGGAATTTCATTCAGCGTAGAATTATTACTTATAAAAAAATTTCATCTATAGTCAAAGCGCAGCATCTAATCTCCAACTGATAAAGGCAGGACCTGAATAAAAAAGGATGCAAAGAGATTTTATCCGCGAAACTTATGCATATAAGATAATAGGATAGATAAAGGAAAAAATGAAAAGGCAAAAAAAAAAAGAAAGACGATCCTGCTGAGGGTCGGAGCCGCCGCTACGTTAATTTTTTGCTAATCGATCATTAATCTATCATTGTTGTTTGTCGTAAGCTTACGTGGCATAACGTAATAATGTGTACTTAGTATTTACACACGAGATCAAGTTGTCAAGATCGCTGGACACCTGTCTTGCTCAAAATTAACTATCGGCGGCGACTGTTTCGTAGCTTTCGAAGGCGCGATGCGCGTGAACGAACGATAACGAACAGATAAGCAAATTTTCATTAGAAAACGTGATTTTAATAGCAAATTGGAAAATCACAAGAAGCTCTGAACATGAATATTCCGAGCAAATAAGACAAAGAAAGCGTTTTTTTTGATAAAACGAGTGTTGATATCCAGTGCAAAATGCAAATTCTATTTTGTGCAAGAGTAAAAATAAGTTACTGAAGTAGATATTGTTAAAAAAAAGTGAAAAAAAATGTTCTCTACTTGTATAATCGGTGCTTATTTATAAAATTATTTCACGTTGCACATAACACGATCTGTGTACGTATGATTCTGTTAATGAGCAAATAATGGAAAACGCATTTTTCTTGCAATTTTCCAGTTCGCAATTACGTAGGCACGTGTGTGCACATTTTATTCTTTGTTTGACTCGTTACATTCACATCGAGTTTCTCTGGTCATCCTTAAAGTCTGGATGGTGGTAAAATGTTCCACGTATATCTGCGTTCTGTTATCCGCTCGTTGACCTCGGTTCAGGATAGACAAAAATAGACGATATTAAAAATAGACGATATGGGACGAAAGTTCGCGGGATGTCCTTTGGCCGGATACTTGCATTATATATATATCTGAGAATCTGCGCAATCAATTGTAGTAGTAGTAGTTTTTCCAAGAGTGATTTTCTTGATCGAGAGTTAACGTTGACGATGCGAGTTTCCGGCTGAAAACGTCTGTACACGACGACCCAGATAGCAAAATGGTAAATTAGAGGATCCGGTGCGGTAAAAAACATAATAAAACCGGAGCGTGTTGTAGCGACTGATTTGCTTTAAGAAAAAGCGCAACGCGCCAGACGCTTTTTCTTTTCTTGTATAACGCGCGAGAGGAGAACTTCGCGTTCTCCTCTTCGCCGTGAAATACTAGTGTTCACACGTTTTGCCGCAGCTTCTCCGGATAATACTAGATAAGCTGTAATAAGATCCTCCGAATTTTTCGTCTGAGATGATTGCTAACCCTCTGGGATACTACCCTTAGTCATATAAGTAAGCTGGGCAACTTGTAAAAAATGCAATTTTTGTACTGTTATAAAAAAAAAAAGGTTAAATAGATGAGGGTACACTGACGTTGTAGCGTGAAAAAACATTTTTCAATAAAAGATTTTTCATACGCATGTGCATTGTCTACTGCAATTAATACTGATGTATACTTGTGTGTACTAATTGCATGTATATGCACAGGTGAAAACTGATCCAAAACATTAGCGTTTATTCTACCATCATTATAGAGACATTATGTCAATAGTTTTTTAATTTTAATATGTTAATATTTTAAGAATAATCAATTCTTTATTTCGCAGCATTTTTTTTTTTCACCAATATTCTCTTCTACATCAGGATGCGAAGATGGGCTGGTATTGAATACGTAGGTACACTCGATCGAGTTCTATTTAATATCTATTTAACATAAGACAAATATTCGATTATTTCTTGCATAATTACGTTCAGTTGAAGATGTAATTATCACTTGTCGTCGTGTTCTAAATATCTCTTATTCAGATTATTTATTTCTTATCATGAGGTAACTTTTTGTAGGAATGAAAGAGCCGTTGATTGATTTTGTAGTTCTCTAAACAGCATTTATTTTCTCCTTCTGTTACATTCTTTTTGAAGTCGCGCCCCATTCGAAGACGTCGTGCACAGTTTTAACGGTGAAAGATAATAGTAAACGTCGATACAATATTATCGTTCCGTGTGTAATATATAAATATTTAGACCTGTACCCCGGCGACCCAACACGCGTTCGCCGAATATCTAGAATCGTGTGATTTTTGTTCGATCGACTTGCATCATTCTTTCCTCTTTCTTTTGCTCACCATCTCCAACGGAATGGCTACGTATACGCAGGGATTTAATATATTAATATGCATCTTCTTACACGCAAATATTGATACGAGGTTGTTAAAATATCGGATACGACTACAAAAAAAAAGATCCATCCTCTTGATACAATCAATTTTCTCCTCTCTCTAGAATGAATTGCATCGGCACTAGCTGTGCAAAAATGAACACAGAAACTCGGAAGTGACAGAAACGTTTCAAAGTCTTGCTAATCCTTTGTTTCTTTGAATTTTCATTTCATTGATTTAAAAGTAATTAACGCTGACGTTAATTGAGAGATTTCCCAACTCTTTCCATCTTTAAGAACTCTAGTTATAATTAGAGTTCAATTATGACGATACAATCATTGGTTGGCTCGAGTCACGTGCTTCTTTGTTGTTCGTACCAAATATTCCAAGAACCTCTTTCGTTTTCGCTATACATTCACGCGTCTCGTCTAATGTACGAGAGAAAGTGGCTACAAAATAATAATAAATACTTACGAGCTACCTAACGACTATTCTTAAGTTTCAAATGCAAAGGATCTCGATCGCATCATACAATTATTTAAATAGACAATATCCACATACTTCTTAAATCTAGATCGTAATTCTATATATATATATATATATATATATATATATATATATATATATATATATATATATATATAATGCGTGTGTATATATATGTATTCAATATAATATAAACATCAATTTATCTCACGCTTCCTCTCCTCAAGCATACATACATACACACATGCACGCGCAAAAATTCCTACTTTTTTATCTATACATGTATTTACATAGAGATCGACGACACGCGTTTTGCTCTATCTACCTTGAAGATAAATCGATATTGTGTTGATGCGCTTGCGAAGAAGTCGATGAATTTCCAAGACAACGTAGATTGTATGTGGCGAGAAAGACTGGTTAATCTAATATTAAATAGATAACATTTTTCTTCTTTTATTACAGATACTACATATCGAAGTTGCGAGATACAACTTTGATATAACTCTACGTATCGTCCGTTTAGGCGAACTTATCTATCTTATCGCTTTGACTTAAAGACAAAATTGCATCCAGCCGCAATTTTTTTTATTTTATACTTTCTGTTCCTCTAAATCTCTCTCTAGTTGTGTTTAAGAGGTCTACAAAAATTTCTATTCAACTGACGCCAGAAGAACAACTCTTACTTTGTCTAAATGTGGTAACGAGTTTTGTGTATTCAACATTGTGTATTGGTGTTTAATATATATATATATATGTTACGTGTTTTTATATAGATGCTGCCAAAAAGAGATAATTAATAGAAGGTGAAAAACGTGAAGAAAACTCTCATAAAAATGTTTATTATAGCCGATTCTCAACTTGATGGTTTGAATCGAAAATTCTGTATTGTCTGTATCGTTTATATTATGTTTATAATTTTATTAATCAATAATATATATATTCTTTTGTTTTTAAAGCGAAACATTTCTTTCTGTAAAAGTAAATTTTCGTGAAAAGCACTGCTTTTGATTTAATGGCACTTGCAGCCTTTTCCATTTTCTCTCCTGTTATTAATGAAGCTCGACAATATTTTTTTAAAGTAATTCATAATTTTTTTTATCACGACAGTGATAAAGCACAATCGGAAGAAATAAAAAATGTGAATAGTTAGTTCTTCAGAAGAATGTACCATATATATGAAACCTGACATTTATGAGTAACGTGAGTTTTAGATACTCTTTTCTTTTATCTCCACCGGAATAAAATCGGAAATGTATATCTTTGCTGCTCAGAATTCCTTGTAGCTACATTTTAAATAAAAGAATCAGGGATGTGTTTCATACTCTTAGTACACTTAAATTAATCAATTACACTTAAGAAATAATGTCACAGTTAATAGCGTTACAGCAATATATATATATATTCTACTTTCGTTTGTCTATGTATGTACAAAGCCCTTATACAATAATCGTAAAGGAAAAAATTACAACTTCACACACAGTAATCATTCGTTCTGTGCCCACGAGCATCGATATTCGCGATTCGTATAAATAAATACACGAGGAACACACGTCGATATCGGACTAATGTTACTAAATCCTGACTATTTGCGGAATCATTTTATCGATCGACAGCATTAGTAAATAATCATGTTATTTAGTAGTAAGTATCGCATTTGCAGCAGTCTTCTCCGCTCAATTCGGAAAAAAAGATCGAGAACCTTTAATCAGAACGTTATAAAACGGCTCCGCAAATCTTTCATTCTCGACGCGACTCTTTCCTTTTTTTTTTTTGCAATATCCTCTTTGGTCTCGTACATTCAAATAAGAATTATTAATAATAATAACATAATGCGACATGAAGATTTCTACCTGTCATGTTTCCGTCATTTTTCGTAGCACGCTTGGCGGCTAAATAACCGGTTTCGAGAGTACCTTATTCTATTTGAGGACCGACTAATACGTAGTATGGCATTACAGAAAAAAAATATACACTCGTTCGACGTATTTAAATCGAATACGCTAATAATACTAGGTCTCATGCAACATCAGTGTGTAACATCTCGTGCTTGACGACCGTAAAATTCGTTCCTTTCTTTCTCTTGTTTTTACACTAATTTTAATCACTTCGCTATAATTATAAGGACTACGATTCCGTATTTATATCTTACATTTAACGTCAGATCTGCTCGTTTGATTCTGAGATTTTATTTGTCACGTACGAAAATCATCGCGCATTTGATTGGTATCTCAGACTTGGAGAATCAGAAATTAGCGCTAAATGTACAGAGTATAAATAAGATTTTTTTTTCTACACCACGAGAGTTTCGTCTATCCTTACGTTAAATCGATCCATTATTGGCAGTATAGAAAAAAAAAAGAAGTTCGCCAGATCAATAGAACGCACGAACGTTGTGACACCACAAAACCGTGTGAACTGTGCATATATATCTCTTTTTTCCTCTTTAGCGCAATCAGTATCGCGAGAGTGTATTGTACAAGATTTTTCAGACATTGGTGTAAGCTCAATTCTCTAATCTGCATATTCGAGTCTTTATATATTTCTTTAGCGTTCTACATATATAATTATTGTTATATATTTATTATTAACGTTTTCCTCTATCGATAGATGCTTGTTTGTGTTTTCTCTCTTTTTTTTAGAAGCGCCTTGTACATACGTTGAATGAATCTATATTATCTCGTTTATGGAAAATGACGCATGATTTGTTCGTTTCAATAAACTGCATATAGCGTGTTAAATAATTTACTCTGAAATATTATATATCACATATTAGCGTCACGCGATTTTTCAATCAAGTATCATTTTTAATTCCTTGATTATCAACATCGGCCACATATTCTTATATCACTTCCAACGTTATACTTTGTCAGCCGGATTTCTAACTATAGATTATATTTTGGATACCGTAAAAGTGTATATATATATATATATATATATATATATATATATATATTTATATATATATAATATGAATAGACGAATACATATGATCTCTACGTATAAACTCTTCAGATACAACATTCTTCGACAAACACCGGAAACTTGCGAGTGTCGACATTGCGGCGTTTGTACAATTAGCTTTTTTTTTTTTTAAATCTTATGTTTCATAGAGAACGAGAGAAGAAAATTACACTTTGAGGAAAGATAAAACCCCGCTGCGTAATCATATTTGTCTGGATGACAAGACGATATTCCCGAGTATCCATTATCGACTGTATTATTCAAAGGTGCTTTCAAAGGTCGATATGATTGTCATCCAGCGTAAGACACTAATACCTGGCTAAACATCTTTGTTTTAATCGTAGATAGTGCAATTCACGATGTACGTATTGATTATGGCTCAATATAAAATCTTAGAGGTGTCTGTTAACTTTACTTGAATCGACGAAGTAAAGAATAGAATTAAATTTGAACAAGATAGGATCACACATGATATATGTTGATCATACATTACGGAAATGGAAATTGAAGTTTATTACAAAATACCTAATCGACTTAAAAGAATTTCATTGCATGAGCAGAAATAATTTTGTGCCATAGAGAAAAGTCTTAGAACTCTTTGTGTTCAAGAAATCGTCAACAAGATAATCTTCTGGATAATGAAATTCGAATTTGCAAATAATTATGCAAATGTATATATATATATAACAGTAATATAAATTAATTAGTAAAAAATAGAATTTCACTGTATATTAATATTCCTTCCTAATTATAAATGTATTTTAAAATAACATAAAATTGTATTATTTTTTGTTATCGAATATCATTTTTCCTTTATATAATAGATAAAAAAACAAGAATTAACTATAGGATCATAAGCTTGCTTGTGTTTAAAAAACAAATACACGGAAATACATCTATATCACTATTTTGTTCAATTTTCTTAAGTATTTATCATCTAGGTGTAAAATTCCACCCTTTTACTCGCGACTGATGCACTCCCGACTTCCTTTTGAAGATGATACCAGTTTTCCTACGAGACACAGCGGAAACGAGAGAGTTCAGATGCAGACTAAACTCTTCTATTCAGTAACAGCGCTTCTTCTTTTGAACGCGCGCGAGACAGTCGTCGAGGTTCGAAGAAACAGCTTGAAGAAGGATGTCGGTTCACTCCCTCGGCTTCCTCAACCAGCTCCTCCGGCCGAGACTGGCGACACTCATCGAACTGGCAGTGCTCGTGACGCTCGTTAACGAGTTAAGGCTTACCGAATGTTAATCCTGCAACATGTGCACGAAGCTAATCGGAAACATGCCTCGTCGTTCAGGCGCACGTTCCAGAGCGCCTTCCATCCAATTGTCATCGTCGGTCTGTTCGTTCGTCACGATGATGACCTCGCCCTCGCGAAATGACAGCTCGTCCTCGTTGTCGGCCACGCAGTCGTACAGGGCTCGACAGCGTCGAAGACCCGTCAAGGTCGATGACGTCGGCTATATAGGGGACAAAAATCGTAGAATGAGAAATAGATCGAGTGTCCTAATTAACGTGCGCGTTTCTCAGTTATCTCGCAGAAGCAAGCATACTTTTGTCGCTTGTCTCTTTTGTCGTAGGACGACAAGCGCGCAAGAATACTTGTTCTTCAGAGAATATTGGAAATTCTAAGAATTGCAAGGACGCTGTAAAATTATTTTTTATGAATAAAATTAATTTTCTAATTTATTTTTTTTTAGAATTAAAACAAGTAAATTAATAGCGCAAAATTAAATAAACTGTACTGTAATAAATAATAGTATAAATATACGTATTTTAATATAGATGTACAAAGTATAATTTTGATGTAGATTTCTATGATATTTTTAATATAGTATACGTGGAATATAAAAAAAAGTTCTAGAATTTCCAATATGAAACATCGAGCTCATGCTAGTTATACGATTTTTAATATTCGAGTAGCTTATTAGAGTAAGAGTTTTAAAGGGGACATATCACGAAGAAGTAATATAACGGATGCATTCAATTATTTGCCAAACCATTCGGGGAAATCCATGCGAGAATCAGTACATTTACAGTTATATTTCACATTTAAACGACTTCCTAAATATATAAATTGTAAATCAAGAGTCGTGAAAAGAGAATATAATTTTTTTATTAAGAAAGTCACATGTAGATTAAATCGAATCAGACAGGACTGATATAATCAGTCGAGAAAAAAATGTAGATGTTAATTCGCACACAATGCAACGCATTTTATGTTGTCAACAGTCAGAAGGCAATATACAGAGTTATTTATAGTTCTTGTGAAAGAGAAAGATTCATATCACTGTTATGATCGAGTAGTATCTTAACCGATAAGGAATATCTCCAGCTGGCGACAAGGTCGAAATACAATTATCACGCGGAAATAACACACCCGAAGCCTTGACGTTATACAAATGATGATACGAACTGATCATGCAAAACAGTGCTACACTTGAAAATATCATCCGCAGATATAGAGCAATCTATCAAAATGATACAGCATTTATAAATTTTATCGTCAATTATTGCGACGAGATACGATTGCATATTTTTTTCTTTCAAGATTACGTCTCCAAAAACAGGTAATTTCAAGTGTAACATGCTGGGTAATGTGGGATGGCTGATGTTTACCAGATTCAGATTTAGGAGCAAAGATGAAGGCTCCTCGGCGTAGCTCTCTAGCCTGGACCGGTCCCTTCGCTGTACCAACAATGGTTAATGACAAACCATAAAGCACACTGATCTTAAAATTCATGCATTCACTGATATTCACACACCGTAAACGGATAGACAGATATTTTACATCAGATCTGAACGAATTGTTTAATTCGCAATAAAAACACTGCAATTTTGTCTCGAAAACTATTCGGCGAAATATTTTAAAACTTGATTTTGACGTGTAAAAATTAATTTAATTATTAATTATTTATTAGTGCTTTATTTTTGGGACGTTACTTTTTGCAAAGAATATGCAATGATTATTTATATATGATTTGATATGGAATGAAAATGAGTGAAATGACTGGAATAATAAAATGATAATTCTTCTCTAAGTTATTACGCGCGTTAGATAAGTTTTTCAATTATCACACGTTTACAATTAATATAAAAGGTCAATTATTTATATGTGACATTGTAAATATGAATAACGGATAAGGATCAATGCGTGTGTGACGTATGGTTAGTTCTACAGTATGCGAAATACTCAAGCCTGCACGAGTGAAAACTACACTACGGAGGAAACAACCTGGTTAGTTATACCTTCCCCTACTGCATTAGTATAAACTTCGATTAAACGGCAACCATCCGGTATGTGTGCAAACAGGTAAGGTGTGAGATAGTGCGATAGTTGTATAATGTTCATATTAAACACTTGTCAGGAAATATATATATATATATAGATGTAATATCAATTTTAACATATAATTTTTTTGTCTGGCAGCCTAATTCGAAGATAAAAAGGAGTGGGGAAATCGCAGAGAGAGAGCGAGGGCTTTACATATTGTATAAATCTTTCTATAGAAATATTTTAATGAATTTTATATGCATCAAAATCTATGCTTTCGAGAAATTTGGACTTGTCAAATTTGATGTGCATTCGCTGACCAGAGATCTTATATGCATTATATAATTATTTAAGATTATATCTTTTTCTCTAGGATCTGTCTATAAATATCTTGCATTTATGCCTGTAGTTTTGTGCAGAGATCAATATACAAAGCACTCGCATATCTCGAGTCTCCTCTAGAACGATGTATATAAATCTTAAAATCCTAAATAAATTTCACGAATTCAGAAGAAAACGCAATCTTATATTTATCAAGCAAAAACCTATTCTGTGTATAAAAATATCTTTCCCTCCTTTAAAATTGCGAAACTCCTATTCGAGAAAATTAATTCAAATATAATTTACCTTTCGCGGTGGCGGAATCGGGTTGCCTAGACCATGATCTGAGCACATGGAACTCAGGGATTCGCTGCTCCGTCCGTTGCTGAGTCTGGACGTGACACCGGACGGCGCTGGAGGCGGTGGATTTCGTGGTCTCTGCAACGTCGAGCTGTTCACCTTGTCCATACCTATTCGCAGGAAGAGAGAAGCGTGTCGATATGATAATCGTAACGTCAGCAAGCTTCGCCTGCGAGATTGATCTATCTTAATGTACCGTGTCCGGTCGACGAGTCGCCGCTCGGTGATCTCTTATGATGTTGGCTATTTAGTGTGTTCAACGTATGCGGTAGAGTGTGTAAAGTGTGGCCGGCTAAAATTGGCTCGCTGGTCGTACGACTGTGCGTCGACGTGGACAAGGGTAGCGTACCGTAGTGCGACGACGTAGCGGCATTTCCGGTGGACGGCGGCGGCGGCGGCGCTATCCGTTTCTTCAGCGAGCCGTGGATGTTCAGCGAGATGTCCGGCGCCATGGGAGTGGGAACTGCCCGAAAATAGTGGCATAATCAATATTGTATAAAGTTAACTACACGTACATTCAGTAAAGAAAACACTATTCCACTTGCTTCATTAATATATAAAATATTAATGAACTACAACATATGAAAGAAACAACCAATTGCACCGAAAGCCAAAATCGTATGTATTTGCTACGGGGTCCTTTGCTGAATTTAAAGAGAAGCAGGAATTACGTTCGATTCCTATTGAGCAGTCGATTGTATATTATCTCTGTTGAATTCAGTGATTATTCAATAATATGGCTTTATCATACATCGTATAAAATATTAAGAATATGTCTAGCTTACCAGCTACAGGCTTTCTCGCCTGTGGAGGTGGCGGTGGAGGCATTTGTTGGCGATTCGTCGAGGCGCTCGGAGAGGATCCGCTTTGTAAACTATCGCAGGTGCTGCTCCGACTGCGTAATGTCACCGGGGAATCACCAGTTCCACCGCCTCCGGCGTATGACGGTGGTCTGCTACGTGACTTCTTTTCAGGTGTCAGGCATCCGTTCTGCAAGAGGAACATTTGCGACTATGAATATATATATATATATATATATAGATAAATACAAATTATAGAATGCGATGTCGATTTATTCCGTTTCAAGTTAATGTTACTCACTCTGTCTTCTATTATCGTTTCGTCATCGGAAAAGTCCGTAGAACCTTCATCGTGAGAGAGATTCCAGTCAATGTTTACATTGTCAAACAGTGTCTTTTGCCTCTGGAGAGCGTGACTGAGCTGAAAGTAATTCGTCGATTTCTTATTTTTCGATTAAACACCATTAGTTTTAAGCGTCTTTTAATTAATCAAAGATTATAGAAAATTGGAAGGAAACTATATCTAGATCAAGATTAATGTTAAGTATATTGAAAAATATTTATTTCGCTAAATTACCAATTCTTTGCAAGTGTGGTGTCCCATTTCTTGTGCAATGTCCAACGGAGTCTTGTCCTGTTTGTTCCGATGCGAGGGATCCGCGCCAGCTCGCAGAAGCAGCTTCATCGCTTCCGCTCTGTCGTGTCGCGCGGAAAGATGCAACGCCGTTTCCCCGTCGATAGTCGCCCTATCGATGCCGCCGCTAGGCATGTTTTGCACCAGGAAGTCGACGATGTGGAGACTGCTGCCCATCTCGCGTAGAATGGCCAAGTGTAACGCCGTTTCGCCTATGTCCTAATCGAAGTAGATACATATTTTTATAGCACATTACGTAAAATAAGATAATTTATAATTCGATTTATTTATAATATATATTTATAATTAATATTTATATTTAATATATTTATAATATATTAATATTATTTATAATTTTTAATTATTTTTTTGATTAATTAATTTATATTTTTTAACACCATATAAATTATTTTCTAAATCTAAAGAAAAATTATCGGCACTAGAACTAATTTTATCGCTATTGTTTGTTTTTATAACCATGAAAGCATTTCTCTTAATCATCCTCTCGGATATAGCTCTACGAAAAGTCTCGTTAATGTCCTCACCGATGTTGGCAACGGCGCAGCCAGATCCACGTTTTCCGCGTAGACTTGCAGAAGTTGTTGCAGATCACGGTTATTAACAGCATGCTCCAAATCGGAAAGTAGATCGCGCTCGTCCGCGCATGTGTTCATCACATATCTCTTGTCCACGTATTTGGCGCGTATAAACTCGTACCGCTCCTCCCTGAAGAAGCAAGAAAGTAAACATGATAAATGCGACCGAGAAGGAATACGCGTTGTGAGAGCATTATAAGTTTGCTCACATCGTCGACGTCGGCGACGGCTTGAGATTGTGACGTAACGTCGCCTCCATCACCTCGTTGAACGCCTGATTGGTCATATGTCGGGCGAGCAACAGTTGAGCGGTGCCGACGTTATCCAGCGTCAAGGATTGTATTCGCGATATGTGCACGCCCAAGTCTCGGTGGATGCCGCTGCACTCTATGCACACTATTATGCCGAAGTTCGTCGACAGCCACGTGGCGTCTGAAAAGGAGACAATTGTCGTTCGACAACACAAAACGCATTCGCGAGAGGGAGAGAGAGAGAGAGAACTGGAGCGTTGGCGAAGTTGCCGCTTTGTCGTGCGGAAACATTCGCGACAATGCCCCTCCTCCCATGGTGAGCGAACCGAAGAGAACATTCATGCCATGAAATGACGGAGAAGTTCTTCCGGCGATAGAAAAGCTTTATAATTCCATAATATAATCTGATAGAAATATCATGCGTATTACGTTTGAAGGCAATAATTGTTCTAATATAATTACAATAAAAGATTTCCATGAATAATTATCGATTAGAAATGAATTTGCAGCTTCATGACGCGTCAGTTTGAGGAAGAAAAACGCCTGAGGCACGCGCCAAGAATAACGGAACGGACTTGGCACGCGTTAGAGAAAGGCCAGCCGGCCGCAAACAATCCACGACATTCGAAGTTACCGTTCTGCGAGGAGCAATCGCAGCATTGATCGTTTCCGGGTAATCGCATAACGCATCGTATGACGGCCTGCTGCAGCTCGACGAGGCTGGGATTGCCGCTGCCGGCCTCCGCCTTGCCACTCGCGTCGAACGCCCTCAACAGGGCTCGTTCCTTGCAATTCACCAGGACCGACATCCACGCACGCTGGTCTGCCTCATCCTCCGCTTGAAAGTGGTACGTTCTATTGTCTGAAATCGAGACAACGACGACAATGACAGCATTATATCGCACTGTGAGGCGCGGGAGAGACTATGCAGAGACTTACAGCTGATGAGATCGAAGCCTCGTTTGTCGTCCGGCACCAATTTGATTTGGCAGGTCAATAGGTTCACCCTGGTGGGTGGCTTGTTCTCGTCCGCGTGGCAGATATCGAGGTAGCCCTCCGCCTGCACGGCGCATCGTCGCTTCTGCCAGACTCGCCTCATCTTGCCCTCGCTCTTCTTCAGCAGGTGGCCGGAACGCGTGACGCCGTGCTGCTTGTCACCCTGCAGCTGATGCAGCGAGTAACCGGCGTTCGCGTTCGCGTTCAACTGTGAAACGGAAACGTTACCTAAGTCGTAAACGTTGCCTAAGTTCTGCGGACGACATATGACATATGATGACGTATCGGTCGTTTGCTGCAACAGTGACGTAACCCGAAAGTCGCGATTTCTCAGGAGACAAGATTTAATAATAGTACATGTAGGAAGTGTACTAATAACTCAAAAAGAGTGAGTTTTTTAGTCATGTTACTGTTGCAGCAAATGAGCAATGTATGACATAAATAAATAAAGAAATAATTTACAAAGTTTTGAGATACAAAAATCTCTTAATTAAAAATATCAGCAAAGTTTTAGTGTTTATATTTATATTAAATAGGCTGAAGTAAACACAATGAATAAGACGTCTGAGGAAGAAGCGATATATATGTGGATGAAGCGAAATAAATGATTTACAAAATTTTGAAATACAAGAGATGATACAAAAATGTCTTAATGAAAAATATCAGCAAAGTCTTAGTGTTTAATTTTATATTAAATAAGTCAAAATACACACAATGAATAAGACGACTGAAGAGGAATGAGTACCGTGAAACGAAAGTGAAGAAATAACGGTACCAATTAAAGACCATTAAATCTACTCCTACAATCGCGCGCTTTCCGTGATGAATTAATGTCAGAATGAAACTTGGCTCTCGTCGATGTTACCTCCTTGTCACATCCGGAACTCCTAAGAAGACTCCTGAGTTCCGTTAACCGTCTCCTTTCTTCGTCCTGCGTTTGCCTGATTTTTTGCAGCTTCACGCTGAGATCGGCTACGTACGAGCCGAAGTGTTCGATGGTCTTCAAACCATCCTGAAAATAACTAAAATCCCAAAGGTAAATCTCAGAAAATTGAATTTCGATCGAGTGCTTTAAATTCCAAAAATAAACATTTCTAAGAGATAAATGTTATTTGTGATAATAATTTAAAGTTAATTGAATATTATAATGAAATCCTGAAATAATTAATTCAATAATCGAAGGATTAATCGCGGTTACACTCACTTTGTTTGCGCGTGATAATATTCGACTAGATGCTGCAACAGCTCGATGCCCTTCTTCGTTTTGATCTCATTCACTTTGATCAGATACTGCAAACAAACAGAGAGCAATGATTGACACAGTTCGTGCCTTCCTCAAATACGCTTTTATCGAGCGTATCGTAAAAGCAATCTGCAAGTTATCACCACTCCTTTAATCTAAGGGTCTTCGTAAAGACTGCTTGATTGAGCTCCACCCAGTTTTACGACGAATAAATTTCAACACTGAATATTCTGTTAACCAGAGACTTCAAATTTCAATACCTTCTGTGTAAATAACTATTTATATATAATTAAGTATTTAGTTCTCTCTAAAAACTTATTACTTTTAATCGTATATAAATTTGGAGTAATTCTATTAATTATTATCTCGACTTTTAAAAGAAAAAAAATAGAATAAATTTTACTAAATTTACTTTTATATATATGCAAACGAGAGGAAATTATTAAAAAATAATACAACGTAGATATGAAATCTAAACCCTTACTATTTTAATTGTATATAACTCGGAGTAATTTTATTAATATCTCAATATTTTTAAGAGAGAATATACATTTTTTATATATGTATATTTTATGATGTATTATTTTTCTATGATTTCCAGACGTAAAATGTAGACGACAGTTGTTTGACATCTTGCCTAGACTGTCGAATAAAAAATGTATAACTGCATAGACAGCGCTGTCGAGAATGTAAAATGTAAATTAAGTTCTCAAGTTAGAAGATATACATTTTTCAGCCCCGATACACAAGACGGTATCCAAACAACCGGATTTCGATGCACGCGCATCGAATATACATGTACATATATGTACTATATGCGTACATATATAGACGCTTCTTCGTCGAGAGTCTAGATTTCATTTTTATTGTTATCACCGAAAAATAGCGCCAAGAGGATCCTCTTAATTTAAGATGATATTCTTAATTTATTCTTATTTTCAGAAAAAATATACTAAAAATTAAAGAAATTTCTTAAATTAATTATATATTTTATTGAGATAGATATTAATATTTTTTAGTGTGGTGAATATTAATCAGAGAAACTCTTATAAAATTCTTTCAGAACCATATTGTTGCATAATTACCATGAATTTTAGGGTAAATTCTAAGAGAAAATTCTCTCTATGTATAAACGCAATAATTAATTAATATTTATAATTATATAAATATTATATATATATATATATATATATATATATATAATTTAAATATTGTATATATTTATATAATTTAGAATTAAAATCCTCTTGGCGCTAAGAATACATTTTTTTTCGGTGATTAGATCTTTGTCTGCACCACTTGCCTCGCACATTTGCAACTGAAACAACCGTCTCTCTTTCTCCATCTCGTCAGCGATTTCGGCAGGTGTGACTTCCGTACGAATCAGACCGGCCTCTTTTGCGTGCTGCTTCTTCTCCTTTTCGATTTTCGCATATTTGGCCTCGTAGTCCTTCCAGGCCTTATCGAAGGGCCTCTTCAGATCCCCTTTCACGCCCCTTAAGTCACCTTTCAGCACCGAGTCCAGCGGAAACATAACGATGTTGTTGATGTTTTGCATCTGAAATCACAAGATCGATGGTTCATGAATATTCATCGTAGACAGTGTAATATATTCTGTTCTTCATTAATTCAATAAACTATCATGAATGATATAGATCCAAGTCATAAGAAATCTTGGAGTAACCAAGAAAGAGGGATTCCTCAAGTACTAATTTTTTATCAATCTATTTATTGATGTACTTATTAATTGAAAAGTTTTCGTATATAGTATAAAATATTTAGATAATTTGGAGAACGCAGTTTAAAACTAAAATTGATCTCGTTTTAATTATTTACAAATTATATACATATATTACACACGGAGAGAATTTATCGTTATATTTTACCGTAAAATTCTCTACTACAAATTTTATCACGTTTGATAATAAATCGAAAATTATCATACTGCTACTGTTAAAATTATGAGCGATTAAGCTGGGCTGAAAATATTATGCTGCATTTTATAATTTATATAAAATATATTTTATATGTTTATCACGTTTTTGACATCTATTCTATTTAAAACACTTAAAGAATCATATTTTAATATATTTTAAAATTATTGAAATTTTACTACACATTTTAGTAAAATTAATCAAACATATTTCATATTTTATTGAGATATATATTAATATTTTTTAGTGTGGTAAATATTAATCAGAGAAACTCTTATAAAATTTTTTCAATACCATATTGTCCCATAATTACCATGAATTTCAGGGTAAATTCTAAGAGAAAATTCTCTCTATGTATAAACGCAATAATTAATTAATATTTATAATTATATAAATATTATATATATATATATATATATAATTTAAATATTATATATATTTATATAATTTAGAATTAAAATCAAATATACATATATGTGTATATATATTCAAGCCGTATATTGCGATCGTTTATGATCCAATAACGCAATTGACATCTCGATAAAAATGCCGGTACCTCATCGGTATCTATTAGATACAGAGACGTGGAAATATTAGTTCTCCTTATCTCTTGTGCCGCGAGAGCAGAGAGGAGCAGGAGGAGTTATTTCCGATTAAACGAAGTATAATATTTTATCTATTTATCGGAATAAACCGGTCTGACAGGACTCGAATGGAAAACGGTGATGAAAAATGCGAGCTTGTAGGACTCTGGAACGGGAATCGACTACCGCCTTATTCTAGCCGGCCAGTAAATAGTGAATCATCGTCGATTCGCGTCAGCACTTTGCTTAGTCCGTCACCTCGCTTGCCCTGAATAGAATGCAGCTTCCTCTCGGAACCTGCATCCATCTTTCTCTTCTCTCTTATCTATCTCTCTAGAGTGATCCCTCGACTCTCGAGGCTCTCTTGTGAAAACTCGGCTGGAAAGCGCATAATGGGACTGCGAAAGCAATGTGCAATCGACTCTTCTCTGCAAAGAAAGTGGCAGGAATGGTAAGTGGGAAATGTGTGATAAACTTTCATTTTCCTTATTATTATTATTATTAAATTGTCCGGAAAATTATTAAGTCTTTCGTCTCATTTTCATCGTTTTCTGTATGAATAAAGTATTTATTTCATTTTCTGTTCGCATGCATTGTAAAGAGATTATCAGAGTTTCTAAAAAATATTGATGACCTGATTTTAATCTTCTAATTATTATAATTAAATATTAATTATATAATAGTTTGCTGTCAATTAACATTGCTTGCTTTTACTTATTTTAAAAAAATTTCATTTCTTGCTTTTTTTGTCTTTCTGATGAGGAAAGCAAGGAGATTATATATATTTATATATTTTTGTTTCATCTAATTAATTTTTATCGTTTTCTTTATGAATAAAATATTTATTTCATTTTCTTTTTTTCATGTATTGTAGAGAGATTATCAGAGTTTCTAAAAAATAATGATGACCTGATTTGAATCTTTTAATTCCATAATTATTATATAATTTTTTGTTTCCTTTTTTATTCTGATAAAAAAAGCAAGGAGATTATAGATATTGATATATTTTGACAAATATTCATTGCGATAAATAATTTTAATAAATCACTATTTCGCTACTCGTTGCATAGAAACATTAGAAGCGATTTAAGTTATTTGATATAACGAGGCAATATTAAAACAATAAATGTAGATTCAATATTTCTTATTGCATTCCGCGAAATTATCTCGAACCGCGAACGATCGAAGAAGAAACTATTCTTCAGTTTCCAATTACGGTTAATCGCATCGATCGAGAAATGATATTCGATAATCCGGAGTTTAATTTGCTCAAAAAGTGGTATTCGCGGTACTATACGAAGCGTTGGATATATTACTTCCTGCTCTCGTTGGATGCATCACGCGAGTTACAATCGGAGCCAATATCGGATGCAAATGAATTTTAGCCAATTGCACGTGTGACGTCACCAACGAGTGTAGATCATCGAACGCAATAGTTCGGAAAATTCAAGTGCATGGTGTCCAGCAGACTCAATGAAAAAAATTCCCTGGCTATTTCAGAATTTCCAAGATTCAACTTCATTTTAATTCATTTTTTATGAAAAATTAATACATGAATTTTATAAAAAATATTTTATTTAAAAGTTTTGTTGTGATATTAGATACCATTATTCTTTTTTCCAAATATATAATTTGCATTTATTTATATGATAAATCAATTAAATGTTAAATCATCAAATCCTTGAGATATTTTTGTCAATAATGAAAAGATTCGGAAGTTAAAAAATTTTAATCAATTAAACAATCTGCATTAGGTATGATAATCGAAACAAACATGACACTATAAACTATTTAAACGATCACTCTTTTTTATTTGTATTATATCAAATTTTATTTTTAATATATTTTAACAAATTATAATACATATATTTTAATATATTTAATGGTATCTAATATCACAACAAAACTTTTAAATAAAATATTTTTTATAAAATTCATGTATTAATTTTTCATAAAAAATGAATTAAAATGAAGTTCTTGAATAATATTATCATTCTTGAGCAATATGTTATAATATATTTTGAAATATATAATACCTTGAAATAAAGTAACACGACGATGAAAATATAAATTAACAAACACGCTGTAGATGAATCGATTTTTAACAACACAGAAAATTAACGTGCTGGGAGTTAAGGCAAACTTTATATTTTTATTTAATAAAAAATGTCAAATTATTGAGACAAATGTAGAATAATGTGAAAAAATCCAGATAAATAGTAAAATTTCCTAACTTTTAAAAAAATTTTTTTAAATAAATAAAAAAAAATAAGAATCGCACATAAACGGAATTTAGATTCAATCTGCGATCGGCCCCGATCCATGCTGAAATCGCAACCGAGGCGAGTGGCACGTTTAAAGTCCCGATAAATATAAATTCGCGGTCGCTCGTGCGTGATAGAATCTAGGAGAGTCTTGCTATTTGCCTTATCTCTCCCTCTCTCTTTTTCTCATGCAGCTTATAAGCGTGTACACGCTTCAGTAAACGTAATTATCCCACTGCCGTGAGACGTCCCGATTTGCGCTGCATAGCTTAGGAGCTTAGGAAATCATCGGAACGTATACGCAGAACCAGTTTAAATCTCCACCGTCCGGCTTTTAAATCCACGCCCAGAGAGGATTATTACTTGTCTCTATTTTTTCTAGCTAATTCATTGGCATTAGAAGATATTTTATTCAAACGCAGCATATTTATTATTCGTGCATCTTCGTTAATGAAATAAAATATCACGCATGGGAGCTTAAAAAGAATTTTATCTGAATTATCAATGTAATTTTTTTCAGCTAATTTATTGGCATTAGATGTTTTATTCAAACCAGGGTTGGGTAGAGTTAATGATTTTTTTAAACTAATTTAGTTAAGTTAAAATTTAATTAACTGAAGTTAAATCGAAATTAATTTTCAAAAATATTATTTATATTACATTAGAATTTTGTTTGATAATTCTTTTAAAATATGTAACAAATAACAAAGACATTTTGATTTTTATATAGAAATGTACTTTTTGGTAATTACAATTGATGACAGATGAACATAAAAATTAATAATACTTTAATTTAAAAATAATACGTGTATAATAACTTATAAAAGAACAATAATGGTATTCAGAGATAAAAAAATTTAACTTGGGATAAAAGTTAATAAGTTCAAGGTAAAAAATAACTAGTTGAATTTAAAAATTAATAAATTTTAAATTAATTAAGCTAAGTTAAAAGTTATTAACTTTTTAACTTTTTTTTTTAACTTTTAACTAGTTATTACCCAATCCTGGATGTTTTATTCAAATACAGGATATTTATTATTTGTGCTTCTTCGTCGATGAAATAAATATCGCGCATGGAAGCTTAAAAAGAATTTCATCTAAATTATCAATATAAATTTTTTAAATAATATATCCTGTGAAGTTTATGCATAAGATTCATCAAGTTATTTTGTACGTTTAAACTGAGCTCTCTCTCTTGTTGCTTAAATTACATATAATTAAAAGCGAAAGATATATTATGAGTACATGTCGTTTCGCGTATTATACTTCTCTTTGCGTGAAAGTGCCACTTCCGTCTCTAATATACGCGTCTTCCGGACCTTTTTACGCGAGAGGCACATCCTGTTAACGTGGACTTGCTGTATAATACGGCCGAATCGAGTTTCTTAATTCAGCAAAACGACGAGCAGCCTCAGGCTCGAAGAAGAAAGGAGCCGCACAGTGGCAGGAAATTACGAGGGTCTTCTCTCCTAGCTTAGCACAATTGTGTCAGCATAAAGTAATGGCTGTAGCTTAGAGAACGCCAGAAAAGTGAAAATATACGAGCATGCCAAAGAGATTCTTTAGTATTTGCCGTAGACTGGATATAATGGATCGAAACGCATCTTGCGAACAAATAAATGTCTTTCTCAGAGCAACAAATAATTTTATTCTTTTACTTTTACACTGAAAAAAATAGACTAAACCTTTCAGCTAAATGATATTTTGTTCATTGAACATATAGAATATTTAAATTAAATGTAACTGAATATTTAAATAAAAGGTATAATATTAAATAAATCTAACAAAACATGTATTTGATTTGAATACACAGAGAGAATCGGGAGACCATATGGTATTGGAAGAATTTTATAAGAATTTCTCTGATTAATATTTATCACGATAAAAATATTTAATATCTATCACACAATACAGATATAAAGATATAAAATATGTTCGATTAATTTTACTATGTACATAGTACAATCAATCGAACATATTTTTATCTTATTGTGATAAATATTAAGAATTTTTATTATGATAAATATTAATCACTATATGTACACAGTAAATTGATCGAATATTTTATCTTATTGTGATAGATATTAAATATTTTTTTATAGTACATATTAATCACTGTGTACATAGTAAATTAAGCGAATACGTATTGGAAGAATTTTATATAAGAGTTTCTCTGATTAAATATTTACCTTTACCACAATAAAAAATATTAATATCTACTATAATAAGATATAAAATATGTTCGATTAATTTTACCATATAAATATTAATATTTTTTATTGTCCTAAATGTTTTTAATCAGAGGAACTCTTATAAAATTTTTCCAATACCATATTATCATGAGATTTTCAGAGTGAATTTTAAAAAAAAATTCTCTCTGTGTACTAATATATGTTCAATTAACAAAATCATAATTTTGTTGAAAGATTTGTCAAGTTAACAATTTTTTTTCAATCTAGAAAAAAGAACAAAAAAAATGTATCGCAAATACTTCTGCGTGCATGCCATATATGCAATGATTATCGAATTTTCAACGGACAGAATTCTTGAATTTATCTTACAAAGCAATATTTATACGACTACTATGCAATTTGAATGTATAATAAATCATAAACTGGAACGTCAAACTGACAAGTCGAGAGAATCCGGAATCGCGAGACGAAAAGTCACGAATATGTTCGACAGCTGAGTTAGTTGAATGTTGGACGCTGGAGAAGATTAAGCATAGAGAGTCGAGAGTTTACATTCGTGCAAATTTACATTCATCCCGTATTCATCGTTCATCGCGACCCAGATATCGCGCATACGTTGTATGCAGTGTTGTGCTTAGATAATATTAAAATTAGCTAAATAAAGATGAGATAAAAATATGCCAATTCATCTTAGATGATATGAAGATGATTTTGTTTTAAATATATCTTGATAAAATTATATGACGATTCATCTAGATAATTTTTAAAACTGCTTATGTAAACACAGTTATAAAAAAAAGTAAATTATAAAAAGGATATAAAAATATACATATGTATTCATATTTTTATTATAAAGTATAATTTTTATCGCTTACTTGCTTAAGTTTCTACTATCTAAATATTTTTATGTGCTATGATTCTAAACCAAAATTATATAAAAATTATTCTAGTATAATTTAGTAAAGACAATACTTATTTTCATCTAACAATAAGATGCAAATGTAGATAATATTTTTATTATTTATATCAAGATAATAAGACGCCAAAGTTTCATCTAGATAATCATCTATATAATTTTATTTAGATAACCGCAAACACTGGTCAAAGGTAACAACATTCCACGGTGATGGAAATTGTTTTAGCAGAATAATTTTCATCTCCTACAGAACACGCGTGTCGCACGAATGTCATATGAGGATCTCTGAGAAGCCGTTTTCTTCTTCCTCGATAAGATGAACCACATTAATCGCGAAAGTCTTGAGACTCTCTTTGCGAATCTCTCTACTTTCGTGAAATTGTATTTCGTCGCGCACGTCGGCGTACGCTTTTCATTTTATTGATCGCCGGTTTAGAAATTCTATTTTCGCACCTACACCAACGTAACGAAGAACTACGCTACTGGACTTAGGGTCGTTGCCCATCGGTCGAATGGACCGTGAAGAAATTTTTCCAATAATGCGCGTACGATGCATCGAGGGCGCATTTATGACGTTATTAATAGCTCCGCCTGATGAATCGTAAAAATTTCAGAACTCCGATAAAAATGTCAACAATGATGCACGATTTGTGATTTTACGGATTTTTAAAATGTTTAGTTATACGCTGACGCGACCTATTTTAAAAATTATAATTTATTCCTTCGACGCCTCTTTTGCGTGTCATTTAAAGATTCAGGATGTCCAGCAGACTCAATGAAAAAAATTCCCTGACTTTTTCGGATTTTCCAAGACCAAAAATTAATTTTTTCCCTGATTTGTTATAGTATTAATTTTATTTCAAATATATATAATTTGCATATATCTATATGATAAATCAATTAAATGTTAAATCATGAAATCCTTGAGATATTTTTGTCAACAATAAAAATATTCGGAAGTTAAAACAAAAATTTAAATCAATTATACAATCTGCATTATATGTACGATAATTGAAACAAACATATGTCACTATAAACTATTTAAATAATCACCTTTTTTATTTATATTATATCAAATTTTATTTTTAATATATTTTAACAAATTATAATACATATATTTTAATATATTTAATGGTATCTAATATCACAACAAAACTTTTCAATAAAATATTTTTTATAAAATTCATGTATTAATTTTTCATAAAAAATGAATTAAAATGAAGTTCTTGAATAATATTATCATTCTTGAGCAATATGTTATAATATATTTTGAAATATATAATACCTTGAAATAAAGTAACACGACGATAAAAATATAAATTAACGAACATGCTGTAGATGAATCGATTTTTAACAACACAGAAAATTAGCGTGCTGGGAGTCAAGGAAAAATTTATATTTATGTAATAAAAAAATGTCAAATTATTGACAATGAGACAAATGTAGAATAATGTGAAAAAATCCAGATAAATAGTAAAATTTCCTGACTTGTTTCCCTGACAATTCCAGCAGATTTATAAAATTCTTTGACCGCTAGACACCCTGAAATTTCTTGATATTCTTAACGTGACGCGTTTTTTTAATTATAATTTATACCTTCGATGTTTTTCAACGGAACTCGCAATTTTGAATTTTTCAAGTAATTGCATATTCGGAATATACACGTTCATCGTATAAAATATATGGATAAAAGCGACAAGAAGCGAAATATTCCACGGGTCGCATCAGCTACTGAAAACACGGAATATTTCGTGACTCGCGTATGTAACGTGTAAATTTCGCTTGTGAAACACGTACCAGAGTTTTCATGAGGGCGCTGAGTTCCTTAGTGACCACCGCGAATTTGAGGAACGCCGCGCCTATGTCCGGTTCCTGTTCCTTTAAAGCGGCATCACCGAGTCTCTCTAACGCCCTTCCTAAGTACACCTCATTGTCCACGTGAGCTGCAAAAAATGCATACAATTCCGTTAATTAAAAGTGACAATTACACACTGAAACATTAAAAAAACAGATCCTCTTATTGAATCCTACACAGAATTTTAGAATTTGGAATTTACCCTGAAAATATGAATATATATCATGGTATTGAAAGAATTTTATGAAAGTTTTCCTGATTAATATTTATTACAATAAAAACATTAATATCTACCTTAAAAAAATATAAACTATGTTCGATTAATTTTATTATGCACATATTAATATTTTTGTTGTTGCGGTATAAATACTTAATCACAGAAAATTTTATAAAATTCTTACTATATGATTTTCAGGATAAACTCTAAGAGAAAATTCTCTCCGTGTGTACATTTCCTTTTTATAGAATTATAAAATGATTCATAAAAATAAATAAAATAATATAATAAAAGATAAATAATATAAAAGAAAAAATAATATAATAACAAATAGATAATACAAAAGAAAAAATAAAATAATAAATATGCAAATCTACACATGCGATGGATGTAAAAAAAAAACTATAATAAACCCAAAGAATGTTTGTAAATATTTTTCTCTCGCGTCATCCCTATTAAAGGGCAGATCCTCTCCGTTCATGCGCGTATAACTGCATCACTTTAATTAAGCGCACGCGTTGGCCGTAAAATTTCTAAGCATCATGCGAGTATTAATTCAGCGACAAATATTCGAGCGAAGCATTAAATTATCGCGTTGGACTATTAAACGCTCGTAATCGCAGTTAATTCCTGCGCTTTTCTCCGCATATGCAGCAGCCTCCGCGTTCTGAAGCTCACGGAAATGCATGTCGTGAGAAGGCGAGATGAAGAGAGGCGAGTGTGCATGTGTACTCATAATTTCAGACCTTTCTACCGTATAAGACGTCGCACACTTTACGCGGATTCCCGCATTCCTCGCTTCGGATTACGATGCAGCCTTGCAAGGCTGCATGTGCATCGGTAGAATGCACTCGCGTGACAAACGTTGCACTCTCTCGTTTCGCGCTCTGTGATGTCGAAAGAGGACTCTTCTTCCCTTTTTTTTCTCTCGTGGGTCCTTTTCCCGAATTTTTCAAGCGAGAGAAGAAGCTCGATATTCCAATATAATGCTCCTCCTTTTCCTTTCTCATCGGTTGCCAACTCTTGTTTCTCTCTCTCTCTTTTTGCCTTTCCATCCAACTTCCTGCAAAGTTTCTCGACCGATATCGCGTCTCGCATGCAAGTGCATACATACATGACCGAGAGCGTGGAATCTCGCTTGACTGCGAACCGAAGTGAAAATAAAAACCTTTCGCATCCGGTTCGATGTACGACGGCTTCTCTTTCAGCGGGAGAATCCCATTTGTTTTTATCGGAGACTTGCATATATAACGCATATAATTTTATCAGAGAATTATTTAACTTTATATAGATTCGTGACAGTCAAATCATTTCTGACTTTTATTAATGGAAATTAAAAATCAGGTGTCCAGCAGACTCAATGAAAAAAATTTCCTGACCTTTTCAGATTTTCCGAGACCAGAATCACTCATTTTTTCCCTGACTTTTTAGTATTATTTCTTCCAAATATATAATTTGCATATATCTATATGATAAATTAATTTAATGTTAATTCATGAAATCCTTGAGATATTTTTGTCAACAATGAAAAGGTTCGGAAGTTAAAAAAACAAAAATTTAAATCAATTATACAATCTGCATTATGTACGATAATCGAAACAAACATGTCACTATAAACTATTTAATTGATCACCTTTTTTATTTATATTATATCAATTTTTTTAGTTTTGTCTCTATCAAACATATTGAAATAAAATAATACGACGATGAAAATATAAATTAATAAAATTTATTAAATAAAAAATTTCAAATCATTGAGACAAATGTAGAATAACGTGAAAAAATCCAGACAAATAGTAAAATTTCCTGACTTTTCCTTAACAATTCCAGATTTATAAAATTCCCTGACAATCCCCGGTTTTCCAGATTTTCCTGGCCGCTAGACACTCTATAATAATTTTGCAGTTTTTTAGAAAATAAAAATGCAGCCGAGTCTCTATACACTAAAAAAAAATTGTTAACTTGACTAAACCCTTCAACTAAATATTATTTTTTTAATTGAACCTATAAAAATATTTAAATTAAATATAACATATTAAATCTAACAAAAACATACATATATTTGACTCAAATACTAATATATGTTGATTTAACAAAATAGTAATTTAGTCGAGTTAACAAATTTTTTTCAGCGTAAAAATATACTAGAATTTAATTTTAGTAATAAATAGGTTCAGGTATTCTACATAGACACTCTTAATAGAAACAATGCTCGTTATTCGCATTTTCCAACCATCAAACCCTTTGTCCCATTCCTCTATGAGCGATGCTTCAATTTCCTCTTCCAACTTGTTTCAAAACTCTTTCATTCTATATCCGAACTGCATTCTCTTTCTCTCTCTCTCTTGAAGGAGAACTGCGATCTGATTGACTTCGAGCAACGTCGAAAAGCGTTTATCGCTCGACTGAACGGAGAAGCGCATCCTTCCTATCCCGGGAGAAATTTCATTAGCCGAACGAAACTTCTCGACAGAATGCACCAAGGGACAGGGCATAAAAGGTATTGTGCCCCCGTGTCGCGAAGTGATATTCAATTCACCCGCGGTTGCCGGTGCAATGAATATAATCGTGGTCCATCCGGCCGAGTGGATAAGCTTGGCGGAAGCTTGCTCACTCCCGGTTGATGAAACTTTCAATTACATTACGAGTCGGAGGTAAAAAGAATCCCTTTCATTGAAAACGTGACGACGACGACGGCGTGGAAGCGACGTGGATTGGAATTACATCGTGTCTCTCTTTTAAATTCCGCGTGAAACGTGATTATGGGGATATAGGGATCATCACAAAATTGCGTACACAGAGAGAATTTTCCCTTAGAATTCATCCGGAAAATCATGATAGTCGTGGGATGATATTAATATTTCGAAGAATTTTAGAAGAGTTTAATTAATATCTACCCTATACAATAAAAAATATTAATATCTATATCAATAAAATATAAAATGTTCGATTAATTTTATTAAAATGTAAAGTAAAATTTCATCAAAAAATTTCATCCACAGAGGGAATTTTCCCTGAGAATTTATCCTGAAAATCATGGTAGACGTATGGAGCAATATAATATTTCGAAAAAAATGTATAAGAGTTTGATTAATATCTACCACAATAAAATATAAAATACATTCGATTAATTTTATTAAAATGTATAATAAAATTTCATCAAAAAATTGGGCGCGTAGAGAAAATTTTCCCTTAGAATTCATCCGGAAAATCATGATAGTCGTGGGATGATATTAATATTTCGAAGAATTTTAGAAGAGTTTAATTAATATCTACCCTATACAATAAAAAATATTAATATCTATATCAATAAAATATAAAATGTTCGATTAATTTTATTAAAATGTAAAGTAAAATTTCATCAAAAAATTTCATCCACAGAGGGAATTTTCCCTGAGAATTTATCCTGAAAATCATGGTAGAAGTATGGAACAATATAATGTTTCGAAAAAAATGTATAAGAGTTTGATTAATATCTACCACAATAAAATATAAAATACATTCGATTAATTTTATTAAAATGTATAATAAAATTTCATCAAAAAATTGGGCGCGTAGAGAAAATTTTCCCTTAGAATTCATCCGGAAAATCATGATAGTCGTGGGATGATATTAATATTTCGAAGAATTTTAGAAGAGTTTAATTAATATCTACCCTATACAATAAAAAATATTAATATCTATATCAATAAAATATAAAATGTTCGATTAATTTTATTAAAATGTAAAGTAAAATTTCATCAAAAAATTTCATCCACAGAGGGAATTTTCCCTGAGAATTTATCCTGAAAATCATGGTAGACGTATGGAACAATATAATATTTCGAAAAAATGTATAAGAGTTTGATTAATATCTACCACAATAAAATATAAAATACATTCGATTAATTTTATTAAAATGTATAATAAAATTTCATCAAAAAATTGGGTGCGTAGAGAAAATTTTCCCTTAGAATTTATCCTGAAAATCATGGTCGTGCAACGATATAATATTTCGAAAAAATTTTATAAGAGTTTGATTAATATTTACCACAATAAAAATTATTAATATCAACCACAATAAAATATAAAGCATGTTCGCTTAATTTTATTATAATGTAATAAAATTGCATAAAAAAATTGCGTGCATCGAGATAATTTTCTTTTACAATTAGAATTTATATTCTAAATATTAAAATTTATATTCTAATATTTCGAAGAATTTTATAAGAATTTGATTAATATCGATCACAATAAAAAATATTAATATCTATCACAATAAAATATAAAATATTTGATTGATAAAAATGTACAGTAAAATTTCAATACTTTAAAAATATGTTAAAAACTTATGATTCTTTGAGTGCGTGAATAGATGTCGAAAAAGTGACAAATATAATATATAAAATATTTTATATAAATATTACACTGCAGCATAATATTTTTAATCGTTCACGATAATTTTAATATGCAGTATAATAATTTTCGACTTATAACTAAACATGATTTTGTAGTGAATATTGAATATATAACGAAAAATTCCCTCCACGTATAAATAATAAAATTTACGCGAAGGGAAAAAATGAAAAAACGAACGATATACATGTCACGCGAATCTCTGTAAATGAAACTTCTGATTAAGCGGATATTTTTTCCCTATTTGACTTCTTTAGGATCATTATGGTCCCTTCGTCTTCCATGCTTGCTTTCCGGAGCTGACGAAAAAATATCGCATTCGACTGAATTTATCAGAGAGGGATGACTTCGCGGAGCTTTCAGCGAGATATCTACGTGGTACCATTTCCTTTTCATTCTTGTCTTCGGCGCGATTTATCGCAACGCCTCATTTCTCTCCCCGCGTCGCCATTTTTGTTCGTCGCCAGAAGATTATACGAAAATTCTTCCGGAATCCCGTCTGATCCCACGACTTAACAGCGCCGTAGCTTTTCACGACATCGGAAACGCTAATGTATCGCATCTTTGAATTTTTCAACCACCGTGGTGTTACTATACGAAAATATCTGAAATTGCGTCTTTTCACGAGGAAACATAAAAAAGCTCTCAGAAGGATACGAATCATATATAGGTAATATTATACATTCCTAATATTATTATTTGCCAAACATAATTTTAACACAAAAAAATATCGATAAATTAATTCATCAAATTAAAAAATTATTATCGATATATTTATTACACTTTCGATATTTGATATCGATTAATGTATAATAAAAGAGATGATTATAAATGTAAATATATAAATATATATTTATATATTTACACTAAAAAATATATATAATAAAATAAATAAAATAAAAAAAAATATATATCTGATTTTAAATAAAACATATAATATAAAAATATCCAAATAATTTTTTTGTACCAACGTGAATCTTTTTTATTTAATTTATAGTCATAGGATCCACTGGCTGGTTAAAATTTCAACGTTCCCGGTTGGTTGCGAGCGAAACGCTTCCGCTGGAAAAAGTTTGGAGAACATTCCGGACCTCCTTCCGCCCTTTTATTGTCTCCTGGGGACAACATGCGTCACGGCACGTGATTCGTACCCGGAGTACTCGGAGCGATACATCCTGTCTATCGTCAGGTAACAGCCGGAGGCAGGAGAGAGAAAGAGAAAGGACCGGTAACAGGTGAATGAGGAAAGAACCGCGGGCGAGAGAGAACAGGTCGGACATGCCGGAACGGTATCTGGAGAAAAGTGGTCCATTGTGGCCCGACACGGAAATAACGCCGACCCGTCCGATAGGGTATGAATGCGAGCGCGATTTTCAGAGGGGTCGATTGACGGGTGAAAAATAGCCGAAGGATGCGCGAAAAACATGATCGAACGCGAGCGTTTAACATGTTGCGTCCGCCACGGCAATTTGTTGTTTCGACTCCCATTATTTATTCCCGAAAAAATGGTATGACTGATATATTTCATTTAAAGATTCAGGATGTCCACGAGACTCGATAAAAAAAATTCCCTGATTTTTTCAGATTTTCCAAGACCAGAAATTCAGTTTTTCCCGGACTTTTTGCCAAAAATAATTTTTACACAAAAAATATTGATAAATTAATTCATCAAATTAAAAAATTATTATCGATATATTTATTACACCTTGATTGGTGTAAGCATTTTTTAATATATACGTATTATTTTTTACAAATATATAATTTGCATATATCTATATATGATAAATCAATTAAATGTTAAATTTATGAAATAAAATAACACGACGATGAAAATATAAATTAATGAACACGCTGTAAATGAATCGATTTTTAATAACACAGAAAATTAGCATACTGGGAGTCAAGGAAAAGTTTATATTTATGTAATAACAAATGTCAAATTATTGAGACAAATGTAGAATAATGTGAAAAAATCCAGATAAATAGTAAAATTTCCTATTGCTGGGTAATTAAACTTACTCGTGTCATATTTTGCCGACTTTTTTTTCAGCATTTCAAAGGTTTTTATTGTTAAATGTGCTATTTACTTTTATGTAAATATAGTATTTAAAATCACAATTTTTAATACTGATGGTAATAATCAATTTCTATGACAGTGATTGTATAAAAAAAATATTAAGATAATATGATAATTAATGTGAAAGATATTTTATATAATTTCAAAAATTAATTATTTTAAATTATAACAACACAATTAAAAATTAAGCTATTCTTATTTTTAAAATAATATATTTACAATTTTGTTTCATTTTTATAGAAAAATAAACGTAAACTCTCAATCAAATTCGTTGTGCATTCAGTTTATTCCATATAAATAGATTTCAAAAAGTTATACTGCTATGCGATATATTCGACTTATTTTAAAATATATAACAATTTTAGAAGATAAGCAAAGTGACACGCCGCAGATAAGATGACAATTAACAAGCTTCGCGCAATTACGAACTAATGAAGCTTAGACGAAGATGAGACCTTGGTTACGTAAGACGTCATCAAAAGAGATTGCTGAAGGGTGACGTTAAGGACAAAGATAATACTATAACGTGAAAGAGATATATTATTTAATTTTTAAAGGATCCAAAATTGGCCGTTAATTTTATGAAATCCATATTAAAATTGAACGTTGAAATTTTGACATCATTGGATGCTAAAAAATGGAAGAGCTCGAAAAAATTCGTTTTATATTGTTTAAAAAAATATGATTTAATTATAGAAGAGATACATAGATCGAAACAATGACGAATTATAAAAACTACGAAGTATAAATATTAAATAATCATATCTAATTCATTGCATGTATTATTGCTTTTAGTGAGCAACAATAATATCATGCCAGTAATATTAATTATGTAAAATAAGTGCTGCTTATTTCATATTACCGATAATAAATGAGACTTGTTTCCTAAATGAAATTAATCAAAAATGAATTAAAACGATAATTATTATTTAATGAGAAATATTATACATATATGCACATCATTACTGCGTCCCAGTTAGAGAATAAGGGAAAAATAAAAGGTCTCATCAAAAAACAATTTCGTAATACTAGGCTCTCACGAGGCATCTCTCTATTATGCTACATAATTACAAGCTATCCAGGGCTGCCGACAATTACAGAAGAATCCTACCACGTGGTTATAAGGTCTTCAGCAACGTTTCGCGACCTCAGGAAGCAATTTCGCGCGACTATCTGCTCGTTGCGTCATGAAAGATCCGTAATTTAAAATCCAGTTCATAATAAAAAGGCAATGTCTCCGGTATATGTTTACTCCGATTTACTTTCCGTATACTAAAGATATATTTGGTTTCGTGAAAATATTTCATCTCCCGAGAATATAAATATATGTAGATCATTTCAATTTAAGTATATTATTTATTATATTTAATATATTTATTATATTTAAAATATTTATTATATTTAATATACTTATTATATATTATAGTTAGGTATATTATTAATTTACGAAAATATGACGTAACTTTAAGATGTAATTTTTCGAAATTTGTAATTTAATTTCGGAGAAAGAGACTCAACTTGCTTACGATATTAAAAATATTGTTTTGTGTGGAATGAGAGTAACGAAAGAGAGTAGTTTTTCACCGTGGAAAGGGAATGAGAGGCTCGAGCACGCAACTTTCGCGAAATAATATGAGCGTTATCGACCCGACGAGAAAAGGAAACGTCGTTTTAATCTCTCATTAGTCTCGCGACTAATGCGAGAACACGGCTTGGCACGAGTTGCCACTTTATTCTTGCCAGAGAAACATTCAAGTATCTCTCGATTCCCTATTTTTTCGTTAATACATGGACATTTTCTCCAAGAATTTATTTCTAAAAATCATGATAATCGTGAGACGATATATAATTTTATTGTGGTAGAAAGTAATATTTTTTTATTGTAAATATATTAATCACAGAGAAATTCTTATAAAATTCTTCCAACACCAAATTTTAAGGGAAAATTCCCTCTGTGTACACAAATCATATTTTCATGAAATTTAATATCAAATTTTAATTCGTTTGAATTAAAATAAGCTGACGTTGAAAAAAAAGAAAATATATATTAATACTGATAAATTATTAAATTAAGGCCATGTGTAACGAGCAATACGATATTATTTTATTATTGAGAAGAAAATTCTTAATTTAAAATAATAATTGTACAAACGTTTCGAGCTCTACTTGCTCCTCTTCAGTGCGCAAAAAAATAGTGATAATAAATAACGATAATAAATAAATACATAAAATTCTAATAAAAAATCCGCAATACATAGTCAATATAAGTTATATAGTTAAAACGCAAAATATATTTACAATGAATTGAGACCATTAAAATAGTTCAACAAAGTAAGAACCCAATTAGAAGCAGAATGATTCGTCCGGTTATTCATAAAATATATTAGAATTATTAATAAAAACTTGGAGTGACACTTATATATTGTTCCAAATGAACCACTTATCGTTATTTGACGAAAGTCCCTCGATCTGGCAATGATTATGTTCATCCTCTCCAAATTATTTGATATTTGTTAAAAATTGTTCCGAATAATTAATATATTAATACTCATAATTATTAATAAATGTGCAATATATTTGTGTAATCGTGAATTATTAATATATTTACGATACTTATTATAATTTAGAATATGTATGACGCGTTGCTCTTGTTGCTATTCTTGTAACAAGACTCTTATGACGCAAGATTATTCAACCTATGGCGTAATTCTTTCGTAATTATAAAACTTATAAATAAGCCTCTACATATTTTATATGCGCGCAGAAAGCTAACATGCATGATAAATGATATATATACCGAGGCTTGACAACAAAGTATCACGTAACGTCGATGTTCGCATGTAAGTTACATCAGTTTAACGCGCTCTCCGACATTTACTTGCTCCAATAAGCAAAGAAAAAAAATGCTAAACATTTATACGAGGAGTAACGTCACTTTTTACGATTTTTCAAAATTTCCTACGTACGTATGCGTCCGCAAACTTTTTCGAAAATCAATATAATGATCATTATTTTTTACACTTTCCCTTTTAATATAATTGTATATCTCAGGGTGTCCAGCAGACTCGATAAAAAAATTTCTAGACTTTTTCAGATTTTCCAAGACCAGAAATTAATTTTTTCCCTGACTTTTTAGTATTATTTTTTCCAAATATATAATTTGCATATATCTATGTGATAAATCAATTAAATGTTAAATCATGAAATCCTTGAGATATTTTTGTCAACCATGAAAAGGTTCGGAAGTTAAAAAAACAAAAATTTAAATCAATTATACAATCTGTATTATGTGCGAAAATCGAAACAAACATGTCACTATAAACTATTTAAATAATCACCCTTTTTTATTTGTATATCAAATTTTATTTTTAATATATTTTACCAAATTATAATACATATATTTTAATATATTTAATGGTATCTAATATCACAACAAAACTTTTAAATAAAACATTTTTAATAAAATTCATGTATTAATTTTTAATAAAAAAATGAATTAAAATAAAGTTCTTAAATAATATTATAATTCTTGAATAATATTATAATATATTTTGAAATATATAACATACATAGAAATAAAGTAACACGACGATGAAAATATAAATTAACGTGCTGGGAGTCAAGAAAAAGTTTATATTTATTAAATAAAAAATGTCAAATTATTGAGACAAATGTAGAATAATGTGAAAAAATCCAGATAAATAGTATAGACGTTTCCAGATTTATAAAATTCCCCGACAATGCCCAGTTTTCCAAGATTTCCCTGAAGACACCCTGAATTAATATAATAATAATTATTTTTCGCACTTTCCCTTTTAATATAATTGTATATTTGTTTCCTAATTTTTATATAATTAAAAAAATATAATAAAAATATTTAAAAGCATTTTGACGGTTTTATACGTCTTATCATGCGTGTATGTATATTTTCATGATTGAACGACACAGGTTGATAGCTGCGACGATGCAGATATATGCAAGTCTACGTCGACAGCGACACGATATCGATCGTTCGCTCGTTTATATAGACCGCGGGGGCGTGAATATAACTGCAATCGTAAAGATGCCGATCGCAGACTTCAGAATGCGAGGTATTCCGGAATATATAAGCTCCTAGACCCTCTCCCGCAGGATGGCCTGCCCCGAAGAAACAAAAGGGGCGCCAGAGAAATCGATCTGTCTACCCGATGAAGAAGAGAGCCAGCAGACCCGACTCGTAAAAGTCAGTGCACACAGTTCAGTATGAGTCTATAGACCTTGCGGATGTTAACCTCGACGAGACTTCCCCATTCGAGCTTAATAAAAAAAATCCAGACCCCGCCCGTAAAATTAGAACATAATATTACGTTCGCTCTAGGAAGTGATTCGAAAAAGCTATCTGACAAGTGTAAACTCTTGGATATGATCGAACACACTTTTTTATATCTCGTAAAAAAAGTGTTCTTACTGATTTAATTTTTATAAGCCAGAATATAGATGCGATTATAAATTAATTAAATGTCAAGGTTCCTAAATATATGTATATATTTTTTAATTTGTTGGAAAATTTAAACAAATGTCCTGTTATATTAATTTATATACCTCCTTCAATTTTTGATTTTATTCCAAAACTATATTTCGAAAAAGCTATCTGAAAAGGAAACGCTTCGATATGATCGAACACACTTTTTTTATATGTCGTAAAAAAAGTGTTCTTACTGATTTAATTTTTATTAATTTTTATAAGCCAGAATATAGATGCAATTATAAATTAATTAAATGTCAAGGTTCCTAAATATATGTATATGTATATATTTTTTAATTTGTTGGAAAATTTAAACAAATGTCCTGTTATATTAATTTATATACCTCCTTCAATTTTTGATTTTATTCCAAATCTATATTTCGAAAAAGCTATCTGAAAAGGAAACGCTTCGATATGATCAAACACACTTTTTTATATCTCGTAAAAAAAGTGTTCTTACTGATTTATTTTTATTAATTTTTAAAGCCAGAATATAGATGCGATTATAAATTAATTAAATGTCAAGGTTCCTAAATATATGTATATATTTTTTAATTTGTTGGAAAATTTAAACAAATGTCCTGTTATATTAATTTATATACCTCCTTCAATTTTTGATTTTATTCCAAAACTATATTTCGAAAAAGCTATCTGAAAAGGAAACGCTTCGATATGATCGAACACACTTTTTTTATATCTCGTAAAAAAAGTGTTCTTACTGATTTAATTTTTATTAATTTTTATAAGCCAGAATATAGATGCGATTATAAATTAATTAAATGTCAAGGTTCCTAAATATATGTATATATTTTTTAATTTGTTGGAAAATTTAAACAAATGTCCTGTTATATTAATTTATATACCTCCTTCAATTTTTGGTTTTATTCCAAATCTATATTTCGAAAAAGCTATCTGAAAAGGAAACGCTTCGATATGATCGAACACACTTTTTTATATCTCGTAAAAAAAGTGTTCTTACTGATTTATTTTTATTAATTTTTAAAGCCAGAATATAGATTCGATTATAAATTAATTAAATGTCAAGATTTCTAAATACATGTATATTTTTTAATTGGAAAATTTAAACAGATGTCCTGTTATATTAATTTATACTGTAATATATACCTCCTTCAATTTTATTCCAAAACTATTTCAGAAAGATCTCTCACATCTAGTATAAAAGAATTGTGTGTCGCGATTATATCGTGTGCTCATCATAGCTAATAATATGCAATATAAGCATCGCTATAATAATCATTCCAATATTTATTCCAATGATTCAATTGTCATTATCAGCGCTGATAATGACATTCAATACGCATGAGAATCTAGTGTCCCAGAGTGACAATATAAATAAATGATCGCGAATCTATATGGAAGAGTTTTGTTCCCCAGATCGAAGCTAATAATTGCATGTACTCCAAAAATTTTGGTATTTAAATCATGTCTATTTCCATAAAATAAAATCTAAAAAATCAAGAAAATTAATAAATAAAAAGAATTAAAATTTATTCAAAAAATCTGCCATAATTTAATTATATATATGTATGACGTAGAAATATAATTTTACGGTTTTGATTTGTGACTAGTTTTATATTCTGAGACACATAGCAATTCTTCCTTTCAAGAGAAAATTACTTGTTATGCTCACAACCATGAAAACAAGTTGCATGAAAATTGATAATAATATTTAACTTACCGTTTCCGGAATTATGGATAGCCTTGATAGCCTTTTTCAGCTTCGTGAGACCATCTCTATCAAAGTCCAAGGTCTGAAACAGAAACATAACAATAATATTTAATAAAATTTGTAATCTTGTAAAATGATAAAATTTTTAAATCGCATTCGTATAGTTTTGAGCTGTTATTCAATTCGATGTGGCATTTTAATAAGTGTTTGTGTAAAGAATGATATCGCACAGGTGACATAAATGTAATATATATATATATATATATATACAATTTAAAGATATATTCTAACAACAAACAAATTATGAGATTTTATTAAGATTTAATTTTTTGTTTAATTTATGTATAAATTATCAGAATAAGATATTTTATAAATACATTTTACTTTATTTTTTTCTTAGAACACAAGCAATGTATTTTTAATATATATGTTTTGAAATAGTACTAATATGTAATTGCATTTAAAAATTTTTTATTGAAAAAATTTTCGTTATGGAGTAATTTTACACATTTGATTTATGATCCTAAAGAGATCATTAAATTGGTTAATTAAAAAATATTTTTCCGATCAATATTAAATTAGCAATAAATTATTGAGCTATTTCCGCTTTCTCAGTCATTCGAATTTCTTTCCGCAAGATTTCCAAGAAATCTGATTCTATATATATGACTTAGAATATTCGAATTCCAAATGTTCTATTTTTTATGAAAATCATAAATCCGGATATACGTCTTTCACCCAAACGCGTCACGGATTCGCGAATCCGGACATCCGATTAGCTTACCCCACATGCTTTCATATAAATTCTTCGTTCTATCAGCTTTGCCAATAGAGCGAGGGATAAACACGCGAAAAGAAAGATTATCCTGTAAAATGGTTACATCAATCGATTATTTATCTTTATCTCGAAAATCGGCCGGAAGTGTTGTCGCCCGTTCGTTTATTTACCTCGCGTGAAGCAAAGAAATGCAAATGAGCAAAGATATTCGCCTCACTGACACTATATATTTAGCCTTGTATCTCAGCTGCGATCCCTGAATCACCTGCCTCGCATTCACGTGCGACGCAACATATGTCGCGTTGCGAGCTAAATTCGGCACTCACGGTCGCATCGCACTTGATCTCGGCGTGGACAAGAAAAGAAAATCGAAGTAACATCGAGAGGACTTTATCATCACAAAAATACAAATTTAACTGCACTGAAAAAAAAAACTTATTTAACTCGAATAAATATTTATTTCAATACCGCCAAATAAATCCTTTATTTCAAACTAATAATATTTATATGATATGAAAAATATTTATTTGATATAAGAAAATTTTTTCCAAAACAAATAAATATTTATTTGCTTGAAATAAATGATTCGTTTGACAGTATTGAACTAAATATGTATTAATTTAGTCATTTTTTTCAGTGTACCATAGCTAAATTTTAGCTGTCCCTATATTAAACATGAAATTTAGATGTGCTGTGACACAGCTAATATTTTTTAGCTATAGAATTCTCCGCTAAACTATAGTTGAAAAAATTATAGTTAGCATATAACTAAAATTTAGGCATGAAAATTAATATTTTTAAAATAATTTTTGTGATTAGTTATCATAGCCGAAATTGAACTATAATGGCTAATTTTTTTCCTTGTGATTAGCTGCGATCACAAAAAAAAATATCAAGTTGCAGCCTTCGAAAGAGAGAAGCACAAGATAAATTATAAACGTAATCAATGTGAAATTCTAGCGAAGTCCAAGAGTAAAAAGATGGAATAAAAGACATTTGATAAATTGATTAATCGAGTGTAAAACTATCGGAAGCATATCTAATTTAAAGAAGAAAACCTCGATTACAATCTATCTTGCCGTTTCTAGTGCGAATCAAATCGCGAGGGGCTGAAAAACAAAGGAGAAAAGAAAAAAAAGGAGCGAGCAATAAAAACCGAAGATGCTGTACTGAAATAGCGAACGATGACGGGTGCCGATAAGGATTTAATAAGCACGCGTGATCAACGCCGGACGCGGCGTATAAATTTAACGCGCAGCGTGTAATGAACAGAGTGCAGCGGTATCGAACACTGCAGATGCACCGCGGAATGCGCGCGGAATTATCGGTGCATTAAATTATTGTCGATGCCATTATGGACTCGAGTGTCCATTATATCCAGTGGACAATTTTATCTCTCGTGCAAACTTTCCTGATATCAAAATATCAGGATTGGGTAAGTTAATGATTTTTTTTTAAACTGAGTTAAGTTAAAGTTAATTGGTTATCAAATTAATTTAGTTAAGTTCAAAGTTTTATGCATAACAAAAAATTAACTCGATTAAAGTTAAGTTGAGATTAAATTAACTAAAGTTAAATCAAAAGTTAATTTTTAAAAATATTATTTATATATTAAATTAGAATTTTGTTTGTTATTTCTTTTAAAATATATGTATAACAAAGAAATTTTGATTTTATACAGAAATATATTTTTTTAATTACAATTGATAACAAATATACGTAAAAAATAATAATACTTTAATTTTAAAATAATACGTTTTAATGCATTTTAAATTAACTAATCTAAGTTAAAAGTTATTAACTTTTTAACTTTTTTTAAAACTTTTAATTAACTAATTATTACCCAACCCTGTTATAATCACTCCTAAATCGGGATTATTAAATTTTAATATTAGTTGAAAAATATCCTTTGAGAAATTCCACAGTTTTATACCTAACATAATTTTCTTTTCATTAATTTAACAATTAAAAATCTTTAAATATTACACTAAGAGAATTTTCTCTTAGAATTTACCCTGAAAATTATGATTAAAATCAAGAATTTTATTTTCTGATTAATGTTTACCATGATAAAAACTATTAATATCTATCACAATAAGATATAAAATATTTTTTATTATGATAAATATTAATTAGAAAAAACTTATAAGATTCTTTCAATACTATATTGTCGTACAATGATTTTCAGGATAAATTCTAAGAAAAAATTTTCTCCATGTGTGTGATTTAAAATTGTCATAATTTAAAAATAACATACTTTTTACACATATAATAAAATATATTTAACAGAAATATTTAATAAAATTAAATCTCTTATAAAATTCTTCCTATATACTATATTGTCCCATAATGATTTTCAGTGTAAATTCTAAGAAAAAATTCTCTCCGTACGCGTGATTTAAAATTGTCATAAATTTAAATAATTAACATATAATACTTAACATACTTTTTGATACACATAATAAAAAATTTAATAAATAATTCAAATTTGAAGTCGCCAGTAGATAAAATCAAAGAAAGGTTTGTTTAAAATTCGACCACACACACTCACAATGCTTTATTTAATTAATCCTTAATATTTAATATTTATTAAAATATTAAAATCCTTAATATTTAATATTTAATAAAATATTAAAATCCTCAATATTGAATAAAATTGTGCCGAAATCATTAGACTTTCGTTTGGAGAACCGGGTGCGAACGCATGTGCGTGACAGGCATCATCGTCCAATTATTTTCGTCCGTGCGGGCGCGCGATTGAAAAAATCCAAGTGGAAGAAATAGAATACGTTGCCGGTCGACCTTGCCGGGATCTCCCTCTCGGCGGCATTCGGGCCGGCGATGCGTTTCGCCGTCCTTGAAGCTCTCGGAGAAGGTCGCGCGCACGAGTCCGCAGAGCAAAACGACTCGCGGCTCCGACCGAGATCGAGAGGGACTCACTCTACCACGCCCGGGAACCTATCTCCTTCTCTGGTCCCCGAACCGGATGAGAGACCAGGAAAGCAATTGTTTGTGTACGTGCTTCTGGATGTGGACCTTACGTTGTGTTGTACACGCAGCGTCGTATACTGTCAAGGATGCTTGAATTTACAAGATGGGTTTTCGTGTGCACGACAAAAATTCTGTTTACAATATCGTTGATTTTTTTTTTTCTTAAAACGACGAGAAAAAAAGCTTTAAGCGTATGTAATGACGTAATGAAAAGCAACGTAAATCAATATCTATTATGAAAATACATATAGCGTGATAAATGGGAAACCTGATCAATCGAGGAGGCGTTTCAGAGTATGATTTATTCAGTAGGGTGGGGATTTGATATATTTCTTCTTATCAGAGGCGTTCGAATTTTATCTCACGAAGAAAATTAATGAGTCGACCAGAGACGGCCGAACTTTTCATCGGAATTTTGCAATTATCATTAAGAAGTAGAGAGAATTGTGATTATATCACAACTTTTAACGACTAGAGAGAAGAATAACATCGTATCATAAATAATAATTATTATTCATTTTTTTTATATAAAAATAAATATTCTATGTAATTCATATAATAAATAATCATATTATTCATTATTTTTTCTATATGAAAATAAATATTCTATATAATTCATATAATAATACATATAATTATTATTATTCATTATTTTGTCTATAGAAAAATAAATATTCTATGTAATTCATATAATAAATAATTATATTATTCATTATTTTTTCTATATAAAAATAAATATCCTATATAATTCATATAATAAATAATCATATTATTCATTATTTTTTCTATATAAAAATAAATATTCTATGTAATTCATATAATAAATAATCATATTATTCATTATTTTTTCTATATAAAAATAAATATTCTATATAATTCATATAATAAATAATCATATTATTCATTATTTTTTCTATATAAAAATAAATATTCTATATAATTCATATAATAAAATAATTATTATTATTTATTATTTTTTTCTATAGAAAAATAAATATTCTATGTATAATTCATATAATATACATATAATTATTATTATTCATTATTTTTTCTATATAAAAATAAATATTCTATATATAATTCATATAATAAATCATAATTTTATTATTCATTATTTTTTCTATATAAAAATAATATATTTAAAAAATTATTATTATTGCGAATAAAAATTGTATTATTTGATAAGTTAGCCCGAAGGGAGCCAAGTTGTAAAAATGTTGATTTTTGTACACAATTAATTGATGCAGTCGCAAATCAAGCTTCTTTCGCGACAAACAAAGACACAGACACGTGTCTTGCCGGGCAATAATTAGCCGCGATGGCGCACCCGCATCCCTCGCGTCCGACTGTAATTGCTTATCTCTCTAATTAATGCGCGGTATAAGCGGGTGTGCGCGCAAAGGTTACGCTGTTGCGGCAGCAGAGAAGCCAGCAGCATATGGTCGGCATACGGAATGTCTGGGGAATCGATCGTCTCTGTGGCCTTACGTGGTCCGTAAAGTATTCCGGAAGCGATCTGACGTGGTCGTCATTTTTCACGCGATCTCTCTCATTTCAAATGCAACTTTCTTCGGATAATTATATATCATAATTATATTTTTAAAAATTTACGTAAATTTTTTATTTCAAGAAGTAGAGAAAATTGTGATTATATCGTAACTTTTTAAATGACTGGAGAGAAAAACTACATATATATCATATAATAAATAATAATTATTATTCAATATTTTTTTCATATAAAAATAAATATAAAAATATTTTTTATCGCTTTTGTATTTTCTATGGAAATATTTAGATTTATTTATTTTAATATATGTGTGTTTTTAAAGAAACTATATATATTTTTACGATAATTTTATTACCTATTTAAACAGTTTATTGTGATATCAAAAGGATAATAAAATCCAAACGTGATATTATATAGAATTCTATTTTAGCATTAATTTATTGCGGTTATTATACGCCACAACATTTATGAGCAGTTTGTATAATTATGCATGCATATACACATACACATTCATATTCCCACTATATGTGCACGATAATTTTGAAAATATATTCATACTAAAATAATAAATATACATTCAATCGACTCTACTCAAATTTTATTGGCGAAGAAGTATATCAAAGCTGGAATTTTTAATTCGCTAATGAAATTTTAGTAATTATCGATATATATATATTTTTTAAATTTATATAATTTAATTACATCAATATGCTTTATAAACATTTTCTGATAAATTGCTTTTAGAATAGATTTTTGCAGAGTTTCAAGTATATACATAAAATAATAAAATAATATGAAGAGAAATTTTGTAATGAAACGTAAACGACATATTTTCTATTATACTGCCAGTAAAATTAGTCGATTATATTTCAGAGATTTCTAATCGTGCCTTTCTAATCGTAAATAAAAATGCTATAGTAAAAGTACAAAAAAATATTTCTCGCGCGCAATCGATATCTATGGGAATTATCGGAGCTCAGCTGTGCGTTTCCATCACTAATTGAGCGTAAAGTTAGAAACTATGTGTATAAGCCTGACGAAGAATATTCATCTTCCGCGTGATATATGTAACCGGAAGATTAAGAAGTATAACTTCTGCAATAAGAAAATATAAAACATATTGCAGAAGGATATTGCAAGTTTTCGTAAAGTTCCAACGGGAAAACTTTCTCTCAAGTTGAACCATAATTCTCGCACGTGCTTCTATCCGTTTTATTCGTCGTGTGTATGCGTCAGTTGTACACAATACATCGTGAAAAACGTTTTTCTCGCGTCTGAGAGCATCCTGTATAGGCCGCTTGCATTAAGCGATGAATCGCGCCCGATCTCGCTTTGTGAGCCTCACAAAGCGCAATTAATGACCTCGCCTTTTCCCATCGTGTCGCGTGCCCACTTCTACATACACGTACATATGCATATATATATATATATACGTATAAGTGTGTGTATGTATAACGTATGCTCTTCTCAGAGGGTGCTAAGTGTTTTTTCCCGCTATTCCTCGAGAGTAGTTTTTCCCCTCGTAAAGATGATACGCGTAAATAACATAATGAAATGTGTGAGTTTGACCTTTTTCTCTTGAGTTTAAAAGTTTTATAAAAGGAGATTTGTTTTTGTAAAGTGTACACGGAAAAAAAGAATTAGCTACCATATAACTAAATTTTAGCTGTCCATATATTACAATTGAAATTAAGTTATTATGCCTAAATTTTAGCTATGGTAACTAATATTTTTTAGCTATTTAACGAAGAATGTTACAGCTAAAAAATATTAGCTATCGTACACTGAAAAAAAATTTGTTAAATTATTAACAAATATATTTAGTTCAATACTGTCAAATAAATCATTTATTTGAAACAAATATTTTTCATATCAAATAAATATTATTAGTTTCGAATAAATTATTTATTTAACAGTATTGAAATAAATACTTAGAAGAATTAATTAAATTTTTTTTCAGTGTAGCTAAAATTTAGGCATGATAACTAAATTTCATGTGTAATATCTGGACAGCTAAAATTTAGCTATGATTTAAAATTTAGCTAACAGAATTTTCTGTGAGAATTTATCCGGAAAATTATGGTAATTGTGTAAAAATACACTGAAAAAAATCCATGTACTTTTACGTGGAAATTACTAGTTCAAAACTGGTACAATTAATTATCACTGTAATTTTTTTCCATATTTTTAAACCTAGCATGATAATATAATTTCACACAAATATTTTTTTCAGTGTATGTATACATATAAATTTTCTTATTGTGGTAGAATTTATTACTTTTTATTGTGATACATACATATATTAATCAGAGAAACTCTTATAAAATTTTCTCATAATATCATATTGACTTATGATTTTCATAGGGTAAATTCTAAGAGAAAATATTCTCTCAATTAGCGATTCCGTATTTGATCTCTTCGCTTTGCAAATTTAAATATAATAGCGAACAAAATAAAATTTTAAAAATAATAAATAAAATAATAAATAATAATAATAATAAATAAAATAATATAATAATAAAATATTTTTTAATTAAATTAATTAAAATTTATTTCGATTAAAAAAATTATCACGCAGAGAAATATCGAAACGACTTAACGATCACAGATAAGTTTGAGATTGGAAAAAAAATTGGCGGTTGCGCGGCGAGATAATCAGCGAGATCTCATCATCGTATCGTCGACCGCGATGATTATGCGAGCGTTAAAAATTCTTAACGACTACCACCTACGGCGGTCTCGCGTCGCAAAAAACCTGGACGAGAGTGTCGTATCCACCCGAGAATTGCCGGGTAAATAAACCGACCTGAAAACTATTCCCGCGGCGGTTTTCTCGCTTGTGAACACGCAACGGACTATTACGTGCACGCCGGAATGCAGCCCCGTCTGCATCCGATATATACGTAAGCGCTCGCGGTGCATCAAGAACGTCGCGTCCGCGAATTTCTGGAGGATCGAGCGAACACGAGCGAAATAGAGAGAAGCGCGAACGCATCGGCGGAACTCAGAGCTTCGCATAGCGATTATATTTCTAACCGCGATGGAAAAGTGCATCGGATCGGATTTCGCCGATATGACATTCGTATTGCATTTCGCGAACCGATCAGCCGCGTTGTAAAATTTATCCTTTTTCTGATACACACGCATTTTTCACAAAGTTGGATAAGTTAATGATTTTTTTAAACTAAGTTAAGTTAAAGTTAGTTGCTTATAAAATTAATTTAGTTGAGTTGAAAGTTTTATGAACAAAAAATTAACTCAGTTAAAGTTAAGTTAAGATTAAATTAACTGAGATTAAATCTCAAAAGTTAATTTTTAAAAATATTATTTATATTAAATTAGAATTTTGGTTGTTAATTCTTTTAAAATATTTAATAACAAATAACAAAGAAATTTTGATTTTTATATAGAAATATTTTTTTAGTAATTAAAATTCATGAAAAATAAACATAAAAATTAATAATACTTTAATTTAAGAATAATAATACATTTATAACTTATAAAAAAATAATAATGATATTCAGAGATAAAAAAATTTAACTTAGAAAAAAGTTAAAGTTAAAAATTAATACATTTTAAATTAACTAAGCTAAGTTAAAAGTTATTAACTTTTTTTAACTTTTAACTAATTAATTAGTTATTATCCAATCCTGATTTTTCATATAGCAGATTTGTAATGAAATAAACGTGCATGTGAAAAAAAAATATATCTCTATCAATTCTCAGATTTTATAAGTCTGCGTCGACTTTGCTTTCTAAACAAATCTATAGAAAAATATTTAGAATTATGCATTCAAATTATACCTGTATGTAAATAGAAAAATACTGTATAATATTTTTGTTTAAAGTAAACAGAATAAACATAATAATTTTAACTCTGACAAGAAATTATATATAATTATTTATAATATTTACGATGTTTCTTGTACTTGTAACTGTACATAACGCCTCGCGAATACAGACTTCCGGGAAATATGGTAGCACATGGTTATTCCCACAGTCATCTTGGGCACGTTTCGAATTTTTACGGTTTATTAGACGTCGGCGAACGTCGGATTTTCCAGACACACGCTCAAAGAATTCACTCGCGCTGTTTCGCGCGAAAAAGAATTGCCGGTATCAAAGTGCGCGTTCACGTTTTCGCTCTGTTGAAGGGTTAATCTGTTGAAGAAGTGTGCGGTTCTCTAGAAAAAATGACGGAGGGATACTTATGTGAGGCCATTGTATCGGAACCAAAACGCAGAGCGGAAAGCTAAAGACAAAGAACTCAAATCGATGTTCATCTTTTTATAATCGCGTGTTAGATTAAATTAACATTTTAGTTTACCAGAATATTTTTAAAAATCATATCTTTGCAAAGTTATTTTCTTTAGATTTTTCTGGACATTAAATTATAAATTATATTCTTTCCAAACGATTATATTCATATACATAAATCGAGGGCAATATTTTGTACGTCGTACAAATAAATGTTGACAGAATAACATTCTAACGCTTTTGGCAAACATTAGATACATACTTGACACCTGGACACAAGCTGAAGTGTCTATTTACGTTAGATGTTTACGTTGCACGTTTAATGCACTTTTAAGAGACAAACGTCGAAAAACAATGGGAATTTACGAGTATTTATAATTATATTATTATTCAGAGAACATGATAACGACGAATAATAACGGGAAATAACAGCAGTTCAAGCAATTTAAAGAACATTTGCATTACCATGATAATTTCTAGAACTGATTAACGTTGGAATACTAATGTCATTTGTTAATGCAGATGCTAATCGCAACGCTTGATCCTCCATAAAACTCGGTAATACAGAGGAAATAAACTTCGAATCATATAATAAAAAAAGATAAAAAAATATCTAAACAATTTAGAATTTTTACAGGGTGTCTAGTGGAATCAATAAAAAAAATTTCTTGACTTTTTCAAATTTTCCAAGACCAGAAATTAATTTTTTCCCTGACTTTTTAGTATTATTTTTTCCAAATATATTAATTTGCATATATCTATATGATAAATCAATTAAATATTAAATCATGAAATCCTTGAGATATTTTTGTCAACAATGAAAAGATTCGGAAGTGAAAACAAAAATTTTAATCAATTATACAATCTGCATTAATAATCACCTTTTTTTATTTATATAATATCAAATTTTTTAGTTTTGTCTCTATCAAACACATTGAAATAAAATAACACGACAATAAAAATATAAATTAACAAACACGCTGTAGATGAATCGATTTTTAACACAGAAAATTAGCGTGCTGGGAGTCAAGGAAAAGTTTATATTTATTTAATAAAAAATGTCAAATTATTGAGACAAATGTAGAATAATGTGAAAAAATCCAGATAAATAGTAAAATTTCCTGACAATTTCAGATTTATAAAATTCCCTGACAATGCCCGGTTTTCTAGATTTCCCTGACCGCTAGACACTCTGTTTTATCTATATGATGAATTTTATGAATGCAATTAATTATTTAATTTATAAAATAATAATAGCAATAATAATTATATATGTGCAAATTTCATTTAAACAACGAAGTACCTAATGAGGTAGAAAACACGAGGTTAAAATTAATCGTAACACTCATGATAAACATTCGCCATATGCTCCATGTAAATATATTCAGGGTAAAAAATTGCCGAGATAAAACTCACTGCGTGAATATAACGTATCCGGTAAATTATCAACTATAACGCCTAAAAAGGTGATGTTCACAGGAAATTCCGGGAATTAAAATTCGCTCATTATTTATATACACGCGTTAAAATTCGTTGAAAAATATTAATACATATAGTACTTTTACATTTTCCTCAAAACTAACGTTTTTAATTTACGATTCCTGAGAATCTACATGTTAATAAAGATTTAATGCGTTTTTATTAATGGCGGAATGCTACAGATGTTACGAATAATTCATTCGAGTTCACGGGTGAAATATTTTATCACAGATCTATGTAGATTAAATCGATTTTCATGCTGGCGCGTACCGCCTTTACTCTCTCTCCACTCTTGTTCACTTATGTATTGGACTGGACCCCATCCAGTTAGAGCTTAATTTAACATTCAATTACACGATGGACTCGAATCGATTTTAGCGAGGATGGCTGAGCGCGAGATATGACCTCTGCGAATTTGGATCCTCATCATTTTTCAAAAACATTAATTTTTATTAAAATCATGAATGCACTCCGAAGAACATTCTAGAATTCCTTATTAATAAAAATAATTTTTACAAATAATTTCGTCACATTAAACTATAAAAAATTCATTCATGATTTGTTAGAATGCTAATTTTACAAAATAATATTATTAACGTTGAAAATATAGTTTTTATACAATTAGGATCCTTTTATTTATTTCCTTCTTACACATCATATTTAAAAATTAAAATCTTTCAAAAAAATTAATTTTTATTAAAGTCATGAATGCACTCTAAAGCGTGTTCTAGAGTTTCTTATTAATAAAAATAATTTTTAAAAAATAATTTCGTCACATTAAGCTAAAGAATTCATTCATAAATCGCTTTAGAATGTTAATTTCACAAAATAAAATAATATTATTGACGTTGAAAATAGTTTTTATACAATTAGAATCCTTTTTATTTTCTTCTTACACATCATATTTAAAAATTAAAAATTAATTATTAGTTTGAATGACAATGTCACAAATATCAAATTATCTTTTATCGCTATGGTGATATTTTATCATAGTCTGCCTACTCGCCCATTATCGATTAGCGACATGTGTTCGTCACATCACCGATATGGATATAGAAAAGAACTTTTAAACGTTTCGTAAAAAGTAAAATAATAATTTGTAAAAATTAGAAAATTAATTTTTTGAATTAATTTAAATAAATGTTATGATTAAAAAATTTTAATTTTGTACTACGTAGCGTAAGCTATGTGAACTTAACATTTGAATTTTAAAAAATTAATTTTATAAATTATAAATTTTATCAAAGATTCAAAACTCATCCCTCTAAACTTGAAGTAGAAACTTGTATAACTTTTCTTTAAATCCGCTCCTGTTTTTTAATTGCAACGTTTGCGGCTATTATCAGCCGTCTTTATTTAGATGCACTAATTGTAAGCTAATAATGAATCTATAAAGATAGTCGATGCACACACAATACTTGCGGTTTGCACGCATATTTTTTCTCTTTTTTTTCCTATCTATAATATTCCATGAAAAAGTAGACATCGCTCTATTAACGGTTAAACGCAACTGTTCGTTCTTCCTTTGTGGTCAAATGTACACGAGTTTTTTTATAAAAATTACATGTGAGAGAAATGCATTTAAATCAATACAATTCTTCATTTCGATATTATTGCGAATATTATCTGATTGTGAGTAGTCATTTTTTGTCGTCAAACTAAAATTTTTCGTTAATTTGTTTCGAAATATAATATTGATTTTTGAGGCCAATTTTTCTGGTTTCTTTTTCCTATATTTTACAATTCAAAATATCAAATGCCATTTATGAATTTTATCATAATAACAATAATATAACATATCTCGATTTAATAATATTAATAAACTGAACGATCAAATTTCCTTGCACATGTCTCGGTAGTATTTTCGCCAAGAACTTAAGTATTTTTATATTATAAATATTATCTGAGTAGTCATTTTTAAGGCCTTATAAAATTAAAATTTTGTTAATTTATTTCGAAATGTATAATATTATTAATTTTGCCCGAGCTCAATTTTCCTGGCTTCTTTTTCCTATATTTTACAATTAAAAAAATATCGAGTTGCTATTTATGAATTTTGTCACATATATGACAATATAACATATATCTCGATTTAATAATATTAATAAACTGAACGATATAAAATTTCCTTGCACGTGTCTCGGTAGTATATTTCTGCCAAGAACTCGAGTGTTTTTATGGAACGCATTTTAGTTCAACGATGAATAACATTTTTGTGAGCCGCTCGAATTTTCTTCGCATATAAAGCGACAGATGTCGAGGCGGAGCGTTGAGATCGCGCATGACTTCCGGGAGTGCCGGAAGAAGCGAGACGTGTTTGGCCTAGCACGACCGTCCGCTCTGGCAGACTGCTGTCGGGTCTCTGCGACGATGGGACGCGGATGCGTAATGTGACGATCGATTTTCTATATTCTATAAACCTATATATCTTACAATAACGTTTTCCCGCTCCGACCGGGACGCTATATCCCGAGTTCTTTCGTATTCGCGCAATTTCTCTCGTTTTTTTCATGTCGAGACTGCGTCAGTCGTAGACATTAAAAAAAAGTATACTTATCATAACATATATTTAAATTAATTCAAAAAATTAATTTTCTAATTTTTACAAATTTATTTTACTTTTTACACTCAATTAAAAATACACAGTAAAAATATTTGTTTCTTCTTGTTAAAAACAGTACTCGTTAAAATTTTTGTATTAAATGTTTAACGTATTCATGTGTTAATTTAACATATTTCTGTTGTGTTAATCGAATTTAAATGTTAAATTATTAAAACAACTGAAAAAAGATGTAAAAATAACCCAATGTGCATCAATTTTAATAGATATGCTCTGTTTTAATAGTAATAAGATTTATCTGTTAAAATTCACATAAAAAATGTTGATTTTTCATTTTATAATATAAGTGGATAAAATCTAAAATTAATATATTTTTAATTCATTTTTACATGAAAAAACTATGTTAATTTTACATAAAATTTATTTTAAATTACTTGAAGTTTTACAATTTATTTTGTGTTAAAATATTTATGTGATATCTGTTAAATTTAACAAATTTTTCAATTGTCTAAGATTCCAAGAAATAATGAAGCGTCCTTTGTTATAAATATCTTTGTTAAACAAAGAATATCTCATTTCAGACATTTAATTAATATCTCATTTGTTCTCCTCAATTTATTTCAGCCTTTCTCCCCGGAGTTTCAACAAATGGAAAATTAGCACGAGTCCGGGAAATTATACTGGGAAAGCGCCAGCTGATTGTGAGTTTGGTCTTTTTCCCTTTCGAGATTAGATTTCATCATGTATACGCTTGGTGTTCAATTCGTAAAGCACTATGGAGCTAGAATTAGATTGCAGCTGCACCAGGAGGATGCATCACTATGTACTCATTTTTCTTCGCCATAGTTCGTTTCCCGTAAGTTTCTTTTCGTCTTCCCACTATCGAACGATATCTTTCCGCACGGTTACGTCGTTTTCTCACGTGACGAAGAGAGAAACATTTCTTCAAGACCTTTTCGTATAATTTTTAGTTACATTTTTATTTCTAAGTTTAAGAAAAACATTTTATCTAATTTTTAAAAATTTAAAAATTGCGCGCAATATCGCGAGAATAAAAATGAATTAAATATATCTCTCAAGCATAATGTGGTGTCAAGATAACATGCTGTTAAAAATAAAAGTAGATTGCCTGGAATCTGAAATAGATTAATTGTACCTATCTTAATGATATGGAATATTTAGCACAGAGAATTATAATAAAATCACTATGATGCAAACCCGAATATTTTTTTAAATTAAATTATATAAAATATTAATAAAAAATAGAAAATATTAAATTTTTATTGACATACAACTTTCTTATTATTTCATAAAATATTAATTAAAAAAAATAGAAAATATTAAATTTTGATTGACGCACAACTTTCTTATTTCATTATTATATACGTTCTCAACTTTAATATATTTTCTGGAACATATTATTTTACGATTGACACGAGACATTAACTGCGTTAATAAATTATACTATAAAACTTAGTCGCGTATATATTAATAACCTTTTCGAAAGCATTTTGCGCGCGTATTTTATTTAGTGCTTTTCGATTTCACGCTTCATTTTTGGACTTCAATATTTCCAATTTGCTGCTCGTTTGTTCACTACATATAAGAAGTAAATGGATGTTTATCGCTGACAAACCGTTTTAAATGTATATGTATCGCCTTCCGTTCAGATAACCGCAAGCCGGTTATTCCGTAACGATATTCGATGACAGAGAACTACTTCCTCTCAATTTATTACACTAGAGGTCATTGAAATGGTCGTTGTAGAAAGAATACATTTCCTAAAAGCTTTTCATGACTTCAAAAAAAAACCTTACTTTTTATTTATTATTATGTACGTTTTACGTGGAAAGATGTAAGTAGTGAATTATAAATTGCAATGTTTTATCTCTTAACTACATATTTCTCATCTTATTATTTTGCTTCCCCTCTTTATTTAAATTATTATTATTATTATTATTATTAAAATTATTCTAACACTGTGCAGATGCGTTATTATTCCAATAATACAGTTGTCCTAAAATTTATTTTTTTACGAGTTTGCTCAAGTCTGTTTTTCAATTACCGGTTAAAAATGAATATTTGAACCTTCACATGTCTCATTTTATAATTTATTTTACTTAAAGCATTTTGATGATTGACTGACTTTTAATCTAGAGCAAATTGTAAATTTAATGATAAGGCGCAGGAATATAAATTTAATGTTTTGTATCGTAAATCCTTTTGCATGTCAATCTTAGGATCTCGCGAATTGCCCGCTACAACATCATGTCTGTGTTGAATTGCAAGTTATAACCTGGAAGTTAAGTGAGCGAGAGTGCTCATTACATTCCAACGTAAATGGCTAAATACAATCTCTCAAGAAAGCGTAGCGAATTGAATTATCATTCCAGAAATCGGCGCGAGAACAAGTTCAATCACCTTCAGATTGATGTATATAAATAGAAATGTCATAGAGAAATATCTATTAAGAGATCGTAATCAAAGATTTATATATATCTCATGTATATTATAAGTTCTGATAAATCTAATGTGTGCAGAGCTCGCTTTTTCTCTTTCTCTTTTTCTTATTGCAATATTTTTTAAATTACAGATTTTTTTAGACAAGACAAATATATTTTTTGGCAAATTTATAACAATCAAGTTTTAAGAGAGAAATCTAGAGCGCTAAAATTAGATACTTTAATTAATGTTGAGTAAAAAAATTTAACACCCAAATAAAAATTTTTGCTTTCTCCGATTTATGTGAAATATTCAAATATTATTATAAAAATGATGACTTTCCTTGATAATTTCGTCAAGAAAAAAAAAAACGATTTTGAATTGATATAAAATATTGTGATAGTAACTTAAAGATATAAGATGTTTCATATGCACATATCATTCTCTATATTACATTTCAGTTATATAATAGTAATCAAGACGTGCGAAGACTATCAAAACATCTCGGTTATGTGATATTTTCGCGCGAACAGACGCAGGCTCTCTCGCTTGGGTTTTCGCGGAGAGAACGAAAGGAATTCCCGGCCGTGTGCCGGCCTTGACAGACCGTTCATTCGTATTGTTGACGTTTACACACCGTGATTTGCAAGCGTTTATGCGCCGCGCGAAATCGCCTGCCATCTCTCAAACAATTCTGCGCGCCGCAACAACGCCCAGGTATTTCGTAAAAGTTCGTAAAAAGAAAGAAATATTGCGGCGGTATTACGCGATGGCGTAAGAGCGATTATAAAGACAAAGAGTAGCAGATGTCGATAATTAAGTCGGCCGCTTTCGCCGTGGGCGCGGCTCAGCGCGAGACGATTTGCATGAAATTGCATCTTGATAGGATGCGCTCCGCGTATCTTTCCGCTATATCAGGAAAGGTCGCAGGAGTGCTCGTTTCGCGGAAGTAATAATGCACTTACAGATATTACATGGACGGTGCATTTGGAGAGTTTTATTTACAAGTCAAAGCTATTTGAAACTTTTTGTGTGGAAAACTCATGAAAAAATATACATATATATTAATATATTTATATAATAAAAATAATACATATCTTAATATATATAAATATATTAATATATATATAAATATATAAATATACCTATATATACAGAAAATTTGTAATATAATGCAATATATAATCAAATAAGATTGAAACTTTGTGTGTAAAACTCATGAAAAAATATACATATATATTAATATATAATTATATAATAAATATAATATGTAATATAATGCAATATATAATAAAATAAAATGTTTTAAATATTTATTATAATAATGAAATTTGTACAACTAGAAAAAGATTAATTTCTGAATTTAAATGCATTTGATTGCTTGCAATGCTAACAAACAATCATGCAATCGCGACACATCCACTTTGGTGAACGTCCTCGATCGCGAAAGCAGCCTGTCTGTGACCATTATCGAGGTATGTACTCGTTTCAATTGCTAAGAATCACTCTACCACCACAACGACTTAAAGAGCACCCGATTACATCGCGTTCAATTGCAAAATGTGTTTGCGCTTATTGGGTTATATCGACGATGTGCGCGGACGTGGTACAAGAAATGAACTTGATCCCGATAATCGCGGTTGAGAGATAATTCATAATCAGTTCCGATTAATTAAGAATATAGCATAAATGATGTACATATTGTTCCAAAATAATGAAGAAAAATTTACATTGCAGTTTTTGCAATGTCGCAATTTTCTTTATTTAATCGTCCTTACATATTTATTTCTAAATAAATATTGCGTGTGAGAGATAATTATTTACATTAATATAAAATATAAAAATAAATTAATTGCACATTAAGAAAATTAAAATTTATTTAATATACCGAAAAATATTTACGTTTTCTATAATTAATTCGCTGTAATAAGTATTTCTTTTTGCAGTACTATTTTTGAGAAAAGAAAAGAGAGAAAAAGAGAGAAAGAGCTAAATTAAATCATTTTCATTAATTACATGTTTCCGCTGTTTTATTTATCATTAATTATGGTAATAATTTCGAATGAGTATCGCACAATGATGTATAATGTCTCAATTACTGTCAAGTAATCTCGCGATACTCGAATGCAATTTCTAAATGCATGCATCTCGCTTTGAGATTCGCGCTCGGCGTTGCAACAAGATGCAATAATCCGAGTGAAAGTCACGGAGAGAAAGGAAGATTTTTCATCGCCAGCATCATAATGCGGCACGCGATTTAATTTCTAACCGCTAAAAATGTTATAAATTAAACAAGAAACGACAACCGCGTGAAACAAAAAGAATGTTTCTTTTATATATATATATATATATATATATATATATATATATATATATAAAATTAAATTTAAAATTCAAACACGATTAAATAATTGTATTACATACTTCATAATTACGTACAACAATTTTATTATCACCTTATAGCGTTAAATTACTGCTTAGCTTGTAGAGCTTTTCTTCAACAAATTTGCTTTGCGATTTTAAATTGTAAATCCCGTAATGATCCTGCTCTTAATCGTAACGGCTGGGTAAACGCACCGTAAGATATCACAGCCTTTAAAGTTCCCCGTTCGGAAGTTAGACGACGAGAACTGGGTCGCCCGGGAGATCTTTAGAAGGCAAGCTAATACGCAATCGCGCAGATGACAGTCGACCCGAATTTAATATCTGCATGTGCAAGAGTTTGAACGACAATTTTTTGCGATGTTTTTTAAAGGGTGATTCGCGACATTTATTCATCATGATATATTATAATCTCATATATAAAAATCTACTAAATAATTAAAACTGCAAAATTTTATGATTAAATTAAAATTAGCATTATTACAGCTATGTGAACTTATAGCACCCAACTTTTTAAAATAAAATAATTAATAATAATATATAAATAAATAATAAATAATATTATTATAAAATTATTATTATATTTTCTATATAAAATAATTTATTTTCAATAGTTTTAAAAATCAGGTGCCAAATTCATACTGAACGTGCGAAATTTTCAAGTTCGAGTAAGACTTTAAGCTCTTTAAGAGATAGATCGATATCGATCTTAAACAGAATGAAACGTCAACTGTATACGTTCGTGTATCGATACTTGTGTAAGTGTGACCTATTTAACTTAGCACCTGACTTTAAAAATTAATTTTTTAATACCGAAAATGATAGTATTTCGTTTGTAGTTTTATTACTTATTATTACTGCATTCTTCGATAAATACTGAAATTCTTATTTAATTTTTTTTCTTTACATTCTTTCTATTTTCCTAATTTCTTTATTAAAAAAAAAAAATTAAGAAAATAGGAAGAATGTAAACAAAAAAATTTGATGAGAATTTCAGTATTTATCGAATAATGTAGTAATAATGCATTACAACGTAATTATAAAATTTTATATTTTAATGATTTAGTGGATTAATAATTTTTTGAAATTGTTTGTTCTCATATTTGTTTATATTTTTATAAAATAATATAACATACGCGAATAAATAGAAAATATTTTTCAAACATTATTTCACAGTCAGATTTCACTGCTCCCACTTAAACACAATTATAACCGTCTTTCGTTATTTTTTTTTAACTCAGAATCCGTTTAATTCCACGAACATACAACCTAATATACGCCCAATTGATTTCAATTCGCCGAATTCAATCCGATTAATTAATTTCATTTAACCCATCGCTTATTCGGTTATGCTTTCACATTGAGTGATAGAGTTCATGACATTGATCATTTTACTTTATTAAATGTACTTTCTCGTTTCTTACTCTTAAGAATTTGCGTCATCAAAAAGCACGCACAATTATTCATATCAAGTAAGATAATAATAATAATTATTATCAGTAATAGTAATATAGTAATAATAATTTTATAGGAAAGTTTATTTTCTGTTTAATTAATAAATTAATGGTAAATTATCTAATAAATAATAACAGGGTTGGGTAAGAGTTAATGATTTTTTTAAACTATTGTAAGTTAAGTTAAAGTTAGTTGCTTATAAAATTAATTTGGTTAAGTTAAAAGTTTTATGAACAAAAAATTAACTCAGTTAAAGTTAAGTTAAAATTAAATTAACTGAAGTTAAATCAAAAGTTAATTTTTAAAAATATTATTTATATTAAATTAGAATTTTGTTTGTTAATTCTTTTAAAATAACAAAGAAATTTTGATTTTATACAGAAATATATTTTTTGGTAATTACAATGGATGACAAATAAACATAAAAAATAATACTTTAATTTAAAAATAATACGTTTATAACTTATAAAAAAAACCAATAATGGTATATATTCAGATATAAAAAAAATTTAACTTAGGAAAAGTTAATAAGTTTAAGGTAAAAAAAATTGATTGAAGTTAAAAATTAACACATTTTGAATTAACTAAGCTAAGTTAAAAGTTATTAACTTTTTAACTAATTAAATAGTTATTACCCAACCCTGGATAATGGTAATAATTTTTTTTCATTATTATCACTCCATTAAGTCAGAATTGAATTCAGTCAGAATTAGGCAATTTAATCCGCTCGTATTCACGACCGAAATTGATTATGTTGCGCTATCGGCCTAGATCGTTCGCCAAACTACAATCCCGAGTGTCTGATGGCTCTTACCATAAAATGTCGTCCTTACGAGCGGTTAACGTTCGCCCGATAATCAAATGCATGCAAGGTAATAGATCCTGCCAGTCTCCTCGACGCCTTCGAGTGCCCGAATGACTCTTACATCATCCCGCGTTAATAGAATCGCTCATTTGCGATGCAAGTCGTTGCTGCTTTCGCGTAGTCGTTATCGAGAAGAAATTGCAAAACCACTACACCGCGTTCAATTAAAAATATTTTGAGTCAAGAGTAGTATTGTTTTTACAATAAGCCAATTTAAATTCTTTCTTCATAATATATTCTGCTTTAAAAAAAAAATAAATAAGGTCCTCTGGAGATAATTTGTTGACAACTCTGTTTTTGCACATTATTATATTTTTTTTATAGATATTAGGTATACATTAATTCAGATATTATACGTATATCTTTTTACTTGAAAAAAAAAAATGTTATAAAATATATTATACGTCGAAGCAAATAATTTACATGAGAATATTGCTAAAGCAACAAATAGCACATGTCTTTTATGCTCGACGAACAAACTTGTTGTATGTATATTGAACCTCCAGTATTTAAGTTTAAATAATTTTAGAGGCGCATTCATTCTCTATACTCTTGACCCTGACTGTCTTCGAGTTACCCACTTTCCCGCTTTAACACTTGGGACTTATGACACCACAGTCTGTACGAAATTCGAGCGTTACTATTTTGAAACCCGTCGCGTTCTATTTTCGTCACTAGTAAAAGAGAGAAAACTTGAATAAAACACGGGATTCACTTACCTTAATAATAATTTCGAAATTTTATTTACACTACTGTATGTCAATTAAGCTACTCATATATAAATCATAAGAATATAAAGAATATATGCATGATTTAACTGTTAAATTTGCAAGCGCCGAGTATCATATACTATTTATTTACATAATTTTTATCGCTAACTGTATTTGTGTGTAAATGATAGTAAGTTTAAAATTGAGACTTTAAAATTTTTTTAAATTGACAGCTGTCAAGATATATTGAATGTCAAAACTTAAAGATTGAGTACTGAGAGTTAAGTATTAAATATTAAAAATTAAACATTTACAATTAAAAATTAAAATATTCGCTAAGAAGCAAGTTTGCGTATATTTAAAAAATATTAAAATTCAAATTAGCACTAATTAAATATGCAAGAAAATGGTCAAGAAATTAATCTCACGATTATGAATATGTCTACGATTGCGAAACGTTTTCCCGCTATAAAGCGATTATAAAATCGTCACGATGATGAGAAAAGAATTCTCGGCGAGGAAAAAGAAGAACAAGAAGATGACATGAAGGAAATCGGATCTACGAACATGCTCTTCTCGTGGAATTTTCTCTTCGCGAAAATTCTTCGGATCGTTAAGGAGACGTGAACGACATGCATCTCCTCTTCTTTCTCTTTCTTGCGGGAAGAGATGAGGACGAATGACCCGGAAATTCCGGCACGTCAAAGTGGATATTGAACATACTTTTCCAAGCGGAATTAAGGCAAAGCCTCCTTTGTCGTTGGTCGATGAATAATTTTTTATCCCGAGATCGCATAATAATATTATACGTGATTCGCGAAACTCGGTCATAAAGTTTCAACTAAGTGATAAATCAAAAGAAAACGCAAACACTATTTAAATTATATCAAATAAGGAGAATTATATTAAAAGATTAAATTATATTAAAAGAGGAGAATATCTATGAAATTGATTGTTTAAGAATCTGTTTACAGTTGAAATAGTTTTTTTTTAATTCAATACTCAACCTTTAAGACCTTTTTCTCATTTTCTATCATTTAAAATTATATCTTTTCTTTATATTTTTCCTGTTATTCTTCTTCTGAAAAAATTAATTTAAATTTCATATACTCGGATTAAATAAATTAATGAAATTAATATTTAATTACAATTTTTGTAGAATATCGAAATCAGAATAATTTAATTCTAATTCATGCTCAGTAACAAAAGTTTTTCAAAAACAATCACAAAACTGTCTCCTAATCAGAAATTAATTTCCATAAGATTATTATATACAACTCTCGAGAGTCCCGTAATAGTTCGCCCGCAAAACCGTCCTTGAATTTATTGATTCGATCAATATGCCTAAATTTGGTTCAAATTAGTTGTTTGCCTGATGAAGAATTGTGCTGTTTTTTTCTCAGAATTTACGATCTTGCTCATTAGGTATTTGAGGTCACGTATTGTTCATTAGGTATCAGAAGAAAGATATGAGAACAAACGGAATTTTTAAAATGCTGAGTAATATCACATGATAGTCGATGAGCAAAAAGAAGCCGTTATTTTTGATTGCTAGTTTTGTAGGTTACATATAAAGTCTACGAGCGATCGATCTATCTATAGCAATTATGCGAAATATTATCTTATAAAAAATTTTATTTGGCTTCATCTCTTTTTCTCTTTCTCTCTCTTTCATGTTCTTTGAAATATGTATATATACATATAATATATATGTATAATATATGTTTAATATATAAAAAAGTAATTATTGACGGTAAAAAAAAGCATTTTTTGTTGAGAGATATTTTCATTATTTTTTTTTAATTTGAATGACGAGATACGATATTGATGGCAATTTAATTAACATTCCATTATTGCAAATGTATCGGTCACATGAATTATTGAATAATACGGTATTTTATAAAAGTATTTGAGCAACATGTGCGATAAGAACAGTTATAAAATTAAAACTAGAATTCTCATGTACTATGTAATGAAACTTTTATCATTGGATTCTTTCTATATTTTTATTAACACTAAATGTCAATTTTATTTTGCATTAAATAATGCAGAATAATTTTCAATATCCTTTAAAATAAAATGTGTTTCCAACACATAAATTACTAACAATTATTCGGCAATTAATATATGAATATTTAAATGATAGAATAATTTGGATAAAATATTTTGAGGTCAAATTTTTATTGACGTAACTTTTGCCACCGAGATTCTTTTCTATTAAATTCAAAATATTATATAATTTAAAATATTACTATTTAAATAAATTCTATTATATTATTTTAATATATGAAAAAATTAAGAACAGATTTATTGATTCAATATATTTGCATTAGTCTTCTTATTCCTGTTATGTTAGCATAAGATACACGCGACTTATTAGGATTTGGATTCTATTTGACAGAGATACGGTATCATAGTCATTCACGCATCGGCAAATTGGCAGCGTCAACGTGAAGCGATAATCGCGTCAGCAGCTGACGAAATGACGGTCGTATAAGATGCTGACGACTCGGTAGAAAAATGTGGTATCCACACAATATTTCTTTGAATATTATAATTTTTTATGTCAAGCTGTAGATGCTTTACAAGATAATTTAGTCGGCTTTAACATTTCGCGTTCTAAAGTGATGACATATCGGACATAAGAACATTTATATTTCGTCGTTAGAGAAATGAGCCATCGAACAGCGAATACAAGGCGATAACGCAGTCAGGTTCTTGGTATAAGGAAATCGGATTTCAAAGCACGTGCGACGAGATAATAATAATAGCCTCATCATCGACTACTTCGTAGTTTAAATACCTCGGTATTAGCATCATCTTTACATATTTAAAGCGTTAAAGGTAATAAAATTTATCACCCTTTCTCCCCCTAAAAATGTTTATATCAAAGTGCATCAAAATAGAGCGATTAAATGCGAATAAAAATTATATGCGCGTATAAAATGTATAATTAATATATTTTTTGTATAATTAATATATTTTAATCGATCCCAGCCTGATTTCTTCGCGTAATAATTTTTCATAAAGAGATAAAAGTTTGCGCAGAAAGTACTAATTTTTTTGAATACACACATACAAAAATATCAAAAATATGAATAATATTTTTAATTTATTTTAATTAATTTTATTTTATGTGTGAATATAAATATTATATTAATGCTTTGCGAACTATTATGTTTTCTGAATTTTATTTTTACTCAAAAACAAATTCATATAAGTTATTGCAAAAATATTAAGCGTAAAAAAACATATAATAAATATTACATAAAAATATGTAAAATTATATAAATAATAAGTGCAAAATTACATGATGAATAATGAAAATGTACCATTTCATTATCGTGTAATTTTACATTTATTATTTATGTAATTTTATATATTTTTTATATAAATATTATATATTTTTTTACAGTGTCGTATACGAATGATCATAATTATAAAAATTATATAAATAATTAAGTGTAAAATTACACGATAAATATTGGAAATGATCTTATCATTATTTTTTTAGTAATATTATATATATTTTTTTACAGTGCAGCCTGTCGTCTGAATTATCGTAATTATCGATAAATATCCGTAAACTGAGCGAGGACGCACAACTGTGCGATAGATATACACGCCCACGTACGGGAAAACACGCGCGTGACCCGGTATGGTTAACGTTGACACAGAGAACGAGAGAGAGAGAGAGAGCGGGGACAAGGATTCATCAATACGAGGCGAATAAAGATAGATAAAGAGAGAGAGAGAGAGAGCAGTTCTCTCTCTCTCTCGAAAAACGTATTCTTCACATATTAAAAAATATAGGAGCAAAAATCACGCATATAAAAATAAATTGAAACGAGTAAAATATCGGTCGTTCTCCTAATTATTAATTAATTTTATGAAACAATAATTCGAAGAATAATTTACTCGAAGCGATTCTCGCTCGTCACTTTTGCAAGATAGGAGATCGAGATAAGGAGAGAGACAGGGTCAGAGAGTTAAGAGCTTCGCAGTAAATTTTAATTAATATTTATGGGGGAACGACCGAGTATTACCCAAGGGAGACTAGTGCATCCACTCACCTCCTCGAGGGACGTGATGGTCTGCCTGCACTGTGGCATCCGCGAGACGAAAGTGGACGTGGTGGGCGAGTTATAGTCCTCCCTCGTCTCCTCGACGAACTCGCTCACGGCGATTAGGCCCGGCATCTTCTATCTCTCTCCTCCTCTTCTGTCAGTTGCTGTCAGTTGCACCCCAACGCCCAGCTGCAACCGAGGCTTCCTCCTCGTTCTCCTCGTCGTTGAGAATTTTCGCGCGGCACTTGACACTCCGCCGCTCACTTCACCCTGGTCGTCCACTTTCCTTGTCTCTCCGCGCCGTAGAAATGTCGCCCCGGTGTGACTAGGAGCGAGAGAGAAAGACGGGGAGTGTATAGAATATAGAGAGAGAAGGAGAGGAAAATAGATAGGAATGCGAATGACAGGGAAACGAGGAAAGGTTCGAGCAGCGGTGTATCCGGCCACTACCTCTCCAGATTTCGCGCAGATAAAGAAGATAGAGAAAGAGGGAGGGAGAGAGAGACAAGACGACGCGCACTTCGCGAGAGACCGGCGCGATTATTTTCGCGACATGGTAGCGGCGAGCTACCAATAATCGTCGCGCGGATACATGGATGACGGATGCAGCTCTCGAGGAAGAGCGCGGCTCACCACGCGTACGTCCATGAACATATCAACCGTGGAACGGAGCGACCGCGATGGTACAATTTAACACACGTATATACGCACTCTACGATGCACACAAACACAAAAACACACTCGCGCGCGCGCGCATACGCAGCTGTGCCCGCGAGATGCTCCCTTCGTACGCCAATCTCGCGTCAAATCGCGCATCAGCTACTGATTCGCTCGGCTCCCGAGTACCGCCGAAACGCTCGCGACTGCGGCCGAAGTTTCACTGAGGCGGCGCTGCCGACGCGCGCGCGACCACGAAGCTTACGTCACGGAGTAGGGTGACACATAGAGCGGCGACTCGATGTCGACGGAGCGTCGAGTTCGAGGTATCGATTCCGAGATCTGCGATATTAAATATGGCTGCGAGAGAAAGATTTTTTTAGGCAATTCAGTCAAAATCTTTTGGAAGTAATTTACTCGCATAATTTGGCAGGTTTGTTGAGGTACCTAATAAAATTAATTTTGATCTTTTTTTTATTGTATATATATCCTTTCGATATATTTTACTGTCAGTTTTGTTGGAAAAATATTTTGTCTAATTATATATAGATATTTCTAGATTCCTTCAAAAATAATTTACTGTCGTACAGTTTCGTTATAAAAATAGTTTTTTAAAAAGTTAACGAAACTAATATTTGATTTCTGAATATATATACATTTAGTCAATTCAGAAAAAATAAATAATTTACTGGCATCATTTTGCAGATTTGTTAAGAAATCTAAGAAAATTAATATTTGATTTTTTTGAATATATATGTGTCCTTTCGAAAATATTTTACTGCCAGTTTTGTTGTAAAAATATTTTTTCTAATTATATATGGATATTTCTGGATTCCTTCAAAAATAATTTACTATTGTAAAGAGTTTTGTTATAGTTTTTTAAAAGCTAACAAAATTAATATTTGATTTCTGAATACATAGATACATATACAAAATTGATATTTGATTTGTGAATACATAGATACATGTACAGAAATGAAATATTAATTTTGTTAAATTTTTTAGAAACTATTTTTATAACAAAACTCTTTGTAACAGTAAATTATTCTTGAAAGAAATTATATATATATTTATATTACAATAAATATACATATATATAAAATATATTAACAGATATATAATATATGAATATAAATTGAAAATAAACATTGCAAATTTGAATAATTTGGCAAAAATATGACCTTAATCATAAGACTAAAATTATATTATATATACTGTTAAATACACTTTAAAAGAGTTCACAGGTTTACATGTTTTCTATTTTATTATAAAAACATGAAGCGATATTAAAGTACAATTTCTTGAAGCTTGAGCTGTTTCTTGCTCTTAGCTTTAACCTGTGCAGCTATCCGATCCAAATCCCTGCGTCCCTGACTAGTCAGTTTACGTCCTCCAACAGGTGCCTTCTCGATCAGCTTCAGCTGCTCCAGGCTTTGGAGTGCCTTGCGTGCAACACCACCTGCTGATCGGCAAAAGTGGCTGGGATGGGTGCCATTGCGTTTACGTCCACCAAAGATCTTTGTAACAGCACCGACTCCAATTGGGCTACGAATATAAATGTGACGCACCAGGGCTGCGCATCTGATGTAATACCAATCAGGATCGTAAGGAGCCAGTTCCTTGAATTTGGCTGTTTTTACAATATCTACCCATTCTGGCACACGCATTTTGCCAGTCCTACAAAGTACAAGGTAAAATTATAAAATATCTCTTAGTAAATTTTATGTATTATCACGGTAGCAATATTATGAATGAGAGTTTTATAAGAAGCTGTGTATATTTCATAAAAGATATATACGTATAATGTAATAATATGTAATATTATAATATTAGATAGTAGCTTTCATGCGTGATTTAGGTTAAATTTGAGTTAACTTTCTTACTCACTTTTTGAGGAAAGCTGCGAAAGCCTTCACAAATTTTTGCTGATCCACGTCCTTTAAAGTTACGGAGGGCATCTATATTAAAAAAAAAATCTCAATTAATAAAAAATAATCAACACATGTAAAATGACATATGTACACGCTTGCAACGTGGATAAACAAATTAATGTTCCGAACGTTTCAACTTTGACATTTCAATAACCAATCAAAACCGTAAAAATCATAAAACAAAATGCATACAATTTCTAGGCGCTTGCTCGCTAGAAACAATTTAATTCGTCAGAAAACTGTCAACTACAACACACCTTGGCAAGAATGCTAACCGGAAAGAGCGTAACCTCGAAGGAGGGAGAACAGCCTGGGATTATGCAAGTTCTCGAGATGGACGACTTTCGTCCCGAAATAGCGCGTCTGACATTAGCAACAGATCACATCGCTCGATGACGTACGGCCTATGTAATTAAAGCCAGGTTCGTTGCGTGCACAAATAATTTTTATTCGGTCATTCTCGGGTCGCGGGAAAAAACCGGTTCGAAGGAGAGATTACGCAGCCCTGCAGAAAGTAGCTTTATCTCCCGCGCATATTGCATAATATTGCTCAACGGAGTAGTCATCGTCATCGTGGCATAATAAATCAATCAGTGAACACGTTCGTATAAACGGAGACAGGAATCGAGATGATTCGCAATCTCTGCCAAGTATTCACTTCCCGGAGGATCGTAACGGTGAAGAGTCGCAGCATGGTCGACGCTCTGACGGAGCAAGTGCCGCTTTCGAGGGATTTTCTCTTCCGCCAGGTAATGTTCTTCGGACGATCTACGCATGCTGCGAGAGCCTCCGTCATCTTTCGGGCGCTCGCTAGCACTCGCAACGCGGCAATGAGCGCTTTCCGTTCAGCTGATGAGCGAGCTGACTCCTATGGTCATTTGGAGCGAATTTATCGATCCGTCGTTGATTAATCAACAGCATTATTTATTTTCTATTACATAGTGTTTGCTGTATTAAATAAAATTACAATATATAGACAGCGCTGTGCTTAGATGATTTATTTACAGGGTTGGGAAAGTTACTTTGTAAAAGTAATTATAGTTACAGTTACAGTTATTTCATTGAAAACGTTATTATAGTTACAGTTACAAGTTACCGATTTTAAAAAATAACTCGTTACAGTTACAGTTACTCTAAAAGTAACGAGTCGTTACTTTTTAAAAATAATTATACATTGTTTTAAATATAAGGGGCTTACATTTTATGCACAATTACAGGCAGGTATTTAAAAAAATTCTTGAATGTAATATTGATCGATTTGCTTGCGACTTTGCAATTACCATTAATGTATGAATGACCTTTATATACAACAGTAAAAATAGTTATAGTAACTTACTAAATGGTAATCGCAAAGTCGCAAGCAAATCGATCAATTATTACATTTATTTTGTTTAAATATAGATTTTGTTTAAAATATATCTAGATAACAGATAGACTTATATAGCGATTTATCTAAATAATTTTCTAGATAATAATTTTTAAGACTACTTACGTAAACACAGTTATTAGTTTAAAAAATGTTAATTACAATAGGGATATAAAAATATATGTATTCATGCTTTTATTTATAAATGTTTATCACCTACTGCTTAAGTTCTACTATTTAAGTATTTTTATGTACTAAAGATATATGTACATATAATACATTTTTATTATCTAAAAGATACTTACACACACACACAAATTAAAGTATGAATATATTTTTATATCCCTTAAATTTACATTTTTTATAACTATGTGTTTGTATATAAGTGGTCTTAAAATAATCTTATTTTCTAGATGAATCGCCATATAATTTTATCTTTTATCTAGATATATTTAAAACAGAATTATCTTATCTAAGATGAATTTATATACTTTTATCTCATCTTTATCTAGCTAATTTGAATATCATCTAAGCACAATACTAATTACATAATATAGACGTTGGAAATTTTGTCGATTATTCTACAAGTTTTTCCTCAAAATGGAAAGCACTCAACGTCAGACGTTGCATTTTTTCATATTTTATTATCTATATATATGTGTATATATATATATGTATGTATATGAGAAAGATGAAAGATTGTCAAATTAAAGAATTATGTATCTCTTTCTTGCTTAATTTTTATTTTTTTACATATTTTTCAAAGTATCATATCTTGAAATGTTTCAGATGAAAAATTAATCGATGTAATATAATATTTTTCACATCTTCATATTATATTCAAAGTGTTGAAATAAAATAAAAATTTTAATGGATGTAATTTATAATAGTATATCCTAATAAAATAACACAATATTTTTCACATATTTATATATTAAAAATGTTCAAATAAAAAAAAGAACAAAATATACAAGAAAACATCATAAAAGAATGAAAAGAATAGATATAAAGCAAATATTTCTTTTAGCTGTATTTAAAATAAAATTGATATTTATGTTAGGAGTTATAGAAAAGTGTAACTAAAAAGAGCATATTTAAATTCTGTTCCTTTTAGCTGCATTTATATAAAATAAAGTAGATGTTTTTATGCTGTATGCAAAACAAACAACAGTACAGGATTTCGAATAGAATAAAGAGAAAAGAAAGTATTACAAGTGTAAAAATATATGTATGTATCTAGTAGTTTTTCTCAATAAGCTTAAATATATCAAATGTTAAATTTAAAAATTAATTTTGATTATGATTTTAATGTAAAATTTATATATACATATATGATGTTTCAGATTAATTAAATTTCTTAAAAACATTTTTTTTTTACATCTGCGAATTTGAAATAGATTGTTCCATAACAAAAATGCCGAAAGATATTATTAAATAAAAATGTTTTTGAAATATCTTTTATATATTTTATAGTTATATATACAATATACATATATACATAAGTTTATTTTTGTCTATTAGATGAATACGAGTTACACTCGTTTTTTTCAACTCGACCTTAATTTTATATATAATGTTTTGATACCATGTTTTCCTGTATTGTTTCTGCAATATGCTGTGTGAACAAATATGGGACACATTTTTTTTTAATGAATGCATGTCTTTGTGTGATACAGTATTTTTTCCATTTATAATTATAACATTTGAAATATAGTTTGAACGGAAATTGGATTTGTCGACCAAAAGATAATTGGTTCCAAATTCATCTTGAGATATAAAAAGCAAAATATTTACTATTATTTTTAAAACTTTTTCAGTTTCTATACAGCACACAACAAAGTTATATATTATATTTTAATAAAAAGTGTAACATTAAGGTAATCAATTATGTAATGTTAAATAACGACAATTTATATTTGCAAACTGTCGAATGAAATTAATCCATTCTTATTTTAGCAATGAATCCCTATAAATGTATATTGATTTAACACAAAAGTTTGGATAGAAAAATATTATGCTATTACATTTTTTTTGTTATACGAATTTATTTATTTAATAAAATAAATTTTATTTTTATTCAAAAAAAAATTTAGAGTTGTGTATGATAATGTAAATGTGAAATATTTAAATAAAAAGAGAAATATATTTTATATCTAAATTATTCCAAAAAACATATTGCTGACAGGATTAGTGAATATTGCGTATTAATGTTGGACAAAATATAAAAAAAATATTTTATATTTTATGGTAATGGTTTCGAGCACATTTTCAAAATTATCATTAATTATTTTGCACGCATTAATGTATAAAAGTCATAGTTAATATCAACAGTCAGAACAGATTAAATATATGATATAAGAGAGATTTAAAATATATTTTGCTAAATACTGTCAAATGTACTTAAACGTTTTGCATTAAATTAATTATCTTATCTTTCATATTTTTGTCTGATGTGTCTAGAAAGAGTTGTGGAAAACATTTTGTGCAGTAAATATAATCGAAAAGTATTCCTTAAAAGTTTTTGACCTTCTCTGTGCCTTATTGTCATATTTTATGCAACATGATAAGAGATTTATAATATATTACTTCATTTTATTTTATTACATGAATTTGTTAAATTAGTCAATATTTTTTAATGTGTATATACATTTAATTTTATTTGGAATAACATAATTATTGAAGATATAATTAGGAAAGATAATATATTATAAACGAAAATTTATTATTTGCAATGTAATTTTATTGCATATCCGCATTATATTGCTGAAACATAATAAATAATTATTGAAATTTTCAGTTTTTCGATTCAATATCGAGTACGTACACATATCTGCTGGCTGATACCAACGATAAAGAAGCAATTTTAATCGATCCAGTTGTCGAATGGGTTGAACGTGATAAAAAAATCATCGAGGAGCTGGGATTAACGTTAAAATACGCCCGTAAGTTGTTATCCAACATAGATCATATCTCATAAATATCGTTGTTTGTGAGAAATAATGGGAAATCGATGTGTGGGAGAAACGTATACATACGCACACATACATATGCGGAAGAATCACATACAATTTTTCGTATCATCTAATTCTATTCAATCAAGATTATATATTTTCCAATTATAGATTGCACGCGAAGTAATAACAATTTGCTGAACTTTAGAAATTTCACGAAATTGTGATGCATACAGAAACTGTTAGAGAAGAGATATCGATTTTGTGTCAATCATTCAGAGATGTAATTTCATTAGAGAATTATATTGAAGCGAAATAATACATGTTAATATAATGCGCTTTTAACATTTTTTTCGTATACGTATTTTCTTTCGAAAATCAAGTTGTGTCACTTTTCTATAATTTTGAAGAAATCAAATATTCAGGCGCATTATTATTAAAACAATATAAGAAATAACAAATTTTCTTTAATCATATTTACATGCAATTTTGGAGAAATCTACATAAGTCATATGTTAAACTTTGCATATTGACATTTATTTTTGCAATGTTGCACGTTTATAACTCACAAAATATCAAATTGATACAAGGATATATTATATATTTATTATTATAATCTCTCTTCGAATATTTTCAATTTCTTCCTGTTTTTAAATCTCATGAAATTTGATGCAATTTTAAAATTTGAATAAATTTTTTAATAATATAGATTGAAATTACAGCGCTTAAAAATTATTAATAATTTTTTTATACGCACGATGCGTGTAATAATGTCGGGAGATATTTAATATTAACATTCAGCAAAATCGATTATATTCCAATATGACAAATGTCACATTCTAAAATTATTGACGTTTTAAAACGCTTGGAATGGATCAAATTAATTAATTAAATATACTCCACTTAACAAGAAAACGTATTACCTTACTATCGTCGTAACTTGTTCATCGGAAATGTACTTGTCGGCAATTACACCATGCCACGCGCTGTGATTTACGAGCCGAGTGCAGAATTATATTGCAAACTATCCTACTAACCGACCAATATTTGCCGAACTTCATAATGAATTGGCATGCAATCCCGCCACGCTGCTAAGGACGGTCGCGCATAGTTTTGCCATTGTTCCGGAGGTTAACACGGGGTCGTGGACCATAAACCCGACGAGAGTGTATCCAAGCATATCGTTGAACTTTACCAATTTCGATAAAGAACTTCGACTTTGGATGCGATCCGATCCGATTCGATTTTGTTGTATAATTTGGAGTATCGCGCGGCGAAAGCATTATTTCATCGGCAAATCGTGCTTATCGCGCGTGCGAGCGGATCTGCATGGAAATTAATGAAGTTTAACCATCTTTCGCTTTCTCTCTGAAAGTACTTTTTGTTTATTTAATGCAGTATACCTCTTTAAAATTAGGTTGCAATTAAAGAAATATTTATTATTAAAAATTACAATGAAGAAAAGGGTACAAGAAAATTATTTCAAACGTCATGACAAAGAAAAAATTGTGACAGTCATTTTTATTGCAAGATTTTTTTTTATTGAATTTTGAAAATATATGTGCAAATTACATAATTAAATTTGTGCTATTAAAACGCAATATTTTAAAATTTAAATACAGAAGACGTGTCATTTTTATTGCATAGAGATAAACACAAAGTTTTTCTTCTTTTAACATTTTAATTTTTAATTATTATTAATTAGATTCTTCTCTCTCTCTCTCTCCAAAAAATGCATATACTCGCGCGAGGAATATTAGTCCTTTTCAGTTGAAATTTGTGACCTTAATAACGAAGGATTTTCGACAAGAAGGAACAGAACACTATGTCGTACATCAGGGTTGATAGAATTATTATATTACTTATTGTACTATCAGACCGCGAAGTGGTTTTTGCGAGAGATTGCTTTAGCTAAGTGGAACATATGCATTTGTTTATGCGAAATTCTGTATATGTCAATTCCGTCTCGAACAAACGAACATTTCCATAATGCATTTCTCCCTCTTTCTCTCTCGCTCTCTCTATTTTCCAATAATGCATCCACCATTAATACTGCTCAACTTTCGTAAAACTACGCGAATTATTCGTAATTCAATTTCGTATAAAGAGCGAGGTAACTAATTAAATTAATAGTTATTTGTATCTACACATTTATATGGATATTTAAGAGTGATATGTAAAATATTCTAAAAGGTTTCCAACAGTGAGTTCAGATTTTTCGATTAACACATCGAAGTTTTCCGAAAAATTATATATCTTTTCATTAATTTTGTAATTAATCACAGGAAAAAAGTTAGCCCATTATAGCTAAATTTTAGCTGTTCCTATTACAACCTGAAATTTAATTATTATGCCTAAATTTTAGCTATGGTAACTAATATTTTTTAGCTATGAAGAATTTTATATTTAAAAAATATTAGCTATTATAGTTAAAATTTAGACATGATGATTAAATTTCATGTGTAATATAGGAACAGCTAAAATTTAGCTGTAGTATAACTAATATTTTTTCCGCGATTAATACATTAATATTTACATCAAAATATCTTTTTCAATTTTCTTATGTTATCGTACGTTGAGCCAGCGTAACGTCAAGCATTTTTCTCATTGAAAAGAATATTCGTTGCTTCTGGGACATTTTCCATAGCGCATTACGGAAGTATGATGCATCGGGCGAACTCGGCAATGCTTATCGATTATGCATTTACCGGTAACAATGACTAGCGTCTTTGCTACATGACAATCTTTCTCATTGTTGCAGTCAACACACACGTGCATGCGGACCACATCACTGGGACGGGTCGACTGAAGTCGTTATTGCCCGATTGCAAATCCATGATATCGCGCAGCAGCGGTGCCGAAGCGGACGTACTCCTGGAACCGTACGACCATGTCGAATTTGGCAGACACCAGTTGAAAGTGCTGCCTACACCAGGCCACACAGAAGGTCAGACTCCTGGTTTTCTAATTGTTCACTAATTGAACAAATATTTGAAAAATTAATGCGGAACGTCTGGCAGCTTAAATAACGTCAAGAATTTAGGGATAAATCGATATTTATATTAAAGTAAACTGATATATATAAATGTGTGTGTGTGGAAATTGCAGTCTGAGTTTGTGCGAGAATCGGTATTTTGAAACAATTATTATTTAATGTCTTACGTGACGCTTTAAATACCTCGCGAGACACTTTGCTTACGGTTTTATTTTGGAACTTCTTGATCTTTAAGATGAGAGATATATTTATTTCGATAATAACTCGTACGAAAAACGATACGCTTAATTACAGTTATATTATCAAAGAAATATATGATTTTTCTTGTCAGAAAAATCGCGATTGTAGCTTCTGTTTTTATCTTTTTTAGTAAAATATTATACCAGTCCCCATTTAGCCAGCATTTTACCATCGCCCATGTGTCAGCTACATGGTGTGGTAAAACAGTGCTGCTCTATAAAGGGCTAAGTGCATAGTGTATCATATTTGATACATACGTGGATTTTCAGCATTTTCTCGACATGCTCTGTGAGTTATTTCGCGTTACGATAAACATACATGATATATGTTGTTGTCTTGTCGAGTCTAAATGAAAAATGAATATTTGTATTTTTTTCTCTGTCTCCTTTTTTATCTTTTCCATTTTTTGGAATTACTGTATGCTCTTTGATATATTTTTTAATAATTGATATATTGAGCCTCGGCTTTATTTTTTATTTAGGAAAAGCAATTTTATATTTATGAAAAATACCCATTATTTTTTAATATCTTTTCTTTTTGATGCTTTTTATTACACATTTTATATTGTGTGCTTTGACATTATGCATATGTATTATATTCTTTTTCACATATTTTATATATATATATATATATATATTACATTTTAAATCTTTGTAATGCATTTAATAATCTAGTTTAATGCATTTTTTAATGTGTTCGCTGCATTCGCGCGATGAATACAGAATGTAATTTTCATGTCGCGCAGTCGAAAGTCTCGAAATTATAATGTGATAAGTTACAGATATATTCACAATCCTATCGGGTTGCATTTCTTGCGCGATCGATCGCGTTCGCCCGGTCTATTATTTTATTAATTGAGATGCCGAGAAAAATGGCGAAATACTTTCTTGTGAAAACGGTGAGAGGTGGCGCTATTTTATACATGGATTGAAAAGATCAAGGATATAATGCGCGTCTTTCTTGAGTACATTTAGAAAACGAAGTTAAAAATTTCAGCATTTAAAAATATGCCGTAAATTCAATAATCTAACACGTGGAATACGAATATTTAATGAAGACGCAAAGAGAAAGAGATAGAAATGTGGACAATATTTATTTTGATTATGATTTTTAATTCCAGTAGACTCTTTTGAAAAACTGATATTAAATATATTTATGGATGTGGAGATTTGCGTTATTATCGTAATTTTTAATATTGTATTAGCTTATTCTTTTATGTTTATTTATATTTTTACATTCGCATATACACACAAACGATAAAATATAACTGTTCTAAATTTTTTAAACATTGAAAATATTCTCCAAAGAAAATTAAAATTTGATCTTAGTATTTCAACTTTGTCTAAATTGTCTCATATTCTTATCTCTTCTCTGTTATTATCTTCGCATGCTCAGAAGGAAATGTGTTACGTCTCATTCTGAATTTCATACGCGTGTTGCGTATAAAATATAGTGTCCCTGGAGTAATTAACTCGAATTGTTCTTTGTCCAGAAAATATTGTAGGTGTCATTATTTTAATAGTTTTTTTGACACACATATTTATAGCTATTAATATTTTTTGTTATTATTAAGAAAATGTTTCCTCGGGCCGAGATGATTTTATTACTTATTATAGGAAGTCGTATATTTCTTTTTAATTTCTTTTTAATGAAAAAAAAGATGATAGAATATTATTCCGTCCTGGCTTTTTAACATATTTTTAAATGAGTATAATGTCATAATTATAAAATAATCTTAAAATTTAATTAATTAAAAGTTAATTAATTTAGATAAATTAGATTCTCGTTAAACTTTATTTTTTTATGAAATGAAAAACAGATTTTTTATAATTATATTAGCTCAGCTTTGAAACAGACTCACGAAACTTTATCCAGCTGAAAAATTAACTCTTTGGCATTAAACAGTCTTTTTCCTACTTTAGTCTCTAACTTTACATTCGATAGTTTTGGGACACTTTATGTACACGCGTAGTACATTACTATTGGAGTTTATACGGTGGAATGGGACGAAAAAAAATAGGGTTCTTATCGATTGTGCCAGATTTGCTACTCGTCGTGGCTCAATCGTTTGTCCAGAGGAAATCCTGAAGGCGTCTAAGCTATCTCGATATCGGATTTGCTCGATAGACTCGATTTTTCTTACCGAATACGTGAATAGCGCGCATTAAATACCTATGGGTTAAATATTTGATACCAGTTTCATTCCCAAAACACTAAAAAAGTAAAACTAACGCGATGCTAACTCATTCGCTGAATTAAATTCTTAGATATTTCCATCCTTTTGTGGTAAACTCTACATTTATTATACGAGAACAAAAAATCAACAAATATTTTACAAAGCATATATTAGTAGAATTAGAGCATATCGAATATATAAACGATTTTATACACCGATACACAAAATGTTCTAAAAATCTATTATTCAACAATTAAATTCAGAATGATTGCGTAATTTTTAATGTCATTATTTTTGATTAAAATATTGACATATTAATTATTTTAGAGTTATGTCACGTCGGAAGAACAATACGATTCACATAAAAACTCTCTTACCGTGAAATTGAAATATCACATTATGCTTATTATAAAATTATTACCACAGTGACGAATATTAATTCACAGAGCTATTAAGAGAAAATGGCTATTGTAATTTTATCATTGGAAACTCACTTGTATCCATTTAATGCAAGTGTTACGATCATATCTCACTTTATCTCATTTATATCCGTTTTTACGTTCCTCGGGATATAAATCATGGTTTCTGTGTTGGGTATAACTATTCGTCTCATTCAACATTTTTCGAGCGAGTGTAATATATCTGTTCGCAATTCTCTTTCTTTTTTCCTCTTCTTTTTTTTCCCCCAAACGCAATATCGCAAATAGGATGAACGAGCTGACGAACGAGAACTCAATTTATCGTACCGGCCGATTACGAAGCGAATCGCCGCGAAAAGATAGATATATACATACATATATTCTGTTCCAAAAACGACGCAGCATGCTTGCTGGATGGCGGTCGCGTGAAGTGAAGCATGATATCGTAAATATTCCATCTGATACTTGTGCAGGTTGCGTCACGTACATTTGCGATGAGCAGGCAATCGCGTTTACGGGGGATGCACTCTTGATACGAGGATGTGGCAGAACTGATTTTCAAGTAAGTCTGACCGGAAAATCCACCGGAAAAGTTGCGCATCTTCGCGAGTACACGTCAGTTTCCTTCCATCTTTAAACCGCGTCTTTAACACGGACAACAAAAATTAGCCACCGTAGCTAAATTTTAGCTGCTCCTGTATCACAACCTGAAATTTAATTATCATAGCGACGAATCGAGCTTACTTCTGTATAATATTTAATAATTTATGTTATAAATCTTTTCACAAATATAATTCTAGTATAGAACTTATGTAGCTCTTATTGCCTTTTTATTTGTAGATTAAAATTTTCTAAAGAGCTGTTACAAATTATTTTAATTATCATGTCTAGCTATGATAGCTAATATTTTTAACTATAGAATTCTCCGTTAAACTATAAAATATTAGTTATCTATAATAACTAATATTTTAATTCTGTAGTTAAAAAATATCAGATGATAACTAAATTTCATATGTAATATAGAGAAAATTTAGTTACAGTAATTAATTTTTGTTTTCCGTGAAATCGCGTGTAATTTTATGTAAGTTATATTTTTCTTTTGAGAAATTTACGATTTATATAAAATATTTGATATTAAATTCAGTTACTTTATTATGATAATTTTTTGTGTAAAATAATATACAAAAGAAGTCATCCACACATTTGTAATATATGAGAAAGATGGAGCATATTTTTCTCAAATGTCTCTTAATCTATATCATTATTAAATTATGCCGCTATTTCATTTGACAGTTGTTGGTTTTTGTCGCGGAATCTCTAGTCATAAATAAAAAGTAATCAGCAAATGAAACTTACAATTTGGTGGCTATGTTAGTGTTAAATGTGTGGTGTGAGAATGGCTCTACGAAGTTTCCTCATAAAGTTAAAATTCACCCTTTCCTGCGGAGAATGTGCAATCTCTTGCATGTTAATATTGTATGCATGTTCTTATTCTGTTTGCAACTTTTAATCAGCGACACTTGACAAATACAGAGCATGTTGAAATTATCGCAATTTTTCTCATTCTTTGATTAATTTAGGATTTTTCTCAGCAAAAATAAGAAAATAACATGATTCTACTCTTCACCTATTACTTTTATCTACAAACTTTATTTTAATTAGATTTTTTATTGACTTAACGTTTATTGAAATTTTAATTATTATTAGAGAATTTTAATATTGTAATTTTAAGGAAATTAGATTTTGACAAAAATGTGCGATTAAAATATTTCAAAGAAAAATAAACTGTAAAATTGGTCAAAAAAAAAACAAAAAAATAAATGTCTGAAAATGCGATAATACAAACGACAGATTGCACTTTATACAATTTTTTTCAAATCTGACAGATTTATCAGTTCGTGCATTCATTAATTTCCATCGAGACGTTGCAACTGCATCTCTTTCAATAAATAATCGATCGTCATCGTCATCGCTTAATCAAAACGAAAACGCTTCCTTTTTCATGCGGAAATATCATCCGCGATTTGTCGCCGATATAATTGTCGGATGTCGATAAATGGCGTTTATTTGTACGTCATAACTAATCGACGATCGATGCCGACCTGGAACAGACACGGACGACGTGGCATAGCATCCTGAATTCTCGTCGAAACGTCGACGGCCGCGCGCAATAACATTTTCCCTCCGTTCCGCATGTAGCACAAGTAAACGTCGATATATCAACCGGAATATGAAAGACTTCTTCTCCGCAACTCGTGTGATGAATAGCCGTCCGTCATCGCGTTCGACCACCACGTGCTGGCGCATTTTATAAACGCGCGCCCCGACTTTTTTCTTCCTTGAAAGCTCGATTAAACAACCTTTTAACACGGGATAACTGAGAAAAATTATTTTTTCGCTCGTGACATATTTCAAATTAGAGCAATTCCAATTTCACCGCTTGACAGTGACTTGACAGAGATCGAAATTGATTTCAGCCCTATCAATTCTAATTTTATAGATACACGAAAATGATTTGTGCGCAAAATTTATCGAGATCAACGTCCGGAAGCATCTTTATTGATTAAATTAATTTGACACATTATGCATATATTAATTTGAAACATTATGCATATATTAGTTATTCACGGAAAGCAAAAATTAACTATACCATAGCTAAATTTTAGCTGTCCCTATATTACACCTGAAATTTAGTTATTATGCCTAAATTTTAGCTATACGCAGAGATAATTTTCTCTTGGAATATTATAAATGTTTCTCTGGTTAAAATATATTTACCACAATAAAAATATTAATAATCTATCACAATAAGATATAAAATATGTTCGATTTACTATATGTGCATATTAATATTTTTTATTTATATTGTGGTAAATATTAATTGGAGAAACTCTTATAAAATTCTTCCAATACCATATTGTTCCACGATTATGATTTTCAAGATTAAATTCTAAGAGGAAATTCTCTCTGTGTATGATAGCTAATATTTAAGCTATATAATTCTCTGTTAAACTATAGCTAAAAATATGAGTAACCAAAGCTAAAATTTAGGTAACTAATATTTTTGGCTATAATTTAACAGAGAATTCTACAGCTAAAAAATATTAGCTAATATTTATAATATTTTAATAAAATTTAGACGTGTGATAACTAAATTTCAGGTTGTAATACAGGGATAGCTAAAATTTAGCTGAGGTGGCTAATTTTTTTTCGTGTTTAATTTACATTTATTTCATTTGTTTATTATGCTTGATCGTATAGTTTTCGCTTCGGATTATCATATTTGTATAGTATGTCGTGTCTAGTATGTCAAATATAACTTTGTGGCATATTACATAATTGCTCTCGGTTCGAAACGCTCCATTTGTGTACAGGGCGGATCTGCTGAGATCTTATACAAATCCGTTCATGAGAAGATATTGAGTCTGCCGGAATATTATCGATTGTATCCGGCACATGATTACAACGGCAGAACCGTCACCACCGTTGCCGAAGAGAAGACTTTCAATCCCAGACTATCCAAGTCACTCGAGGAGTTCATCAACATTATGAATCATCTGAATCTTCCATATCCCAAGATGATTGGTAAGTTTTTTTTTTTTTTTACTCGATCCTATTATTTCCGTATCGCAATACTTACATTCTATTAGAGTCTCATAATTATTAATATAAATTTTTTTTAATATAAAATTCATTAATATAAAATTCCAAGGATGGTATACATAATATTAATATAAAAATTTTTTACTTTAGTTTTTTTCTTCTTTTCATTCAAACGACTTGTGCGGTGAAATTTTTTTGAAATTTGTTTTATTATAAATTTTATGCCACGCATAGGCGCTCGGCATTATAAATTCTGTTAGTGCAACGCTCTCGATAATAGTCAGAAATAGTTAATGTACCGGCAAAAGAGAGGATGGGGAGGACTGTTGCACTATCTATGAGGCGTTATCAAAATGGTTCTCTCGCAGAAGCTCGGTTTTGCAGATCCCATTGGGATTCGCATTTTATTTTCGGAGTTGCGCGGGCTTTCCCGCTATCAGCTCGATCAGCTGATAAGCTAATAGCCGTCTTTGGGGTGTTGCGGTGCCGTCCTAGGTTACACACTCTGTGAAACGCACGTTGAATCGGTGAGAAAATAGTGTCGATCGTGCAGACATGACGTTGGATCTCACGTAACTTTTTCTTACGAATGAAAAGTGAAAACTCTCGAATTCCGTTGAAATTTGCGGAAATAGCGTAACTTTGCCGGGATATGATTGGACGAGATGTGAAACGGCGCAGAGCGCAAATTGAGTGCAAAAGTTCACCGACAATTATATGATTAACGTAATAAAATAATGATAAAGAGGTTTTTTTAAAATAAAACATATAACATTTTAAATAATAATATATTTTAAATAATATATATATATATATTTTTTTATTTTTATCCTTTTGCTTCATTTATCACGCGATTTATTGCCGAAAAGTAAAGAAAAATTAATAGAGATGATTTTTCACGGAGAAAGGAATATTTTTGCAGCAACTGTGTCGCTTTTGCATAATTCTCGTGGCGCGTCTAAATATTAGATGAGCAGAGACGCTGTTACATCTTGTCGGCGAAGCGAAAGGAGATCGATGAAATTGCATCCCATCGAATGTTGAATAAATGAGCTCTTTATCTCGCTTGACAGCGTCTTGAGTCAAAATTTGGAAATTTTGTTAAAATAATAATATTTTGATGAAAGAGAAGAACCTCTATTAAAATTAATTATTGTATGTAATAAAGATTAATGAGATATAATAATAAATTTTAAAATATATAATACATATTACAATTATCGGTTGATATAAATTAAAAATAGAACGGATGGAACAAAAACATTCATTATGTGCCATTTTTGCAACAATGAGTTCAAATGTAATATGACGTTGTTTCAGATAAAGCCGTACCGTCCAACAAAGTTTGCGGCTTGTATGAGGTTGAAGAAGAAAAGAGTGAGAATCATTGACAGCATTCTAGCCAATACAACAGCACGTCAGTATTGTAGTCTTATTTTTATTAATAACATCTGCTTTTCTATATGATTAATATTAATAATAGTTAATATTTTATACATCATACATGAATGATTCTGTGATTATTCTTGATTTTTCAAAGATTTAGGAAGAGTAAAAGATATTGTTAACGTTAAAAAGTATAATCACATATATCTTGTGAGTGGTGTAAATAATTAACAGAAAATATTCAATTTGAAGCAATTGGCTCTGAAGTATATTATTATAACACAATGATTTTTAATATATATTTCTTGTTGCTATCGTTGAATTATTTTCTTCCGCTCTGTGTGAGTGTGTGTGTGTGTTGACCTGATATTTATTTATTTATGCTATTTGCGTTATTTTAACTTTATGCGCCAAATGCAAAAGAGACAATGTTTTATCCAAATATGATATTCTATTTGCATATTTTTTGGTTTAGCATTCTATTTGTTATAATGGGGTTTATTAGTATAACTTATTATCAGCTTGTATTCATCTGATCGATAACACATGTCAGATGAATGATTTATTTTATGCAGGTTTTGATGAGTTAAAATTTTACACGTACACGTGTGTTGTTTCGAGAGATGTGAACTGTACAAAATATACAACCTAAAAATAACAGAACGTTCTAACGTCGTTAATAAATGAAATCTCGTTTATAATTAGAAATTAAATTATATGGTACAATCAACTTGTAACATTCGGTGTATAACATAATTAATGTTAACTTTCGAAAAGATATTTTGAACAAGAGTTCACAGCTATTTTGAAAACATTTTGAATTTATCACGGAAAAAAATTAGCCAATTTTAGCTAAATTTTAGCTGTCTAAATTGCAATCTGAAAAGTTATCATTCCTCAATTTTAATTATGGTAACTAATATTTTTAGTTATAGTTTAATGGAGAATTTTATAGCTGAAAAATAGCTATTTTAGGTAAAATAATTTTAGGTATGATAATTAAATTTTATGTATTTAATTTAGATACAGTTATATAAAATTTAGCTATAATAGCTAATTTTTTTTCTGTAATCGAACAGTTTGCCTGCAAATATTTTTTATTTATTTGTATATATGCACAGTATTCAGTGTAATATTTCAGGGATAGTAAATAAAAATTAACGAAGTGTTGATTGAAAATTCTTGATAAGAAGAAAACGAATTGATTCAAACATAACGCGATTTTTGATACGAGAATTTCTCGTATAAAATAAATGACAAATGTTCTGCGACAATTTGATGAAAATTCAAGCATTCTTGCTTGCCGAGAAATGCAGTGAAAAGCGCGAAATGTCAGTCTAAATTCGAATAAAATAATCGGTCGAGAATTTGTCAAGGATCTATTTGCAAAATATTTTTTTTCGTTAAGCTCGAAGCACTCTGTGTTAAAATATTCTATGCATTTAGGATTGTCAGCCCCTTTCGACTGCGTCGCGACGCACTAGATATCTTTCTCCTTTCTCTCTCTACCCCAAACTATCCAAGTTCCTCGTAACACCTCAATTTCGCGAATTACATCTACCTTGAGTTATCACTTACTTTGTCGTACTTGACAATGCATTTGCGCGTATCATTTTTAACAACGATTGTTTAAAAATTTTTTTACAATATTCACTTTCTATGTTTATTCTGACAGATTTCGTGTAAAGAAAATTCTTTAGATCTTTACATACAATCGAACACAATTTTCTAAGTAATATAGCTGTCATATTTTTTAGCTATTAGACTTTTTAAAATTATGTATACATCTTTTTATCCCATTCACTTGAATCATTCCCCTATTTTTATCTAGCATTCTCACTATCACTGCTTACATAGCAAATCTATTGAGATCTAATTTCGGCCCAAATATCCCAATTACATACAAACGGTGCCGACATGCTCTCGCCGCGATAAACGCATTTGTAATTAGGAAGATTCGCGAGTTCATCGTCCACTATATACGAGAATCGTGGGGGTGTTTGCAGCGGCGCACCCCAATAATAACTTTTAAATCGAACACAATCGAGACGGATAAAGGAAGAAAGAAAAATAGGGGGGATAAATGCGTTTATTGCTGGATCCTACAATAAACTCTCAAAGGATTAGAAGAAAAAAAAAATGGAGAAAAAGCAACAATTGCGTGGGGGTGGAACGAGGGTGGAAAAGAGAGACAGAGGGGCTCTTGTAATCGGGTTGTCGAAACGGGCTCCGTGCGCCTCGTCGAAACTCAGGGTGAAGAGACCCCCATGGTGTGGTGCTGGTTTCCTACTGCATAGCTGAGGGTTGAAATCGATACCGTTTCCAGGGTAACCGGTACGGTGCCCGACACACAGGCGAAGGCACACGGGCCAAGGCTACCTACTCATGCATTTTCATGCGCCTGCCGAAAAAGACCAAAAGATATATAGGAGGCATTGTTGGTACGCGACGGTCAGTTCGCGCGAGCTAGCGAGGCGAATCGCGCGATCGAGTGACGAGAATTTCTCTGGTCTTAGTGTGAAAAATTGAAAAAAAAAAATTGCATTTTTTTTTTCGAGCCACACTTTTTTCCTGCATTTTATCTCTTCGAGCGCGCGCTCCTCGCGACACATGCAATGTAATTAAATTAAATCCTTTTACTTTTAAATCGAATCTTTTGATATATTTCTATACTATACTGGTAAATTGACTAAACAATCGTAATAAATAATAAAATGAATTTTCGGTTTCAATTGGATTTTTTGTTTAAAGTCGGAGAACTCGTGGCGCGGTAAATTTTTCTGCCAATATTTAGAATTCATATAACACTTTGGGGGTTTTGGTTTTTCACTATATTGAAATTGAAAAAATACATATATCTAACGAATCTTGCTTCAGATTTTATTGTCAAAGTTAACGGAAGAAAGAAATTATTTTTGTGTGCTTGTAATATTTATATTTGACTCTTATATTGATTTTTCTACCATCAGTTTAATCTCACACTAGTAATATATCTTATATCTGTTTTTCTTCTTTTATTATTTGGATTTGTAATCTTTCGATAAGGACTGCAATTTAGCGAGGAAAGAGAGAAGTGTATCTTAATTATCAAACTACAGAACCATTTGATGTTAGTCTACACAGTACATTAATTACATTAGTTGAATAGCTTACACAAGGTATAAGAAAAGTGAAATTGCAAAGGTTTGTCTCGCATAACGCTTCAACGATTTCTACATCAGACTCTCTTTTACTTCCGTATAATATACATAAATTATATATAAGAGAAAAATCTTTCTTTTATATTTTTCATATTTTTATCTGTAACTTTTTTTAATAACTCTCTAAATTTCCATATAATATATACATAAATAAATATAAGACAAAAATCTTTTTTTTTTTTCATTTTTTATATTTTTGTCTGTAACTTTTTCAGTTTAATAACTCTCTAAATTTCTTGGAGTGAGATCTCACTCCAAAACAAATATTTTTACCTTATATATAGTTTATGTATATTATATGAAATTTTAGAGAGAATATTGAAGTAAATTGTTTCCATATAATATATACATAAATCTATATAAGACAAAAATCTTTTGTTTTTAATTTTCATATTTTTGTCTGTAACATTTTCAGTTTAATAACTCTCTGAATTTTTTGGATCTCACTTCAAAACAAATATTTTTACCTTATATATAGTTTATGTATATTATATGAAATTTTAGAGAGAATATTGAAGTAAATTGTTTCCGTATAATATATACATAAATCTATATAAGACAAAAATCTTTTGTTTTTAATTTTCATATTTTTGTCTGTAACTTTTTCAGTTTAATAACTCTCTGAATTTCTTGGAGCGAGATCTCACTTCAAAATAAATATTTTTATACAGTTTATTGTATATTATGTGAAATTTTAGAGAGAATATTGAAGTATAAATTTGTTGAATTCGTCAACAGAGGAAAGTGAGACCAGGACTTAGACAATAATAATAAAAAAAAAAAAAAAAAAAAAGACGGGTCTTTACGTCGCTCGCGATGAAACCCTCGCTATCTGGGTGGGTCCGAATGGCATCTGCCCCATTTGTCCGCGGTGGAAGATATCACGGATTGTTCCGCGCCACGTTTTATCGCGAGGCCGGCGTTATCACTGAAAAATGGTCACCCTGTTGCGAGGAGGACGCACTCAGACCGGAACTTAATGCGCTATTTTACGCGGTCGCTCTTTCCACTCTCATCACAAAGTTCGTACCTCGGAGAAACCGCAATATCAGAAGGCCACGGTCTTTTGAGCATCTGTCCGTTCGATAATTGTCATTTGCCCTTTGAGAGAGAAAGATATTAAAGAGCGCGTTTCTCCCTTTTTTTTTTCTGTCTGTACTTTCCATCGGCGTAGGATAATAGAGAGAAAAAAAAGGAAAATAAATAAAATATCGTGCCATAATTTTCGAGCTCGCAATTGATTCCGAAATGTACGGTGTTCCCCGCAGTTTACGTATTATTCCATGCAGCGCCGTATCGACGCGATGCTGTGAATGCGATACATCGAATGGCAAAATTATTATTTCGACGCGCAGAGCCAATTACCGTGACCAACGACGTGTTGTAACGATTGCACGTAGTTACGCATGAGAGAATCGACAAACATCACTTTTTTCGGTTACCAGGATTGTAAATAACGTTATGTTTATTTAACCGCGTTTTGCAACAATTTTTCACCAAAATGTCCCGCGGTCGAATATTTGTTAATCATTTTCTTTCTCTTTTTTTTTTTTTTTTTTTTTTTTTCTATAGTCGAGATCATTTGTAATTAATGATCGTTTGCAAAATAATATAATAATGCATAATAATGAGAGATATAAAAATTATTAAATGCATATTAAGGTTTTAGCTTTTGAATTTTCTAGCTGTGGATTAACATATTTTTGAGCGGATTTCTATTCGAAGAGTGGACGTTATTTTTTAACTTGCAAAGCGAGTTATGAAAAATCCCGGGCTTATATTTTTAAAAAAATCATCTCTCTCAACGAAATATGCATTTTTAGTTAATGTTCAAAGCCGATTGACAAGGCTGCGCGTGCGAAAAGTTAAATTATATTTGAATTAATGGAAGAGCTATTATTGTAATTTGTCATTCTCGAGAATCCGGCGAAATTTATCTTTTATTGCAATGAAAGTCTCAGTAATATAATTTGGATGAAGTAACTCTCTAATTAGCGATTCACCATCAATTTTCTAAATTATTATATTACATAGAATATTACAGAGTGTCTCACGAGAACTTCCTAAAATTAATCAGCTATAATTTTTAACACATATAAGAAAGAGGGAAAATAAAATATCTTCTAATAGAGGATATTTGACGTAGTTTTTTTAATTTACATATTATTTATATGTGGACTAAAGACAATCGGAGATATTTTTATATAATAATTATTTGATAAAACGTTACAATAAAATTCCAAAGTCTCTTTCGAAATTGCAAAGATGCATCTTCATGCATCTCTTTTAAGATGTCATTCAGCGTGAAAAAGATTTAATTTCTGTTTTTTCAATTATAACAGCGCATTTCTAAAATGTGCATACATTATTAAGATTATTTTGACATATTTTTATAGAAAACGTTTTGATTACATTGGATTATTCCACATAACTGAAACTGCCAAATATTTTCTATTAGACGATATTTTCTTATACTCTGTTTAAAAATAATAGCTGATTAGTTTCAGCAACTTTCTATAGGATACGGAATTGTTACATTTGTCATCTCTCTTTCCACATCATAATTAAATACTGTGATGACTCAGCCGTGAGATAAAATATTAAAGGTTTAAAATCCAGAAGAACAAGGTTTCGCCATCAACTTTCTTCCCTTAACTCGCCAAAGTTTCTGCTTGTAATCGTTTTAATTCAGAAACCATTAATACAACTATTAATCATTTTTCTGGAGAAAAAGTCTCTTCTCCTCTATTACCTTTGCCAATTATCTTTAGAAAATTCTCAAGGGAGTTAATAATGAACGCGAGGGACATATAAAGAGGCAGGAGAATTGAAGAAGTTAAGAAGCGACTTGTCGAGGCAAAACAAATCCTCGACTCCTAAAAGCAAATGTACATACACTGAAAAAAATATTTATGTAAAATTACATGATTAAGCTAGGTTTTTTTCCGACCCAATATTGATATACTTACATGGAAGATTACATATTGTATATGTAATTTTATATGAAATATATTCTTAAATATTTCATTGAACATGTAATTACACATAGGAAATGTTAGGAATGCATAAATGCTATAAAATAATGTTATAAAGAAAATAGATAAATACTTATAAAATAAAATTCTAATAAAGTAAAAATAGTAAATTTAAAATCACATATGATTTTTGCATAAAAATAGTAATTTCACATTAATATGTATTTTCACTTTAAAACAAATGGAAAAAAAAAAAATTACAGTGATAAGAGCAAGTAACTTTTCCAGTTCTGAACTAGTAATTTCCATGTAAAAGTACATGGATTTTTTTTTTCAGTGTATAGGAATATTTGAGCCTCGCTCTCTCGATGGTCCTCCATATAGAGCAATAACGTGACTTCTTTGTTGCTTTATTGCCGGCGTGATAGCGACATCCGCGTTCGTATCTACAGGTTGTTGATTCTGTCATGGATGCAGACATTTCAACTTCTGCTCCTCTCTCTCTCTCGCGTTTGTCTCCTCTTTCTCTCTTCTCATCCTTTAAAGACGCTCCGGTCGTTTCCTCCTCAAAGTCCTCGCCTCGATTTCTTGCGTAGGTTCGGAAGATCAATTTACTGCAGCGTATCTGCTCTCGCTTCCCTCGTCATCGATTGCCTTCGCTCGGTCCTTCGCCTGGCTCCGGCGTGGCACAAAGACGAAGAGCTTCTTTAATTAGCAAAAAAAGAGTCGCACCTCGCATTTTATACGATCGCGCTTCTTTCCTCCAAATTACGTAGAAATCACGGAGTTTCGCTCCGAGTGTAGATGAATTATGCAGCATTAATCAAGGCGAATAAACTCGACGTGTTTCTAAGCAATTGATATTACGTTTCTTTTTACAATCAAACCGATGTATACAGATGGAGAAGGAGTCTTTTATTCGCAGAAAAAATTACCTATACCGTAGCAAAATTTTAACTGTCCACGCTGAAAACAATTTGTCGATTGGAATATTATTTTGTTAATTGAACATGTACAAATATTTAAATTAAATATCATATTCAATCGAACAAAACGTATATTTGATTTAAATACTAAAATATGTTCAATTAACAAAATAGTCATTTAGTTGAAAGGTTTAGTCAAGTTAACACATTTTTTTTTTCAGTGCATATATTACAATCTGAAAAGTTATCATGCCTAAATTGTAGTTTGTATGGTAATTAATATTTTTTTAGATGTAGTTTAACGGAGAATGCTATTAAAAAATATTAGCTATCGTAGCTAAAATTTAGACATGATAATTAAATTTTATATGTAATATAGGGACAGCTAAAATTTAGCTATATAGTAGCTAATTTTTTTTCTGTTTTTATATATAGATAAGTTTCATATCTCTCAGCTTGAAAATATTTCGCATACATTCTAAATTTGTTTTTATTGAAATGTATATAAATAATGCATTATAACGTGTTATCGGGCACAATTTAGCCACTTCGTTAAATATTCCATGAAACAAATGGTTTTATTAATTTCTCTAAAGTTTGGAAAATGGCACAGACAACAACATTATTCCGGGAAGCGCTTCAATTACGCAGGAAACAAAGTTAGTAATAATTTTATTTGGGATATTTGGCCCACATGTATGCGGACTCACGAATTCAGAGATTTTCGTAATTTTAGCAATAACAATTGCGGTCTCTCTCTTGTGCCTCTGTAATTTAGAACCACAAATAAACCCATTAAATGCACGCATCATCGCGCTACTTGAACATCGAATGCGATTTATTGCAACGATAAACAGGACATACTGCATCACATAATGAACGTCAAAGTTCGAATAAATCAAAGATATCGACGCGCGAATTGGAAATTTGTTGGAAATTAAAATTTATAATTAATTCTGTGCACACACACGAATGGATTCAACGCCAATTTCCAATATCAATTTTCAATATTTTCACTATTATAGTACAAAAATATAAAATTATATATACATGAAAGAGAGAATATAATCTGGAAAAATAATCCTATCAAAATAAGAAAGGAAGAAATCGAGAAGAATAAAATTGTATCATTAATACATTTCATATCTCTCTCGCGAATATTCTTTTCGCGGAATTGAATTCTTCAATTAGGGATATTCATATGTTTATTGGTTTTATTGAAAAACGATAACGATGATAGCAAGCTGATATAATTAAACATCATCCGATTATTCAAAAATATAGAATTACATTTTCCTGGTAAATATTTTTCTCGTTAATTCAATTAATATTTGTTACATTTATAAAATTTCTTTTCCATCATATTTTTATAAATATATTTTCGTGGAATCTCCCGATACATTCTCCAATAGAAACGAGCACATTTTCTCGACCTCGATTGAAGAACCGACGAATTAAATAAGCCATCTTTTACACAACTTATCATACGCCGAAAAATGAAAATCAGGTATATATATACATATTCGTGACGAAACGTATTTATTTATCGCAACATCGGGCATATCGTTTCCAATTACGTTTTAACAGAGTCAATCCGGCAGTCAACGGGTGTTAATTAGTTAATCCAATTGCGAGAATTGTCGATTTCGGATGGAGCGCGACACGTCGTTTGAACCCGCGGCGTTCCCGCCACGTTATCGACTGACCGCGGCGCGCATGCGCGCGCGTCGCCGAGCGGACGGCGCGACGCGATTGGCCGGCCGCGCCGCCGCCGACGCGCACCGCCATCTTGCTTTCGCGGCGAGCGAGCGACCCACCCAGCCACAGCGGCGGACAGTAGTAGTTTCGCTGCGCTCACCGTGATATACGACGAGTGGAATTATCGTGCGTCGCATATATAAAACCGAACGCGGACGAAAAATCCCGTTTTTTTTCATCTCCAATCGTCGTTGACGAAACAAACGTTTCTCCTTCTCGTCGCAGGAAAGAGAGGAGAGACCGGGTGACGGATCCTCTCCGCCGGATTTTGCGGAGAAACTCTCGCCGAGTATCCTCGAAGCGGGCATTCTCAACGAGAGGACGTGGGACTGTAGGTGGGCCGGGAAGAGGAAGAAGAGATGAAGGGGATGCTGGCGCTGGCCGCACTGCTCGGCGTCCTGTCACTCTGCCGGGTGCAGGTAAGAATTCTGTCTCTCGTTGGTCCCGCCGCGTGTTCCCGCATTTTTTCTTCTTTTTTGCTCCGTTTTTTTCTACGGAGTGAATATAGCTATCGGTGGTAGCGAATGTGCGAGAGAGCGCGCGGCCGCTTTCACCCTTGAAGTTAGGCAAATGTCAGGCGCGGTGAGGCGCTCTGTCGCGCGCGATCGATGTATGCATGCCGCGAACCTTTCGTTTTTTTTTTCTCTCTTTCTTCGAAATTACGTGCCGATGTTCCGCTGCGATTCCCGGCCATGGCGGCTGTCAAATGCGGTCCGATCAATGACCATGAACGCCGCGCACGGCGGTTACACAATTCGTATACAGAGAGAATTTGTCCGGAAAATCCTGGTAATCGTGGAACAATATATGATATTGGAAGAATTTTATAAGAATTTTAATAAATATTGATATCTACCACAATGAGATGTAAAATATGTTCGATTAATTTTACTATGTGGATATTGATATTTTTTATTGTGGTTGAAATATTGATCAGAAAAACTCTTAAATTAAATCGCAAGATTGTGTTTCGCGGAATTTTAATCTGTGACATTTAATATAACACAAATGTTCTTTGCTCACATATACATATTTTTAAATTTATATGCATATATAATATATATTTTTTATATATGTATATATTGTATAAAATAAATTTTATATACATAATGTTTCGTATGGTTTACTATTACTAAAACTATACGTACGATTTATATTGTGCAGATATATATAATTTTTTGTATCTATCTATAAAATAGACTTAACGAGAATCTATATCGTTTTATTGGAATATCCCTATTCAAGTATTTATCTTAATTTTAATATCATATATGGAACAATTCGTACACAGAGAATTTATGGTAATCGTGGAACAATATGATGATATTGGAAGAATTTTATAAGAATTTAAAAAATATTACTATCTACCACAATAAGATATAAAATATGTTCCATCAATTTTACTATGTACATATTAATATTTTTTATTGTAGTAAATATTGATTAGAGAAAAATTCTGAAAAAATACTTCCAAAATATCACATTATTCCATGATATTTACTATGATTTTCAGGATAAATTCTAAGAGGAAATTCTCTCTGTATATTTATATTAATATTATAAATTATCATGAATATTTTTCGAGAACGTTTAAATCCGAATATGTAATATTGAAAATATAACACAGAGATATTTACAAATTATTAAATCAATATTTGTAATATTGAAAAAGATGGATCTTATTTATTTTGATCAACGAAAGCAAATCACATTAAAAGGATGATAAAGAAATTTGAAGGTATGTATATCGACGCTGATCAAATAATTGATTTTCCAAGTGATTTATTTCCCATTCATTCAAATTACCACCGTAAATTGCATAATTTTTCGAAACCGACACTCGACGATGCAAAGAGATATGCGTGACGTTTCGATGTATCATTCTGCTGGAATATTTAACACCCCCTCGAATATATATCACGTCGCATGTGTGTAGGCATTTTAATATGTGTGATGAGAAACCGTGGGCCGTATAAAAGAGGCAACTCGAGGTAGTCCTCGATACACCGATCGATTTGATTCTACGTTGCATAGCTGTATTTTTTGCTTCGGAGCGATTTATTCAAGGTTCGGAGAAATGTCACAAGTTTTTATCGCAAAACAAAAAATATGTTTACTACACGTTTTTCGCAGCAATAGCATACTATGAGAAAGACATCGTAAATGTCGGATCTTGTTTAAAAAAAAACATGGTTTTTTTTTGTACATTCAGCTTATTACATAAATGCAACTGCACATGTAAAGAACTCAAATTCATTCTACAATTAAAAGCTACAACAAGGCTATTTCGAGATGAACTAATCTAAATTAATTTTGCCATTTTTTTCACAACTGCATATTATATATATGTATATTATTTTGCATTCTCGTTGATTTTTTTTCTCGGAGAAGTTTGATTCTCTGAGATTTATGTTCTCTTTCCTTATCTTGCTGTTTGCATCTCTTTCTCTCTTTACAATTTTATTACAATCATCTAGTGTAACAACGCATCTCTATTAATATCGTTCCATTACTCACAGTAATAATTAACAGTGCATCATGTAACAATAATGCAATTTTGAAGCAGCCACTTCTGTATAATAAAACGTCCTATACACGACAAAGTAACAATGTAAACAATTTACATATTCCGACCGTATCATTGTCGCATTAATCGGTCGTTTGTAATTCGAAAATGATCAGCTATGGATACGGTCATCGACAATTATACTGATGAATACACGTTAATTACTCCTTGTGTAATAGAGCTGTGACTTAAAAATATGTAAGAAACATTTTTTAAGATGTGTTACATAATATTTATACATTATTTTAATTAACTGCACCAAAATTTGGATTTATTTAGTTGGATATAATTTTGTGCTTTAAACATTATTTTAATAATATTAATTCATTAAAGAATTTAATATTTGTTACATTACAAATTAACAGCTTCAATAGAGCGTTAATATTAATCTATGTTCATCAAAATTTTAGCTGCACTGTTCAGAATTCAATGTGGAGATTTTAATAATATTATCTATTAATTTAATAGAAAATTTTCGATAGCGATGCAAATAATATTAACTAAAGTTTCTGCGAAAATGCAGGTTTTTGTCGCATATAAACAGTTATTAACGGACATGAACGCGTAAGTAAACGCGTAAGTAAACAATTCGGAAATTTAGTATTTGTCATGCCGTATATTACTCGATATTGTGGGCGTTTCAATCGTGGCATTAATGACATTAGCTTACGAAAATTTAGGATCGCGACCCAGTCATGCGAGATATCTCCCACATACGATAAATAATCTATTTATATAGGCATAGCCGATATCGATTTTTCGCTTTAATTTCACGAGCAAAATGCATTTTCTCGGTTTTATTACACCAGGTGTACATAACGATCATCAGTATATACGGCCGCTATTTAAATCTACTCTGTCTATTTAAAAGCGTCATTTAAATCAGTCAAGATCGTCATTGTATTAATACATATCTCGTGTCTGGAGGTGTCACGCCCGTTTCGCGCACGCAACCATGCGTGCACGCAACTTGTTGTATCGACGCATATGCCGTATCGTGCGTATATATATAGACTTTTGTTCAAAGACAAAAGCATTTAAGAGCGGGCGCATCCAAAAATATTCATTCTTTAATTTTTTAATTTAATACGTCGTACAGTTCTTTTTTCGCAAATGCACGATCATAATTTTTTTTAATTTCTCTGAGTTTTTTGTTGCATTAAATCATCGGAATATTTAAATTCAGAAAAAATGCAGATTGCTTTATTTTATCAAATAAAAATATCTTAATATCACTGGATAATTCTATATTTGAGTGATAAAATGTTTTAAACATTGAATAAATGTTTGGCTTAGCGAATATACGGAGATCTAATTACAAAAACATCTCATTTTAATATATTTTTTAAAAGAAGATAAGCTTTAAACATACACACACACACTAGACATATTTCTAACGCATATTTATGTATGATGAATTCGTGTAATATTAAGTTAATAGCACAGATGGGAATTATGGTGTACTTCGTTCCCATATATACCTGAATGACTTATGTCGTATTATAAAGGAGATTTTTCAAAGGAGTGCATACCGGCGGATGAACTTTGTGCCACATATAATTAGCATTTTAGTGTCGTCTTTTAGTAATTTCAGAGTAAACCCCCACGAAAGGAAAATTCAATTTGACTTTATGAGAGTGAGTGACTTTATGAAATAAAAGTTACAGAAGTTAATATTAATTTCTTTACTTTCTGCAACATTTTCACGATCTAAAAATCTAAACAATCTTTTTGCTATTTTATATAGCATTAATTATTCTGAAAAATATATTTTTAGTATAACTAATTTTTCGTAAAGTTAATGTTATAATTCTTTAATTATTTCAATAAAGAAATTAATCATGCATTATATGTATACATATGTATTGTAACTCAAATTATTTTCGATGAACGAAACAAAAATATTAATGACCGATACAATATTACAAAAAATTTTTAATTTATATTTATTATGAACAAAATATAACACAGAGATATTTATAAATTATTAAATCAATTATTTTGTAACACACATATATATATATATATATATATATACATAACGTAATTTTTTCTTCCGCTGGTTGAAATAAATTCAATGTTGTATAATTTAATCTCACACATTGCGCTTATTTCGTTTGTTTCGTGTGACGTAATCTACTTTTTCAAACTAATCAAATTCCTCCTGTACTTGTGTGCACAAATTAATGCAATATCCAATTTGCTTCGTATTAATGGCATAACATAACAGGGCGCATGCAAAAGCGTCACAGCGTTAATTCATATAATTCTATCAAAATTTAATTTAATGTTACACTTGAATTTATTCTCTCTTATTCTAAATCCATTCCCGCAACGTTTAGCGTCTAATTGTGTGTGTGTGTGTGTGTGTGTAATTATTCCACGTTGAGTTGTGTTGTATCGAGAAATGTTAGATTTCTCCTTTAATTTGGAGCAAATACAAGGAAATAAATCTCAGATCAATCTGATGTTTTCTCAGATTTTTCTCAAAAAGATCGTTTATCTCAATACGAAATCGTGCACATAATATTGTAAATTTTTTTACAAATATAAAGTAAGTACTCGATAATAATTATATGGCAGTTCGAACTTTTCAGTCTCTCCAGTTTTCTCGCAGCGAGAGTAAATGAAACTAAGCTATATCATGTCCGCGTTACTATAGTTTTTTTCCCGAAACCGTCTTTCATCCATAGGTAATTAAACGCGATAGAAACTAGTACATGATTAAAATAAAATTGAACGCGTTCGCTCGCGTTTATCGAGTTCCGTTTAATTCTTTCAAAGGACAGATTTTATTTGAAATCGTTGTTTTAAGCACGTGGCTTGATTTGAAGTGATAAAATACCTATATACTATAGTATTTAAACGACTAAATAAAAAATTGAAAATAGAGTGGGCGTTTATAGAATCTACGTCAAGTTTTTAAATGTTAAATAAAAATCTAAAAAGAACAAAAAATTAGTTTTCTAAATAAAAAGTTTAAAGAATATCTTTTATTTATTTATTTTTATGGTACATATTGCACAAAAAATGTTTCTAGAAATAATAGAAGTGGTTTTAAATTTTTAGTACCGTGAGCTTTCTTTTTTTCAACGAAAAATGTTTTCCTGCGAATATGTTTTTTATTCACCATCTTTTTTACGTCAAGTAGAATTAACATATAAATGATTGCTAACGCATAGAATTAAGAGAAAATCCGAAAGGATAAAATTTGTCGAAAATATTCGCGAGCATGCGCTTTTTAAAACCGACCTCGCAACCGCTTTTGACAGCTTTTCACCTGCACGCCATATATAATAGAAGGGGGAAAACAATGAGAACTGACGGTGGAAAAAATTCGCGTGTTCGTAAATGCGACTAAACGTTTACTTTCTATCGACAAAAACGCAAAAACAAAATACAAGATGTAAATGTACGGATGATGAAATCTGGTATACAGAAAAAATATGTACGTTTATAATCCTACGATACTACTATACGTCATATGACAGATAAAATGCATTCGATATAACACGTGTAATTTCAATTATGAACTGCGTGCTTTTTTCGCGTCGAATTTATTTTCAGTTTTTAAGTAAAATCGTCAAGTCTGTTTTTATTTTTAATATCTTTCACGGACACGACTAAAATATTTAAATATATACACATCATGAAAGTATTGAAGAGTGGCGTCGTTAATTTTTATCACTTTTAATTATTCATATAAATCTCTTGACATTTATTAAATATAAAATAAAATATTTTCTCCACGTAACATTTTTTTTATGATATATTAATACTGTCATATATGAAAAAGGTGACATACATGAAGAATTAAAGGAGATTATACGAGTGCAGTTCTGTATAAGAAGATTTAAGCTTTCTTTAAATAAGTTTTCCGTGTAAATAATTATACTTAAGAGAGCGTTTGGAATTATAAAGTCAAATTTCATCTACTTAATTTCTTTCCGTGTAATTTTTTTACCCGGTTGAGGAAAGGAGATGCACCTGGCTGTTTTCGCGTGATTCATTCTGTATGTGTAATTTATTTCGAGCCGGTGTTCTACGGCGCATAACTTATCTGGACATGCGATTTTGTTCCGATGCTGAAAATTATCGTCGGCGAAGAGAGTCTCAATTTTGCGAGATATTTTGCTATTGTTGATTTTTTACACAGCTACCAATATAAAATATCGACCGATCCGCAGTTGCGGAAGTAGTTAAAAACGGATATAGCGGGTACGGGGAATCGACGCTGATTGCGCCATAATTTATTCATCGACGCAGTGATTGTGCTCTCGATTTATTAATTATTCGTGATGCGTCGCGGCATTACGTGATTTGTACTGCGGGAGATTCTCTCGCTAATTGAGCGCGAATCTAATGATAACTAACTCGCATCAGCTAGTATCTCGATAATAGCGCGAGAAAGAGAGATTGGATCTACTTATCTTATTTCTATCTATCCTGTCTATTAATCGAGCTATCAATCAGTTGGTAAATGAGTAGAGTGAAAACCATAATTTCGGAGCAATCTTTCCCCAGAATCGAAATTTCATTTATAACATTAATCTGAATTATCGTCATAATGTGGTTTAAAAATTAATCATCCGAAAAATTCTATGGTATAAAATTTAACGAATATTAATCAAGTATAATCGTTGAAAAATTAGATTAGTAAAGTATATGAAAAATTTATAAAGCATTCTTTATACAGAAAAAAATTAGCTATAAATTTTAATTGTCCCTATATTACAACCTGAAATTTATCATGCTTAAATTTTAGCTATGATAACTAATATTTTTTAACTATAGTTTAACGGAGAATTCTATAGCTAAAAAATATTAATTATTATAGCTAAAATTTCATGTGTAATATAGGACAACCCGGTACAAAATTTTTTATATATAAAAATATAAAATTATATGGAAATATATAAAATTATACATATAATCGCGAAATTATATATGAAATATGTTTATACATAGATAGATATTATAAAAGTGCTTTTTATAATAAATATTTCTTCATATATATAAATATATATGTTTCATATATAATTTGACATGATTTTATACGAACCTTTATAATTTATATATAAATTTAAATAATTATATATAAAAATGTTCACATATAATTTTACGATTATATGTATAATTATACAATTATTTATATATAATTATATATAAAAAATTTTCACCGGGAACTAAAATTTAGCTACAGTAGCTAATTTTTTTCCGTATAAATGTTGATACACTGATTAAACTAGAAACGGAGCAAACTCAATTGAAAGAACAAATTTTATAATAAATCCCGACTAATATTTAAGTATACAATCATCATTTTGAAGTTTCTTTAAATTTGTAAGTAAACTCTGATAAAACGATTTGTGAACTCCTACTACAACTTATTGAAGAAGCTATAATTTACTGCAAAGCAGGATTTTGCAAATATTGAGATTGTACTCTTTGGGAAAAATATTGGAAACAATGTCTCGTTAAAATGTTTCAAGAATAATGGCCCGCGGCGCGTGTATTGGAATTGATTAATAAATACGTGTTTGTCGCGCAGTTGATCTTTTTGTTGCTTGTCGTTTCTCTCTGCAGCACTGGACAGGATAAATATATATATATATACACAGTTTTATCATTTGCCATCGGCGATTTAAATTTCAAAGCGCCACCCGCGCTGTCCCACATTATTCGCGCTCGCGCGAAAAAGCGTGAAACTACTCGCAATTGCGGAACGTAATCCGCGAAGCAAACGTTTACGGATCTTCGTGCATCCATACGTGTACGTTACGTTACGTATGTAGCGTTAGGATGTAATTCCCGCGCGTTACAAACGCGTTCGCCAGAGGGAGGAAACGACAAATCCGTATCTATTAAACGCACCGCAACGAGTTCCTGAAACCGACTGAAATAGCTTTTAATAACGTCGGCGTTTTCTTTGATCGAATCCCGCGTAGAACTGTGATTAATCGCGCGTGGATTACAGGTGGAAAAAAAAATATATATATATTTCGCGGTCAGAAAGAATTATTTATGGTCTCGTTATACGAGCGCCCCCGTGTTTTGTTCTGTTAAACGAGATTACTCTTTTGTTGTACTTCGTATATGGAAAAGCCGCGAGTGTCCGATCGAACGCGAAATTGACATTACGATCGGCGAGAAGAGATTTTCTCCGGTAACGTCGAGATTTCTTAGGGTATATATATATATATAGGGTATATCTGACGCGTAGACATATGCAAAATTTCTCGCTAACAAGAAATAGATTGCGTATACGAACGGGGTAATTTTCCGGGTTTATGCACATAGAAAATTTACGGCCCTCCTGCTTTATGTCATATATCGAGAAAATGGGAGGTATTGGAATTCAACGGTGCATCGAGATATTTTTCAGGACGGATTCTTTAACAAATATCGACGGCGTATTTTCTGTTTTGTATTATATATTATTTTATAGCACATATTATATATATATATATATATATATATATATATATATATATAAAAATATGATATATGTTTTATATAAAATAATATAAAAATATTTAATATGACTTTATATTTACATTTGGTCTTTATTATATAAACTTTAATACATTATATATTTGGCAAATAAAAGCGGCTAAAAAAAGATGCAAAGAGACGATTAAATTATTTCTATGGCGTAACTAAAATGCATAAAGTATTTTTTTTATCGATAATGTAAACATCTATTTTCTTTTCCTATATTAAACGTAAATTTACTTGCAATTAATGACAAAGTCAATTTATCGATTATGGCACGGTAAATATTTATTTATAAGAAGATGTCATATATAATTATAAGAATGCACATTTTGCATTTATTTTTCCAAGAAGAAAAAAGGGAGGAAAAAATTTGTCTTTTTTAATTAATAAATTATTAATAAATCAAATATAAGAAATATCCGCGATTAATTTTTTCGATAATTTCTTACGGAATATATTACAAATTTTCATTTTTATTCGCGTTTATTTAATGAAAGTTCAAATTGTACCAAATGAATGCATGATTTCCGCAAGACTAATTCGATTTTGCAGACAAATTCGTTATTTCGAAGAGGAAAACGTAACGGGAACAAATGCTGACTCGGTTAAAACGTGTTAAAGACGGCGACATAAACCCACTTCATTTCACTCGCTTGACAATAGCAGCACATCTCGTCCAATCATTTAAATGTCAACGTTCTCATAGGAAAATCTCCGTAATGGGATATTTTATTTTGTTATGTCAAGCAGTAAAAATCGTCTTTAATATAAAATTTATTATATATAAAATTTAGTATAATATATAAAAACATGACATTTCGTCTATATTTAAAATATATTTCTCTATTTCTAGTTATACTATATTAAAAAACGTATAAAAATAAACGAAACATATAAAATATTTCTAAAAATTTCTAATTTTAATTGTAATAATTTTCATATAATCCATTTTAATAATTTTATTCTTAACGTCTGAATTATCTCTTGTTATTATTTTCGATTCAAAAACTATTTATTATCTTCATCTCTAAGAGAATTAATAATATTATATATTTGATAAAATCTAGACTCTATTAATATTATAATAATATACATATAATATTATAATAAGAAATCGATTATTTCAAAATCGAGGGAAATTGAGAACGTTTAAAAGCTATTTTGTATATCATGCATCCATGCATCCGATGACGATTGAAAAATCATGAATCACGTTTATTTTAGCGATGAGGCGAGATATGTAAACATCAATAATTACAATAAATATTTTACGCAAACAGGAAGTTGTGTCAGAAAGGGTAGCAGCATAATTACGTCGTTCCGTAATACTCAACTGACTAATTATATCACTCGATAATGTTCGATAATTACGGACGATCCTTGGTTGATACGTTAACGTATCAAGAAGGTATGGCGGACAGTTATGCGCTCGTTTACCACCATAGAGAACATATTAATTTTGTTATATCGGGTGTCGTGATTATTTTCAGCAAACGCCTGAGCGAAACGATTATTATGGGATCGTATCAAAGTGCATCAGGAGGGGTAATTTTGTGCCGCAGTGCATAAAGATTGCAGTATTCGACACAGCTTTGGTAGTTATTGTAATTATACTGTGAACACACGAGAAATTATATGTAATTTATTTTTCCACGATGCATATCTCGGAATAAATTATTTATTTTTATATCTGTCATCATTTTCATTTTATTATATATAGTAAAAAATCATTATGTGATTTATAAACAAAGAGACAAGAATCGAATTATGTACACTGAAAAAAAATTTGTTAACTTGACTAAAATTTTCAATTAAATATTATTTTGTTAATTAAACAAATATTTAAATTAAATATGATATATTAAATTTAACAAAACGTATTTGACTTAAATATTAATATATGTTCAATTAACAAAAGAGTAATTTAGTTGAAAGGTTTAGTCAAATTAACAAATCTTTTTTTCAGTGTACTTATATTGTATATCGAAAAAATTAATTTTTTTAAAAATCTGAATACGTATATTTCTCTAAGAAAGAAGACCTGACAAGTTTTCGCAAAAAAATTTAATAAAAATATAATGAAAAATGAAATTTATATATCTGTGTCACACGATATTGTGTGCATAAAATATTATATTTTTTCGCAATTTGTGGCTAACGCAGTTCATTAATTATTATTGAATAGGGATTAGTAAATTCGATATTTAAGGAAATAATTTTTTTCCACGAGATCTCTTTAATTTTCATTGTTTTCCCGGATTTTCCCGACTCGTGTCAACTCTGAACAATGTTTGATCGTCTTAGCAAAGTCACCTACATGGTCTAAACTGTTCCATCGACAAGGTCGCGTCTCCACCCAGTTGTATCGAATATCTCGAGCAGATATCGAATTTCGCAAAGAGACACGAAGAAATACGTGTGTCGCGCACCTGCTACCATCGAGCGCTTGTTTTGATCGCGCGACGACGTTTCATGCGGTTGTAGAGATGCTGGTGCATCTGGTAAATATCGGTATGCACCGATGCAACCGATGCATAAGCGAGATATCACGCGCTGCAAGTACGGGATTCGGCATTTGACGTGTCTCGATGAAAAATATCGGCTGACGTCCGCCCGAATAAAAATCGCGCCATCATCAATTTACGATCGGCGCGACAACACAATATTGACATTTGTTTAATTTTTAAATTTTACAAGAATTAATTTTTCGGAAATAATATATATATTGAAAAATATTTTAGAAATATTTCGTTTTTGAAGAAAAAATTCCATTGTTATTATATTGCTCCTTGAAGAAAAATTATTAACTCTTCACGACTTTTCACTTTTATGGTGATAAACGAGCGCGATAAAACAATATTGACATTTGTTTGATTTTTAAATTTTACAAGAATTAATTTTCCGGAAATAATATATATTGGGAAATATTTTGTTTTTATAAGAAAAAATTTCCATTATTATATTGCTCCTTGAAGAAAAATTATTAACTCTTCACTTTTATGGTGGTAAACGAGCGCGACAAAACAATATTGACATTTGTTTAATTTTTTAATTTTACAAGATTTAATTTTCCGGAAATAATATATATTAGGAAATATTTTAGAAATATTTCGCTTTTTTAAGAAAAATTTTCATTGTTATATTACTCCTTGAAGAAAAATTAACTCTGACACGACTTTTCACTTCTCGTCCGCACACATCGACCCAGTTGTGCATGAGTCATCTTTGTGATTACGGGACACAAAAAAAATAGCACGTATATTTGAGAGCTCTGAGATTTTAAGAGCAGAGATGTCAAATGTGCATAAAAAAAACTCATCTCTTTTTTTACTACATCCTGACAATCTCTATATAAAGATAAAGATTATTAATACTCTATATTTAGCGGTATATGCAAATATATAGTTGTCTAATTATAGATCATATTGTGTGACGTAAAGATCATTTATAACGCGTTGGACTGATAATTGGATGGACTCATTATTGTCATTATTATATAATTAGATATTCGGCGCGCTGAATGTATATATACATACATGTACATACAAAGGCTTTTATACCTGTGTAACTCTGAAAACACGCAAACTACATGCACTACATTCACACGAACTGCGTCACGACTAGCCGTCGCATTATTGACTGCGGTATTAGCTATGCGCGCGGGCTGTTACTATCATTACAATCATTTATTATAGAGCGATATACGCTACTGTGAAAATGTGTGCTAACCCAATTATTACTCGTCCAAGAGAGATCTCTCGAGCGCGGCATTTTGCCCCTATCGTTCGGCCGATAATTTCGTTTACGTTCGCAAATTGCGACGCCGGCCGGCCGGCGAAAGGCCGAGGGTGAACGCGAGAGGGTGTCGCGACGCCTCGTCGGGGGTGCTTTGCATTTCATCGATCGACGTCGCTGTGTCAGGGACAGATCCGCGACATGGCGCGCCATTATGTACGGAAGCGGATTCGGTAACCCCCGGTATACAGGTTTACTCTCCCACCGGTGACAGGGTAAACTTCCCCCGAGTTCGAGGATAACGACCGAGGACTCGAATTTCAAGCCACGCTCCAGATAAAATTCCATGAATAATTGCATCTTATTTTTTTTTTGTCTCCTATATCGTTGTATGTGTATATATGATCGAACATGTAGGAATTTATTTCTTGGGAGTCTTAGGAAATTCGCGGTATCCCACTTTACATAGCTAATACGGCCGATACAAATTCCGGTGATTGTATTTAAATGCAAATTTTACCTGGATTTGCATCTCTAAGACGGGACGCTTCTCGGGAGTTTATTTTAAAAGTATAAATTCGAAAATTGCATACAAGTGTAACAATGAAGTAGACTGTTCATATATTATGTACACTGGAAAAAAAATGTGTTCATTTGACTAAACCTTTCAATTAAATTACTATTTTGTTAATTAAACATATATTAGTACCTATTTAAATCAAATATACGTTTCGTTAGATTTAATATATGTTACATTTAATTAAAATATTTTATATGTTTAATTAACAAAATAATATTTAATTGAAAGGTTTAGTCAAGTTAACCAATTTTATTTTCAATGTATGTATTAATATGTGCACACACAAATTCAAATATTCTTAAAAAAATAATATATATCTTCATCTCTCTCTTCTATATTTTGTAAGAAATTATATTCTTGAAGAAAATTGGAAAAATTTTATATATATATATATATTATATAAATATTATATATATTATATATATTATATAAATTTTTATATATATATTATATATATTTTTTTTATATATATTATATAAAAAAATGTTTAAAAATAGAGTATATAATTTAGTATAATTTACTAATTAGACGTATAGCTATCTATCATAATCTATCATAATTTCCCTCGCTTCTATGTTTGAGAAAAAACTTTAGGCAATTAATCATACACGAGTCATTGTATCAAGTTCACCTTGACGCAGGAAAGGTCAGAAGAGGCTATTCGTGATATATCCTTAACACCGGGGGATGAGATGTGATTTTAACCGTGAGCTGTTAGCGGTGGCTTTGTGTTTCCCAGTAGATCGACACGTTGCAATAGCACTTTCAGAGTTCGGGATCATCACTCAGATTGCAGTGGCCGGCTTATCGATTAGCCGAACATGATGGTATATTCCCGAATTGGTTGTCGGTGATACGCGCATCCTGTGGTTTACATTCGCTTTTACGGGAACGAGAGATACGAAGAGAGGGCGAGTAGCACCAAAAAGCTCTCGTAACCTTGAATAGCCCTGCGGTATGAACTGCTCGATAAAGTGACCTTTATTATTTTGCACGAAGTCGTTCTCTCGTCTACTGGCCGCAGTTTTATTTTCGGACAATCAAATTCTAATATGACGTGTCTGCTCGAGTGTCATTTTGTGCAAATAATATACATGCGTACTTTATTAATTTTTTTAAATTTAAATAACACTTTTTCTGTGCGCCGACAACAAATTATTGAATTAATAAATATTTATTTCAATACTGCCTGATCAATCATTTATTTGGAACAAATAAATATTTATCTGTTTTGCAAAGGATTTTCTTATATCAAATAAATATTTTTCACAATTATTTTTTAAATTGATGTTATTATAGTTTCAAATAAATGATTTATTAGGCAGTATTGAAATAAATATTTATTCGAGTTCAATAAATTTTTTTTCACCGTAGTAGCTTTTTTTATGTAAGATTCAACAATCATTTGATTATATATCTTCGCCTTTCTTTCAAAATACCTGACATTTTCCGTGTATCGATTATGATTAACCAAAATAAGTCTAAATAAAGCTCTGATACTCTCGATATATAATTATTGGAATTTTGTTTCCTTTTCTGGGACATGAACATTTTTCAACAGATAAAAAAAGATATATATTATTTTTGTGTTTTAGCAATCAGTTTTTTAGCATATATGTATACATATATTTTCATGAATATATACGGAGGGAATTTACCCTAAAAATTAAAAATAATAATTGGGTATATTGAAAGAATGTTATAAGAGTTTCTCTGATTATTAATATTTATCACAATAAAAAATATTAATATGTACATAGTAAAATTAATCGAACATATTTTTTCTATCTCATTGTGGTAGATATTGATATTTTTATTGTGATAAATATTGATTAGAGAAACCTTTATGCCTTATAAAATTCTTCCAATACCATATTATCCCACGATTACCATAATTTTCAGGGTAAATTGTACGACAAAATTCTCTCTGCGTAGAATAGAATTTTAAGAATTTAAATTAGGCCACACGGAAAAGAAGAAAGCTAAATTTTAGCTGTCCATGTATTACAAAGTACTAGTTTAACGGAGAATGTTATAGCTAAAAAATATTAGCTGTCATAGCTCAAATTTATACATGATAACTAAATTTCTATGGTATAAGCTAATTCTTTTTTTCGTGCACTTTCCTAAAAAAAAAAAAATCATTATTGCAAAAAATAAAACATGTGATTATCCTCATTACGTGTCTGTCTACACACAACATGAAAGTGACATGAAAGATTCAATTAAAATCCATCCTGTTGCTTGGAAATATCAATATTCGTGCGCTCTCTCTCTCTCGCTCTCGAAAAAGCGACTTTCCGTTCGAAATGGTTTCCTCGTTAGCGGAAATTACTTGGCGATATCAGCGACAGAATCTCCTGGGATGTGTGCGGTCGGCGTCGTGGCTTACTCAACACCACCTCAGAGCCGCACATTTAGGGGGTTGGCGACGTTGCACTAACTGTAATATGGGCTAACTATTCCTGTGGGAGGAAACGCGCGTTAAGCTGCGTATACACCCAAACTTTCGCCCAGTTTAGTTCCGAAATTTACAGCGAGACAATAATAAGACGTGAAAACTGTATGCGCGATATTCGATAATTAATATTATATATATAGATATAATATGTATATATAATATTCTCCTGATGAGAGAGAAGTTTCTTATCGAAAATTGAGAGACAATTGTGAGGTGTTTGGGAAGAGTGTCTCGAGAATAGTGTCGAGCTTATGAATCTTTGAGGAAGTACAGAATGTATCAAACTTTAAATACGCTGATAAATTGCTCGCCAATTTACGGAGAAGCTTTACCTCTCACAAATCAGATAAATCTCCTTTTAATAGAATATTTTCACTGGAGATTAATTGTCGAGATTATTTAATAATAAAACTTTGGAAACATCTCTAATAGACACGTTCAACAAGAAATTTATTTGCGACAATTTGTGTAAATATGAAAGAAAATATTTGCAGAGAGAGAGAGATTCAGGCGCATATATTCTGTGCATATAAGAATAAAGGATCCGTATAAAATTTCAATTAAACGAGAAATATATAAGCGAAACGGAAAGAAATTATAACTCGATCGTTCGTCAGCTCAAAAGAAACCTCGATGCATAAACAACAGCGTTTGAGATTTCATCGCAGGACATTCACCCTGAATCGCAGAAGCGAGCGCGCGCCTGAAGTTTAAGAGGGACTTCGCTGAATAAACAGAATCTCCTTGTTATTTCCCGGTTATTAGCGAGACGGCGGCCAGTCGCCTCCACAAAGCTTCTCCCAATCTTCGACATCGAATTTTTCCAAGCTCCGCTCCGGTGAAAAAAATCGAAAAGCCATTTTTCAACGAGGCGGAGGAAGCCTTACGCGCCAAAGGAAAATATCGCGAGTGTATAGAATTGTGCGCGTAAAGTCGCGCAATTACCGACGTAAGAGGAAAGACGAGATGAGAACCCGATTCCCTCCTCATGCATTTTTGTATGTGTGCGAGGAGATTATTATCGAAGCGAAATCTTTTTACATGTACAACATTCGTTACGAGTCGAGCTTATTCAGGTATAATAAAATGCCTTATCAAAAAATGTAATATAAAATACAAGGTATAAAATACGCACTCATACGGGTGTCTAGCAGTTAGGGAAATATGAAAAGCCGGGCATTGTTAGGGAATTTTATAAATCTGGAATTGTCAGGGAAAAAAGTCGGGAAATTTTACTATTTAGCTGGATTTTTTCACTTTATTCTACATTTGTCTCAATAATTTGACATTTTTTTATTAAATAAATATAAACTTTTCCTTGACTCCCAGCACGCTATTTAATTTTTTATGTCGTTAAATATCGATTCATCTACAGCGTGTTTGTTAAATATTTTCATCGTTGTGTTATTTTATTTCTTAAATTTAACATTTAATTGATTTATCATATAGATATATGTAAATATATTTGGAAAATAATGCTAAAAGTCAGATTGTATTAATAAAATAATAAACTTTTCCTTGACTCCCAGCACGCTATTTAATTTTTTATGTCGTTAAATATCGATTCATCTACAGCGTGTTTGTTAAATATTTTCATCGTTGTGTTATTTTATTTCTTAAATTTAACATTTAATTGATTTATCATATAGATATATGTAAATATATTTGGAAAAAATAATGCTAAAAAGTCAGAAAAAAAATTAATTTCTGGTCTTGGAAAATCTGAAAAAGTCAGGGAATTTTGTTCATTGACTCTGCTGGACACCCTGTTGTGACAAAATATACAATATAAATATTAAAATTCATGAGAATTAAATCATCAAATTTTTCGAAATAAAAGATAAAGAAATTCTGCGGTTTCGAGAGGAGAAATTTCTCTCATAATGTATTAATATATGACTATATAAACGGAGAGGAGAGAATTATTTATAATACACACATAACAGTGAAATAATTGATGTGTGATGCATCAAGTCAAAGCTTATTATGATGCCTAATCTGGAATTGTCAGGGAACAAAGTCAGGAAATTTTACTATTTATCTGAATTTTTTTCACTTTATTCTACATTTGTCTCAATAATTTGAAATTTTTTATTAAATAAATATAAACTTTTCCTTGACTCCCAGCACGCTATATAATTTTTTATGTCGTTAAATATCGATTCATCTACAGTGTGTTTGTTAATTTATATTTTCATCGTCGTGTTATTTTATTTCTTAAATTTAACATTTAATTGATTTATCATATAGATATATGTAAATATATTTGGAAAAAATAATACTAAAAAGTCAGGAAAAAAATAAATTTCTGGTCTTGGAAAATCTGAAAAAGTCAGGGAATTTTGTTCATTGACTCTGCTGGACACCCTGTTGTGACAAAATATACAATATAAATATTAAAATAATGAGAATTAAATCATCAAATTTTTCGAAATAAAAGATAAAGAAATTCTGCGGTTTCGAGAGGAGGAATTTCTCTCATAATGTATTAATATATGACTATATAAACGGAGAGGAGAGAATTATTTATAATGCACACATAACAGTGAAATAATTGATGTGTGATGCACCAAGTCAAAGCCTGTTATGATGCCTAATATTCGGTGCATTAACCGATTTGTTGTTTCCCTCGTGCAAGTAAACGGGCGCTAAAAGGCTAATAAACGCCCGGGTGGTATGAGACTCTAAATTTCCGGACACGAGCGCGCGAACCATTTGACATTCAACTTTCACGCCGCGCGAACACCTAATTAACTGCTGCACTATTCAGCGGCTTATTATTTTATTAAGCGCCCGCTGAGCGCATTAATTAGCGGCCGCGCGCTCTTAATCCCTTCACTTTTCGCATGATCTAGTTTACGTTCAATTGAACTCGCTCTGTTATTCTACATTCGTTATTTTTGCACGGAGCCTAGCATCTTGTACAACCTTCGTTATTACAATTCTCGTGTGAATAAAAGCGTCTAAGAGCTTGTAAATCATTGGACGGATTTCTAGAGATTTCAAAAGTCAGCTTTTAATTTTTAAAACTTCTACGCAGTTGTATTTTCAGTCTCAAAGAAAGCTGAAATTTACTTTAAAAGCGAAGCTATAAACGTCAACATATGACTTGCCTTAAGGGTTACTAAAATAGAGCTTGTCTTATAATACTTGTTATAACATTTTCCTACTTTCCTTTATCCTACTTTCTATATAAATAATGCTTATTAATTACCATTCTGTCTGAAAATTAATCGGCGGTAAAAGCTTTCATTTAAAATTTAAAGTAAGCTTTTTTCAAAAAACAAAAGAAAAAATTATTTTAACATCTCATTGTATTTTTTTGTTACATTCCAGCTTTACAATATATTTATTATATTTGAAATTATTCATTAAATATAATTGAAGTATATTTAAAATATTATTTTAAAATATATTTCACGAAAATTTTAATCCAAATTGTGCAATTCAACGATGTGCTAGATTTAGCTGCTTTATTTTTACATATTCCATTATCATTATTTTGAAAATGCGCTATAATATTCAACCGCGAAAATGAGATATTGCTATATGTTAACGAAGAGATATAATTTCATAGCACTGGGGTAAAAATAAAATGTTCTTCGTGACGGGTAAATAGAATAGAATTCATCGATTTGGTCGATTCTGTTTCACACGAATTCGGCATTAGGTTAAACAAACACGAGAAACAATAGCACTTGATTGAGAACCATGCGCAAATATCGAGATTAATTACAGTTATACAAAATCGAGCACATTTTAATTAAAGTTATTATTCTATCACGATTTTACGGATTACTTTTATATTTATCACAGAATTTATACACAATCACGATTTAAGGATTGAACGATTCCGGGACGTAACATAAATATCTTAAAGAGAGTTTGGAAGCTTTAAGGTCTATTTGCTTGTAGATTCGAAAAACTGGAAGTTGGGAGATTTAAACTTCAAAAAGTTGAGGAAAAATTCAGGATCGAAAAATTCAAGGATTTGAAACTTCGAGGCTTTCTAAGACTAAGATATTTCGAAACTCCTTTGTGATTTGTGAGTCTCCATATATTCCGAGGGAATCTAACACCCAAAAATGTAAAAGTAATCTTATTTATCGAATCAGCGTAATCCAACATTATTAAAATCCCTGTTTAACACACGTAAGTTGTGTGATTAATTAATTTCTTGTATTATATTAAAATATTCTTCCCTCGAATAATTTCTATAATTACACCGAGAGAGCGGCTTATAATTGTATAGTGCACGAATCTCTATAATTAAATCTACCAACCATTTAAACATGTCGTTAAAATTTACGAAACTGTCAGGTTCACGCGTGAAGAGAGTTCTCTCCCTCTGCGTATATTTCAATATTATCCTATTTTAAATAATCCCAGCGGCGGCGAGCGCATATCATCTCGAGGAGGCAACGCAGCTCCGGAGTAGACTAACGATTAATTCAACTCCCGAGTTTGTGTGTGCCGCGCAGCGGCTGAAATTAATTTTCTCAAATTAAAACTCATCTCACAGATGCTTGACAAGCTAGTGGCGATTTTCTCTGATGCGCGCGCGATTTTAATATTCACTTTCTCGCCGCTCGTGACGAGCATGAGGTCAAAGCACGGCGTGCGATCATTCAGGATTGTCATCTTAATCAGGCTTCCCGAACTTTGCTGACACTTAAAAATCATCGATCGTTGCAAAGTATATTAAAAACATTTTTTTTTTTTTATTTTAAGATAATGTAAATGATTAAGAAATTGATTCGATACACCAAGGCATTTATATACATGCACTTTTAATAAAGCAAATAATATCTATTTGCACTATTTTTATAATATATATTAATATTTATTGATATTATATAATTAATAAAATATTAAAATATATTATAATATTTATTATAACATTTTTTTTATAATTTACTACTTTCTTAGCAAAATATATAACTCTGCCCGGAGAGAATTTTTTCTTAGAATTTATCCTGAAAATCATGTAAACGTGGGACAACATGCTGGTATTGGAAGAATTTTATAAGAGTTTCTTAGAATATTTATCGTAAAATAAAAAATATTAATATGTGCATAGTAAAATTAATCGAACATACTTTATATTTTATTGTAGTAGATATTAGTATTTTTTATTGTCTCACGATTACTACGATTTTCAGGATAAATTCTATAAGAGAAAATTATTTCTGTGTATTAAATAAAATTGTTTAAAAATTTCAAAGTTAATATACGTCAAGAAATTGATTTTCCATCATTTTCGTGATACATCCATACTTTTAATAAAGCAGAACTTTTCAATATATTTACGATACACTACTACTTTGATCACATCTTATATAATTTAAATTACATTAATATACATATATTAATATAATTAATCATCATGATCATTTCTGAATTAATATAATAAATACAATATTTCTCATAACGATTAACTTCCCTGACAAAACGTGCAACTCCGTATATTTCGGAGTCTAAAAAAAAACGAAAAAATGTATTTTTAGAATCTTTCTAAAATACACTCTTTGTTCGGCGATTTCCGAACAAATTGGGAACCACTGATTTATACGAGGTGCTCACTGCGACCGACGTGTACGAGGCACACCCTTGCACATAGAAAGACACAGAGGCCTGCGCACGTGGTACAGTATAGTGGTTTATCGGCACCCGCTCGACGGGTGCTTCGCTCGAGCGAGCCACGTTATTAAATCAAGCAACCCTCTCGTCTCGCGCAACCCCCGGCCGCGGTCGTGCGGAATTGCGAGCGAATCATCCCTCGACTCCGGGAACCTTTACCTCTCCGGCGTACAACGCCCTATTTTTAATACCTCAATAATCGGCAATCCGGCGAGCGCCAACCTTGATTTTTCGCCAGCAATATTTTGTTTGCCGGGAGAAATATTGCAATGCGCGCGAAAACGTATCGGGACGATCGATTCCTGTCATTTTTTATTCATCGCGCTTCGAAACACGGGACACACTCGGATAGAATATTACGTTCCGCTTATTGTAATACTGCGGAGTGCCGTAGAAATTGGCGGAAAACACACAATCGTTATCCCACGTATCGAAATCTACGGACGAGAGATGTGTTTGTTGTATACCATACACTTCAATCATTTTCGTGCCCTCTCTATTGAAATATATGTATGGGTTATCGAATTATGGAGAGCCTTTCGTGAATTCATAAGCTTTAACGGCAAAAATAAATAATGTATTTATTTTATATTCGTGGAAAATTATTCAGAAATAAAATTTTTAAGCTAAAACACTTATTAAAATTAAAATTATTTATGAAAGAAGATCGAATATATAAAAAAATGTTGATTTTTCTCGATAATTTGGCCAACGAAAACGTGACAAAGTGAATTTGATCGAATAGTAATGAATAAAATTGTATTCTCCATTAGCTGGTCTGAAAGTACAAAAGACCGAAACACACAAGAGAGATAATCCACTTGAATTATTCATCGTAAATTTAAACGTACCTACATAAAAAAACCTCTTTGTTCTCTACATATAACCAAAAGAATATATCGGAATATCTTTTAAATAATTACATATATATAACTGTAATTAAATAACTATATTTTGATATTTTACCTCCTTAAGAGAATTCTTTCAATTAATTCTCCAACTCAAAAGTTCTAAAACTAATTAACGCCGTATTAAACGGAGAATCCGTAGATTAAAGAAAATCGAGAGAGCACTTGAAGTATCGGGATATCATAGAAATTATTACAGCTCGAGGGTGTTGATTTACGCTAAGAACTTTCAACCTGTGTGCAGGATTTTTTCCAAGAAGGGGCATAATTACATTTTTGTTATTTTTTCTTCTTTCTTAATGTTTTAAAAATTTCATTTTTTATTTTAATTTTTTTATATCAAATTGCAGATAAATTCCAGCGTTTTCGAAAAGAGAAGCAAATCCTTAATTTTTTTTACCGATTCCACTCTTGTCTTCTTCTGCGAACACCCATGTCTGCGTGTTAATTAAATATCACACTTAATTTTAAAAAATTTTATTTTTTATTTTAATTTTTTTATATCAAATTGCAGATAAATTCCAGCGTTTTCGAAAGGAGAACAAATGCTTAATTTTTTTTACCGATTCCAAGAAGAGAGCAAATGTCTCCTCTTGTCTCCCTCTGTGTGTTAATTAAATATCACACTTAATTTTTTAAAATTTCATTTGTGTAGTTTAATTTTTTTATATCAAATTGCAGATAAATTCCAGCGTTTTCGAGAGGAGAAGCAAATGCTTAATTTTTTTTACCGATTCCACTCGTGTCTTCTTCCGCGAACACCCATGTCTGCGTGTTAATTAAATATCACACCTACGTGGAACGACGAAGTTCGCGAATTCTAGCCGGAGTCGCAGCCTGTAAAGCAAATAAGCGAGTGCGACGAAAGACTCGGGACGCGCGAGGACACACAGCATTCATCCCCTCGATATATTTATGCGGGGAGGAAACTCCCTCGTTAACGTATCCGCAATGTGTAACCACTTGATCGACTCGCTCGCAGCGCAGGATCACGGCGTCGATCGATAGCGTCTTATTTTTAGTCCCGGCGCGTCGCGACGGAATCGTTTCGCGCTGCCCGCGGCGATGTTTCCCGATCCCGGAACGACGTTACCGGACAGGCCAGAAACGGGACGTTGCGCGGGATTATTAAAAAACGTGTGCGGAATGCGACGGAAGAGAGCGCTGGCGTTCGGAAGCGTCCGGCGCGAGTTCGCTCGATTCATGTAACACGAATTTCTTACCCGCTCACGTATATAGAAAGAGAGAGAGAGAGAGAGACCATCGTGACTGGTCACCGCCCGCCGTAAAATCGATAATCCTCCACCCTCTCGTGGCGAAGCTACGGGGGAGACTAATAAATTGATCCCGCGGAGCGAGAACAGAGCCTGGTGTCTCTCTCGTCTCGCAGCCTCTCGAAAATATATCTCGCTTTCTTTCTCTCTCGCCGCCAATATGTAAGATAACTTATTCATGTATACATTTATAGTTTTATGCACTCGCGTCATTGATCGGCAAAAAAGAAAAGGATTATTCTCGATACGTATATAGGAATTATTCAACGAAGTTATTTTCGATAGTCTTGAATGTAATATAAATCGTATGAATAATTTCTTCTTTTATTTTATATTCATCGGAACATTATAGCATAATATGATGTGATTATATGTATGAATTTAAATTTATCTTAATCAATTTTATAGTGTCGTTTAAGAAAAACGTGTGGTTCTATTGTATATATCAAGAATTTGTATCTTTCGCGAAAAAAAATGTGCTGCTGTCACTTTTAGTTGTCTTTATAGTATATTACACATGAAATTTAGTTATCATAGATAGCTAATATTTTTTAGCTAAACAAAGAACTTCTCCGTTAATCAATGACTACAAAATATTTTTCAAGTTGTAATATATGCCCGGTAAAAATTTTTTTATATATTAGAATATAAAATTATACATGAAATATGTCCATACATAATTAGATATTATAAAAGTGCTTTTTATAATCAATATTTCTTCATATATATAAATATATAATTTGACATGATTATATATGAACCCTTATAATTTATATATAAATTCAAATAATTATATATAAAAATGGACATATTTCACATATAATTTTACGATCACGCAATTATTTATATATAAAAAATTTTTTACCGGGTGGACAGCTAAAATTTAGCTACTTTTTTCCGTGTTATTACCTTTGAATAATTTTGAAAAGAGAAATCGTCCTCTGAATCGGATTTATTTTTCAAAGCCGTCGTCCCTCCTTGAAATATTTCCTTCCCTCCTAAGATTCAACGGAAATGTTTAGGCACGTGTCACATTTATAACGCCTAGTATAATACTATATGATACGGACGAGATTATAGGTTTTCAAGTCGAAATATGAATACATTTTTCAAGAGCCACTGATACACGGTTACCGCAGTGAGATTCGAGGATTTACGCGGGTCCACGTAAATGATGCAGCCGAGGGACAATAATCTAATAGCGAGCCGCCGAATCACGTACGCGGACAAAATCCCCGCTCAGACATAAGCCGACGTCAAAGGGCGCCTTTTCGTCTATTTTTTAACTTTCGACCGGCCTTTTCTCTCCCGCGCTTTTTCTTCCGCCGTTACTTTTCTCGCGACTCGCGCAACACAGGGAGTCTCTGTCGCGGACTTCGATTTTTCAACGACGACCGAAAAAAAAAAGGGAAGAAAGAGAGGAAAAAAAGGTCTGAAAAGAAGAAATGCGCGCGCGACCCACTTTCCCGAAGAATACGCCTCGGCGAGGTCAAACACCTCGTCGTGGCTGCACCGCGTGCACTTCGAGATTTCTGCGACCGGTAATCATCGCGGTTATTAACCCTGCGGTAGTCGGTGATCTTCTAGAATACGGCAATAATCCTTTTCCGTGAAAGAGCTTTAAAAATGAGAATTAGAGAACAAAAAATGTCCATACATCTTATACGACAGAAACATTCATATTTCTTCTATATGCTACAGAGAGAATTTTCTTCTACCATTTTTTAGCCGGAAAATTATGGTAATCGCGGGACAATAATATGATATTGGAAGAATTTTATAAGAGTTTTTTCGCTTAATATTTTTGCCGCGATAAACAATATTAATATCTACCGCAATAAGATATAAAATATATATTCGGTTACTTTTACTGTGTAGCTATATATATATTAATATTTTTGATGTATTTTTTTGTGGTAAATATTTAATCAGAGAAATTGTTAGAAAATTCTTCCAATACCATGTTGTCCCACGATTTATCAGGAGATTTTCAGGGCAAATTCTATAAGAGAAAATTCTCTATGTGTACAAAAAAAATATCCATACATCGCATTCTATTTCTCACTCTACACAGAGAAAATTTTCTCTTAAAATTTACTCTAAAAGTCATGGAAGAATTTTATAAAAATTTCTCCAATTAATATTTTTACCACAACAAAAAATATTAATAAACGTGGGCCGAAACGTTAGTATATTAATATTTTTGATGCATTTTTTGTGGTAAATATTTAATCAGAGAAACTCTTATAAAATTTTTCCAATATCATATTGTCCCACGATTTATCATGATTTTCAGGATAAATTCTAAGAGAAAATTCTCTCCGTGTAGAGAAAAAAAATATTCATACATCACATTTTATAGACATTCTTATTAGACATACAGATTTTGATATACTAAAATACTGTATATTTATATAAAGAAAAATTGCGTTAATACTTATATATGTTACGATTAAATTGCTACTGAAGAAATTAAAACATTTACTTTATCGAGCTTAGGTGTTTTGTTCACGAAAAGGATGACAGTGATATAATAGCAGGTATATTTCTAGTTGAGATCGAATATAATTCAATTTATCTCAGAGAGATACGAATCCGTACCCTCATTTATTTTACATTTAATGTCAGAAGAGAGAAGCGAAGTAAAATTTCGATCATTTATCGGAAATTTCTAAAAAAAATTTATCTCTTCTCTCCTTCTCTAATATTTTTTTCTGCAAAGTTCTACTTTTGTAAAAACTTTAAATATTAAAACTTTTTATGAATAAAATATAAAAATATGAATTAATCCGAATTATATATAAAAATAATCCGAGAACAGAGTCAATATGTATAAAAATCCAAAAACGTGAATCTTCAAAATTTTATCCAATTAGGTACAAATAGCAGATCTGTACGTGTATAAAAATAGTAGTGCTAGAAAAAGCCATAAAAATTATAAAACACGTCGGTAACGCGACTTGAATCCTCAAAGATATATATGGAGAGGTAATATTTATTCACATTTAGAAAAAATATATGTTCAAAAATATGAATTTCCAGAAAGCTGAATGTGCCATATTTTTTGCCATAATCTATCGCACCTCTGGAGAGATCAATGATACTATTATTAAACCATGTCATCACATTTACACGGAGCTGCTGACGGAGTTAAGTGTAGGTGTGCCGATCATCGATGACCCTCATGACGTGTTAACAGGCGTTGCCGTGCGCGCGCGTTTTCTTCATGACGTAACGAGCGTTATAAAAGCCGGCACCGATCATCCATCTCAAAGAACACGACGCCATTGTTCTAAGAAGGATGCCAACTAGCCGGAGAGATCACGGCATGAATGCACAATATGATGCAACTGCGTATCAAACCGCACCTCTGCCGCATTTTTGCATCGACATACGAGTTTTCTGTATTAGTTTTAGTTGCATACATTTTTTTCATTTATATTACATATTTATATTTTTTAATTAGCAAGACGTAATTGTTTATATAATTTTGAAGAGAAAAAAAAATTATAATGCAATGAAAAGCGAAGAATTTTTATTTTTTTTTATCACGAGCGAATCACGATTTGCAATTATAATTCGCCTATAACTCTGCAGATTTTTAATTATTTGCGGCATAAAATTGATGCGCATGCAATCTTCTATAGAGAGTGGCTTTCATATACATATGTAATGTGTGTAGCAGGTTGTATGCACACGCGTGCTGCTTGTATGGACAAACTATGGAAACAGTCGGTCGTAATTTCATCTTGTCATAGCATATTGTGCTCTAGTTATTCATCGATCATAACGAGTACTATCGTACATTTTGTCCGTATTGAGCGACTACAACTGTAGTTGTCAGCTGTAGAATTGTGATTGCAAATCATTAAAAATGGAATTATTCACTGAAAAATAATTAATTAACTCTGTCTGTCAAAAAATTCTTATTTCACTTTCTGTCAAATAATTAGCATATTTCCCATAATGGTGCTCGGAAAAATAATAATAATTACGAGAGACTACGCCGAAAAAATTTATTGAATTCGAATATATATTTATATCAATACCAGCCTCTAATAAATCATTTATTTAAAACTAATAATATTTATTTAATATAAGAAAATCCTTCGCAAACCAGATAAATATTTATTAGTTCCAAATAAATGATTGATTAGGCAGTATTGAAATAAATATAAATTAATTTAATAAATTTTTGTGCATTAATGTTAAATGTATATCGATATTTATAATGAAAAATGTAATACAATTTAATCAAGCGACATCAAGATAAAGAAGCGTTCTTGCTCTAAATACCCGATGGCACTTTCTCCCCCAAGACACAATTTGCCACGTTGGTGTCGGAAACGTCTCGGAATGAATTATAAAGGCGCGGTATGCGATAATTACTGCGACGTTGTCTTCGTGATATAATAATGCGGCGCGGAAAAGGAAGAAGACAATCGCGTGTCATCCCTATTCTTCTTTCGCGACTTTGAACCCAAACAACCCAGCGACCGCATGCCGGAAGGAAGTTTGCGATTTCCTTTCTCGTTCGACCTTTGAAAGAAAGGAGGGAAAAATACCGCCAATTTAAAAGCCCTTCTATAGCTTCGCGTAATATATATATGGGCCGAGTTTCGTAAAATGCGTCGTCCCATATATACAGCTTCGTATAATTTTCAGTGAAAAAAAAATGTCCGCGTAAACTTACTATAAAATCGGTTATTTAATAAAACTATAAAACACTACGGCGCGAGGCGAAAAGAATGGCGCTATTTTTCACGGCGCCAGCGACAGCAAGATTAACGTACGCGATTTTCGCTCAGCGAGCAGCGCGAATGGCTCTCATTAACATGGTTCTTCGGTAAACAATAGCCGTGACACTGTGAAAAGCTGTGATTATGCAATGTTTTATATAAGATACCATCTAAGTGGATTTGTTTAATGCATTTACGACAAATCTGACCGCAGAGAAAGCCTTACGGGAGCTTCCGATGCACGCAATATTCTGGTGCACGAACTTTTCAGCCAAACATCGAAAGCAAATGTCAAAAAGAGGAAGAAAAATATATAACACAAGAACAGAAAATAACGTAAAATATATATATATATATATAAATGGTTTCTTTCAAAAATGAAAAAAAGAGGAAGAAATATAGAAAATAGTGTGTAGAAAAATAATGTCTGTGGAAAGCAAGAATAAAAATACTGAAAGTAGAGACTTAAAAAATGGTATAAAGAAAGAAAGAAAAGTATAGAACGCAGAGAACAGGAAGGAGGTGAAAGAATAATTACTTACAACGTAGTATTTAGGTGCATGAATAAATTATAGTTCTCTTCGTATTTAGTTTAACGAAATTAGCATATAACAGTACTTGTTACTCTCGAGTATAATCAGTTTGAAAGGAGCAAAACGTGATACGTAAATTATTCAAAGAGCACTATTGCAATTAAATTCAATTCTATATTGAAAATTAAATATAAGCACTGACACATGTGTTCAATATTTTGTATGATTTTTTAATCACGCTAATCTGCGATTAGATTTCAAATTACCGAGATTTAATATAAAATCGAAAAAGACAACGGACCTATTAATTTTTAAAATATTCGTCAAGAAATTAAATCTCACCAAATACAATTGGGTCACAATCTGAATAAATCGTCGAATTATTAATCTTTTAAATATAATCTCAGAATACAGAAGCTAAGACATCCATAAATATAATAAAACAGTCATTAAAGAAAATCAACGTAAAATAAGAGGTAAAAGAGACAACAAATAAAATGAAAACAAGATTCTCTCGAATCTTTGCTTCCTGTAGAATCACCGGGGTGTCTCTGGGCGACAAATAGGAGGGACCAAATTGGCTTCCACGCGTCTCGGAGATTCTAATCAATCTTTTGAGAGTCCACCTCTCGATATCGATTCGGCTCTTTTAAATAAACGACGCGCCATTATTTTTACTTGCAGAACCGGCCTCGCCAGCCGGCGAGAGGTTCTAACGATTTATTAAAGCAGCTTCGTTAATAGCCTTAAAGAATTAGCCGGCAACAGCTAACCGAGTTGCACTCGCAGCCTCTGAGCTATACGCGAATCGTGCTTAAGCCGACAGGGCTACGGACGACGAGACTTTAAGGGGGTTAAGCAAACTTCGTCGGACAGATAACGGCGATGCACGTTTTCCTCGGCGTATTACGGCATGCGCGGATGCACCTTGAAATCCATTTAAAAGCGCGCGCCGAAATCAGACGCGAGATCTCTCGCGTCCGGGAAGTCACGTGACGGAGAAATCGCGAAATTGCTTGTGACCCACAGTCGCGTATTTATCATCGCCGACTATAATGTGACATCACGACTCTATACATCATCCTTTCACCGGCGCCTCTGAATGCACCGTTGCATATCTTTCGCATTTGCGAATTGCATTTTTCCCGACAATCTTCTCGCACGGACGTTTTTGTCACGATCGATAATCATGAGGGTTTTATGAAATTTAATTCTATTTCCGCGTTCGCGAGTTCTTGTTCTCTCTTTTTGCTGAAGGAGTATTTTCACTCGGTTCAAATAAGTCGAAGATGTTTGAGCAAAAATTGATACGATATAAATTCATACAAGTTGGTTCAATTATTAACAGAGGGAATTTTCTTTTAGAATTTACCCTGAAAATTATGGTAATCGTGGGACAATTTTATGAGTTGTTCTGATAATTTTGAGATTAATATTTATGTCACAATAAAAAAATATTAATATCCACCGCAATAAGATATAAAATATGTGTAATTTTATTATGTACATAGTGAAATTTACTATGTACATATTAATATTTTTTATTGTTTTAAATATATATTTAATCAGAGAAACTATTCTAAAATTCTTCCACGGGAAACAAAATTAGTCACCATATAGTTAAATTTTACACCTGAAATACAGTTATCATGCCTAAATTTTAGTTATGATAGCTAAGATATTTAATTATAGAATTCTCCTAAACTAAAAATATTAGTCAAGTATAAAATTTCGGCATGATAAGATTGTATTAACTAATTTTTTTCCGTGTTCGAAAAAATGTGTATGCATATATTTTTTTTTCCCTTAAACAACCCAGACATTTTTTCGAATCAGGTGATTCCTTAAAGCGAGTAAACTATTTGCTCTTTTCTGTATGTCAAAGATTTGAATTCACGCGAGTAAGTGCAGGCTTATCGGACTGGAAATGTTTTAACCACCCGTTTCCTCCTTCCGTCTCTGTGCTACAGCCGTTCTCAAATATTTTCTCTCACTTTGTGTTGCAGGCGGTGTCAGAGAGGCTCGAATTGGCACCAGCTGGCGGAAGATCAGAGCCGCAGGTGAGTATCGTGAGAGAGTTCGCTCCAGCCTTATTCCCTGCTTCAAAAGGGACCACCGCAAAATTATATCTCCTCGCGAAAATTTATCGTCGCTCTTCGTTCGTAATTTCCGTCCAAGTTTATTACGTTCTCTATTTTTGCTCCAACAATGAAACAAAATAATTCCTGTGTTTAATTAGATTATTAGATTTAAAATTTTTCTTCTTTTATTTGTGAGGTTTATTAAATGTTGGAATAACAAAGAACATTCAGATTTATATAACACGAAACGATGAGAAATAAATATTTTTTCTATGGGTTATTTTTTATATTTTAAATTTGTTCTGTTGTAAAAATGTGTAAGTAGTATATATTTTTAAAAAAATATTTTACATTTAAATAAAATACGTAAAAAAAAAAGAAATAGAAATACGTTTAAATAGAATAAATTTTTTAATATTTTCCATAGAAAAATATTTGTAAATGGTTATAAAACAAAGTATAATTACAAATAAACAATTTCTAAAATGTGCATGCAATAATCGGAAAAATAAAAAGAGTCTATCGACTTTTTTGTAATATATCTATACTTGTGGAAAAAAAAAAAAACTATTTTCGATAATAATTAAGATGAAGAATTTTTGGAGAAGCGCGAAACACTTTGATGAAGTTGTTGACCGAGCCAAAAGTGTTTTCCGCTTCGTGGTTGACGCGTGTACCTTCAATGACCGCATCTTTTCCTCAACTAAGGTCGCTACCTTGTGCGAACCTGGCGAGGTGTATCTTGCTCAGCATATGGGAGAGCAGGGTCGATGGGTCTCCTCGACCGACAAGAAGAGCTGCATGACGGATAAGCTCGAGATCCTGGAGTATTGTAAGAAGGTAAGAAAAAAAGGGGGTCTATATAAGATCACGCAACCATTAAATTCTTTCACACGTATAATGTCCGAGATCGACGTTAAGAGTACGTATAGTCGATTAAGAGCTATATATATAGACATTAAAAATAGATCTCTGACATTTTTCTACTATCGTCCAACTTTTTATTCCTCTCTTTTGCATCATTTCTCCATCCAACAAAGTATACATATGAATATTTCGCTCGTCAGATCACTTACAAGCTCTTCCTCTCTCTCTCTCTCTCGCTTCAAACAAACACATCTTGAATATTTATTATTTATTATTGAACGCGCGAGAAAAATACTTGGTTTTATTTTTATCTCTAAATCTCGGAGATTTTGAAATAAATAGGTTAAGATTGCAAAAATAGATAAAATGAAAATGAGAATATCGTGCACGCAATTTCCATTCCAGATCTTTCATATATGTGGAGCACGGTGAAAGGCAAGACTAACTTATGGATTACCGGATAATAACGTTCTCCGTCTCGTTTATACGACACGTTCACGCAATCTACTATATACATAAGAGAGTGAGAGAGAGAAAGATAAACGTGCAGCTTGCACATGCGTACGTGCTCGTATTTGCTTATGCACGAGCACGAAAAGAAGTGGTGACTCCATGTGCCGGATTGATCGATAAAAATCCTTCTCGTCTCGGTCTCGTCGTGAAAATACAAAAGCGTATAAATTATTTCAGACATTTGAATTATAGAAACGAAGTCAAGAGACTCCGAAATTGTTCGCGACTCCTTGTTCAGTCGAGATTCGTGTCTCAGAGAGATGGAGAAAGAGCTGCGAGCGATTGATTAATTAAGACTTGCGGCGTGTTATTTAACGTCGGGCCCGCAGGCATGATTAAGAAGTCGTTTATAATCTTCCGGTGCCGTGTAAATCGAATTTTCATCCCTTCGTTGGCCTTAGTCACGACAAAACACCGGAATTACGCGGTTCGTTACCTTTTCTGCCGTGAAAATAACGTTAATCTTCGACGATGACTTTATCGAGTGCGAGACAGGTCGACGATTGTTGCGAATCGCGAATTATTTATTTTTCACGCGATTTGCCTACATTTTTTCTCACCGATGCCTAAAGACTTGCCAAACTTTTATTTTTTTTTATATATTTTATTTATTTAATATATTTATATATATATTTTATATATTTTTATTATTTTATTTTTTTAATACTCACATTTCTTACATTTTTTTATTCAAGTTTTATGAATAGTATAATTCTCTTACTATATTTTACTCTTATAAATTTCCTTTTATATTCAACAAAATTTAATTTTTAAACTTCACACTCCTTCGACTTATATAAAAATTCATAATCCTGGGATCATTTGGAAATGACTTTTTCGACGAAAATGTCGAAGCACCAATTATTTTCGATTGAAAATAAGGCGTTTTTCGCAAACTAAGCCTTGTAGAAATAAAATATTAACAAAATCGCATTCTTCAATTAATTTCAAGCAGAGTTTACTTTAACAAAATTTTAATTTAAGGCTTATTTATAAAAGGAAAAAAAAATGACCTCAGGAAATCTGCCATTAATAGATGATTCGCGAATTTCGGGACACCCTGTATATAAATATATATTATTTTATAATACATATATATGTACTCGTGTGAATTTTTCCATATTTTTTAACTGAAGTTTCATGAATAATAAGTCTCTCTTATATAGATTTTCTCTTTTAAATTTAAAGTTGAATTTTTAAACTCTTCAACTCGTATAAAAATATGTTATATGCTGAATACTATCGATCCGTGAGAACTAACGTCACAAGCCGGGGGTCTATTAGATTTAATTCGCACATTAAGCGAATATCACGTCGCAAAACAGCTCGTACGATAAGAAACGCGCGTTTTTGCGGCCTTTTTTATAGCAAATCGCCGCTCGTTCGCGATAATAACAGGTTTACCGTGCTCGATAATTACCTTTATAGACGATTACAGACTGGTCGGTCTACACTTGCTGATGATACTTTTTTTCCAGGCTTACCCGAAGAGAGACATCACCAACATCGTCGAATCGGCGCATTACGTCAGGGTCGGCGGATGGTGCAAGCCCGGAAGGAACAAGTGCAAGCTCTCGCGATGGGTCAAACCTTACAGATGTCTGGGTGAGTAACGGCGATGATATTTTTACGCCGGAGCTAGCCCGACAGACTTTGTGTATCGCGCGATTTTTCGCAAACTTCGAGATTAAAACTTGTAGAATTTTTTAACGACTCTCGAATCTTTTACGTACTAAATAAAAGTACGCCAAGAATGAGCGAGCTTGCATTAATTTTCGCATATATATTCCCTGTCAGAAATGTCATGTGTAATAATTTATCGGACGTGTCGCGACATAAATAAAATCCTCGGGGTGACATAAGTCAATATAATGATGCGATACATCTGCACATGCTTTGATATTTATTGTGTTGATATTTCAATTTGATTGATAGATAGTAAGATGTGGGAGAAAAAAAATCGGTTGTGTACATGAAAGAAAAACGGTTCGATAAAATGGTGAAAACCTTCGCGCGATGTCTGATTCGCTTGATAATTGTAAGAAAATATTGATTCCGAGAGGCATGGATGAGTCGGGCTGACCGATCGGTCGCGAGCTCATCGATAATGCGGCCGTGAGAAATGAAGAGATCGATCTCCGACGGCGGGGATTTAGTTATAAATTTAGCGGGACGCTCGATCTGCTCCGGAAGAATTCAATTTGTAGAGTCAATACGTTGCGCAACGGACAACGCGATATCTGCTGTCGGATTGTCTGCCCCGGCCACCTTTCCGATCAGCCTTTTTATCGCGCCGAGGAACGAAAGAACTATCGCGAACGTGACATCGCGTCGGATTCGCGAGAGATCGTATACAGGGTGTCCCATTTTATTTATTTTGATTGCAGAAAAAATGTTTCAGACAAAAATTGTATGGTTTCGAGAAGGACATTAGTTTGACCTTGAATAGCTGCTTGAAAGTCACGTGAAGGTCACCTTGAGGAGATCTTGTCTTATAACTCAAAAAGTACTTGAGATAAAAATATTTTATTATAGTGTTTTGGAAAGCTCTCGATGTCAGCTGCAAGAATATGTAATGAAAAGTAGGTGGTTCCATTTAAGAAATTAAAGGTGACCTTCACGTGACCCTCAAGCAATTATTCAAGGTCTAAACTAAGGGCATCACCTTATGTCCTCCTCGAAACCATACAACTTTTTGTCTGAAACATTTTTTTCTACGATCAAAAATAAAAAACTTATTTAGGATGGGACATTAAAATGGGACACCCTGTGTAGGTGCTTGCTTTTTTCCTTCCCTTTCTTGTACGATTATACTCGCTTCCGAAGCGATTGAGAAGTGCGGGGTATCTTTTATTTCAGCCTGTAAACCTTTTTTTCGTACACGATTGAACGATACATTGCGAAAGAGGAAACAGAGCTGGTTTATAATTCAGTAAAGTCGATCTTGGACCTCTCTTTTTCTCTCTTGACGTTAATTAAAGTGGACCTTATAAATTATAAACCAATTCCGTCCTCGCTCGAAACTCTTCAATTTGCGTGAAATACTTAACCGTGGAATATTCTAAATCAAATAACGCAAAGTTTGATGAAACCGGTGAAAAAACATTAGACAATATTCATTAAAGTAAAAGAAACAGTGTACTTATATAAGCTATTTTATTATTAACGCAGATGAAAAAATATTGCATTTTTTATTTCGACGTATTTTTAATTAAAATAGTAATTGCAAATATGCATATATTCGATATTGAAAACCGCAAAGTTGTGGTACGATGATAATTTACTTTCAATAAAAGTCTGTTTCAAGTTTGTTTAAAAAATTAACATTTCATACTTGTGTACCCGCATATTTTATAATGGTTAAAAAATGGAGTAATTTTTTTTAAATTTTTAGTCGAGTATCTACACAGAGAGAATTTTTTTTTAGAATTTACCCTGAAAATTATGTAATCGTGGGATATATAAAAACATTAATATTTACCACAACAAGATATAAAATATATTAGATTAATTTTACTATAGGTATATACATATTAATATTTTATGTTGTGCTAAATATTAATCAAAGGAACCCTTACAAAATACTTTCAATACCATATGGTCTCACGATTTTCAGGATAAATTTGTGTGAAGAGAAAATTCTCTCCTAAATATTATCTCTAAATAGTTAAATTAAAAGGTAATTATATTTATTTATAAATATACAGAAACTGATATTGTTGCGTAGACTTTAAAAAACTTTAAAGTGCTCTATTAAAGCGTTAAAAATCATGCCTCATCTTCTCATTGTGTTAGATAAATTACTATTAAATTGGTCACGCGTGTATAAATGATCATGATCGTCTACATCTCATCTAATTATCCTCGTTAATCGTTTCTTCGTCGTATATTCTTACGAAAAATTCTGTCTATATAAAATCGGGTTTTTCTATATCATATATTTAATTTTTGTCTAATTTTATTATTATTCTTTTTTGACAGTACTAATAAAATAGAGTGCGTTTTCTTATAAAGTAAAAATTAACTCTATTGAGAGCTTTTCGGTACATTTATATATTTTCTGGCAGAAGAGAATGATACACGAAATATATTCGAACAAATCAGAGAAGTGATAATATCAGGTTTTTCTATATCGTATATTTAATTTTTGTCTAATTTTATTATTATTATTTTTTGACAGTTCTCATAAAATGGAGTGCGTTTTCTTGTAAAGTAAAAATTAGCTTTATTTAGAGCTTTTCTGTGCACTTTTATATTTTCTCGCAGGAGAGAATGATACACGAAATATACTCGAACAAATCAGAGAAGTGGATAATGTCGGGTTTTTCTATATTATAATATTTAAGTTTTGTCTAATTTTATTATTATTCTTTTTTGCCAGTACTTATAAAATGGAGTGCGTTTTCTTGTAAAGAGAGAATGATACACAAAATATACTCGAACAAATCAGAGAAGTGGATAATGTCGGGTTTTTCTATATTATAATATTTAAGTTTTGTCTAATTTTATTATTATTCTTTTTTGCCAGTACTTATAAAATGGAGTGCGTTTTCTTGTAAAGTAAAAATTAGCTTTATTTAGAGCTTTTCTGTGCACTTTTATATTTTCTGGCAGGAGAGAATGATACACGAAATATACTCGGACAAATCAGGGAAGTGGTTAATACCCCCGAAGAGGGTAGTCTGCGTGACTAGCTCTATTGATCAGCACTGGTGAATGTACCGATGCGTCATTCGCTAGATTCGCGTTTCCATTTCGCTGTTTCTGTCGTCTTCTTTTCGCGTTTTCTTCTCTCGCATTTATAAAGCTCTCTGTAGCAAGCAACGGTACATAGTAGACAAATAGACTATCAAGAAATTGTCGTTGCTTACTTTTTATTATATTTCATCTTCCTTGCACCGAAGTGTTTCTCAAATGCACATATATATGGTACGATTATGTATAATGTATGTATATTGTGTGTTTGTGTAATTTCCTACTTTAATATTGCATTTGCACCCATTTGTATACTTGTATGTGCATACTTATATAGAGAATCTGACAAGCATTTTAAAAATAAGTTCTCTGATAAATTTCATGTCGATTTTTCCTGAGAAAAATTGTTAAAAGAAAAACTATTGTCGCGCTGAAAACTTTTCAATATTCGAGCAAAGCGTATAATTAAACGCGGAAATTAAAATTTCTGGAAAGTTAAAGCTTATTTAAATAAAAAATATTTTTTGTTATTTACTTTTATTCTAAAAGCTTTGACTCACGAGGAGAACAATAGTTTTACTTTAAACTTTATTGTCTGAAAATCATTAGTACCTTGGCGTTTTAATTTGCGAGAAATTCATTCTACAATATATTACCGAATTTATCATCAAAATTATAATTAAAATAAGAGGACATTCAATATACATATATGAAGTATAGGTATAATTTAATTAATATGTAATGTATATAATTTATACAACATAACATGATGCATATGTGCTGAATCTATTAAAAACGTAATGCTTAAAGATTAAAAGGTACATAAAATTCGTTTTAAATAGACGTTTCATGTTCGAAGAGAATTATAAAGGTAGAGATTCGGCAATTATTGATTTTATATATTTTGGTAACATATCTACACAGAGATATATGTAGTCGTCTACAAATTTATACTTTGACTGCTGTCGCAATATAAATCACATATATATAAAGGAAGAAAGGAGAACAGGGAAAGAGAAAGAGCGAAATATTGTATCGTAGATCAGAAATAGCGAATAAGAATAAATACCGGAGATGCCCGACCTTTACTAGTTTAATCGAGGCTTTTCTCGAATTCGAGCTACTGCAATATGTACCATTTGCTACTTTCAGAGGGACCCTTCCAGAGCGACGCACTTCTCGTGCCGGAGGGCTGTCTCTTTGATCATCTTCATAATCAAACAAAATGCTGGGATTCTCACAGGTAACGAACGTATATACGCGAATACATCTGCTGAGCGAAATTATTTCTCTCGAGTTTAAGCTTACAACGTACCATCAAAGCGATTGAGCAATTCGAACAAGAATAGTTTAATTACAGTCTTTTTGTTTTACAAAAAAAAACAAGCAAGGGTTTTTATTTTTGATTCCATTCTTTCGACGAGCTTATTATATATTTTATTTTACTACTATATAAAATAATTATTATTTAAATATATTATTATTTTATATTTTATTTTGTTTTATTTTTTATTAATTTTATATTTTATTATATTTAAAAATTATATTATGAGTTATTTAGTTATTATATTAAATAAATCTTAGTTTTGTTATATGTGCTGTCATAAATTTTCTATCGATTATTTCATCTTATTACATCGTGATACCTAATTAAGTATAATTTTTATTTTATTTTTTATTACATTTAAAAATTATATGTCAACGAGTTATTGTATTAAATAAGCCTCCTAATTTTGACATATGTGCTGTCATAAATTCTTCACTGATTATTTCATCTTATTACGTTCTGGTACCTAATTAAGTACAATCTTTATTTCATTTTCTTATTATATTGTATATTTTACTAAATTTCAAAATTACATATCAATGAGTCATAATATTATATCAAACAAGTGCCCTAATTTTTTGACATATGTGCTGTCATAAATTCTTCACTGATTATTTCATCTTATTACGTCCTGGTACCTAATTAAGTACAATCTTTATTTCATTTCCTTATTATATTTTATATTTTACTAAATTTCAAAATTACATATCAATGAGTCATAATATTATATTAAACAAGTGCCCTAATTTTTTGACATATGTGCTGTCATAAATTCTTCACTGATTATTTCATCTTATTACGTTCTGGTACCTAATTAAGTACAATCTTTATTTCATTTTCTTATTATATTGTATATTTTACTAAATTTCAAAATTACATATCAATGAGTCATAATATTATATCAAACAAGTGCCCTAATTTTTTGACATATGTGCTGTCATAAATTCTTCCCTGATTATTTCATCTTATTACGTTCTAGTACCTAATTAAGTACAATCTTTATTTCAGTATCTTATTATATTTTATATTATATTAAATTTCAAAATTACATATCATTGAGTATATATTAAACAAGTGCCCTAATTTTTTGACATATGTGCTGTCATAAATTCTTCCCTGATTATTTCATCTTATTACGTTCTGGTACCTAATTAAGTACAATCACTATGTCGATGTAACTCGGCTGGTTGCTACCTTCGCGAATTCCTCTCTTACACGTAGATTCGAAGGAGATCGCAATTTGCAAGTCCGTTTATCGCGTCTTTAGAAGATCGAGTGCCCGTCTCCTCGGAGTATACACGTGACTACATCAAGGAGATTTCTGTTTCAGCTGGAACACCACGGCGGCGGAGACCTGTCGGGAGCGAAACATGAACCTGCGTAGCTTCGCGATGCTGCTGCCTTGCGGTATCTCTCTGTTTTCCGGTGTCGAGTTTGTATGCTGCCCGAAACACCTGAAAGGTACGTAACGTACGTACGCTTGCTTTATCACTCATACTTTTCATTCATTCATATTTCTCATTTTCCATAGCGCAAAAGAAAAAGAGAGAGAGCGAGTGAGACGCAGCGATTCTGTAGAAGAGGGATAAGCAAAGAGAAGTCATTTTCGCGAGCTTTCGAGAGAAACGAATAATTATAGCGTTCCTCCGAAGAGGAGGATTCGCGCCGGCTTCTCGTCTTCATGCATATTCCATCGATGCGAACGTTTCGCTGCGTCTGCACCTTCTCGTACCACGACATCCTTTCCTTCCAGACGAGCCGAGGCTCTTGGGGCGTCTCTTCTTAACGCGAGGTCATTTTACCGTAAAGTGGGAATATTTGCGGCGATCTCCTCGAGATTCTACTTTCGCGAATCTCTAATCCGTCCCGATTAAATATGTCGGACTTTTAATAATGTGGGAAAATTTAATTTCGTTGCATGCAACATTTTTGGAGTATATGGAATAATTATGTCTGTTTGACACTCGAAGAAGACATTTGTTTTTCCGTAATAGTACTACGAGTTGATCCTATTTTACGGTACAAAAGAACAATGAAACGTTAAATAATCGTGTGGCGCACAATACTGGATAAATTCATTATGTAGATTCAAATTCAGAATCCATCGACTTTCTCACTTCTGCATCTGTTATTTGCTTTAATAATATTGTCAGACCCGCGCGTTTCTCTACGAAGCCTTGCATTAGAAAACTATTTTGCTTCGACCGCTATTATTTCGCCTTTCTGTTATTTCATTTTATACGATTAATGGAACGCGTGTCTAATCAAAAAGCATAACGCAAATGGGAGAGAGAAAAGGAGAGACAGAGAAAATCGGGCAGGCATGAATATTTACGACGAATTCGCGGCGTATTTATTGCGCGGTAGAAATACTCGGCTGTCCGTTTTCAATCGACTGTCACAAAGAACAAAAAGAGAGACCGACTATAGGAGGGTGCAAAGAGAGTGTATTAAACGAGAGGGATGGGAAGAGGGTGAGAGAGGGTGCCACCTACTTCGCCTCGCTTCCTTCTTCGTCTCCTTCCAGCACCCTAGCTGGCTCGAGCCACCCTCTGCAAGCTCTCTCTCTCTCTTTTCCTCGCCGCAAGCTCTCTTGTCTTCTCTCTCTCGTGCAATCAATAATGTTCGCCACCGACGTTCCCGACGACTGCGCAACGTAACACGCCGTAGCTTTCGGCGTCGCTGCGCAACTTTTCTTTCCTGTGCATCATATATAATAGGCTCGATTAACACGCACGGGGGCTGTCCGTTTTGTCCGCTATGTGCGCCTGCTTGAATGTTATACTCCATTATTTTCTGGATGGGTAATGTAACTCTGGGATGAGACGTGTCGTCCGGGATATGAAAAATGGAACTGTATATATATGTATACATATATGTTGTGTATATATATATATATATATATATATATACTAACTAAAGCTAAAATATAATACATTTCTGGGAAATACACATTGGTCACATACGGTATACTCGGTAATAGATATACGCTTGAAGAGAACGATTTTTTGTATTTTTGTGAGAAAAACTAAAATAATATTTTTTCATCGAAATAAATTCTGTTTTGATATTTTAATATTAATTAAATTTTAATTTAAGGTTTTTCTTACGATGAAACGAATTATTAAAGTCGAGAAGTTGAAAAATTAAGTTACAGTTTTCAAACTAATTGGAAAGATAATTTTTTCAATTATTTTTGGTCACATACAGAGTACTTGGTAATAAAAATACTTGACGAACAGAACGTTGGATTTTTTATCTTCGTAAAAAATTTAAGTATTTCTTTATTAATATAATTTTTGTTTTATTTTAATATTAACCGAGTTTCAACTTAAGGTTCTTACGATGAAATGAATTATTATATATATAGTCCAGAAATTATTGAATTTTCCTTAAATCTCAATTTTTAAAAAATATTTGTATATTTCAAAATTGTCGACAAAAGATTCAATTTTAGATGACGTTCTCTATTCCAAAAATGCTATTTAATTAAAGATACTTAATAAAAATTATAGATTAGTAAAAAAACTCAATTTATAAAAATGAAACAGATATAGATAAATTTATTGTCGCAAGAAAATAAATTAACATTTTGAGAAAAAATTAAAATACATATAATGCAATGCTGTCTTTTATAACATATCTATTTAACCATTTCTTTGTTATATTGACGTTGATAGGCTTTGAATTTCTGTCACCTTTGTATGCTTTTTTCTTCGACATTTCCGATCGATCCCGGATAAACCATTCTTGCGAGGTATCTATAACTCTTTATATGACGAACAATCGTGACATAAGGCAACCTCCGGAGAAACTGCCAACGCTTGCAGTTACCGCATATCTATCGTGTGACCCAGATAAAACGACGACGCAGGTGTATATGGTCAGAAGGGACTTTTGTCTGCCTTTGCAAGAAGTCGAGAAGTCGTCTCATCAGAGTATCTATTCTCGGCGAATGAGACACATCTTGAGAACCTAGTTAGCCAAGATGCGTTCCGCTTCTCTTCCATGGTAACCCGGTGAAATTAGAATTTCTAAACTGGAAGGATGCGGCACCAAGAAACTGGAAGGAGAGAACGAAACGCATTTCAAGATTCAAGTTTTACATTGAAATTTCGCGTTATATATTTCATCGACGGCAATCTTCTCTAATTATTTTTCATCCTAATATACATGAATATTTCTCGAGGAATGAAATTTAACGAGAATTTATTACGGGTGAATTTTCAGTTTTTAATGAACTAACAACTCAGATATTGAACTTGCAATTTTTTACAGAATTAATTTTTCTCTCGATCTTTTTTTTTTAATTTATCCATCTTTTGAAATGAATAAAAGTTACGAGTAAATAATAACATTTTTGTTTGTAGACAGTTTTAATTATAATAGAAATATATCATACATGAATATTTCGTGAGAAGTGTTTAGCAAGAATTTTATTGCGGGTGAATTTTCAATTTTTAATGAACTAACAACTCAGATATTGAACTCACAATTTTTTGCAGAATTAATTTTTCTTTGATCTTTTTTTTTAATTTATCCATCTTTTGAAATGAATAAAAGTTACGAGTAAATAATAACATTTTTGTTTGTAGACAGTTTTAATTATAATAGAAATATATCATACATGAATATTTCGTGAGAAGTGTTTAGCAAGAATTTTATTGCGGGTGAATTTTCAATTTTTAATGAACTAACAACTCAGATATTGAACTCGCAATTTTTTGCAGAATTAATTTTTCTTTGATTTTTTTTTTAATTTATCCATCTTTTGAAATGAATAAAAGTTACGAGTAAATAATAACATTTTCGTTTGTAGGCAGTTTTAATCATAATAGAAATATATCATACATGAATATTTCGTGAGAAGTGTTTATCAAGAATTTTATTGCAGGTGAATTTTCAATTTTTAATGAACTAACAACTCAGATATTGAACTTGCAATTTTTTACAGAATTAATTTTTCTCTCGATCTTTTTTTTTTTAATTTATCCATCTTTTAAAAAGAATAAAAGTTACAAGTAAATAATAACATTTTCATTTGTAGGCAGCTTTAATCATAATAGAAATATATCATACATGAATATTTCGTGAGAAGTGTTTATCAAGAATTTTATTGCAGGTGAATTTTCAATTTTTAATGAACTAACAACTCAGATATTGAACTTGCAATTTTTTACAGAATTAATTTTTCTCTCGATCTTTTTTTTTTAATTTATCCATCTTTTAAAAAGAATAAAAGTTACAAGTAAATAATAACATTTTCATTTGTAGGCAGCTTTAATCATAATAAAAATATATCATACATGAATATTTCGTGAGAGGTGTTTAGCAAGAATTTTATTGCAGGAAAATGTTCAATTTTTAATGAACTCTAACGATGCAGATATTATATAATTTATAATTTTTTTCCACGATGAATTTTTCTCTCAATCTTTTTTTTTTTTTTTTTAATTCGTCCACCTTTTACGGAGAATAAACGTTTTCGTTCGTAGAAGTCACTTCGATATTCAGCCTGGTATTTATTTACGTATACAGAGGAATCGAGATCGCCGACTCGATTGTCGTCAATTATGTCTGTAAAATTATCCAGTTACAATCTATGCATGCATTCGATCGACTCCCTCGTTCTTTCCAAGTATGCATATCGATAAATAATCAAGCGGCAGTCCAGCGATACACCGGCAGTGTATCACTGGTGCGCGCATTGATTTAGATTATGGGCCAGAATTCCGCGGAGCTATCTGCGGCCAGCCCAATCCCGTCCATTTACTATTCAAACAATGGCAGTCGATATACTGGAATGTGCGCGCAGACAGGAATTCCAATAATTGCACCTATCGCACCGAGTATGTATGTATGCGACGAACGTATCTCTGTGTCTGTGTAACGTCGAATCGTTAGAAAAACGCGAGGAAAATGCAGAAGGATATTGTCGTACAATCAACCACGAACGCAATAGTATTAATTGTGTTCGTGAAAATTAATACAAACATATGTTCTCCAGTTGTTTCTTTCGCGGAAGTTGCACCTGGAGAACTTATTTATTTATAAAAATCTTTCCTCAGTGGTAAAAGTCGACCAAAACTGGCAGTTTTGGTCGACTTTTACCATTGAGGAAAGATTTTTATTAATTATTACTGGCGAACCTTAAGGATTATTATCTGTGTTATTTATTTATCTATTATACACAGAGAGAATTTTCTCTTAGAATTTATCTGGAAATTTATGGAACAATATGGTATGGAATAGTTTCTCTGATTAATATTTATTACAATAAAAAATATTAATATCTATCCCAAAATATATAAAATACGCTTAACTGTATTAAAATATAAATTGTAATAATTTTAAAGCGTATTTTTAAAAACTTATAATTATTTAAGTGTGTTAAATAGGTGCTAAAAAATGATAAACATGTAAAATATTTTATGCAGCATAATATTTTCAATCCAGCTTAATCGTGATAATTTTAACATGCAGCATGGTAATTTTCAAACATAGTTTATTACCAAACATGATAAAATTTGTAGTGAATTTTGCGGTAAAATATAACGAAAAATTCTCTCTGTGTAGAAATTAATGCGTAATGTGTTTTATGTAATAATTGAATTGTTTGAAAGATGCATACAACGCGTAAAATCTATACTTCTCTTCTTGCAGAGAACGTGAAAGTGAAGAAGCCGATCGATTTACCTATCCCAAAGAGTATGGACGACGATCTCGACGAGGACGAGGACGATCTCGACGACGAGGATGACCTGGACACCGATGCTGAGGACGAGGACAACTCCGATGGTGATCTCGACGATGTGCTTAGCGATCAACCCGATGAGGATGAAAGTGAAGAGGAATACGACGATCTCGACGATTATGACACGACCACCAGGTGATTTTAAATATGATATGATCAAAATCTTCTTTTTGGGAGAGATCTGTATTTTTTATAAATATAAAGTTAACTGAAACTCTGACACACCATATGTCATATATTATATAATAAACTTTTCAAGCTAAATTCTCTATTCAGATTTAATTTTTTTTTCACATATATTATATATATCATATTCTTCTAATGAATTCTTCAAGCTAAAGCTATTTAGATTTAATTTTAAAAAGAGATAGAGCTTCAGTTGAGCTTATACTTAATCAGACGTACAAATTATTAATTATGTATTTAATATAAATCATATTAATTTTATATTTAATATGAATCAGTCGACCATCAACGACCGTTTCCACGACGGAGAAAGCCAAGCAGGAGGCAACTGCGATGCCGCTGCCTGTCAGCACGAGTACGCAGCAGCCATCCCAACCACAGGGCACGCCTGATCCTTACCTGACGCACTTTGATCCGCGATCCGAGCATCAGAGTTACAAGCAGGCTCAGAGGCGACTCGAGGAGGTGCACAAGGAGAAAGTGACGAAAGTAAGTTCGATTATATAGTTGCAATAGAGAAAGCGAGGCAAAATATTATATAGTTTATATCTGGTAGCATCATATCTCTTTCTGTAGAATTGGAGAAAGCAAACGTGGAATATAATCGTTCGCTTGTAATCGATTAGATCAAGTTTAGAGATACTGAAGTTTAATATTTGAGAGGAATGAGTCGTGTATTTGAAAGAGGCAATATTATGGCGCGGGACATGGGTGTCGAAATCTTTGTGCTACAACGCTTTCAGGTGATGAAGGATTGGAGTGACCTCGAGGAGAGATATCAGGACATCAGGGCCCACGATCCCGTCGCCGCGGATGCTTTCAAGCGGTGGATGACGGCGCGATTCCAAGAGACGGTTGCCGCGCTCGAGGAAAGCGGCGCCGCGGAGAAGCATCAATTAAGCGCGATGCATCAACAAAGAGTGCAAGTACGTGGCGTTAGTCCATTCAAAACGCTACGAATAATGACAAGATACTTAAATAATTTTGTAAATAATTTAAATGATTTTTAAATAATTTTGTAAATAATTTAAATGATTTTTAAATAATTTTATAAATAATTTAAAAAGCAAATTTGAATGAAAATTCTTCGAAATTTATCTTGGATTTGTCATGCGCGTATTTAAAGAATATTTAATGAAAATAGATCATGTAAGAGTTATTAATCCTCAAAATTCTATCACAATTGTTATTCATTTCTTGAACAATGACATAGTTTATTAAATAAAAATTAAATTCTATAATGATTTTTTTTAGGAGGCTGTTAAGCAGAGAAATGAAGAAGCCATGTCATGTTATACGGCGGCACTTAATGAAACGCCGCCAAATGTAAGTTATTTCTACATACTTTTTTACGCAGAGAAATATTTTTTATCTATTTAATAATCGCTCTTCTTATGTCCTTATAGATGCATCGCATTCAAAAATGCCTGCAGAAGTTACTTAGAGCCCTTCATAAAGACAGGCACCATACGATCGCTCATTACAAGCATCTCCTCGACAGCAGTTTGGAACAGGCGCAACGAGAGAAACCGGCCACTTTGGAGCACCTGGCGGAAATCGATAGGATTACCAACCAGAGTCTCTTGATGTTGGAACGGTAATGCATATTTTATACTACAGTTTTTACCTCGAATACGTTAAATACGCGAATTACGCGATACGATTTGTGCGCGTAAGAAGCGAAAAGATCGCGACCGTAAAAAAAAAAAAAAAGAAAGAAAACGTTAGAGACTCATTTTTTCTTTTCTTATGTTCAGATATCCAGACCTAAGCGCGAAGATTGGCCGTCTCATGGACGATTACGTTTTGGCCCTCAGGAGTAAAGATGAAACTCCGGGATTGCTGCTGGCGATGACGCGGGAAGCGGAGGCAGCCATCCTAGACAAATACCAGGCTGATGTTGCCAGCAAACAGCAAGGTACGATAAATTCTCGAATTGTTGAATTTTGTACGAGCGTGTTTTACTTGACTTTATTAAATTTTACAGAGAAGGAACATCAGAAGCAGCTCGAGCGGGCGCGCAAAGAGCAACGTAAGGCTGAACGCGGTGAGCTGCGCACGGAGCAGGAACAACACGAGGAGAACGACTCGGCAATCGATACCAAGGACATTCCTCAGCAATCGGAGCAAACCGTCGCGGTCGCTGCCATGCATAACGAGGGAGTAGTCAGAGTAGCTCACAGCATGACTCACGATGTTTCTCATCCCGAGCCAGTAAGAGAATTTACTAGCAGCTATAAAGTCATAATTATCGTTGTTTAAAAATTCATTGTAGAGTATGCTCCCAAGAGAAACCTTAAAAACATGGTATTCTCAAGGAATTTTGTTTTACTTTGAAAAATCAGGGAATTCTTCTGGAATAGGATTCAGGGAATTTTAAAAAAATTGCTTTTTTGATCATTTTACTCTTATTTAGCATTTAAATATATGTTTAACATATTTTTGCAATATTTAAGTTTTTATTAAAATTTTATGTGATTTTGACATTGACGATCTATTTCAGTATCAAGATCTTATGTAAGTTTCATAGAACATTCTTCAATTTATTAATAGGTAACATTTAAATAAAAATTAGTATTCTTTATTTATTTAATAAAGATTTTATAATAAATTAGTTTATATATATATATATAAATTTTGTATTTTTGTATATATTTTAAGTGTTTAAATATAGTGATATATCGTATTTTATTATTCCAAATTAATTTTACAATTAATAAATCAATATTAAAATGCTAGAAAAATTCCTTTTTCCAATCGTATTAATAGAAAACATTAAAAAGCGTATAATAAAACAACTTTTAAAAAATTGCATCTACAAATTTTATTTTTGATCTGAAATTTTAAACGAAAATATCGAGAAGATTAGAAAGTTCTTAGGGAATTATTTTACATTTGAGTAGGCACCTTGTTATTGCTTATTATTTATCAATTAAAGTTAGAATTTTTTTTACAGAAAAAAAGATCTTTAACTTTCTTGTTATAATCAACTAATCCCATTTTCGCAGGGTTACTCTGTAAGACGAGAGGTGTATCACAGAGAAAGTCGATCCGTCTACTTCACACTTGCATTCGCTGGCATAGCACTTATGGCAGCTGCAGTTGTGGGTGTCGCAGTATTCAAGAGACGTAGTGCGAGAAGTCCTCACAGCCAAGTATGTTGTCGCAAAAGATAAATCTTTATATATCATTGCAGGAATTGTATGAATTATTCATCATTTCTTGCATACATATTTATATAATATACTTCTTTTATATTTGTTTAATTTTTTAATATATATGATTAAATGAGAACTATTATTATATCAATAATGATGTGAATTATGCGATAACGAGATGTGACAGTAATTTCCTGATTTTCCACAGGGTTTCATCGAGGTCGATCAAGCAGCCACGCCGGAGGAACGGCACGTCGCGAATATGCAGATCAACGGTTACGAGAATCCTACATACAAATACTTTCGAGGTGAAGGAATAATTTGGCCATCGCCTCGCGCAGTTTTCATTTCTGAAGCTGGTCGCAATCGCGTATTCGTTCTCGCGTATTTTCTTCAAGAATCTCATAGTATTTTGTTAGAATAAGATATATATAAATAATATGTATATCTCTAACCCCCGTTCCGCGAGATTCTTCCGAAGATTCGGAACATGTACATTTCCCGGAGAGATGCGCTAATTCAGAAAGCACGGTTTTTTTTTTCTTAATCGGCAGATTTCGCGCTTGCGACGAGAGACATCGCGATTTTCGCAAAGAATTGACAATATATGTGTAAAATAAAGTAAAGTTTGTAGCACAGCAGGGATACACGCTGGATGGGAACGAAACGGATTCTACGGGAGATAAATTTACGTAGAATTTACACACTTATATGTGCCATACGAACACGAGTGTTACACGCTATCTTCGGAAGTATCTCATGCACACATTGTTTTCACATTACGTTGTCATATAATATATATATAGTACATGTCGGTATAAAAATACAGGAAGGAGCGCGCGTGTTGTGTAAAAGTAGAAAACGCCGTTTTTAGACTTACCTTGATGTTCCTCCGCCTCTACACGTTGCGCATTTCGAATCGGAATCTCCACGGATCGACGTCGTTGATCGTCAACCGATCGATCTCTCGCTCCCTGGGGAGAGCGAATCTTCGAATGACGAATAGAACGGACGATGTAAACGTCGCTCCCTGCTGTATTTTTAGGTTCTGATATTTTCGGAGATAAACAATGGCAATAAAACCTAACGCAGCTTAAGCAGCACTACACGAAGAAAAAAAAAAGCGATAGCGTTTTGTAGTAGCTTGTCACTGGGAGCAGCATTTAGACGTAAAATATTCCGATTAATCGCGTAATCGTTAACGTTATGCTAAAGTAACCGAGCGCGAGGTACTCTTAAAATATCAGAACACACGCCCCATGTTATCGTTGCACGTCTTCTCACTCTTATACCTTCGTGACGCAGCTGTTTTATTCTCTCCGTCTCCGTTCGATTCCCACTGCCTCGGTTTCTCTCGGTGACCTTTTTCAGTACTTAACGTCTACTACTTAGATGATAAAGAAAAAAACCTTAAGACGTAAGGAAACTAAGAATCATTGACGTATATATCTCGGAAGTTAACGAGACGACGATGAGGAAGCGAGCACTCTATCATTCCACGCGAAAGCCCCATTGTTTTGTCGAGGTGCTGAGAACGCTAGCATGGAGAATGTTCGGCAGTTTCGTTCGAGCTGGCCGACGAGGAATTCGACGAGAGATCGTCGCGTCGGACAGATCACGCCGATGCTGCCGAACAAGAGGAACAGTTCAACCGGAGATCATTTTCGAGTGGCATTAGTACCTCCGACTGTGTTAGGTCGAAAAAAAAGAAGAAGAAGAAGAGTGGCTGTTGGGGTGAGGGTTTCTCTTTTGTTTCCGCGTTTTGCGTTCTCGGGAAAAAAAGGATCGTTCATACAATAACTATCTTAGGATATATTACTAATTATATACGACGACGACGAGGATGATGATATAATATATATTACACGTTTAATGCTTATATATTTGTATATGGTCAAACGAAAAAAAAAAATAATATGTAGTAGCCCGCACTTTAGCGCCAGGGTCGCGTGGGGAAAAGATCCCAGGTAGAATGACATCATTATACGTCAAAATGACGTCGTTTTGACATTTAATGACGTCAGTTTGCTACTTGGAAAAGCACACACGGTTCTTCTTGACTTTTTTTTTTAATTCAAAAATCACGTCGCGCGCTTTCGTCGAACTTACTTCGTAAAAAAAAAAAGACTTGCGATACGATACGGTGCTTTCAACGCCGGCGCATGCATATACGCGCTGCCACAATCTACATAGCCATTAACCGTCCATTAGTGGTTGTGGTAAATGTGGTAATATTTATAACCACACACACCACACACAGAGAAGTCTTAAAGACATCTAAAAAACACGACGTCTTTACGACGTCTACGAGAGAGATTAAGATATCTCTACGTCGTCTATGAAAGATTGCGATGTATTTTTAAACGTCTAAGAGATTAGAACGTTTCTTTTTTTCCTTTTTTTTTAGTCGTCTTTACGACGTCTATCCTATGGCGGAGGCACGATAAAGAGCGTAAGCATCGTTATCGCGTTGATGTACCGTCGCATGTATTGCTTTAACGTATACAGGATCTCATAAGAAATTGTTGAACCAATCAGCTGTCATTTTTTAATGCATGCAGTTTCTGCACTTATTGAGAAAACAAAAGTTGCGTTAAAAAGAGGAAAGTCTGCAGTTTTTAATAGATATAAATAAAATGTTTGTATATCAGTTTATTTTATTGAAAAAAAGTAATTAAAAAATGACAGCTGATTAGCTTCAGCAATTTCCTATGGGACACTCTGTATCTCGATATATCCAATATATATAATAATATATACATGCTGGAAAAAGGGACGGATTCAGCTCGGCGGCGCGCGATTGGTTGAATCATTTTTATCATGGTGAATACCAATTAAAAATCGCGTTCTACATACTCTGTACTCTTATGTGAATAAGAACCCCGCACGAAATGTCCACACGCATAATTATATACATACATTCCTGGACTGATTCTTCCAACTTTTTGATAAGTTCTATTCGCCAGGTATGGCATATTTTCGTCTCTTTTCAGATAAGTTCTAAAAGAAGAGACGAAGATATGCTATCTGTCGGGTGAAACTTATCAAAAAGTTGGAACAACCGGCCCAAAGTGCTGCAAAGTGGTCCTCATCCCCTCCAATTGCGCTCTTACACTTTGCTACAACTATGTCGCGCGCGATAATCGTCCGCACAAATCGGAGGGCGATTAAAAAAAAGCAGAAGAAAAAGATATCCTTTAGATATTTATATTCCTAAGCGCACTTGTGAAGCAGCTGCCTTTCTCCTATCTATCTTAAAACGCGAATCACGTGCACACACAGCGATCGTTTGTCTCTTCACGCAACTCCGGTGGAAAAGAGTGTGTATAATCGAACAAGATGCTAGACACAAACACACACATAAACAACACACATCGCTGAATGTTAAAAATATTATTTTAGATATATGATAAGATACGATAGCAATTATACCAGTGAATGTACTATGAACTATATGAATAACAACAGATAGCATCAATGCGTTAATAATAATAATAATGATATAAAATATCGATTATATATGTATATGTGTGTGTGTGTGTGTGTGTGTGCGTGTGTGTGTGTGTGTGTGCGCGACGTATGAATAATATATATATATATATATATAGATGTATATATATATATATATACAAATATATATATATGAAAATATACACATGCATATACATGTATACATATTAAATTAAACATTATGTACCTATAGCGTATATAGTCGTTAAACAACACATTGATAACATCGCATATAAAAGAACCTGACCTCGATACGGATTCACAGATGCTGAAGACCTTCCTTGAAAAAAAAAAAAAAAAAAAACGATTGTACTTATTATTTTTCTAAGGATCTCACACAGTCTAGAGCCTCTCTGCTCTCGTACAGAAAGATAGTTTGCGATTGGCCGGTATCCGGACTGATTTGATCGCGTATACATATATATCGTAAAATTAACGCGATTGAGCAAGCAAAGCAAGATTCGGTACATTGTATCTCGCGTATATATTATAGTATGTAAATTTGGAGACTCGCCGATCCGGAGGATATATTTCGTAGGCAACAACGGTCCAATGTTTCTCCCCGATAACTTTCGTAGAAGATGTCGGGGTGGTATCAGTATTAGTCAGTTAATAGTCGGAGCATATCATGTTTCGGTGATTCGGTTGTGGCGGGAAAGGAAAGGAAAGAAAAGGAAAATGAAAGATGTGAAGGAAAAAATGTGCGCTTCAAGATACTGTGAATTTGCATCGGGCCACCTCCGTATATATAAGTTTAAGAATTGATTTTTGTAAAGAGGTAACAAGTATATATATATATATATATATATATATATATATATATGTATATGTATATATATATATATGTATACATTATATATATATATATATATATATATATATATATATATATATATATTATATCGAGATAACTGAACTTAGCTTAAAAGCCATGTGAGATGTGAGGAAAAGGAGAAAAAAAATAATATACGTCCTTCAAGCCGCAGTCCAGAGATTAGCAAGTCCAGAGAACGGAGAAAGAGTTATAATAATGAGATTATAAAACACAGTAGATTTTATTTTTACAGTTTTTTCCGGTGTCTCCCTGCCGTGTCATTATTATTCTATCGTGATTTGACAATTATTGAGCAGCGCGAATTACGTATCCACACCGAGCTGCCGAGAGAATAAACTTTTCCATTGATTTTTGCACGATAATGATTATTTATTCGGAAACTTTGGATTCTGCTTCCGCGCGTTGCGAGATAATTTAATTCGCGAAATAAAAATTGTCTGTTTATTTTTTATCGTGACATGTTCGAGTATCGTCACGTTATATAAAAGTATATAAAAAGCTTAATATAATAACAACGCGTCGTATTATTTACATATAAATATATAATGCAGAAAATCTATAAATCCCAATTGTTCTTCAAATACGTTTCTTTCATAGTGATGAATGAAAATTCAAATTCTGAAGAATATATTACTATTTACTACGCACGCGAAAGATTTTGCTTTCCTCTTCTGTGAACAATGGCAATCCTCATAGCGGAAACGATGCAAATACTTCATTAATTGTGGCAATTATAAAGTGAGCGACTGTCGCTATAAACAGAGATAGAAAGATATTTGCGTCGTATATTGTTGGAATTTTAATCGCATAATTACATCGAGAACTTCGCGCACAAAGAACACTATACATTTCTTTTAAATACATGGAATATAATTAACACACACACACACACACACACATATATATATATATATATACATATACTTTATATATAGGGATTAAAGGGCTCAAGAAAATGTGAGACGATTTCGTGAGAAATCTTATTTCAGAGAATTTTTCTCTTCATATGCTTATTGTGTGTCTTACAAATTCCGTATTTTTTTTGCACTGAAGCTTTCAATTCTTTTTTTATATATTACTAATAATTGCGATTGAAAGAAAATGCCGTGATTCGCCGTTGTTCACGAAAAAAAAAATACAAGAGCCAGTGTCGAAAGACTAAAAAAGAAACAAATTCTCCTCGTCCCTCTTTCTCCTTCGCAGGTGTTTCTCCTCGCCGCTCACAAGTTTTAACGCATTATTACATCCCATTGAAAAGAACGTATTGTGTTTGTGGATAAATGTAATTTTACTTATCAATAAATAAATTATAAAGAATCCCGACCGCGCGCTTTTCCTTCATTTTCAATTGTCTCGTTGCAATTTTGCGTATTTTTTAGATCGAAACGAAGAATTATAATTTAATATTATAAAATAGTATGTATTGTCAACAATTATCTTCAAAAATTTATTGATTAAATATTTGCATTTATCTTCCACATGATATTGCAATATTAAAGTACAGAGTGTAATATTAATATTTATATCATTATAGTAACTGTGCGATTAATCTTAATTAGAGCTATTTACAATTTTTTAATATGCAATTATTTATATACCTGATCGCGATGCTCGTAAGCGATTGACAGATCACACGTGGAGTGCATCTGTCAATATGAGATAAGAGTCCTTTACTATATGCGCGCATAAATGATCTAATTAAAAATCGAAACATAGTATATATCGTCTTCGTTATCGTCCAATTAAAATCGATGCACATCAGGAATGCATCTGCAGTATCAAGACAGTAATGAATGAACTTTATCCCATACATGCATGCATGCGGTAGAACTACATCTTATCGTAAATGATGAATATATTATATATACATTCATAAATGGTGAATATATATACATAATATCGCTTTATTATTATCTGTTTTGCTTGATTCAAAAGGCAACGTATTTTTTATCAATTTAAATTGCCACTGTCATATATCATTAATTATATATATATATATATTTTTTTTTTAACAAAAACATTTTTAAATTTGAGAGTCATGATATTTTGCTGCGTTATACAAATATCTAATACAAAAAAGAAATCTCGCAACAAAATCATCAGCGATCATCGCATCATCCTTATTAACGCGATGTCGTTTAACAGCAAGACACTCATCGATTGACGTATCGTTGCTTCTTTGTGTGGATTTTTCCTTAATCTGGATAATAATTTTGAGGTGAGTTTTTCTCTCGACGATCTATCATATGGCCTAATTTTCTCGCTTTATTTATATATAAATTTTTTTATTTGTGCCATAAGATATATAAATTGAGAGAAATGCAGCACGTATAGAAATTTCTCCCAATTTATGTCTTACTTGAATGAGATTTTAATTTAATAATATGCATAAAAAGAGAACAGCTTACTTAATTAAGGATTGTGTGAAAATAAAAAAATTGCTATATAAATAAATTTGTCATAAATTCGCATTAATAAAAAACTAATTTCAAATTTATCACAAAATCTTTTTACAGATATTCTGTACGCTTAATCAACATATATGCTTTAAAATTTATATTATATAAAATTATTTTAATTTTCGTTATACTAATTTAATCATTTTTATTCATTAAATTTTACATTATTATGCAATGATGAAATCATATCGATAAAAATAAAAGTTTCGATGTTTTATTTATACATACGTATATCATATATTCTTAATATCGTGTAAAAATATTTAATTATATTTAATTATATATTTAATTATATATATCTCTATAATTGATCATTAATTATATATATAATATTATTATCAAAATAAAATCTAATATTAATAGTTCTCTCTTTTATGTATATAAGAATGAAGCAAAGAATAAAAGCATGCAAATATATTTGCATGAATCACGTCTTTATATTCACATCGATATCTTTATCGAGCTTCTCAATAAAGAATTCTATTACTCATTCGATTTTATCAAAACTTTTTGACGTAAGAGAGAAATAGAGAGAAAGAGATGGGCAAACAACACTACTGTTCTCGAAATCTGGAGCGCGCTCTCATTTCGCATCGCGAAGCGAAGCGCGACTGACAGGAGACCGCTCGTGAAGTGTCAAATGTCAAGTAAAGCTTCTTTTCAAAAAACCGAATAAGACTAACTACGGATAATCGTGCAATTAATTAACGACGTGCTGTCGTTCTTCTTAAATTTATAATTCCCGAATTTATTCTGCAAATCGGAAAGTGCAGTATGTGATATACATACATATATATATATATGTATACATTGCATCTCCGCCTCAGATTAACCTGATCCTAGCCGAAATTATACGTTCTAAACTGTCATTATGTACATGTCATTCTGATATAATTCCATATTTGATATATATATATATATATATATATATATATATATATATATATATACATCAAATATATATGGATTTCGGTCTCTGTTTGTGACGCAGCATGTTTGAGAGTTCAAGCCGTCATTTGACAGATGATCAGTATTAGCTGTCAAAGATGCACACGAGTGGTACAATTGTTTATTCCGTCTGTTGAATTATATTTTGGAGTCAATTAATCGCAGAGAGGGAGAGAGATAGAAGGAGTAGTTCATTTGTCAAATATAAGGCTTCGCCAAGGATCGCTCAGATGTCAACGTCCAACGATGACTTTGACAGACCGTTCGAGGAACTCGAGGAACCCCTGCAATGGAGCGCTCTGCGAAACTTGTGCCACGCCAGTGTCGAGTATTTCACGTCCCATCAGAACGAGAATGGTGTCAGGATCAAGGCCGCGTCCCTGGTGATCCTGGAGCAGCTGGACGAGCTGCAGCCGCTGTACAACGAGATAGCAATGTTCGCGGCGCACTTTGACTTCGACGAGGAGACACCGGGGAACGGATACAGGAGCTTCCTCTCGATGGTCGACAAATGTATTCTGCATACCGAGCAGATCTGCCAACAGATGTACCATCAAAAGGACTCCATGTTCTCCCGAAAAAGCCATCACATGAAGTAATTAATTGTATACCGTACACATTTAATGTATTTAATATATAAATGATGTTCTAAATTATGTACGTTTAATTCCCAGGGAAATAGAGGCATGCTCCCAGTTGATGGTATCCTTGAAGACATTCTTGCAGTATTTGAAAGTATTGTACACATGGAGTACGGAAGTGATGAGCGATGGAAAACTGTCACTATTCATAATGGACCATAGCGCTCAAGAGTTTATTCATTGGACAGAGAATATTAATCAATACTGTTTCTATGGTAGATGCATAGGATTTCAGGTATTTGTGAATAATATTTTGTGAATAATGCTATAATATATCAAGTTTATCTAAGGTATTATTGTTTTTCAGTTTTGTAATAGTTTAAAAAAGGTATTAAAAACAATAGCATTTGCCATGGTATCTTATAGTGAGATGTATTATAATAATGATACAGTATTAGGACGATGTGCTAATTCCGTCAAGTATTTTTTGAACCCTGAGGCAAGAGCACGTCGTATTGTTAACATATCTCAATATGCTGATATTTCTTTTGCTCAAGCATTTTGGTTCCTGAATGAACTTGGTAAGAAATTAAGAAAATTATATCAATTATTATTAGATTTATATCTGTTTACAACACTGTTTAGATACTCAAACTACTCTTTTAATTGCATTTAAATAATGAAATTATTTATTTGTATTCAGAAATATTGTCCATAGTAACTCCCTCATTAGCTATCAATCAATTAATATCTATTCCACCCGAGGAATTAATCCTGCCTACTCTTGATGGTGGAACTGTTTCAATTCCGATACCAAATAGTCATATAGGAAAGAAACCGATTCACGTTAGATTACTGAGTTCCAAACGACGTCTAGGAATGGTAAGTAAAATATTAATTTCATTATATATACAAGCAATTAGATGCAAATATATATTATATTTAATTAATTATAATTTTAGTTGAAGATGTAAAATATATAATAGAATAGATTTAAAATTATTTAACCAGAGTGACTAATAATATTTTTTTAAATGACATTCTAGGTCGGATCTGGAGGTGTAGGAGGAGAATTACATGGTCTATGCAACGAATTGATTATTCATACTCATGGTGGCGGATTCGTAGCACAGACGTCGCGATCGCACGAAATGTATCTGCATAATTGGGCTATGACTTTAGGCGTACCTATCTTAAGCATAGATTACAGTTTAGCTCCGGAAGCTCCCTATCCACGCGCGCTCGAGGAAGTGCTGTACGCTTACGCATGGGCGCTAAAGCATGCGAGTACATTACTGGGAAGTACAGCGGAGAAGGTGATATTTGTCGGTAAGGTAAAAGTAAATCTGTCTTCGATATGCCTATAATTAATAGCTGGTTTGATTATGCAATATGGTAAAAAATTGGAAAATCAATATTTTGACAGGTGACTCAGCTGGAGGTAACTTAAACTTGGGAGCCACCTTGAAATGCCTGCAGTTAAATATAAGAAGACCAGATGGTATTTTTATGACTTACGCACCAATATTAATTGATTTCGTTCCGTCACCGTCTCGCATGCTCTGTCTTACAGATTCATTGTTACCATATGGATTTATGGTACGATGCTTGAAAGCTTACGTAGGATTTGACAAGAAACTTACAAAGTAAGATTTTAATTAAAATTATTATACCTTTTTTTTGATCAATGTACATTTTTATATGATAAAAGTTATGTCCTATAAAAGTTTAGAAAGAAATATCAAACGTGTACATTGTCATGTACATATTTTATTGTAGATGCGATGATTATACAATGCAATGCAAATACAAATACAATTTATCCCCCACAGAGAAAGCGAGAATGAAGAATGCACCAAATCAGACACAGAATCTTTTGCCGAAGTGAGCGAAAGTGACCTTATAGCATTAGCCCTGAGTCCAAATGGAGACGACGCGAATGGCGCGCATAAATTAGTATCTCTACCGTCCGATTCAACGTTAAATTCTGTCAGCTTAACCGAAGTTGATGGTATATACAATTCAGCTAACGACCCTAGAATATATATTTGTATTAGATCTTATTAAAAATATATATATGTATATATATATATATATATTTACTTCTCTTTCGAGCATGCATTTTAAAGGGATCTTTTTCTAGGTATTGAAGGTCCAAAAGCACAGGTGGGATCTCGAGAATATATCAGAAGATTTTTAAATATGTACCGAAATTCCGGCACCGCTTCAATGTCGTCGCCTGCAGAAAATGGAAATGTCAGCAGAGATGATAATGTTTCGGGACAGAGCGAAAAATCGTCATGGTCTTTCTCTCTGTTCGGATGGCCCCTTGGAAGAAATAACAAGGATATCAGACAACTTGATATGAAGAATGCTAAACCTTTTTGGGAAGAATTTATATTTACAGTACCGAGGGACATGTATATGAGTCCTTATTTCGCGTCAGACGATATGTTAGCCCACATACCACCTATGAAGATACTGGTACGTGTTTTAACTTTTGTTACTACGATTAAGATTGAATATTTTGGAACATATAATACACAGCAGTTTGTTTTTAGACGGTAGAGTTTGATCCTTGTCTCGATGACTGCGTCATGTTTGCGAGAAAGCTTCGCTCGCTTGGCAATAATGTTACGCTGGATATATTACCAGATCTGCCACACGGATTTTTCAATTTCCTACATGTAAACATTTTTTTCTTGTTTATACAAATGAATTTAATTACGATGTATCGCCATACGATTATCATTCATTTTGACGTTTGTAGGTTTCAAAAGAAGCAATGGAGGGTGTAGAATTTTCTGTCAGAAGAATAAAAGAGTTACTGGAATTACAATCATAATATGAAAATTGTCACAGTTAAGATATATATGTTGATCTAGAGTAAATGGAAAACGTACTTCAATATCACAGCAACTTGTATTTATACAACAAATGTAATTGTGTCTAGATGCAATCAAATGTCCATAATATCATTTTCAACGGCTATATCTATAATATATATTCAAATATTGGATAATGCTTTGCACTAGCAATTTTCTATATGTATTAGCTTTAATTATTATTATTATTATATATTATTATATGTTGTCACATTGTGAAAAAAGCAGCATTATTTAAAACTTAGAATATGTATATAATGTATTGCATCTAATATTTGATTAGATCTTAAAGAAGACAACAGAAAACGTCCTACATATATAAAAAGACAGTTTTACAGATATTTAATACATATACATTTTAATTTTTTATATATAAAACTGTATAGTTTTAAGTACATTTTTATGAAATTTGTTATATTATAATACAAGTTACACACATAGTAACATAATCTACATATGTTACATTAAATTGTAAATTGTGTAAAATTTTCTTTGTTTTTACATGTGCATTCTAATACTCATTTTACATGATAACATTCTGTAAATTCTTAAAATTGTATATTCTGTAAATTAAATGTAAGACGCAATATTTATTTTTTTGTGTACATATATTTTAAATTTATTATATATTTTAAATTTATTATATATATTTTAAATATATATTATTATTTTAATGCCATAATTTTCTAAGAAAAAAAATAATTTAAAAAAATATGTACAAATTTTTCAATATATTTGAATAGAAAGGGATTGTTGGACAATAAAGATATATATAGAAAGTGCAATTTGTGTGAATTTTTTTAGATTATAGACTTTCTCCTAATACAAGAAGAAAAAAATAATAAAATTGAAGTTTTTAATTGTCATAAAATGCTTGTTTGAAAATCTAATTTGTGCCACTTCTTATCAAAGTGTTTTTCAGATACTTAATGATTTTAAATTCTCGAAATCATAATTAAAAGTATAGAAATATACTTGGATTTATAATTTAAAATTTCAGTCAGTGTCACTATCTAATTATACTCTCTCTTGCAAATTTTTCAATTTATTGTATATCAAGAAAATATATTCAGATAAAAAAAAGTATTAATTAAAATTACATAAATAATAAATTTTCCAAAATTCTCGAAATTCATACGATTAAACTGTAAAAAATTAGCTTTATGATGCATCAATATTTAGATTTAGGTATATTAAACTTGTGGAGTACTTTTGTGTTATAGACTTTAATAATTGAATATGTAAGTATAAACAAAGGAAATTACTTCAATTCATAATACAGATATAATATAAAATGACTTTATTGATAGAACATGGAAACGTATGTTAAATTTTAAATTATAAGATAAATTAATGAAAGATGCTACTTATTAGTTGACAGTTTGATGATTCGTTTGATTAGCTCGAGGACGCAATGTCTTTTGCAACACGTGTGCGTCTGCTGGTTCTATTCTCTTGTAATAATGTTCTTTAGTTTCGACAATCTCGAATCCAAATTTTTTATAAAAGTCAATCGCGCCTTCATTGCTTATCTGAACATGTCTGCGAATATTATGAGTAATATAAGAATATATGTTTTTTTAATTGTACATTAGAAATAAAACAATTGAAAATTATACTCACAGGAAGATAGAATCAAAATTGCCATCCTTATTAACATAATTTAAAACGTGTTGGACCATAACAGTACCAATTCCTAATCTTCTGTAAGGGTAGAGACAACCCAATGTCATTATATATAAACGCCTAGAATTTTCTGAAGTATCTACACGGCAGCAAACTGCTCCAACCTGAAAATCAGAATAAAACAATATGAAATCAATATGAAACAAACTCATATTTTGTTTAAATCAAAGTTTGACATTAGATCATTTGAGATTCTCTCAAACTTTTTATTGCAAAGAAAGGCAATTTCTTTTTATATTAAGACATATTTTAAGGAATCCGTCAATATGATAAGAGAATACTTTTATCTGATTTTAGTCACATAAATTTTTATTAAATCATATAAATATCGAGATAAATATCATGTTATTCACACAGATCATAATATCTATGAAGTATAATTTGAAAAAATTGCTAAATACCACTATGTCATTGTAATATGCTAGTTTGGCAAGTTCTCCCGCTTCCAATACATCCTTATAAAACTTTTCGTTATATGAGACCGGGAACACGACTTGATTGAGCAATTTCAGCTGCTTTATGTTGTGCGGAGTCACATCGCCTAATTCTATTTTCGACCTGTAATATTAATTAATTACTCGAATGAGAGATCAAATATATATTATATTAATTATATTTTATTATATTATTTTGTATTATATTATATATTATATATTACATTATTATATTATTTTATATTATATATTTTATATATATATATATATACATATATTATATATATTATATATTATATTATTATTATTATAAGGGGAATATATATATATGTATATATATATTAAGCTCGAACAATTATTATGAAAAAAATTGTCGCGGTTGCAAATGTTTATTTATAACGAATGTATTCTCGTCCAGAAACGACAAACGTTAAAAAAATTAATGATTACGTATACACGTGTATATAAAAAAATCTGCGTAATCGGACATAACCTTCGACAGTTTGTGCCTCGATCTTACCTGGTCATTTTATCGGATGCCGGGTGAAATTCCACGATCTTGGCACAAGTCAATTAATAATGCCTCTTTATATTTTTATTTTTCTTCTTTTGGCAGAGAAAAATAAGAAAAATCCACCGATATACGTCAATAATTTGCACCCACGACGTTTCCTCGCGAAATTCCGACGAACGAAAACATAACGAGATACACATGTGAATGGATCTTCACTGAATACGCGCTCAAATAAATGACGACGAGAATAACAAACGATTCTATGTTCAAACGAGCGTTTTAAAATTAAATAAATTCAATAAATACATAAATATAATATTTTCTTTTATTTACACCGATATTTTAATATACAAAATAATTTAACAATAATTATATATATATATATATATATATATATATATATATATATATATATAATATTATGTAAAATGTAAAATTTATTGATAAATATAAATATTGATATCCATTTTTTATTTAAGATTGTCAATTTTTCATTTAAAAGTATTATTTCACCAGTAAAAATTATTTAGCATATTATTTAAAAAATAGGTTACATTTTTCATATGAAGCTTTTAATACTCGAAAAATCAATCTAATTATAATTTTTTTATTATTTTTTTTTTTATAATATCAATTTTTTTATTTACGCCGATATTTGAATATACAAATAAATAATTTAACAATAATTTATATATATATATACATATATATATAATTATATAAAAATGTAAAATTTATTGATAAATATAAATATTGCGATGCCATTTTTAATTAAGATTGCAAATTTTTCATTTAAAAGTATTATTTTACCTGTAGAAATTATTTAACATTATTTAAAAAATAGGTTACATTTCTCACATGGATCTTTTAATACTCGAAAAATCAATCTAAGTTAACAGGAGAATATATTTTGCGAAGAGGTAGTAGGTGGTAGCGCAGCAAAATATGTCTTTCGTGTCCGAAAAATCATTTTGAGTTAATAGGATAATATATTGTGCAAAGAGGTCGCTATTAGGAAAATATATATACGAAGAGATTTCTATTAGGAGAATATCTTTGCAAAGAGGTCGCTAAAAGAATCGCATCGATAAGTCGGTCAATTATCAACGATGATAATTTACCGACGGTCTCCCGTCGGTATTTACCGACGTTACCTCTTTGCAAATATATTCTCCTGTTAACTCAAGACGATTTTTCAGACTATTTATCGTCTCATTGCCGCTACTACCTCTTTGCGAAATATATTCTCCTGTTAACTCAAATGATTTTTCGGACATAAAAGACATATTTTGCTGCGCTACCACCTACTACCTCTTCGCAAAATATATTCTCCTGTTAACTCAAGACATCATATGAATCTTTTAATGCTCGAAAAATAAATCTAAGTTAACAGGAGAATATATTTTGCGAAGAGGTAGTGGCGGCAATGCGACGATAAATAGTCTGAAAAATCGTCTTGAGTTAACAGGAGAATATATTTGCAAAGAGGTAACGTCGGTAAATACCGACGGGAGACCGTCGGTAAATTATCATTGTTGATAATTTACCGACTTATTGATGCGATTCTTTTAGCGACCTCTTTGCAAAGATATTCTCCTAATAGAAACCTCTTCGTATATATATATTCCTAATAGCGACCTCTTTGCACAATATATTATCCTGTTAACTCAAAATGATTTTTCGGACATGAAAGGCATATTTTGCTGCGCTACCACCTACTACCTCTTCGCAAAATATATTCTCCTGTTAACTTAGATTGATTTTTCGAGTATTAAAAGATCCATGTGAGAAATGTAACCTATTTTTTAAATAATGTTAAATAATTTGTACAGGTGAAATAATACTTTTAAATAAAAAATTTGCAATTTTAATTAAAAATGGCATCGCAATATTTATATTTATCAATAAATTTTACATTTTTATATAATTATATATATATATATATATATATAAGTTATTGTTAAATTATTTATTTGTATATTCAAATATCGGCGTAAATAAAAAAATTAATATTATAAAAAAAAATAATAAAAAAATTATAATTAGATTGATTTTTCGAGTATTAAAAGCTTCATATGAAAAATGTAACCTATTTTTTAAATAATATGCTAAATAATTTTTACAGGTGAAATAATACTTTTAAATGAAAAATTGACAATCTTAAATAAAAAATGATATCAATATTTATATTTATCAATAAATTTTACATTTTACATAATATTATATATATATATATATATAATGTATATATATATATATATATATATATAAATATAATATATAATAATGTAATATATAATATATAATATAATACAAAATAATATAATAAAATATAATTAATATAATATATATTATAAATATTTTATATACATATATTTTACAGTTTTTTTACATTTTTAACCGCATATTTCATAAAATTGATCGTCGAAAAAAAATTACAGAAAGTGATCACTTTTTTTTTTGCGTTCGAAAGAAAAATAAATTCATCAAATTTTAATATAATTAATTCACAATTAGCGCTCGACGACGTCATATCCAATTGGCGCGAAGGCGGTGACGTCAGATGGCGCTTATATGAGTCGCGTCGCCATCTTCTGCACCACATGACCTCGTTGCGGTGTCCCGTGACCAGCTCACGTGAATTTTGACAAATTCAAACGTTTTTTTTTTCTCGCGACGAGGGAATGGACATCTTGGAGCAGCAGCTCGAACAGCAGGATGTCAGGTAGTGTTTACGTTAAGTATCGACCATCTGATAACGCGAACACCTATCCCTTCCGTCTCGCCCGAGGTCTCCTCAAGGTCATCATCACTATGTGCACAGTACGCACTTTGCTTACGCCGTAGGACCAACATACACAATCGTCGAAGTAATACGCGTAGCGCACACAATTCTCTCGAGATAAGACGATACTGAAGACTTTTTTCATTTTTTAGCGTCTCCAAAGACGACGGTGGTGACACTGGAATCGTTATCGAAGAAACAGAGATTGTGGATTGCGAAGGTAAGAACAGGCTCTGACTGGAGAAAAAGAAAATTTTGGACATATATAAATATATCAGTGATATTTCGATTTAATATATTTTGCACTATCATTAAGGATCATTTTATGGCTATATATATATATTGTATTCTTCTAATAGGAGATCCTATTGGAGAGGAAGAAATGCATTATCCAGAAGCCTTAGCGTACCGAGTTGTCCAAGTGAATGGCGCAGCAGCCATACAATCAACCAACGAGATAGAACTGCCTGTGTCGCAACCAGGGAATAATACTGTACAGGTTCTAACGTCACCCTTGAATGGTCAGTTCTATGTTATTGGGAATGCTAATGACGTCTTCACCACGGCGCAAGCATCAAGATCCCTGGTGCCAAGAACGACCACGCTGCAGATAGAAACCCCGAGGAATTGTACTAGTGGCTTGAAAAAGGTTTATTTTAATGCAGTATATGTTTTTGTTATTTTATTAATTTTAAGAGAATATATAGGAAAAATTAATGTTTTTTTCTCATTTTTTAGAGAGATGACAGGCGGAGAGCGACACATAACGAAGTCGAACGTCGGCGTAGAGATAAGATAAACAATTGGATTATAAAGTTGAGTAAGATCATCCCTGAGTGTAACACAAGTGCTAATACTACAGGTAGTGGTAGTAGCGGAGAGGGAAAAACTAATTATGAAACTCAGGTAAATAATCAAATAAAATTCTTGTTGTATAATTTTGTTGCATAATTATTTAAACAATATTTATTTGTTTATAACAGAGCAAAGGAGGTATTCTGGCAAAAGCCTGCGAGTACATAGCGGAATTGCGCATAGCTAATCAAAATCTGAACCAATATCTTCGAGATAATGAGAAATTACGACAAGAGATCACAGCATTGAAACAATTAGTCACCCAATTAAAACGCGAAAATAATCAGCTCAGGACGCAAATATCATCGTCCTCCTCCTCATCGGCCACTAATAGTGTTGATGTTATACATTTGAGCCCTTAAGCTTCCTCTTTTGTAAATTGATGGTTTTTTCTCTGTAAATACTTCTCTAGGATCTATGAATTTTATCATGTACACAGAAGATATAATTTTATATTCTCTTCTCTGGCAACTGCACTGAACTTAATAAGATACTTTAATTTTATTATCTAAAATCAAATCTAGGAGCTTCTAGCAATATAGTCATAACTGCATATTTATGATTTCATGTTAACATTGTTTTCATCTATAAGGATAAATCTAATAATTCATTAATAGTAGCATCACTTTTCACTCATTGTCAGTAATTAAAACAAAATTTTAATTTTGTACAATTATTATTGTTTTACTTTATTCTAAAGTATATTTGTAGAGGAAACAAAGTTTCTGAAAAATTTTTAAAGTTTAAATTAATTTTTTGTCTAAATAAGAATTAGGTTTGAGTTAGATTAAATAGAATTTTTTCGGGATGCTACAAGATAAAATGTAGATTGAAGTTGTATTTGTAATAATTTGATATTATTATATGAAGATGGAAAATCAATCTATTCATATCAAATAACGTACTTATAAAAATGTTATACGTAATAAATATTACATTCTATATGTAGAAAAGAGATTTCGCAGATTTTTGAAGATATATTTCTATATGCATCTTATTTAATGATCATATTAGACAGTGAAAATCGTAAAATTGTTACATCCGTGTAGTTATGACTATTATCTGGAAGATCATCTATGAATAGATATAGAAATATATAGACTTATCATGTCGATATAACTGGCATATGTTGGAATATCGTGGCTGTGAATATCAAAAAGTTGGTACATTTTTCTTTTTTTTTCCCTGTAAAAATGATTCAAAAATTATAATACGAAAACGCAGGATTCTTTTAAGACAGAAAGACATTTTTGTTGATTTACATATGTATAAAAGATCCACAGATATGAATAAAACGAACTGTGCAGTGTTCGTAACATATTTTTTATTTTTAATACTGTTTTCATATAATTATAGAATAGAATATTTCATAGGCTAAACTAAAAGATTTGAATTGTAAAATATAGATTAATACACATACGGTGTATAGTCACACATGTGTATGTGTACATATGCATAAGATTGCATATGGCAATGACATATTTTTTTCAGCAAGACAATTTTATGGAAGAAAAAGGTGCATCTGAATTAATTTACTAAGGCGTTAGATATCGGAATGTAATATATCGTTGATGTATATACCGCGAGGTTTTATTGTTATATAATTAATAATAATTATTAATTATTAAAACACGAAGTCTATTGAGAAAGCAGAGTCTGCGAGCTTATTTAACAATATTATCCCTCCATTCCTGATATGTTCACGATTCACTTGTATAATTCTTGCATAATTTTTTTATTGTATTTTTTTTTACATATCATACAATGGAAATGATATCGAAGTCAATGGAACACTAGTCATATGTGTTACACATTCTTATTTCTCTCGTAATTATCTTCATTGCTGAGGATTTTACAGCTTCATCATTTTATCTAATCTATCGTATGTGTGTGTTCTCTTTCTAAACTCTCAAATCATGCAATCATATTTGTAACGTTTCATTAAAGTATAATAATTCTTAATGTTATGTGCGATTATTACTTTTATCGCATTTTTCTTAAATAGTTACAATACTTAATATACATTACAATGTATATATATATATATATGTTACAATACTTAATATACTCCACGATTTTTTTGCAAGGTAAAAGCTACCTGTCGTTCATGTGCCATGTGATCGATAACTAAGAGTATCTTCTCGATAATTTCTAATCTGCGCGCATTAGAATGAAACGGGGAGAAGCCGTTTTATGTACTTTCATTTATATTACACATACACAGAAAACATGAGAATATTGACTTCTTGGTTATTTGTGTGCACCTTTAACAAAGCGGAAACAATAAAAGTATATATATATGTATATATATATCTCTGCAAAGGGTAAAATTACTTTCTCTGATAATATCTGATTAATTACAAGTAATTACTTCCGCGAATTTCGAGTCAAATTTACTCTCGAGCACGCGAAGCATATTTTTAAATATATACGTCTTAATTGCATTTAAGAATGTCCCACTTTATTGTCTCAATCGTCACGTACATGACATGGCATTGTCTCGAACTATATTTTGCTGCAAGATGATATCGGAGGTTTCAACTTTAACTTCTCTATTTACAATTCATTTGTTTTGAAGGATAATGGTAAATAATATATTATATAATCGATAACGCTGCTGCTTGTAGCATATTTTCGGCAAGTTATCTGCAATTCACGAGTTAGACCGGGACATCCTTAAATGTTAGGGCCAAGACAAAGAACAATCAATATCTTAAAATTGCTTTTAACAAGTTACAAGTAACAAGAAATTTAGTCTTCTAAATTCCTGAATGCCTGTTGTATGTCTTCATGTAATTGATCAAAGTCCGACCTGATCTTTGCTTCGCCATCTTTAACAGGATCCTAAAAATTTAAAACAAGTTTTTTTATAAAAAGAAAAAAACATGAAAATTATGAAAAGTTGAGAGATTAGTCAAATTTATATTACAGAATGTCTACTCGAATTTTGTAAAAACATTTCAAAAATTCCATGATAAAACAAAAAATAATTGTTTATAAACGTTTCAGGGAATATTAATTTATTTAAATATTGTCTAAAAATTTGAACAATTTTCTATAAAATTTATAATTTAAGATCTTGATACTAAATAAAATAGATTGTCAAAAAAATCACAAAATTTTAATAAAAACTTAAATATTGTCAAGATATGTTAGATATACGTGTCTTAAGTGCTAAATAAAAATAAAATTAAAAGGATAATTTCTCAAAAAAACTCCCTGAATGTAAATCAAATTCCATGATAATTCTCTGATTTTTCAAGATTGAACAAAGTTCGTTAAGAATAGCAGATTTTCAAGGTTTTTTCCTATTAACATGGTGGTGTTAAAATTTACTCACCTTAAACTTCATAGAGCTTAACTGATAAAGAATATTGCCCATACTGTCCCTAATGACATTCCATGTAATTTTATTATCCGACTGCGCTGTAGATTCAACGGCATGTCTCGCCATATCGTAGAAAGCAATCATATTTCTCAACATTCCCACGGTTTTGTAGAATGGACAAAAACGATCGTATGGCGAATAGCTATAAAAAAAGTTTTAAATTAAACAATTTCTTCGACCATTATGTATTTAATTTTTTATACATAAAATTTAATATTAAAAAAATATAAAGCGGTACCTGTTTTGTTGCAAAAAATCGTCCTTCAGCAATTTTGCTACTTCGAGCGTGATTTTATCCGTTTCAGCGAGTGAAGCTTTGCCTACCAACTGGACGATTTCCGACAGGTCCTCTTCCTCTTGTAAGATCTCCTTCACTTTCGTTCTCAGCGGGACGAATTCCGGGAAGTTCTTATCATAGAAATCGTCCAATGCTCGTAAGTATTTGCTGTATGATATGAGCCAGTTAATAGAGGGAAAGTGTTTACGTTGTGCAAGTTTCTTATCCAATCCCCAAAACACCTGTAAATTAAATAATTTGTTATTAAAATAATTTTCTTTTTTTTACATACGTAATCATACAGATATCGTTTGTACCTGCACAATACCAAGGGTCGCGCTAGTCACAGGATCGGAGAAATCACCACCTGGTGGTGATACAGCACCAACGATACTGACGGATCCTTCACGATCTGGATTTCCCAAGCATTTGACTCTACATAAAAATTAAAATCCGATATTTTAATTACGCATCAACTAGTGTTGCATTTGTTTATTAATCGCAAAATATAATTATATATAATTATAAATATAATTTTATATTACATATAATTATATATAATTATATGTAATATAAAATTATATTTATCCGAGAGATTACTGTATCAGTGAAAATACAATATATAATTAACAATATATAATATAAATTTTATAGTATATAATTATGTAATATAAAATTATATTTATAATTATATATAATTATATATAATTATAAATATAATTTTATATTACATAATTATATACTATAAAATTTATATTATATATTGTTAATTATATATTGTATTTTCACTGATACAGTAATCTCTCGGAGGAAAAGATTGGACTAATATTTATTACATAATACACGATAACATACCTTCCGGCGCGTTCGTAAAAGCTGGCTAGACGAGCACCGAGATAAGCAGGATAACCGGAATCGGCAGGCATTTCAGCCAAACGACCTGAGATTTCTCGAAGGGCTTCTGCCCAACGGGATGTCGAGTCCGCCATCATCGACACGTTGTAACCCATGTCTCGGAAGTATTCAGATAAAGTAATACCTGTGTATAACAAGCAATGAATGAATTAGGTATATATCGTTTTATATTCATATTATTTTGTAATTATTGAATTGCGATATATGAATTTTTCTCAACATTATACCTGTGTAAATGGATGCTTCACGAGCAGCCACCGGCATGTTGGACGTATTGGCGACTAAAGCGGTACGTTTCATGATGGACTCGGTGACACCCTCAATTTCCACAGTCAACTCGGGAAAGTCACGTAATACTTCAGACATTTCATTACCACGTTCTCCGCAACCGACGTAAATAATGACGTCAGAGTTAGAGTACTTGGAGAGGGCTTGTGAGATGACAGTTTTACCGCAACCGAAAGCACCAGGAATAGCCGTGGTTCCACCTTGGACGCATCTGGAGCACACGTGATCTTATAAATATTTCTACGAAACGTGCTTCGACATTCGAAGACAAACATTCTTACGGGAAGAGAGAGTCCAAAACTCGTTGGCCAGTGAGTAGAGGATGATTAGCTGGCAGTTTTTCAGTGACTGGACGAGGTTGACGGACTGGCCACACCTGCATGCATGTAACGATAAATTCACAACATGCGCATTCAAAAACTCTCACATTTACACTCAAAGAAATGCATTTCGTACCTGAAGCATAGTATATTTCTGCCTCTCGCCGTCGAATTCGGTCTCCAGTACGATATCCTAAAATTAAATGCAATACTTGAGCAAGTTTCTATTGTCACAAGGTGTAGAGAAATGAAGAAATAATATAGAAAATGTAATCTTACATCAACAGTGTAGTTGCCAGCAGGCGCGACGTACGTGACAGTGCCTTTGCACTTAGGTGGCAGGATCATCCAATGCTTTACCAAGGTATTCTCGTGTACGACGCCGTACATGTCACCTCCTGTGATGTGACTGCCGTTCTTTATATTGTGCGGATTGAATTCCCAGCTAGCGGTACGTGAAAGTGCCGGTACGTTGACGCCTTTCGGGATGTAGATCGAGCTTGTAAGCTCATTGATGTCTTTCAACGGACGTTGGATACCGTCGAAGATGCTGCCGAGGATACCGGGACCCAATTCGACCGACAGTGGCTTTCCAGTGCGAAGGACGGGATCACCGACTGTTACTCCACTTGTCTCCTCATACACCTAGAAAATATAAATTATATGTTAACAGATTATAATGTTTTAAATATTATAAATTAATATCATAAATTATAATTAATAATATAAAATATTATAAATTATAAATTGAGAGATATAGCAATATTATAAATTATATACACATATAAAAATTATATATATTATAAAATTATTCAAATTATCTTGACATTTCAAAATGCAAATAAAATATATATTTAGATTTGAATATTATGTATACCTGTATTGTAGCCATGTCACCCTCCAATCGAATAATTTCTCCTACTAATTCATAATAACCAACTCGCACCAGCTCGTACATAGCTGATCCAGCCATTTTTTCAGCGGTAACGACTGTAACAAAATATACATATAAATATGTGTTGTATGCAAGACAATTTAAAACCTGAAGAATGCAAGATAAGAACTAACCAGGTCCAGATACTGCGTAGACATATCCAAACTTGCCCTCCCGCTCCTCATGTGCAATCTTAGCCAAACTTTGATTCGTCATTTTGAATATTTAATTAATCTGTAAAAAGAAAAATATTATTTAGCAATCTGTGTGTAATCTTGATAATGCTATTCTGCAGATGACAGAATTGGAAAATTGTCAAGTCCTGAAAATAAACATGCAAACGATTATAATAATGTTTCTTTTACTTTTTTTTTTTTTTTTTTACATTTTTCTGCTCTTAAAATAAGATTTTTTAGGTAAGGAAAGGGAAAAGTTAATTAAACAATCGACGCAGGAGAAAAATTTCCTTGACAGAAATTAGAGAGAAAGAGAAGGAGAGGAAGGGAGAAAGACTGATTGTGAGTCTATATTCTCTCGTTACATCGAATAAAATAAATGACACATGGAAAAACGCAAATGTAAAAAGAACGGACCCACTTTCGGACTATTATTCGCGTCGAGGGAGCCTCCGGGTCGCTTCGCAGAGGCCAGGAGCCTCGGAAAAATACAGCTGTCACACGCTCGCTGAGATTCACGTGAGCAGGCCGTTCAAAAAAATAGGCGTAGCCCCGTGAAGCCGTCTGCTAGGCGAGAGAACGGTGTTTTTTTTCTCGCGAACGCGGTCGCGAGTATCAATGATAAGACTATCCGATGGACCAAGGAGGTGCGTCGTCGCCGAGGAATCTGTAAATTCGCGGATTCGCGCTCGATCGGGGAAAAAGGACGACGATGGCGCACGCAAAGCCGCACACTGGATCGATATTATCGTTCACACGCGCTGAAAAGCGCTCGTTCGCTCGAATTTTTCCGCGAAAAGCTCGACAGGATCGTCCTTTATTAGGATAACCCGGAGGAGGAACTTTGACGCGATCGATCGAATAATAATTGAACACTTACCGAGGAGATGCGAACGTTCTCTCGAGCGCAGTCCAGCCAGCGAACGTGAATACGTGCCTCTCTCACTCTCGCCGAGTCCAGCCTAGCTGCTATCACAAGACAGGTCAGCTGACTGGATCGCGTGCCGATTCTCAATTATCGGGGCGCACGCGCGCGTTAAGATAAGTCCGCATGAAAGCGACGACTCGTCCTTGTATTCAAATTTTACGCGGTTTGGTAAAGAACAAATTCTCAATGACTGATAGATTAAATGAAATTATAAAAATAAATAATATTTTAGTATAATAAATATATATATAAATAATATATAGTATATAATATAAATATATATTATAATATATAAATAATTTATGTGTATTTAATATTACACCTATATATATATTTAAAAACAATAACTATATCTAATATATATATTGTAACTACATAATATATAATATATACTGTAACTACATAATATAATATATACTGTAACTACATAATATAATATATACTGTAACTATATAATATAATATATATACTGTAATTACATAATATAATATATAAACAACATAATAATATATAAATACATAATAATATAATATATAAACATGTGTTATTTTATTTTTTTTTAATCCTAATACAATCTTACATTTGATCGTGTTCTTTAAAACATTGTAAATATAAATGAATTGATATAGTAAGTATAAAAATTAATATAATAGTTTGCTTAATAATTTTCTAAACAATATTATTTTTAATTAATAAAACATATGACAATGATATAGATAATATTTATTATTTTCGTTGATAATTATATGTTATCTATAAATAGAATACATACATAATACAAGGCACAGTGGCTGAACACGTTTTGGAAGAATTCAAAATGTATAAAAGTTCAAAAAGCCTGTTTCTCTTAACAAAAGTTTTTATATATTATGAATACATCTTTTTCTTCTTATAAATATTCTTGTTTATTTTTATTAAGAAAATATTAAACAAAGTTTTATGACAAATATTTAAAAAAAAATATATATATATATATATATATTTGTATTTACATAAAAATATATTATATATTTACAATCTATAAATTTTATTTTAATTAATGTAATTTTCATTCGAGTTTAAAACTTAATATTTTATATATACATTTATAATATTAATATAAATTTATAAACGTATAGTAACATTAACATTAGTTACAACAATCATGTGTATCAGCATATATCTGTATGTCAAAAGTTTCTCTAAGGCATTGTATTATTCTAAAACTAATATTTCTATTAGCTTATTAATTCATGTAATATATTTATGCAAAATTAATTTCTTTTTTTTACAAGTTATTGTGCATATCACTTTTCATTTTTGTTTCCTATATTAGATGATACTTGATTTAGTTATAATTATTTAAATTAGTTTTTAAATATTGTTCAAAAGCACAACAAAGATTGTTAATTATCATGTTGATTGCTTCGGAAACAGCGGCAATAATGTTCTTTAAAACGTTGGAGCCTGAATTGCTTTGCATGCGATAATACGAGTGAATGCCCCATTGTTTTAAGTTTGCTTTACAGTACTGCCAGACAAAGCGAAAAGCTGGGAGTAAAAAATCTTCCTTTCGAGAACATTTCATTAATTTTTCAACAATATTAAAAATTTTTTTCAGAGACTCTTCATCGATTTTCATAGAACTCATTTCTTTAATAAGTGTTTCAAAATCAGAAATCGTTGGTAGATTCTCGCTCCTGGGACAAGCGTCGCTCGAATAGAATTTCGTTAATAAATCAAGCAATAATTTTACTAACTGAGCATTGATAGAATTATCATCGTTCCGGGAGACAGATGAATTGCTTTCATTAAAATTAAACTCTCTGAGACGACGAACAAATTCAAAAGGGTCTAATAATATAATTCCATTGACTTTCAATTTACCATGTTCGAGCGACCATACAATATTATGTGAATTCTTCTCTAATGTTTGACCAAGAGAAACAGGCTGGTTAGCAGATAATATCTGTTCACGATGTTTTATGTATTGTATTACTTCCGCGTTCTCAGATATTTTACTTGTATTATTCTCGGCAGCCCTTCGCACGGCACGATTAAACTTCTTACGCAGATTTCTTTTATGCAGAGTATCTTTGTAATCATTGATGACTTTACCTTGAGTGCTCTCGATAATATCATTGGCGAATTGAATCTTTACCACACTGCCGGCGAAGAACATAACATGCATTGCCAAATATAATGCGTCTATACGATTAACAGTCTGTTCTGTTCTATATTTATCTATCAAACAGTAACTCTGGTATACGATACCGAAACCATTTATAATTAGATTCCCACCTTGCACAGTATTAAATGCTGCTTTTGCAAAGGTGGGGATTGTTCGGCCGCTTGCAGCAGCTTTAGTTAAAGCTGCTGATCCTCCAACTACTCCTAAACCAAACGTTGAACCAGCTATACCAAGCCAATGAGGTAAAGCATTTTTATCCATAGGATTTATAGATTGTTCATGATTACTACGATCTATCAATTGCTGCGAAGATCGACCAACTGTCCAAGCACTAGTTACACCAGTAGCAACAAGACCTATAATACATATTGCAGAGCATGTTAAATATAAAATACAAAATGTCTTAAATTCATAATTGCAATTAATATGAAATAATAGATTATAAAATTTTACATAAACAATGCTTAAGGTATGATATTGATATATATATATATATATATATATATATATATATATATATATATACATATATATATATATAAAATATATGATTCATTGATATTATGTCAATTATACATCTTGTGTGATAATTTACTTGTTACAGCTACAGCTGGTCCAAGAGGTGTGAACAATGCTGCAACACCTAAGCTTGCTGCGCCAACTCCGGCAATATTAGAAGCAATATCTATTCCACTGCAGATTTTTTTTGTCCATCGGCATGCGGGAGATTCTCTGACTTCCAGCCAAACTGTTGAATAGTCTTCTGTTACTGGGCAGGATTTGTCTGCTTGATAAAGGCCATCCTTGGGTAGAACCATAGTGCATTCTGGTAAATAATTGCTTTCCATATAATCTTCCCAACTCTTATACACTCTGCCAAAAATATCAATGTACCATGTTTCATAATCTGCTTGTTCTTTGGTTGTATTTTCTTTTTGCTTTTTATTCGTTGCAACAGCTTTAGTTAAAGCTGCTGATTTTCCAAGTACTCCTAAACCAAACACTGTACCACCTATGCCAAGCCAATGAGATAAAGCATTTTTATCCATAGATTGTTCATGATTACTACGATCTATCAATTCTTTTTGAATATTTCTTCTAATTGTAAAAATAGGTATATGCTGAATTTTTGCAAATTTTTCTTCTTGTTTTACTAATTCGTCTTCTTCTGTTTCTTTCCCTGTTTCCTTGTTTACTTCCTTTTTCTTTGGTTTTACATTCATTTTAGGACGGAATATTACATTGTAGATTATACCAGAGTAAATTGGTTCAGTATTATTAGTATTCCCTGTTGTACATTCACATATCTGCTTATATATTACATCTCTGACATTTAGAGCTTCTTTTTCATACTCTATCGTATCAGTTATATCTGCATTTGGGTCATTTGTATTTTCTGGTTTCCAATAGCAACTATCTTTTTTTGTTGTACTTGCATCTTTAGTACTCGTTGGTAATCCAAAAATTGCACAGCTAATATCGTGTTTTAGATATTTATGTTCATTCTCTTTATATTCTTTGCATTCAAAAACACATTCATAGAAATCTTGTTGCTGCTCCATAGCAAGACTTTTCATTTCTTCCTGCAAAATAAATACACAAGAGATATACAAAAAATATAAAAAAACTTCTGCTAAATAAATTTAAAAAATTAATGAACTAATTTCTTTAGCATTAGTTAATTTTAAATTTTTAACTCTTTGGAAAAATAAATACAAGTACATTACAATGATTAAAATTAAATCACATTAAGACAATAATTTTAAATTGAAAAGCATTTCAGTATAAAGTTGTATATGGCTTAAAATCAAGTACTTACCCAATCAACATCTATATAAGCTATTTCGTTATTTGTAGCCATTATATTTATATAAAATCCTTTAGAAAAGTAGAGAATCTAGAAATTAATTTTCTGTAAATAAAATTACATTAATGGTTAATCTGTGTGTGGTTTTATTTTACCATATATCTTATAATCTTATATATATATATATATATATATATATTTGCGCATTTTTCCTCATTCAAAGAGATGACATCATCTTTATCAATATCTTGTTAATATCTAACCTTACAAAATAACATTTTATACTAGTTTTATAACACATTTTTTTTCTTTTTTTATGCGAAATGTTTAAATAATATTATTTAAATAATATTGAGTTGTAATAATAATTTAATTATAATTCGCTATTAATTCTTATTAGCACGATAATTTTATACTCGTCATCTGGAGTGATTGTTCTTTAGAACTTTTTTACCATTTTCAAAATTACCAAAAAAATTATAAATATTACACAATAAGCTTTGTAAATTGTCTTCTACAAATATATATTATAATTTTCCGGAAAAAATGTAAAATATCAGGTTTTAATGACAGATGAAAAGATTTGACAGTTCAACTGTCAGTAGTATATTATATATAATAATTATCATGAGAATATAGAAAACACTTGTTCCTTAATTAATTATTTATTACCTTTTGTTACTTTCCAAGAGAAAACTTAGCACAGTTATTCCTTGAATACTGCTGATGAATAACGAAAGAGAATCGAACACAACTAGAAATCAGTCGTACTCGGTGAACGCCCAACGAACGTCTGCGAATAAATGAAATCAGCAAAAGGATTAAATCACCAAAAAACCAGCGATAAGGTAAAAATATAATGTACACGAGAAAGTATGGGAAATACCCGCATTTTATGTTAAAAATTTATCGTTCTTAGGGTTCTTGCACACAGCGCGACAAAAAATGGCGCCAGTCAATCAGCTTCTCGTTCTTTGGAACAAGGCTTCTTTGTTCTTTGCTCTGATTGGTCAATCAAAAATAAAAAATTATATATTGACGGAAGAGATATAGCAATATTATAAATATAAATTATGTATATATATATATAAATTTTTATATTTATTGTTTTTAAATATATATATATATATATATATATATACATTTATTTAAAAACAATAACTATATAATACTGTAACTATACATAATAAATATAAAAATATAAAATATATTAATATATAAAAAATATATAATATGTTCATTTATTTTATTTTTTTATCCTAATACAATATCTTACATTTGTTCGTGTTCTTTGCTTAATTGTAAATATAAATTAATTGATACAATAAATATAAAATTAATTGATATAATAGTTCACTTAATAATTTTTTTCTAAACAATATCATTTTTAATTAATGAAATAATAACATATGACAATGATATTCCAGTAAACACTATGTAACAGTAATATAACATTGATGTTATAATTTTCCACTCAACAATGTGCATTACAAGACATATCTATTATATTGTGGTTACATTGTGGAGTGGGAAATTATAACATTGATGTGTTTACCAGGAGTTATACATATTTTTTTATATTCGACGATAATTATGTTATAATCCATAAATAGAATACATTCATAATGCAAGGCACAGTGGCTGGAACATGTTTTGAAAGAATCCAAAATGTATATAAGTTCAAAGAGCCTTTTTCTCTTAACCAAAGTTTTTATATATTATAAAATTTTATATAATATAAATATTTTTTTTTATATATTATAAAATTTTATATAATATAAATATATTTTCGTTTCTTCTTTTTATAGAGATAATTAACATTATAACTAGAAAGCTATCACGTGCTATCAGCAATCATATTATTTGTATGTCAAAAGTTCCTCTAAGGCATTGTTTTATTCTAAAACTGATACTTCTATTAGCTTATTAATTCATGCAATATATTTTTACAAAATTCACTTCTTCTTTCTATAAGTTATTGTGCATATTACTTTTAATTTTTGTTTCCTATATTAAATTATACTTGATTTAGTTCTATGAATTAGCTTTTAAATATTGTGCAAAGGCATAACAAAGATTGTTAATTATTATGTCGATTGCTTCGGAAACAGCAATAATAATCTTCTGTAAAATGTTGGAGCCTGAATTGCTTCGCATGCGATGACACGAATCAATGCCCCATTGTTTTAAGTTTGCTTTACAATACTGCCAAACAAAGCCAAAAGCTAGAAGTAAAAAATCTTCCTTATTTTGAGAACGTTTCATTAATTTTTCAACAATATTAAACACTTTTTTTAGACACTTTTCATCGATTTTCATAGAACTCATATCTTTAATAAGTGGTTCAAAATCAGGAATCATTGGTAGATTCTTACTCCTGGGACAAGCGTCGCTCAAATAGAATTTCGTTAATAAATCATGAAATAAGTTTACTAACTGATCATTGATAGAATTATCATCGTTCCGGGAGACAGATGAACTGTTTTCATTAAATATACCCGATTTCATGAGACAAAGAACAAATTCCTTAGGATCTAATAATACAATTCCATTGACTTTCAATTTACCATGTTCGAGCGACCATACAATATTATGTGAATTCTTCTCTAATGTTTGACCAAGAGAAACAGGCTGGTTAGCAGATAATATCTGTTCACGATGTTTTATGTATTGTATTACTTCCGCGTTCTCAGATATTTTACATGTATTACTCTCGGCAGCCTTTCGCGCGACGCGATTAAACTTCTTACGTAGATTCTTTTTACACAGAGTATCTTTATAATCATTAATGACTTTACCTTGAGTACTCTCGACAATATCATTGGCGAATTGAATCTTTACCACACTGCCGGCGAAGAACATAACATGCATTGCCAAATATAATGCGTCTTTGTGACTAACAGTCTTGTCTGTTCTATATTTATCTACTAAAGAGAAACCCTGATATACGATACCAACGCCATTAAAGATTAGATTACCACCTTGCACGGTGTTAAACGCTGCTTTTGCTAAGGTGGGTATCGTTTTTCCGTTTGCAGCCGCTTTGGATAGAGCTGCTGATCCTCCAACTACTCCTAAACCAAACGTTGTACCAGCTATACCAAGCCAATGAGGTAGCGCCTCTTTATCCATGAGATGTATAGATTGTTCATGTTTCCTACGATCTATCAATTCCTGAGAAGACCGGCCGACTGTCCAAGCACTAGTTATACCAGTAGCAACAAGACCTGTAATATATTGCGGAGCACGTTAAATATTATATATGAAATATAAAATGTCCTAAATCCATACTGCGATTATATATTAATACGAAATAATAGATTATAAAATTTTACATAAACAATGCTTAAAATATATGATATATATATTAAGAAATTTATGATATATATTACTTTGATATTACATCATTTACATCTTGTGACAATTTACCTGTTATAACAGCAACTGGTGCGAGAGGTGTGAACAATGCTGCAACACCTAAGCCAGCTGTGCCAAATCCAGCAATATTAGAAACAACATCTATCCCATTGCAGATTCTTTTTGTCCATCGGCATGCGGGAGATTCTCTGACTTCCAGCCAAACTGTTGAATAGTCTTCTGTTACTGGATAGAGTAAATCTGCTTGATAAAACCCACCTTTGGGTAGAATCATAGTGCATTTTGGTAAATTGTTTTTTTCTATATAATCTTCCCAACTCTTATATACTCTGCCAGAAGTATCAATATACAACGTTTCATAATATGCTTGTTCTTTAGTGGTTGTATTTTCTGTTTGTTTTGCATTGCTGGATTCTTTTTGAATATTTTTCCTAATTTTAAAAATGGGGATAAGTGCAAATTCTTTTTCTTCTTCTTCTTGTTTTACTGATTCATATACATCTGTTTCTTTTCTTGCTTCCTTTTTTACTTCTTTTTTCTTTGGTTTTACATTCATTTTAGGACGGAATATTATATTGTAAATTATACCAAAATAAATTGGTTGAGTATTATCAGTGCCTATTGTACATTCACGAATCTTATTATATATTATGTCTATGATATTTTTCGCTTTTCCATCATATTCTATTGTATCAGTTATATCTGCATCTGTGTTATTTGAATTTTCAGATCTCCAGTAACAACAATCGTTTCTTGTTGTACTCGCATCTTTATTATTCATTGGTAATCCAAAAATCGCATAGCCAATATTGTGTTGTAAATATTTATGTTCATTAAATTTATATTCTGTGCAGTGAGGAAGACATTCATAGAAGCATTGCTGCTGTTCAATAGCAAGACTCTTCATTTCTTCCTAAAAAATAAATACAAGAGATATACAAAAAATATAAAAAAACTTTCTGTTAAGTAAATTTAAAAAAATTCAAAGAACTAATTTCTTTAGCTAATGCTAAATTAATTAATTAATTTCAAATTTTAAACTCTTTAAAAAAACAAATACAAGTAAATTTCAATGATTACAATTAAATCATACTAAGACAATGATTCTAAATTAAAAGTAGTTCAATATAAGGTTGTATTAAAATCAAGAACTTACCCAAACTACATCTGCAGCTATTTCATTATTTGTAGCCATTATATTATATTTGCATAAAATCCTTTAGAAAAGTAGAGAATCTAGAAATTAATTTTCTGCAAATAAAATTACATTAATGGTTAATCTGTGTGTGGTTTTATTTTACCATATATCTTATAATCTTATATATATATATTTGCGCATTTTTCCTCATTCAAAGAGATGACATCATCTTTATCAATATCTTGTCAATATCTAACCTTACAAAATAACATTTTATACTAGTTTTATAACACATTTTTTTTTCTTTTTTTATGCGAAATGTTTAAATAATATTATTTAAATAATATTGAGTTGTAATAATAATTTAATTATAATTCGCTATTAATTCTTATTAGCACGATAATTTTATACTCGTTATTTGGAGTGATTGTTCTTTAGAACTTTTTTACCATTTTCAAAATTACCAAAAAAATTATAAATATTACACAATAAGCTTTGTAAATTGTCTTCTACAAATATATATTATAATTTTCCGAAAAAAATGTAAAATATCAGGTTTTAATGACAGATGAAAAAATTTGACAGATCAACTGTCAGTATTCTATTTTTGGTTATATGTCAATCTCGACGCGTAATTAAAAAGAAGACTCAATTTAGCGAAATAATCATCATAAGAATATAGAAAACACTTATCCCTTAATTAATAATTTATTACCTTTTGTTACTTGTCAAGAGAAAACAATTATTCCTTGAATACTGCTGACGAATAACGAAAGAGAAGAGAATCGAATACTGAATCAGAAATCAAAACGTCCAACGAATAAAAAAAATCAGCAAAAGGAAGTTAGCAAAAAATCAGCAAAAAGAAAGTAAAAGTAAAATTTACACGAGAAAGTATGGTATATACCCGCATTTTATGCCAAAATTTCTCGTTCTTCGAGCTCGCATTCAACACGGCCAAAAATGGCGCCAGCCAATCAGCTTCTTGCTCTTTAGGACAAGGACTTCTTCGCTCTGATTGGTCAATCAAATATTACTCCATTATGATACCAGTTTTGAACGCACTCAACCTTACCTAACAAACCTAATCTAACCCTGCGTATGGCGTCATTATAGCGTTTGACCATTCTCTTCTTTTCTTTCTTGATATTCTCGTGGAAGTGGTCTGTCGACGAAGGTCAGGTATAAAAGACAGCGCAAATTTGGCAATTTTTTGTCATAATGGAAGATACGAAAAAGCTGCAGGAATTTATGGAGCTGGTCGGTCGGTTGAAGGTGAGGTTGATCCTATGTTAAGTTGTTGAAATACATATTTTTCGTCTACGTATACATATTTCGAAATGACCTCGTATGATTCGCAGTCAAAAAATTGGCAATGTAAAGTCTTTCTCACTCTCTCTTATGTCAGTCATTTAACAGTTCTGCGAGAATTTAGAAGAAAGAAAGATAGAAAAAGCCATGCTTGAGAGGAATGTATCTCGTACGATCTGTCATCTGTCAGATTTTTGTATTATGTCAATATTGTGAAATTGCGACAAGAAGGAAATGTGGAAATACATTGTGCATTATGTAATGCATTCTTGATAATTGCGAGGAAAAAACGTTTCTTTCGTTGCTGTCTTAATTTTGTTGTGAATGTTGTGATAATGGAGTCTTGAAACGTCAACAGTCGTTCTTTATTTGAAAGTCATTGTAACAGTCCTGTGTATCATTGGTATATATTAAGCTTGAAAAAAAAAAACAATTTATATAACATATATAAATAAAATCAAATAACGAAAATATATAAATATGAAAAGAAATCTAGATAAAGAAATAAAATTCCTATCTAAAAAACAGTTAATTTGATAATGTAATATTTTTTATCACTTATACTTTATTATAATCGTGTGTAATCTTTCTTTAATATATTTTTGAAAGAAACAAAATCTTTATAAAAACTGAGTTATGAATATAATACGTTTTTTCATATAAATTTTTTTTGTTTTTCAGCATATGAAAAGAACAGGATGGGTAAAGCGGAATATACCTGAGCCTGAAACAATCGCTGGACACATGTATAGAATGGCAATGTTGTCTTTTCTAGTGGATGGAAAAGAAAATTTAGATAAAACTAAGTAAGACGGAGTATATTATTTATTGTTTTAGAAGATACATAAAATATTATAATTATTTTTACAATTAAATTTATTATTAGTTTATTTATCATAATATTGCATTAAAATAACAAAAGAACTTACTGAAATATAATTTTTTAACTTGCAGAATAATGCAAATGACATTAATTCATGACTTAGCTGAATGTATTGTTGGAGATATAACACCTTTTTGTGGTATACCACCAGATGAAAAACATAGGATGGAAGATGAAGCTATGGAGGACATCTGTAAGCTGTTGGGTGATAAGGGACCTGAAATATTACAAATATTTCGTGTAAGGAAATTTATTACTGCTCTAATTTTTTCAAGTATTCTTATTGATGTTATTAATGTTTTTTTAAATATACAGGAATATGAAAAGCAAGAGTCTCCAGAAGCACAATATGTAAAAGACTTAGATAGATTAGACTTGTTAATGCAAGCTTACGAATATGAAAAAAGAGATAATATTCCAGGAGAGCTCAACGAATTCTTTGTCGCGATTAATGGTAAAATCAGACATCCTTTTATCAATAAAATTGCTATTGATATAACCGAGGAGAGGGACAAATTATTAAATCGCAATTCAAATGCTACAAAATAACAAAAGTCATGCTCTAAAAAACTGGAAGAGGAAGCTTCCAGATAGCTCAAATGATATTTTATGTTGATTACTAGATTGTGCGCGAAGTTTACTTACATGATTATTAATAATTTAATTAATAATAATTAAATTAAATTTGAGTATATAAGATTTTATATATGATAGATAAGTAAGTCTCGATTACTTGATTACTTAAGTTATTCAAATGTTTATTGCGTAATTTATTTATAGATTAACAATGAAGAATTTATTTATGCGTATGTATTTTATTATCTCTTGACCCTTATGTATTAATGTCACATATTATTAGTTATTATCTACTTATTTAAATTGTTAGAGTGTAAAATATGCCTATACTTGTACATCTCATTTATGTTATTAATTGTGATTAGTGTTTAAACGCAACAAAGAAATTACCAAATCTTACTTTTTAGACATTGTATACAATTCACAAAGAGAAGAAAGTGATAATATATATACATAGCATATAGATATTAGACCAAATACTTCAGTACTTTTAAGTTCACAGTTTTTAGTATCAAAGAGACATGATCACTACCTTTATATTAGAAAGTATATGCACGATTTTAGTTTTCTTACAATGCCAATTACTTGACAATTTTAATCAAGTGATAATCGAATCGTTAATTTTATATTTAGAGATAAAATTTTGTAGTTTAATTATTACAGATAAATTAATTTAAGTTTTTATATTTATCTCATTGTGTCTAAATGATTTATTTTAATATAAGTCTTTATTCTCAAATAGGTATACTTTTTCTTTCTACTTCCTATAATATAAAACTTAATGTAAAGTGAATTAGAGAATACTATATATATAACATATTTATATAACAAAACATTTTAATTTAAGCAATAATTTTTAGTTTATTACAAAATTTTTTAAATTTAAGCTTTGTGGCTTTTAAACTTATTTGTTTCAGCATAAATTCTGTATGTATACTGCAATTGTATACTATTAATGTTTGCGTAATTGTTCTTAAATAATTAAATTGTTCTCAATAATTTTATAACTTAAATATTAAAATATAAACAACTAAATTTAAAAATTAAATTTATAATAAAATAAATTTATAAATTATATATAATAATATATGTAATATGTTGTATTGAAAGTCGGATTGAAAATCAATTTATTCATGCATAAAAATATTGTAAAACTTTTAACTGTTTCAATTACCAATATATTTATTTTACAATTGATATACATATGTATATTGATAACATATGTTAAAGTGTTACATAGAATATATATCTGATAATTTATTATATCTATATATATATATATAGTATATCTGACAAAAAAAATATTTGTTTGCAAATTAGATCTATACGTTTAGTTTGAAATGTTTAGACAAGTTTATTATGAAAGAAATAATTATAATAATTGTTAAATGTAACAGTAATATAAAGATAAAAATTGTCATTTTATAAAAAAGATACATCCAAAATTTCCACGAGAGAGAAATTGTATTATTAATATCACAGACAAGTAAATCTTAGTGACAGCGTTTTGACAATGCAAATTTTATGGAACAAAAAAAATATAAATAATACGGAATAAAAATATATAAATATACGCAAATAGTGACACATGAAAAACTTATTTTGACATAATATTCTTGATTCATGAACGATTTATGTATTTATTTTATTTATGACACATTATCATTTCCCAAGCGCTCAAGTATCTTTACCTTACCTGAATAAGCCTGAACCATCTGGCCAACATCTGGCAGCGTTCAAGCTTTGATTTCTTATTTTCATTTTTGTCTTAACTCTTATTGTCGTCTTGCTTTCATTCTAGAAAGTTGTTGGAAAAGTTTTTAAGTATATATATTTTGGAAAAAATTGTGCATTTTATCTGATGTTTGAGACAGGTTTTAACAAACATATACATAAAGCAAAGACAATGTATAATAAGTCGGATAAAAGGAGAGAGGACAATATAAAAAAGTGACCTTTATACGACGGAAGAGCAAATTGTCATTCTAATACAAAGAACCATTATGCATGTGCTGTATCATACTATTGCATAACGATAAATCATTTTTTTCCTAGTATGAATAGCTTAAACTAAAAATACGTATCTATTTTAGCAAGAAAAAAATATTTATCAGAAATAGAAAGAGAGTTTTTATATTTTACATTAATTTAAAATATATTGTGAAAATTGAATAGAGATAAGTTCCCATAAAAAAATATTAGAAAAGTATATTTTATCAAATAACTTTTTCATATTAAAAATTTTGTAGTAATTTGCGATAAATCAGAAATATTCGAAACAATCTGGCAATTATTAGTTTAATAAATAGTGCTCAGATTTATGCAAAAAACTTTAAACATTTATTGATGTAAACAAACTCATTTGCTATAATTAAATAATACTGTAGAATTTTTTATAAGGCAGTTTTTAGACTCATTCATAGAATATGTAACAATTTAATCGTTATATAATGAAATGTTACACGAAATAATGTTTAAGCATTAATTTTTTACCGATTTATGTTTTTTACCTATTTATTAGTTGAAAAATTTTAATAAATCTAATGGTTATATATGGAAAGATAATTATTTTTAAAAACGTTTTGAATAACGTTAAAAAACGTTTTGAAATACGTTAAAATATATTTGTCATAATTTTTTTTTCTTTTCAGACATTTTAAGAACTAATTTTAGTTCTTAATAGTATATTTTTGCAATTAACAAAATTATGTGTAAAATATGTTATATGATATGTATAGAACACTTATAATCAATAGATAGACATATGCATACGTCTATATACCTAGAAGTTCTTATAAAATGATTTCTCATATTAATATCGATCCTTATTATGTCGATGATTTATATCTATTTTCTCGCTTTTAATATAAAATTTTTATTAATTAAAATTTATATATATATATTTTCCTTTTCCCTCAGGAAAATGTATATACATTTAAAAAAATTTATTAAACAATCTCATGACAGAAGGGGTAGGAAAATATGAAGATGTCAAGCATTTGAAAATTTTCGGAGCAGAATAAAAAATGGAGAAAAAAAGAAGATGAAAAAGTGTCAAAATTTTTGACTAAGAGAAGAGAATAGAGGAATATTTTTTCCAGCTGCAACTGCGAGAGGGTAAAGAGATTCTTTGTTCCAAAAGAGAGAGAGAGATAGAGAGAGAGAGAGAGAGAGAGAGAGAGAGAGAGAGAAGAGACCTCCCCTCACTCTCGTGCAAATCCACGACTATATCGCCTGTCAGAGAGGTTGCGGCAGTGTCGATCGATGTATTTACCTGGCTACCTGGCTACGAGCGAAAGAGCCGACAATCGGTTCGCCGCGGTCAAAGTGAATATATATTTGTTGGTACATAAATAAACGACGGTACGAAGTGACATGCGAAACAACGTGGCGCACATGGCTCGCAATCAGACCGAGAGAGACATTTGGGAGTCTTCGGCGACGATTCTGTCGAGATTCGACGTCAACGCCGATGGAACGTTGGATTACTCCGAGTTCCGAGGGCTCTGCGTCCATCTATTTGGCGTGGAGGAGGTCAAAGAGCACGAGTGGCGAGTACGGGATATTTTCGAGCTGCTCGACGTGAATGAAGACGACTCCCTGAACGAGGAGGATTTACGCAGGTGATGCGTGCGCAACATCAACCCTTCTATAAAGAATAGGGGTGTTGAGACACGAGGCAAAAATACGAAAAAAAGAAACGTTTAGGAAAATAAAATTTAGGAAAAAGAAACGTTTTTTTTAAATACCTTTATAATTTATTTAAATATATCCGAAAGATGTAGCCGCGCGATATGTATATTCAATCGCTACATATATACTTTGAAGAGTAAAGCAAGAATAGAATAAATTTGTTAAAATATAAAAGATATTTTTCAGCGTAAAATATATATTGTGTTCTTTATTAAGCGGTTTTCCATGGCATTAACATATTCTATTGAAATTACCATTCAAATATCCATATGAAATTACCATTTAAAATATTCATATTATTGATATTATTCTATTGAAATCATCATTAAAAATATCCATATGGATATTATTCTATTGAAATTACAATTGCAGTAGAATAATATTTGTACAATAATATGAATTTTTAAATATTATACAATCGATATTATTCTATTGAAATTACCATTAAAAATATCCATATGGATATTATTCTATTGAAATTACAATTGCAATAGAATAATATTCGTAATATGAATTTTTAAATATTATACAATATATATATAAATGTAAAATTTTGTACTTAAAAATATTTATATTTAACTGATTATGAGTCAATACAATAATATTTTTCCAATTTCATAGGCTTACATTTGGCTTTGCACGAATAATGAGTCGAATAAACGTGCATTTTGATTAGAGATAATGCGCATTTTTTTTCATAATAAATTTCTGTTGCAGTGGTTACGAATGGATACACGCGACTGTATATCCCGTAAATGTTTTGTTGGTTGTTGACGTTCAAAATGATTTTATTGATGGCACATTGGCTCTTCGAAAATGTGGCTATGGACAGGATGGGGCAGAAGTAGTGAAACCGATAAACCGGCTTTTGAGGGACGGTCATTGGAATAAGGTAATATATTCGCAAGATTGGCATCCCGATAATCATATCAGCTTTTTTGAGAATTTGGCAACGAGAGATCTTCATCCCGAATCTAAGGTAATTAGATTAGAATAATCAGGCTTTCTAATTGAGATAATGACATGTTTTAAAAATATTCTGAGAATAAAATAAAAAATATATACATATTTTATATTATATACACGTGTGTATGTGTGTTTTAATTTTTTTAATATTGTATAAAAGATAGGCTGTTTTTTATATTATTCTAATTTTACATAAAAAATTAATTTTATATTTCGATTGTAAAAACACTTGAAGAATATTTTTAAACATCTAAATTTTTGCTATTTTTGAATTTCGATAATCATCTAAAATAATGTTTTTCACTTTGTGATGAATTTGAAATAGATTACTAAGAAAATAGCAAAACCTTTCGATACCGTCGATTTTTTGCAACCTCATGTAACGCAGATACTTTGGCCAAAACATTGCGTTATGAATACTTGGGGCGCCGAATTGCATAAAGATCTTTTGATCGTACCTTCTTCCGAAAGGGTAATAATTAAATTAATTTTATACAGAAGAGAATTAATATTGTTCGAAAGAAAAAAATCATTGAACATTTATATGTGTTCTACATTTGATTAAAAATTTTTTAATCTCTGAAAATTAAATGCAAATTTTTATATAAATTAATTATAGATTAAATAAGAAGGAATTCGGGCTCTACGAGATTTTAGACAATCAAAATAAATATAAAGAGCGAAAGAGTCATACAAATAAATATAAAGAGCAAAAGAGTCATATAAGACAATAACACTTCATCGGTGAAGAAATCATCTCATGATCTCGAAGAGATTGAAACGTTTGTTGTAATTGTAATACAATATATTAAATTGACAACAAGATCTCTAGTCACGGCTCTTTCGCTCTTTATATTTATTTTGATTCTAGATAAATTAATTCTAGATATTTTCATTATATAAGCTTCTAGCAGCAATAATTTTTCTTTAATATTTGCAAATTATTAAAAAAAATAGTTATATAATTTATTATTAATTATTTTAATTATATTTGATTTAATTTTTGTCATATCTATTTTAGAATTCTCTCTTCTTTTCTTTATATTAGGTGTACAAAGGTCAGCATCCTGAAAAAGATTCATATTCATCATTTGGCGAAAAGAATATTGATGGTACTTCCGAGCTTGTAAAAATTTTGACAAACGTTGGTTGCACGCATTTGTATGTTTGCGGTATAGCTTATGACGTGTGTGTGAAGGAGGCATGTTTAGATGGTTTAAAATGTGGGAAATATCAGTTAGCTGTCATTGATGACTGTTGTCGTGGCGTAAAACCCGATAATATAATGATTGCAAAAAATCTGATTACCGAGAATGGCGGTTTAGTAACATCTAGCGACCACGTTTTGTCCTTGGTAAACGAAGGCAAACGGAGCCTAATAATGGCACATCATGCCGCCAGATGTAAAGGTAGCAGAATGTGAAGAGATTTTTTTTATAAAATTCTATCAATCTTCTTTTATAGTAAGATTGCCGAGATTAGTCGAATAAAGCTTAAACAAGAGTCTCTAAAAAATACATGACATTATTTAGAAATTAACTTTTTTAGCTTTATAGAATATTAATTTATTAGAATATTCTTTTATTTTGTATGTTTGTTTATACTACAATATAATACAATAATTCTAAAATAAAATAAATTAATAAATAAATTTTTTTATTAGTTTATTTATATTTAAATTTTCTTATTTAAATAATTTTTTACAAAATTTATCTAAATAAAGCAGTTTGCTCATAAAAGAGGATATTTAAATAATACAGTTTATATAAATTGCTATTTATATAATTTAAGTAGGATTTACTAAATATATGTATAATTAGCATTGAAAAAAAGAATATTGTTCCTTTTTGCTTATGATTAAAAATATAATAAATTTAATTATTTTAATAAATTTGTTGTACTACATAAATTACTAAAAAATATATATATATTTACAAAAAATATGTTTTCTATTCTACCTTTATTCATCGTGATTAATTACTCTTATCAATTAACATTCGTGCTGTTCTTTCGATCTTGTTTGCCGATTCGTCGTCGGTCGTCAATTCGCAGATATATTTTTGTCTGAGACCGCAATCCTCACCTCGGTAGGAATAAATCTTCGACGATGCATTGAAAGTTAATTTTAAGCACCTAGAAGTTAAAACATTTATGCAAATATTACGTTAGTATATAAGCCAATAATAAAAAGTACTGCGCTGTATTGGATAATTAGCGTCATTAAGTGTTATTAACTAATCATTTTGCTATGAACATAACATGCAATTACACGATAAATTATCGGTTTTTAAATATAGCATGTACTTAAATGTTTTCAAGCTAGATGGTTTCTATGAAATATATGAAAAGATATTCAAAATAAATAAGTACATAAAAATAATGAAATTATTGTCAAATAAAAATTGAATACATATCGCCGAAGTAGAGTTTAATATTTATATCTATCTTTCTTTCGAAACATTTTTTTCGAACGCTTTGCCGCCCGATGTATTAATTATTACATTGTAAAAAAATAAAAACATTTTAAAATATTTCTTTATATCAAAATACATCCTATTCAAAAATAATACAAACCTGCCATCTCCAATGACGGATTGTTTAGTATCTTGATGAACAGGTCTGGCACTGCTGGCCCAGATCCATAAAAGTCCTGGATTTAGGCCTCCTGTCCAGAAATTTTTGCCCTTCAATTTTGAATCCGACATCAAACCGGCTATTACATCTTGACTCTCTTCGATCGTATCGAATTCGACTAAATGTCCACCCATACCACGGCAAAGACTTGCTGATGATTTCCAATTAAAATCACGATTACTGAAATGGTAGCAGTTTTGGCCCATTCTCGTGTAATTGGCAGGGCAAGGTTCTGAAAAAGCAATAATAATAATAATAAAAATAATAAAACGATATCGAGATCAACGATTTATTAATTAGCTTACCTTTCATTTTATTGTTCCCAGAAATAACGTAGTATAACAATTCTTCTGCTCTTCTTAGACGTTTTTCCAGATGATCCACTCTGTAGACCAATTTCTCGATTGCACCTGTAAATTTTTATTGGATGTTCTTAAATTTATCTCGTATTATTAGCATGCTTGCTTAAAAATTATACTGATACGTGATAAAAAAATTGTATCATACCAAGTAAATATAGATCGGTTTCGGAAACGTCTCTTTTATTATTTGTCGTGGTAATTTTGCTCGATACTGTCACAGTTTTATCACCAATTTTCATTGCACGTGCGGCACGAGAATTGTTGGATTGAAGGACGATCCAATTTTCAAGGATCTCTGCCCATGGACCATGATTCATAACAGGTGATAATTCTAACTGGGTTAAGGATGACGCTAGCAAAATTATGATGATTAAATCATAAAGTCTAATTTGTATGCAAATTAAGAATTTAACTCACTGTTAAAAAATTTAATAAATTAATCTAATAAGAATAATGCGATATGCAAACAGCATAATAATAATTAAAAACAGAACATTAAAAAAAATATTCCAAATTATGTAGAAGTTTTTTATTGATTTTCTTATTTTTATTTAAATTATTGATAATTAAAAACATTTATTTGTTCTTCTGTCTTTAAAAAAATATATATATTGTATTAAAAAAAAAGATACATATATCTTTTAAAAAATATACATATATAAATTATGATAATACGTACCACATACTACACTGATGCTTATCAACATGAGAAGCATAAGTGTAGAACATAATTGCATGACCGTCTTGCTTGTCATGATTCTGAGATCAAAGAAATATAGCGCAGATGAGATCTCTGAAGAGATAGGAACTGAAAGGCTGGCATTTAATTCGCGAAATGTAAAGTAAACGAAATAAAGGCGTTCTGTTTTTCGTCTGGAACGATGTTCGGATCTCTGACTTTCTCCAGGAAAGTTAACGGAGGTATGTTATGTTGAAATAGCAAATACCCGGATGCAAACGAATGCGTTGGAAATTCCCGATATATAAACGTTTATAAACATATATAACTGGATAATTTCTTTTTATAAATAAGGTAATTTTTTGATATATATATATATATATATATATATATATATAAACAAAATATATGCATTGTAATTTGTTTTAAAATTAAGAAAATCTTATGTTTGCATTGTAATGTAAATAGGAAGATGTTTTAGAATTTGAATTTTATATTGTAAATATAAATATATCTCGTAACTGTTCTGAAAAATAGCTTTTCTGAGAAAAATGATGCACTTTACGCGGCATTTTGTTGCATTCGTAGCAACTGATGCGTAATAAATTAGAGAAGATAATAAGGCATAATGAATCCGGAACAGTCAATCGTTTACCGTTTCCGGTAACCGATTGACTGTTTCACAATTCTTTTTCACGAGCACCATTTATGAAAATGACTAACAACGTAGTTTAGCCTTGAAAGTTCAAACACACGTATATAAATACATTTAAACTTTTGTGCGTACAATTACAATGCAACCGTGTCGTAACATCTAATATCTACTTTTTAAATTGAATATATTCATCTCTAGAAATGTTAAAATGTCAAAAAACTTATAAGGAAAAGAAGATATTTATTTTAAGATTTAAATAAACTTTTTGAAAAATTTAGTCCTAATTTACACGTTGTATAATTAGAAAAAAATCTTTTATTTTTTAATGAAAAATATATATTATCAAGAGATATATATATATTTATATTAATTGCAAATTTTATATATTTATACATAAATAAGAATCGCGAAATTTTCGAAATTGAAAGCACAACGAATTTCTTCACAGTTGCATTTGGATATTTTTAAAAAAAAAGGATAAGCGCAAAATATCTACTGGAAAGTGTAAATACCTTCACTCACATGACTCGCATGAAATAATTGACTTGATATCACGACAGTATTCTACACCCAATCGTTTGTCACAGACGACTGAGAGGAAAAGATTGGATGATGCCGGAGTCGTAGCCCAGACCTCTCTGGGTCACTTTCTCCCCACCTTAGAAGTCAAGTCACTTTCTTCGGCAAACCCACGTCGGATTTAATGAGACACCGATCGTGACGGTAGTCTTATTTGCCGAATAGAAATAAATGTATTTTGCATAATGGAGTATTATGAAACACATCAATTGTACAGGCATTAATAGACAAATTTGATTATTTACGTTCTTGCTTAATAATAAGCATGGTAGCATATATATAAAACAATTTTTATAATAAAAAATAATTATTGAAATTATTGTAAACGTATTTCAAATTGGTTTGCTGATTTTTCTATATTGAATTTTTTAAAAGATTTGTATATATTAGAAGTAACTTACCTACTGTTATTCGCACAATAACTGATATTATAAAAATGATTATTAAATTTCATGTTGAAAGATTGCTTGCTTACACTGAAACAATTTATAATGTAAAAAGATATTAAAGATAATATACTGTTAAAGATCGATTTACTACGCTTTGCTATGAGATGCATTTTTGCAATATTAGTTTGACGTTGTCGTTTTGACTTCGACAAAAAATTTCATAAATTTCAAGTCTTGCGTGAATGTTCATTCGTTTACTCGTTGTAATAAATACTGGCTAAGATCGACCCACTGACCCAGTTTCTTTTATGTATTCGAATATCTGTGGCTTCAACAAAGTGCGAACATAATAACTTCATCGACCACTTAATATAATAGCGCCATTTATATAATCAACTATCGTACTTTCTCGTATCACTATGCGATTTACGCAAATTGCAATCTATTTTCTTATGTATTAATGAGTCTTCTTCGTTGTATCTTCACTTTGAGAGAAAATGTTTTTCTTTTTCAGATAATTCTGACAAAATAAGATTTTGTGGTTTAGAAATTTGCGATAGCCTAATAAATGTAGAATAATAAACAATGTTTTATGTATAAAAGTTACAAATATAATATATATATTAATTTTATTAACAAAGCAATAAAATTATATAGTACTCTTAAAAAATTTTTCTTTCTTACATGTATGTATTAATAATATATAATTACAAAAAAAGAAAATTTTATTATCTTTTTTTAAATATTAATAATGTTTACTTGCCTCAATCAGATTTATACCCTCATTTTTCGGCTTACTTTCTTCTCCTTTTCATTTTAATATTTAACATTTCATTTTTTGTGCTCTCTGTACGATTTCTCCGTTTGATTTCCAGCAATTTTTTAATCATTACTTTTTTTCGCAATCAGAGATCGATGTCGCGTCGAGCAGATAACGAATATAATCCGTTCAGGATGATGTGAATTAATGCAGGATAACACACGATAACACAGATGTTCCGTGGACCGAATACACACATAAGGTCACATTGCATTGCGATTCATCGAAGTTCAGTCACAGATAATTTCGACATCAACGAAATTTTATTTAACTAGATTGGTTGAACAGCACTTACGACAGTCATCCGTCGGCGATATCGTCCCATTTACATAATAAATGATCATTAAAAATACACGGTGAGATTGAGCCTCTCGTTGCCAGCTTGATTGTCTCCGGTTCGTGTTTCCGCTGCAACCTCAACGCTGTCCACGGTCTGGAAAACGATGAATGCTTTTATCTCTTTTGTCCTCCATTTATTTGCTTTTTAGAATTGCATAATATATTTGCACTTTTCCGAGTAATCTTGCTAATTATTTTTTTAAATATATTTTTATATAATTTTATACAGAATATTTTATATATTTTATATTATATATATATAATTTGTAAACACATCGCTTATATAAAAAGTAGTAAGTAGAGAAAAAGGAAGAGAAATACTGCTCTTTTTAAATTATTTAAATTAAATATAGTTCAATACTTCTATATTTAATAATTTTAAAAAAGTCCTGAAAATATTTCTATGTATACAAAAATTAATTCGGAAAACATTACAATTTTTTTTTCAATTTGCTATTTAATGTGAAAGTTATTTTTTTTTTGTTGAGATAAAGAATTTATTTGCGAGATAATTACCCTATCGTCATCGTCCCAGGACAATTTTTTAATTCTTGGCAGTGCTGAATTAGCAGGCCACGCTGGTACCAAGGAATCTGGAGGATCTCCTGAATAATTTGAGGAATCATGAGATCCAGCATCTAAATTGGTCCTAGCACTCAAATCGTTCATATTCTGCACTAATCCGCCAATATTGGGGATATTCGAAGTAGCTGATAAAGTTGGCGGATTCGGAGCGGGTGCCACTTTATGTCTGGCATATAATGGTAATTGTCTCGCTGATGCTATACCTATAAAGTAAGATAAGAAAAAAAATTGAGTGTCATAAATGTTCGACGATAAAAATGTGATCCTACGAAGATTGTCAGAAGAATATAAAAAATAGTTGGTAAATTTTTGGGGAAGAAAAGCTTATTTACTTGAGAAAATCGCGCGTAAAAGATGACAGGTAAAGCTAAAAAATGCAAATAAAATAAATTCCATTAAATTATGCCAAACACATATTGAAGAATAAACATATATGTTGCTCGCACATGCATACAATATTGTCTTAATTATATCTATAAGAACATACTTTTAATCGTAGCGCCGTATGAGCTTTCATTGATTTCTCCGAAGACGGGATTATCGATATCGTTACGGCTACTGGTATCATTCTCGTTGCTGTCGTTATCGTGACGTCGATTTCGTGGACCTTCTAAAGTATCCTGAAGAAGATTGGCACCTAGCACTTGCGGTGTCGGGCTCAGAGCCGAGGGAACCGGTGATTTCTCACGATATCCCGTACCTACAGAACTGACTGAACCACCGCTTTTGGGTCTTTTGCTTAAAAGAAATTAAATATGCTCCTTCAATTTCTATTAACATAACAATAATTAATACTTTCCATTATTACATCCAAATATACATATATATACATTCTTCTTACATATATGTATATATAATTAATATTATTATCAATGGGAAAATATTTAAACGATCAACTGGCTATTATTAATGGTGTTAATTTATTTGTGCAGCAACGTTTCGACCCTGAATTGGGTTCTCTTCAGGCTGATGTTTAAACGTCAATGTTAATTAATACATATTAAACAACGAGATAATAGGTATTTGTTATAAACGTGATGTCGATTTCGTGGACCTTCTAAAGTATCCTGAAGAAGATTGGCCTGAAGAGAACCCAAAAAAAAATTAACACCATTAGTAATAGCCAGTTGGTCGATTAAATATTTTCCCATTGGTTTAATCTTACTGGCATTCGACTTTCTTCCTTTGATAATATTATTATATTTTTATCATCATATAGCTACGAATCGGTTCGAATTTATGGTCGACAAATTTACTCACTGCTTGTAAATGTAAAGGATGAGGATGAGTATGACGACTCCAAGAAGACCTAAAACTGCACCGAAGATTGCAACTAATAATACACTGCTTCCGAGCCAAGCAGGTGCAGCTCTTGCGGCGATCGGCAACGAGCCGCTATTTGGTATATGAACGATCACCGGGATCATACTGTATCTAGAGAAATTACAGATACAGATTAATATCTGGAATAACCATTTTAACGTCGAATTAAATAATTACAGAGAAATGTATAAATACTTGGATGGTTTTCCGGTATCAGAAGCTACTGCCATAAATCGAGCCACAGATCCGTTAAATGAACTTGGCGATCGTAGCACCAATTCTCCGTTATCTTTAATCTCGAAAGATCTGTGAAAGAACGATTGTATATAATTAAATATAATTATTTTTAAGATTAGATGAATAGATATGTATTTTATTTTGGAGTAAAAGATTTTATTTTTTAAAGATACACAAGTATAAAATTTTTATGTAGATGATGTATATTATTTTCTCATAACATTGCTTTTGTTTGATATATAATTTATACCTCGCATCTTGTCCTCTGAGAGATAAGCTAACTTTATCGCCCCTATCGCCGTCAGCTGCTTCTAATCTTCCTAAAAAGTTATACGCTTTTGGAATAGCAGTAGAAAATTAGGTCAATGTTTAAGTACAATAAAGAGAAAACTTACCAACGACAGAACCATCTCTCGCAGAAGGAGCGTGAAATTCATAGCGGGTATATCGAAATCGAGGTTCCCATTCATTCACGTCTTCGACCGAAATGTTTACTCGTGACGTATCATTCTAAAAAAATATTTACATATATGTATATGCATATATATATATTACATATAAAGATAATTAAAAAGACATACATGATATCCATCTGTGACGTGAGCCAGGAAATTATGCTGGACCCGTCGCTCGTAATCCAAATTACCTTTGAGGATCAACTCGCCAGAATTAGTGATCGAGAATCTCTCCAGATCCTCGGTCGCGCCCACCAGCCAAAATCTTAAATCCTAGAATTAAAGACTAGGATACTACGCTGCTATATTACGGTTTATTTACACTCTTATTGTTAAGGTGAATTTTTATACTACTTACAGGATCGGCTTTATTGACTCCTGTCGTTAGAAGTACGCTCCCAGGCGGCGTATCCTCTGGTACGTTCGTTTGATGATCCTTCAGCACGAATTTCACGGGTAATCGACCACCTAGCATATGCAAGATAGGTATCATTTTGATCCAATATAAGATATGTTCTCAAATCGACAAAGTTCGATTCATTTATTTTAGGTACATTACATTTTGACCTTTTGACATTTGACATTTTGCATCTTTTATGTACTTTGCATACGAAACGATGTATGTATAATTTAAATTTTGAATGAAAAATATATAATTAATGAGCTTATATGTAATTATTTAATAATATGTGTAAATTGATTGCAAAACCAATTTATTTTAATGATTAGATAATGATAATTAATAATTAATTATGCGATAAATTATTACACATTCAAATAAAATTAAATATGTGAGCATATGCGAATTAAATATGTCAGCAATAGAAAATAATTTCAAGAATAATTAAAATATATTTGTATAAACCTGCTGTTGGTCCAACTCCATAACCATCTTCTCGCGACACGATGACTGTGGCAAGAGCATATCTATCTGGATTATTTACTTGAGTAGCCTATTTAACAAACAATATTTCATCATTATTACATCTTTATATGTATATGTAAAGTATTTTATTAAATTGCACCTACATTCAATATCAGTGTTTTTACCTTAATGACAATAGTCGCCGATGTCATTAGCTCGTTATCCTGTAATGATCGTATCATGACGATTTCTGCAGTTTCGGGATTTAAATCCAGAAAGGGTAAGATTCCACTTCGAATGGTATATCGTACTGGCGCATTTATTCCAATATCTTGATCCACGGCTTTTATCGCGGCAGGAGTCACTTTTAATGTTCTTCTCTAAGAATTAAGTAAATTAAATTAATTCGCATTAAATTCTCATTTCCTTTTTCTTTGAAATCTCTCTCTTTCTCTATTTTTTATATCTTTATTTCTTATTTTTTTATTTATTAAATATTGAACATAAAATAATATAACATAAAAAAATAATATATATATAATATGTATATATAAACATTATATAATTAAAAATAATAATTAAAATAACCAAATGTGTTTTTTAATTCGTAAATCTTTCTCTATTTTTTATATCTTTATTTCTTATTTTTTTATTTATTAAATATTGAATATAAAACAATATAACATAAAAAATAATATATATATATATATATATATATATATATATATAAATATGTATTTATATATGAATATATTATATAATTAAAAATAATAATTAAAATAACCAGATATGTTTTTTAATTCGTATCTTCTATTAAATAAAATCGAATTTGATTGAAATGAAATTTTTCGCAAGAAAATAAATCAATCTTACCCCCTTGATGTGACGGGGTACAGTGACCTTGTATTGATCATTCAAAAAAGCTGGATTCTGATCATCAGCATCGATAACATTAACATATAACGTCGTCGTCGATGAACGTGGCGGATTACCTTGGTCCTAAAAACACAAATCATTGCTAGTATTAAATTGTAGTTCAAACATTACAATTATTTTATACAAATATATATAATTGTATCAAGAGAAAAAAAACGTTTCTTTGTCTTTCATTGTTGCGGTACAGCTACAAGCGTGAGAACTACAAAAAGTTCTCTCTCTTTTTCGATCAAGATTCTTTATAATCTTTAGTTGCTCAGTGTTGCGTGTCGATACGCATGATTCATTTAAATCAATTTATTTAAATCGATTTATTCATGCCTATCTCGCGATCCACTTACAGTACTTTGAATTCCATTATTAGTTTTATGTATCTTGTTAAATAATGTTGTAATAAAAAGGACAATTTTTATTCAATTTTGTCGAATCTAAATTATATGTCTGAGAAAAAAATTTTATATAATAGATATATAGCTGCTTTTGTGTATTGTGTGCGATCTATATAAAAGTTATAGGATGATAATAAAGTTTGAAAGTTGCACGTATTGCATGTATGTCTATTAATTTTAATTTATTTAATAATATAGGAGCAAAAAACTTACTTGAGCGCGGATGCTAACGGAAAAGTTGGTGAGAGCCTCGTAATCTAGCGATTTCCTTAATACGAGAGTGCCTTCCAAAGCGTTTACGAAAACAAAATAGTCCTGTGCATAAAAATAAAAATTATTCCTTCAACTTTATACGTAAACTGTATTTTTATGAATAAAATTATTAGCGAGATATTTGATAAAAAAATTGGGACGAACATTATAACTGTTTAAAAAATCAGCGAAATAAAAAACAAATTAACGAAATAAATAATCGTATAAATGTTCAGAAAATTTACTGAATAAATTCCTGGTAAAACCGCGTATTGCACAGTAGAATATGGTCCTGGTTGATCAGCATCGACAGCTCGGACTCCTTGTAGGACTCTCGTTCCGACGACGGTAACCTGAGATATTCGCGTGACAAAAATCAAATAACGGCGCAAATATTAAAAAATATTAAAAATCTTAATAAATTATTAATAATCTTCTCACCTCAGAAATATTCAATACGTAAGGTGCATTTACAAATTGCGGTGAATTATCATTTGCGTCGGTCACCCGAATGTTCACTGGTATGATATATCCCTTTAAATTAAAAAAAATATATATATTTAATAAATAATACTAAAAAAATAATAATAAAAAATTTAAAAAAAAAAGAAGATAGTAATCATCATTTAATAAAGACGAAGAAATCGTCTTACCGGATCTGAGGTGTGCTTTTTCTCGCAGATAACGTTGATGTAGACACTTGCTGGTCCCTCGACGCCCTCCTTATCGAGTGGTCTATCGAGAGTCAAGTTCTTCGAGTTCTTCGAGAATGTGACGGGACTGTCGGGCTCTTGCAAGCTCAGTTCGATGTCACCCTGTAAGCCAGGATCACCCACTACTCCGAGGACTCCCACGATGCCGCGGACAGGCAGGTCCTCGCTGACAAAAAGATGCGCCGCGGTGGCTCCGTTCTCCAGGAAGCATCGCTTGTCTTTAATTACTGCGAAAAAGAAAAAAAAACGAAACGAGCGATTGTCAGCATACATTACAAAATAATGTGCGTAGTCTGTACGTTGAACCAGAAATTACTCAAGCATTACTGTAAGTAAAAGGAGTTGGTTTCTTGAATGAGGAGAAAGTAGCGAAATCATTTTAGCATTAATAGAAAATTATAAATCTATAGGTTTATTATAAAAAAAACAAGCATCTTTGGAATTAATATTATTTCTATTCTGTATAACAATGGAAAGAAAAATTTGTCTTATTAATTTACGTATTGTGATAATATTATATTCTCTTTATATATAATATTTATTTTTGGTTGATATAATTCTTCACTTTTTTAGAACATATGAAACTTATGGAAATTATAGATCCTTCTGAATCCTTATAATATTTAAAGAGAAAAACATTTGTAAGGATATAAAATTGAAACAGATACATATTAATAAAACAGTATTTAAATTTGATAAAAAAAAGAGTATTATTTTATTATTTGAATTTGAATGCGTTGTTCTGACAAGTAAGAAGTTGTATTGCTCGAAAAATTGCTCGAAAAAATAATCGCTTACAATAGATATATAATAAAGGATAAGTGCTGTTGGGGTTTCTGCAGTTTCCTGTCGAAATCGGATAACCGGTTTTCAATGGATTGCACAAATTCAATGGGCTACCCAAGTTTCGGATCGCAGTGATGATGAAAGGACCGTGGGACAATGATCTTGTGAGAAACTCCATCTGGACTTTCTTTCTAACGGTATATACACGATCAATGCGAATACAATCGTCCGACTAATTATTGATAAATATATATTCGATAAAAGAGTTTACTTTGCCATATAATTATATTAATCAATTGTAATAAAATTTAATAATTGCAATAAAAAAATAAAAAACTCAAAATATACAGTTTTATTATTATTTTTTATCACTGATTAATTAATATAGAATAATTGTTCAAAAAATATTTGTGAGAATATTTTCAAGAATATCCGTTTCAATATTAGTCTTATTAAAAAAAAAATGCATAATTTGCATGTTAAAGAAATTAAGTTAAAATATTTTAAAAAATATATATGTATAATGTATATACATATGAAGAGAGATATATTATTTTATAAGTAATTATTGAGTATTTATTAATATTTTATCGTTTTTAAAACTACTACTTTATAAAATAAGTATTGTGTTGTCATATAAGAATGTCTATACTTTATGAAATTGTTAACGACAAAAAAGCATTTAATCGTGTGTTTTAAGTACAAATAATATGCAAGGAGATAATTCTATCGCTTGTAATAGCAGTTGCATAGTAATATTGTACTTAAGCTGTTAGCGTACTACTACTACCTTGTAACACTCATTGTCCAGTTATTACTTGCGGATGTTTTAATGACTTCAAACGATCCTGCACAAATATGTGCATTCCAGGAGCGTTGCAGTTGCGTAATGCAATTAAGTTTACCGTAAATATAACGTAACTGTAATTCAGAGCGTAGTAGAAAATCGAGAATACTTTTCCAAAAAAAAAATCAAAAATTTAAATATGATTTTGAATTAAAATAGCTTAGAAATAAAATTATATATAAAAAGAGATTTTCTTGAAATTCTTTCAAAAAATATATATGTATTTTTTTGTAAAAAAGTTAGAATTTTGCGCGGATTCAATCAACACTGCATAATACTTTTTTTCTAAGAAACCACTTTTATTTTAAAATTAAATAAATTAAATGTTATTAAAGTTATAGTTGACACACAATAAAATAAAAATTATCGTATGTTCGTACTATTATATTATATTATGTAATAACCGGATAAAGAACATTACATAAAATGTAAGAGACGGCGAGGCTGTTTGTGCTTAATAACAGCTTTAGTTATTCTAATGCCAACATAAATCACGACACCCACTTTTACATCTTGTTTGGCTGTCAGTTATCAAATCTCCAAGTCTGATTTATGCATAATGTTGATCGATTACTATATAATCGTACGTAATATTCCGAAGAGCGAAACGGCAACGATTTAATATTTTATAGTATAGAAAAACGTTCTTCTTCAGGTTCTTTTATTATTTCAATAATGAGTAATATAATAAACAAAAATAATAAAATTAAAGATAAAATCGAAAAGAAACAGAACTTGGCTAGCAGTTCCATGGATTTATATTATATAAGCGTAATTGGACATTTCCATATTATTATTATAATAGAATTATTTCCTAATCGGGAAGAAAATAATAATAATTGTTTTTTTGGAAGAAATATATCTCGAATTTTGATTGCGAAATTGATTTGGCAAAAGTTTGACGTGATGTCATTCAGTAATCATTCGTTCTTCCCGGTTGATCGACGGAAATTCAGATGCTGGAAGAACACGTATCGGACGCAGAGACGAATACGCGTCGGCTGTTTAATGCGTGTGTGAGAGGGTAGATATGCGCGCTTCCGTGGAGCGAAGTTCCGGTCGCGAACTCGTGGCATATCGTCGGCGGCGCGGCGCAGCGTTACGGCGCTCTGTCTTTCGCAAACTCCTTTCCTGCCATAGACGAGGACCAAACCAAAAGTCGAACATCGTTCGATCGTGCATGCGCAAAAACATCCGCGAACGTGCGACCGATGCAAAAAGACGTAATGCGACTGACAGTTCACTGACAGTTCGCGCAAAAATAGAACTGAGAGATTTAACGCGAGAGTACTAAATAAGCATATCATTTAAAGTCCATTTTATGTATAGCTTAGTTAAACTTCAATTGTGAGTAAGCTTTTCCAATTGCTGCAGTTTTATTCAAGAAGATAAAACAGAAAAATAGGGCTAAAAATTTATACTGTAATAATAATCAATGATATTGAAGTTATATACATATTTCAATTATTCTATATTTATTTGGAACATAACTATTTGCTATATAAATTTTATATAATATTTTTATGAGGTAATTAGACAGATCAAATAGAGATTTTCTTTTTTTACTAATCTAGGAAGAATCTGAAATATATGATATATTTTTTTGGCTTATAAAATGCGACTGACAGTTCACTGACAGTTCGCGTAAAAATAGAACTGAAAGATTTAACGCGAGAGTACTAAATAAGCATATTATTTGTAAAATCCATTTTATGTATAGCTTAGTTAAACTTCAACTGTGAGTTTACTTTCATCTTTCAGTAAGCTTTTCCAATTGCTGTATTTTTATTCAAGAAGATAAAACAGAAAAAGGGATAAAAATAAATACTGTAATATAATAATAAATATATTGAAGTTACATATTTCAATTATTCTATTCATTTGGAATATAATAACTATTTACTATATAAATTTTATATATAATATTTTTATAAGGTAATTAGACAGATCAAATAGAGATTTTCTTTTTTTAATAATCTATAGGAAGAATCTGAAATATGTGATATATTTTTTTGGCTTATAAAGCATTGTATATTTTGTTTGATCAATTTCCATAAATGTGCAAGCTGCAATGAGAAAAGGGACGGAGATATGTGGAGAAAGAAATTGATGTAAGAAGACTTACATTGTCCGACATGCGGTTGCAGCATGCAGCAGAGGAGTAGCAAGATCTTTAATACGTTTCGTCCCATGGCAATTCAAGATCATCGTCCATCGATTTCGTCGATCTGTTCATCTGTAAAAAAAAAAGAAAGGAATGAAAATCAATGATGGAAAATGAGGACGATGAGAAATTCAAACTTACGCAAACTAATCGAAAGTTCTTTTAGTCTTTTAATGTACCGTGGAAATAAAGTTTCTCAGAAGATGTTTCGATTTATCATATTCGCGGAAATAATATTTCCTATACATTCCTGTATTCTATATTTTTCTCAGAATCATTATAAAATTTTTCCTGATTCTTTTGTGCAGGAATTTTTCATCTCTCGTAAAGAGACCTTGCGCGAGATATGTTACAGATATTTGCAAAAAATTATAAAAAAGATTTTTAATTATAATTTGATTATTACTATGTTTTTTACATTATCATTCAAGATAAATGTCAAATATTTTAATTGTATAGTTAGTAATAAAATATAATATGAATTATATTGCGATAATTATTATTACTTAATGATTATCGCAATATAAATAATAAATTAAGTAATTAAATTATTTTAAAAATTTATCTAACATGCATATACTTGTTATTAAAATTTATTTTTTATTGATGTTGTCAACGACACATAAAAGACGTAAAGTTATGTGACATAATAACACGAAGTGCAAAGATTTTACGCAACACAATTTGTAGAACTATATTTTGTCATTTTTATTATATAATTTTCTAGTAGCTAGTTTCTTGCTTTTCTTACGTAGACTACTTAAACTTTTCCGCTTTTTTATTCTTAATGAATAAGATTCAATTCTCTTTTATAAGTAACAAGGCAAAAATAAAAAATAACATAATTTATATTATCATCTACTTTATATTTTATTAATTTTCGATCGACAAAATAATTAGTAAATCAGAATTATTTATATCAAAGATTATTTAAAATAAATGTTTGGTAAAAGAGAAAGTAAATTTACCAAGTTATGAAAACTTGATTATTAAAACGTAGATGATACTAAAAGAACATTTCAAATCTTAAAATATGTTTCATTCATTTTTCTATAGATATATTATAGATTTTTCATATTTTTTGGAGGGGAATAAAAGAGTAAAAATAATAATGGTGTCTATAACGATTTCATAAGCATTTGCTTATTTTTTATTATTTTCTACGTATATTTTAGCGTTCATTAAGATGACGCAAGAACGTGTCATTAGACGTACCAATTTATTAGTAATGTGCAAGTAACGTCAAGTTTGTCATCAGGCTAGCAGACGAGTGTAAGAACATAAGTTATACATGAACGTGAACAAATGACCACCTCATCCGACGACGAAACATGTCTGCAGGACGAGCATAACGCGTGGTTAGAAAGCATGCAGAGAAACTCCTTTATTACGTGGAACTACGGCTATGTAGGACTGCGCATCATCAGGGCCAGAATGACTAGTGCAATTTATCGCCGGAGACAACTCTTGACACCTCGCACTGTCACCTCTCGTGTTAAACGCATTTTTTCGCGACATCGCAAAATGCGAAGGATTGGCGACATTCTTGGCATTTAAGATATTGAAATTACCCTACGTAACGTTTCCTTTAACAATTGGACGGAAAGAACGGAAGTAGAGCTTCTTCAAGCTTGTTGGTACGAGAAAGTGCGACCAACCAACATTAATCTTTACATTTTGCCGCACTCATGCTATTTCATAGCAAATAAAGAAGTTTAATATATTTTAATAGAAGCATTTCATATTATTAAATATTTATTATATTGTTATCGCTAATTTAATTTTCATTTCTATAGCTTGAAATAAGATATGACCGCTATATATTAAAGAGAATCACGAGAATATGCATATTTATCACATTTTTTTATTTATATAAAATCAATGTGATTCATATTGATTTTATATAAGTAAAAAGTATTGTGTATTTTTATATATATATATATATATATATATATACTATTTTATACTTTATTTAATTCGAATATTAAAACTAATACTTATTGTTATGTTACAGAATTATTTGCGTAACAATCTTTTCAGTTTAGTTTTATCTTAACATTATTATTTTCTCTTTCATAAAAAATTTTTCTGTTATTATTTCTCAATATTTATAATGACTACTGTTAAACATTTTTTTTCGAAGGTTCAGTTCCGCTTCTTTCCCTTTAAAATATTCTTTTATAAGCCTAATAGTACATTATGTATGATTGTTCGCTGATGTCTTCGCAGGTTTTAGCGTCACTTGACATAAGTGGTTGAAAGGCTATAATAGGAATATAGGACAAAGAAACCGACGTAGGAAGAAAATCTTTGAGAAAACTTGTTTACTCTTTCACGAATAAACTGAATTTATATTTATACGAAAAGGTATATCAACCGGATACTTTGGCTATATGTGGGCCGCAGTACTGCTTAAATTCACGGACCGTAAATTGAAACGCAACGCGTGATGGGCAACCGGCGTAAAGGCCTCCGGCCTCGGCTCCAGTAGATAACTGTATAAAAGTATTGGTATCCATGTATTGGATATATTGATAGTTTCGACGAGTTAAATTTTTTATTTTAATTAAAGCCTGTGATTTTTTATCAGTGCTCGAAAAATTAATAATTGATTTTACTTAGCGATATTTAAGATGATATTTAATTATATATTATATTATTGTTATATAATCGTATTTAATCATGTTATATTCCTTGTTTAATTAAACTTCTTAATGTATATAAAAGCAGAAGTTTTTATAAGTGAATGCTTGCACAAGAAAATGTATACTCTTTTTATTGTTGTTTTAATAATTTTTATTGTTCTTAGATTTTTATATTCTTTAAATAAAATAATTAATTTAATCGAATTATTATTATATTTCTTCTCTCTCTAAGAAAGTGTATTTTCAAATAATAATAAAAGATTTCGACAGTGGTATTGAATAAGATAAAAAATTTATAGTTAATCGTTACTATATCATAGATTTAATTGATGTTAATTATTATACGCAGTGCTTCTCTCTTTCTCTCCAAACAATTGTATTTTAAAATTAAATTAAAAATTGTAATAATATAAATATAGTTGATAAATGGTACTCACCACAAAATTCACTCGGAAGAAGCACGTCGTCCATATATCTACGACTTGGTTGTTTGAGAAGATAAAAGATCTCTCGATATCTCTAGTTCTTCATTAGTAACGTAAATCCCATGGATAGTTAATCTTTTCTCCAGCATGCATTTGATTATAGTCAAACGCCCCTTGGAACGAAAAGCACAAAGGGTATGCGAATTGCACCCTCAATAGTCTTTATCGATCGGCACGACCAGACACTCTTCCAACTCACGTTTCTTTAACTACATAACCAACGTAAGCATTCATTTTTCAAATTTTATATCACAAATACATCGACTCATCCTCTTCTTCAACTTGATTTTTCAATTAAAAAATCGACAGTTTTGTCTATGTTTTAAAAAAAAAATCCCGAAAATTTTACTTAAACCCTACTTCTTGATATCTTCACATTTTTTGTTGAATTAATTGAATGTCCCTTACTTTTTTACGCGGTTGTAGATTTTTGATTTTCTACAGACTTCCAAAATCGTCTCCTCTTATTTATGCATTTCGCAGTTTTGTCTTTCCGCACTGATTTTCGTTTAACGTCACACGCTTTTCACACTCCGTGCGCCTTCACACTACGATCGACCTGGATCTATCTCGTATCAAACTCGGCTACGACTACGACGCGCTGTAGGGCTGTGGAACTCTTTTACTACAAAACGGAGCCGTCGAGCAAAGCGGCCGGAGCGGCACTCGGGAAGTCGGCTGGCTCCCTATTGTGTCAGAAAGGGGGGACCGCGACGACCAACAGAAACGTCCACCTGAATCGCACCGCGAACAGGTGTTTGCTTTCATGTACATACGATGGGGGAACGGACGCGATATGTGTGTATGCATGTGTGCCCGAGCACACATAACTGACCCCTATCTTTGGAACCCTACAGGGACTTACCTCGACCTTCCCGGAGCATGGGAGTGCGAGTGTTTCCGTTCTTGAAGGTTTCTTCGAGGAACATCTGAGAAATAAAAAATTGATAAATGAATATGCGAAAAAATGGACGAGAAAAATACAGGAACAAGAATCAAATGTAATAACGAATGAAACACAATTCATTTATATAAGCTGAGGAGAGGATACATAACTTTTGATCAAGGTACTTGAAATAATCTCACAATTTAGTAGCATGATGATGATAATAAGCTTGATGCATTTGATTTGAAAAATACGAACTGTAGGCAGGCGCAATTTTGTTTAATAGAAGCTAACAGGTATTATTTACCAATAGTAATCTAAATTGAGACTCCTTGACCTGGCGCAATATTAGAGATTCAATGTCCCTTAATAATAAAATAGCATAAGCAGTACGGAATTGCTAATGCAGAGGGAATATTCGCGTAATCAAGCAAAATGACGTGAGTACGCAATTTTTTCGGCTTTAGTGTATAGCCGAATGTCACGTTCCTTTTAATAGCCTGCGATTTAATATCGTGAGAAATGGTCGCTGGCAAGTGGAACGAGACCTGCACCGCGTTTCGCTTATGGCATCGCAACGTATCTTTCGCGGATCATCGGTCTGTGAAATTACGAGCGTACTCCGTTCCTTCTCTTCATTTTTCCCTCTCTTTCCCACATTGGGAAAAATGTCGTTTATTATTCACGGTGCTTGCAGTTAATAAACATCGGACAGTCTTAAGTTCTTTCCACTTTGAACCAGTTTCTGTTATTGTGCGCGATTTACGCAGGATGACTCGCTAACGGTGCGTCCATCAGATGACGATCAGTGCACGCAATTTATCGCAAGTGCTCGATCATTGGAAATGTCTTCAAACGTTTGACCATTACAAATCCAGATTAATTGTCTGCTTTGAAACGAATTATATGCAATTTCGTAATTATCGTCCATGCTCTACTTTATTGTTACAAATATTTCTGTACTCTTTTTAAGTTTTTATTGCGACACACATTTTTTCTTGCATTTTTGCAAAAGTAACACACGTTTGCCTTTATTTTCCCTTGGAAAATATTTTAATTAAAGAAAATTATTTATGCAATAATTTTCTCTAATTTAAATAATAATAAAATAATATTTACTGTATGTGTTGATATTTTTGTACAAAAATGTTTTGCACGGAATTTTATTGTAGTATCACGAAGCACGACATATCAATCCAAAACCAAAGTTTCTTTTGTCAGATTTCATGTAATACGACCACCCCACATAAGTGCATCGCGATGCATATTGCATGCATAGAAATCAAAGAAGGCGTCTCGTTTCCCACGCGATCGCGTGGTAACTTTGATCAGAGTTTATTAATTATTGACTAAATAAAATAGTATCGATATATGAGCATTCGATCTAACCAGGGATGACTAATCAAGGATTTAGGTCATTTCAGACTTACAGTATATATGCATATAATAAAATATTATAATCTGACAAAAAAATAATCAACTCAACGTTATCAATATATATAATTTTTTAAATATAACTTTTATTTGATAAAACGCCTATATAAAAAGTTTCTAAGATTATTAGAAATATTTCTTTTACTTTTCAAACCTTCACCAAGTTTTTACCTATAAAGTCTCTTTTATTTTATTTTATTTTTGAGTATTTATTATATCAGTTAATAATATCGTAATAATTTTTTGCTTAGAAACGCGCGCTATTTATAACATTTTCTCTTTTGTTTGAATAATATTTATGTTTTATATGTCATCGATAGTGAAAGTATCGATATATCGTTAGCAAACTTGGGCGCTGTGCATTTATCATTTAATATGATAGCTCTTTAAACATATTGTTAACTTAACCACATTGTTAACTTAACATGGCATTTCGTTATATTAACAATTATTTATTGACAATTCATATATTTTATAAAATAACAAAGCTTTTTAAGACCACCGTACAAATATCTGCTATGCTAAGAAAGCGTCAAATCAAATGCATAAAATTATGCAATACTCGACATTGCGACACATAATTTCTATCTATATTTGAATATTATTAATGATAAGAAGCTGAGATAAGCACGCGCAACGATCGATGAATGTCGATCGATTAGTGTCACGTGGAATCACGAATTATACGGCTTAACACATTGATTGTTATTTTTCTCGTATTCTTTCACATCACCGGTGTTCCGTTCCATTGTATAAGAGCATCCTGCCATCTTTGGCGCAGCGTGAAACAGTAAATGGAAGAGATGATACCTTGAATTTTATGTTGCTCAAGGTGACGCTCGAGTGATCTCGCGGATATCGCGCGATTATTTCGTAATTGAGAAGACAATAGCGATCTTAGATCTTTTCTTTCTTATAGTAAAAGCTAATAGAGGAAGTAAGACATTTTTTTCAAGTTAAATTATGTCCTATTGTACATTTAAGTTTGGAGTGCCACGCAATCAGATATATCACGCAATGATGAAGTTATTCACCAAAGTAATAATTTTGATTTCTTTTTAGTATACACATAGAGTCAAATGTAAAATTTTCAAAGAGAATTGCGAAGAGAGAGCGTGAAATTTATTTTTAAAAAGTAATTTTTTTTTAATTTTATATAATTTACTCACTTGCAGCGAATGAGTTTCTCTAACGGTGTTGCGGCGATATCTGCGACTTCCATTGTTGCAGCTTCTGATACCCCGGAAGTTTCGTTTGCCCTGGTATCTACCGTCAACGTAGCGTGACTGCCACCGCAGGTAAAATATTGGACCTCGAAACTTTAACACGTACAAAGAGAGGATAAATGATATTAAGGCGTCTTCGAGGAAAAGTGCTGAGGATATACTATTTATTTGTTCGTGCTTAAAAGTTTAGAAGTGGATTCTGTCAACTACCCTCTTCTTTTAACATAAAATCTATATAATATTTCCTACTCAAATAAACTGCATATAATTTAAAATCTATATAATATTTCCTATTCAAATAAACTGCATATAATTTCTTATATTATATATAGAAACGAATACGTGATATCTAATAACAATAAAATATATGTATAATACTTTGACAATGATATTTGTGTACTGTGTGCGATATAAATAAATTAATAAATTATTATTAAAAGAAAAAATAAGAAATAAATAGGAATAAAAAATAAATAAAATATATATGTAATATATACCGTCGTTCTGCGTGATAATTTCTCAATAACTCTCGATTCGTATTGAAGAGCACGCCATGATGACCAACACAGAGAGTCACCCATATCGGTAGACTAGGTGTCTTTAAACGAGAACCCGGCTGTTTGCCTACATTGCCGTCACCTTCGTGTATTAAAAATCCCACTTCGCTTCTCGTAAGAACACCCCATTGTGGCACGGCCTTATTTTAAATTAATTGCATTATCAGTAAATTGCTATTAAATTAATTGCCTCTTTTAGATTAATAACATTGAATTGAAAATTTTTCGAGCTATGACTATCTTTGATAGAAATTTTATATTAATTTTAGATACATAAAAACTAATGTGTATTACTCTAAATGTAATTATAAATGTATATTCGTGAATATTAAAGGATTAATTTTTTTTTAATAAAACAATAGACTTACATATGTATTTTCATCGCCAACGTGAAGTACTCCGTTGTGGACATGAGGTGAAGCACGGCCGGTTAAAATAAAGATGACGACATTGATTGGGCCTTCCTCTGAACATGCACCAAGAATCGATGCCTTTGGATCTTCCAAATCATTCTGAACTCTATAATTAAATATATATTTAAATACATTAATAGAAATAACATGTCTGTGATTGTCTGACTAAAGCCACTCATTTTTCAATCTGAAATAAAATAATACCAATAAAAATATTTCAAAAAATGTCTTACTTTGAGAGGCCTCTCGAGAGCACTGCGCTATATAAAAGCAACTTCGCACCAGATCCACCTTCGTCATGAAACTGAAAATTAAATATAGACATGTAAATAAAGACATTTTTATGATATATAAAGTCTCAATTAATTAAAAAAAAATAATTTTCTATTTTAATACAAATGATGGTTTATTTGATAAAAAGTTATATCTTGTGGTAAAATAATAAAAAAATTAAGCTGATATAGAAATAATGCGTCAAAAGCATACTTTATCTTTCTTTATCGTAAACATACTCACCAGATATAAGTATCTCTTAATAAATATTTCAAGATCCTCTAAAGAGTGGAATTCGAAGAGGTGCAGCTAGAGTATACAAAGCAATCTTTCAGCGAATATGTAATTTTGAATCTGATATGAAATATTATCATAAAACATAGATTGCTAATCACGCGATTCTAAAGATATATCGCGCGATCTCGAGAGTATTCTTACACACACTTGGCGAAATAGCAGTGTTATAATTTAATAAACGATGTTTCTTCGCGCGTTAATTATACGAGAAAGCGTAGATTTCACTGCGTTACTCATTTATATGTATGTAAATATACACCGCAGTATGCATAATTAAATTAAATTGTTTTATTAAATAAGAAGATTAATTTTATCATTTTTAAGTGACAAAAGTCTATTATTCATAGTTCATAATTAAAGAAAAATAATCATAAACAAAACTGAGTAATTTATTAAATTATAAGTTATGCAGTTTTTACGATCATTTGTCTTCCGATCTTAACTAATTATTGGCGTAAAAGATTATAAAAAAGACAAACTACCGTTTCTGTCAATCCGTCTTGAAAATACTGTACACTATGCTGAATGTATGGTGTGTCTTGCGGTAGAGCTACCACGGCCTTTGGCACGGTGTTGCTGACAACATTTGTGCACGTGGAAACGGAGAAGCCACCGGCACAACGCCAAATGATCTCCGATATCGCGGACGTCAATACTTCGAGCTGTCGATCGTATGAGGGTTTCAGTAAACTGCGATCATAAGAAATTCTCTTTAAAGTTGAGCTATACAATTTTATGCGAGAGTTTTCATTATTTTTTAATTTAATGCGTTTTACTTTATACAAAAGATTTTTTTCGTAACTTGGCTATAAATATATCTAAAGTATAAAATAACATGCATTATGTGCTGTCTCTGAATAAGACACTTACGCTTCGGATCCTCCGCGTAAATCTTGTCTGTCGCATTTGAACAAAAAGTGCTTCAGCATGATGGCTTGCACCGAAGAGACGAGGCCTCTCGTCGTGTTCCTAGGAGTTCTCAATCCAAATGCTAAACTCTGGCCATATGGTCTTAAAGTCAATCCAGTCCTTGTCCATTCAATTTTAGGTGGGATCGCGCAGGAACCGAACACCAGCGTTCTCAAAGCCTGTAACAAAAGAAAATTGTTACGAAAATTATTACGAGATTTTGTAAAATTTTATTATATTTTGTTTCTTTTCTTCTCTTTCTCTTTATTTCTTTTATATGTATAATAAAATTATACATTTTAGTTACCATGCATGTTTCTTCTTCGATAGGCTGCCCGCCAATCACCGGTATTTTTGGCAGAGCTCTCGTGTTACGTGGATAGAGTATTCTTTCTAAAACACATTAGAAAATATTTGTATGCATAAAATAAAACAAAAACAGATCCCACAATAAACGTCTTTTTACACCTGGATAGAGTTCGTCCGGTTCAGCCACGAGAGCAGCATATCGAGCTGCTCGAGTCGATAGCAACATTTTGTTCAAAATATTTTTGATTTCGCAATATTAAGGGTACCGAAAAAATATTAGTGGTTGATATTTTACAGTGCGTTTACTGTAAAATAAAAATATTAATATAAATGGAGTTATATATCTCAATACACACATTTATAAGTATCTTCAGATTAATTATGTTCTTTATATATCTATATTATTATTATTTTTCAAATCATATTCACACAAATACCTTTGTTTTTCTTTTTGTTCAATGAAAAATTTGATAATCTCTTTAATCGTAACTCATTATTTAATTTTCGGTACCCGCGATATGTATGAGCAGACTACAAGTACAAGAACCAGACGAAGGCGACTTTCAAAATGACTAGTTGTCATCCGATGGTACCACACCGCCAAGATATCAGATATCAATTGAAATCGTGCTGGAATCCGCGTTCCTTTATATAAGGCTTAGAATGTGGCGCTTATGCGTGCAGGTATTTCGCGAAATTCGTCGCGGACCAATCGCGCACGGAAGGTGTCAATTCTGAATGTCCGAAAGAAGACACGCCGGCTGAGAGCGATAGACATGCCCTACTAATGTCTATTTGTCATGTCGCATTTCGAGCTGGAATTTAAGTGCATGTCAGTTTACTATTTTTGATCTAACACTCGGAAACCTTCAATCAAAAAGGAAGGAAGAATAAGCGAAAATCTAAATAGAAAAGTTAAAGACAAGAAAAATAGAAAGAAAGAACAGAAGGAAAAAGAAAATTAAGAAAATGAATAAAAAACGTAAAAAAAAAATAATAGAAAAATAAAATGGCAGGAAAAATAAGATAAATTCTTTCTACTTTTTCTTATTTTTTAAAGAAAGCAAAAAAAAGGAAAAAAAAATTTTATTAAAATTTTCTTTTTTTCAAAGAAATAAAATATAAAATAAAAAAAGAGAGATGGCTGAGAAGTAAGAAACACATTAATTACGCCGTTCCATGTTGCTGATAGTAAATTATTTAAATTTTTATGTTACGTTTTTATTATTTGCTTAGGAAACAATGAAATTTAACACGATGCTGTTTATACACAAATACAGAATAATAAATGCGTTCAAGCTTTTAGATTTCTTGCGTGTATGTCGTGTGTAACAGACAGCATACAGAGGGCAAGTCAAGGGTAAATCAGAGGGCAAGGTTCTTGTTTCCTCAGACAGCTCGAATGAGTTGATTTGTTACGACGAGGACTTGACGTGTCTGATGGAAAATTAATAAGGAGACGTGTAAACGTGAATTGTACAAGGTTTTCAATCAAATTGGCTATAAAATCGGCTTTTAATGTTTTAACAATAAGATAGAATTTTAAGAATCGGTTGGAATAAAAACGTGATTGCTATTTTGCATACTTATGTACATTATTGGAAAATAGTATAAATTGTAGAGAAGATAGAAATTCAAATGCGACTAAATGACTTCATCATATTTTAAAATATAGCAATCTTTAAGATAAATAATTTGTAAAAAATTTTATATTTTATTTATGTATAACAACGAGAAATTTTATGCGTATTCTAGAAAAATAAATTACACAGATAAAACTACCCCTTACTTTATTATATTTTTGTAAAATTTCATTTTAATAATTTTAAAATTTCCTATTTCATATTTTTATTTTCCTTTAATGTGCATTTTTTATATGTTGTAACTTTTTAAAATATATAAAATAAATAATATTTTATTCCAATATGCTTGGTAGATTCAGATTTACATAAATTATTTTTCTGTCGAAAGATATAAGTACCATCTCTTTTTATTTTCTTAGAGAAAAATTTTAGAACCCTATTTCTCAAGACCTTTGAAGATAAAAGTTCTTTCCATGCAAATATAATATATGGACGATGCCAAAAATGGCCTGATTATGGGCGCTCGATTTTATAGGTATTTGTTATAAAAAGTATAGCCCAACTGAATTCCAAGAGGATGGCAAACTCGTCATAATCCGGTCATATTCAGACGGTGGAGATGTGTATACACATGATTCGCGGCCTTTCCACTACTTCATAGCTCGAAGGAGATCGCGTGTTCGCGTGCAATCGAGTTATCGGATTACGAATTCGCGCCGGAACGGCCATCTGCATTCGGCGATTACACACATATACACATACACGACGATATATCGCACCCCTAATTTACATTCGCAAGGCAGACCTCTCGAGAAGGTTTACTTATCGATCTATTCGAACGTTTACACTCCTGCAGTGTACAGACTCTCTTATATGTTCTATAGAATTGTACCTACACTTGTATCCTTACCCCTGTTTTCTTAACAAAAACGAGGATTAGCGAGAAAGAGGAGGAACCAAAGTTTTAGTGAATAGTATGCACGTGCAGTACCTATACTAAATTAAAAGCTTTTAGAACGAAATGTATGTGAATAAAAGAATAATGTTAATAGAAATAGTGACATTTTTTGGTAACTTTACTAAGACTTTTATCGGTTTTTGCAATAACTAATACATTTTTGTGCAAAGCATAATTGTCTAATATTATAATAATACATTGATTTATATTTTGACAGAGAGAAAAAACTGATTCTCTCTTCAATTTTTTAATATTTTTGGCTCTAAAAAATATAAATTAATATTTTATTAAAATATAATTACGATTTTTTAATCTATTTGTACTTGTTTAGTAATATAGCAAAATATATAGCAAAATATTCTATTTAATCATGATATTCAAAATATAATTGTATCTCGCTTATAGAATTGACAATTATAATATATAATAAATCGCGAAAAAACTATCTTTTTTGATTCAATATATTGCCTTTCCTAGAGTATAGAAATACGACATACCTCTGTCTCGAAGATAAGGGGGTAACTTGTCCTTGCGCATCTCTTTACAGTGTTGCTTACCGCAGATGGGTGTCATGTTTGCGGCTTCCTTCTCTTCCGGCATGTCGGATGCGGATTCTGTCATTTCTCGATCGTTTAAATAGCTTTCGTATTCTCGTACAAAATTTTAATTGAAGTAAATTTTAAATTTGATGAATACACGTATTGCGGTTCAGACTATCGTTTTGCAAATCATTAATAAGCATACGTGAATCGCTGTTGATGGGCATCATCGCATCTTGTCTTTATATCGAAAATAACGCGTCGAGTTCATTCACCGAAAGGTTTCTTCAGGTCGGAAAATATATGTCTTCTGTTTCATACATGAGGTTTATGATCCATAGTCTGACGCAGCTCGACAGTCCATAAAATGTCATTCGTTTCCATTGAGCGATTGTTCTTTAATCCGATATGACTTTCACAAAAACGTGTCGATTCGCGTTTCTTGCAATGCATATTCTCACGTTTTCTCATTTTGTCCGTCGAGAATTAAGTGATGGAATGTAGGAATAACGTGTTCCCTGGATTCTTCTATAATAAATGCCAATCTTTAATGTCCGCTTATAGAAAAGTATGCCAAGTTCCATATAATTTAAATGCAAATGTTATGATTGAACATTTAAAAATTTGTTCATTAAAATTGCTTTTTTACTACGCGAATTTATTATTTTATGTATTATATGTATAACCATATCATAATAATATTTACAAATTTATCGAAATTTTTCGACGTTCTAGAATTAATTAATATGATTAGTTCAATAAATATTACCTTTTCACTGCAACAATTTTAAATATTTAAATAAAAATATTTTAATATATTTTGTGTTATTATTTTAATTCGTTCTTTACTAATTACAATATATTAATTTTAAATAATAATTTATGCTTTGTAAACCAACACGTTACATTAAAATCACACGTTGATATTACACAATTTACATGAAACACTTGTTCAGACGTTTGCATTCACATAATTCCAAATATTTAATCAATTCACATTAAGTATTAGAAAAAATGTTTACGAAGATACTATGTTGTTTGTACTCTCATTGACTTGCGATAACTGACAGACTGCCGTCAGACGTGCGGGCTAGAAATAATAACTAACTAACACCCCCAAACTGACTCAGCACACCGCGCGAGCAGCACCCTACACAGAGGGTGGCTCAAAGAAAGTATAGAGAACATGCAATCAATTTTTACTGAATAAATTATACCATTCATCGAAGTATTCACTAATCGTTGCTCAAAATGTTTAACGACAATCCAACAGATATATTCTTACAAGTTGTTATTTTAAGAGCATTATAGATCGACTTCTGGTTCACAGTCATTCAAATATTCGTATTCTTCTTACTTATATGTCTACAGTTTTCAAGAAATGTTGTTATATAAATTCAGACTGAGATTGAACTTTTAAATAATTTAATTCAATTAATAATTTAATAGGTTTTTTTTTTATATAGTTATCAAGTTTTAAACTTCAGTTTCTCAAAAAATTGTTTGAAATGTCAAACTTTTCCGGGAAGATTAGATACAATTTAATATCTCGGTGAAATTGTTAAATATCAGATGTAAATTGATATATTATTATACGAAAAATATTATTTGATCGTGACGTATATTTTATCACAGTTAAAGGAAATTGTTCGTCTAATTGTGTTACACGTTTACTGACAGCCTCGACGTGCCCGAATCACGCTTTTATACCTGCGTAGTGCCTATTCTATATCTGAGTTACTGTATTCGACACGGATGTATGGGGATCGTCTTATCTTATAAATCTATCGGAGCTGCGCATCTTTGCATGCGTTTCGTGCTGTTCAAGTACTAGCTTTATAGACAATCGGAAATGAAGTTGTAGTCAGAAACGATTATAATCAAATTGCAATATAAAAAGAAATTAGAGCACTCACGTTTTTCTAAAGTGAATGGAGAAAATAATTGGTTAATTAAATTCTATTCATCCCTTTGTTAACTATCCTTTGTAACATTACACATATAAACGTGAGATGATAAAGTATTTAATCATTATGTCTTGAAATACTTTGATAAATGACATTCATATACATATACATGTGCATTATAATTCACTATAAAACGATTATTATTTTATTATCGTTTCTGTTATAATAAATTAATTAAACTGTAATTTGTGTTATACCTAATAAGTATTATTATTATTATAAAATACAGCTTATAGCGCATTAGCACCTAATATTTCAATGTTCTTTATTTATTAGTGAAATTCATCAAGATATTGCGATTTTTATTGTAATTTTTTATTACCTACAAATAAAAGCTGTAACCTATTTGATTAAAAACAACAGTTACTATATTAGAATTGCAAATATTGTTTATAACTGACCCGAGTCATATGTGCATTTCCTTGCATGATTCTTTCGCTCTATATACGAGAAATGCATGAATAATATGTCTATTTATCATTCTTCCACACCAAAGTTTCTATTATACGATTAATTATCTCTCTGGTAGTTGAATATTTATATTGTCTTATGTATATAAATATATAATCATATGTTTATAAAAGATTTAAAAGATGCTTAATAAATATTATTTTTGTCTATTTTTAAAAATATTATTACAAGATCTATTAAATATTTTAATAAGAAAAAAATATAATTCGTATTTGACTTTTGCTTTGAAAATTCGAAGCAAAATTATGAGAGCAATATAAAATACAAATTTAATATTAATACTTTAAAAGCGCATAGGTATATGAATGCAGTTAATAAGCTGTAGTTTTACATATAAAATCGACATGCAATGACAAATTGTAAATATTTATGCAATATTTTCAAGACTTACAAATCATCAAATTACATATAGTTATAATAATATTTAAAAAAATAAAACTTTATATAGATAATCCCCGACCGAAAGCTCTTTCGGTCGGGGATTATCATACTTCGACCTCTCGTTCGATTAAAGAATTCAATTAAGCGATTCGATCGATTGAATTTTAATACGGGGATAACAAGGAAGGCGAAGAATCGTTAAAATTGATTTCTCCGCCATTCTCACGAATCGAATTTATCGCTGCCCGAATTTATCGTATCTCTAATTGCCAATTTCCTGACCATCCTTCACAAGTCCACGTTCGAACAAGTTCTAAGTTCAAGTTCGCATTTTGAAATAGATGCACTCCCACGAAGATGTGCCACCAAGATATTTGTGTGTATGTGTATGTGTGCAGCACCCATACATTGATCACTAACGCCAACGCGAATATGAAATCGGTCGGATAAAACCGTGTGGCGTAGTACCAGGAGCGGTGCAATGCATGCACACGTGTGCAAAGTGCAGCGGAACGAACGAGAGGCGAGCTTAATGATCGATCAGCTCTGCACAGGTTACTCCAAGCGAAACAGAGATCATATAGCTCTTGTGCGCAAATGATCGATCGTTGACGCATACGTCTCGGAAAATGGAAAATTCTTCGTTCGTTAGAAGGAAAATGCATATGACTTTGCATATGCTTTTTTATGTTCTCAGCAAGATGGAAGATCAAGTATATTTCAAGCGCAAGTGTTATCATTTAATTATATGTATAAAATGGAGAAATAGCAATTATGAGATGCATCCTGATATTTATTTATTATTTTCTAAGAACATATCTAAATTGTTTTTCAGAAATTTTAATTTTAAAAATATAAAAAAATATAATATGACAAATATTGCTGCTGACGTCAAATGCTGTTGCGTTTTACGGTATCCAATATGCAATCTATATGGTTTATGTGAAACAAAAAGAAACTCGATTGATTTTTAAAATATAGTGATAAATCTAATCTTTGTCATAGGATTTTTTTAAACGCCTTAATTTTTTTAACAGTCAAAAAACGATACAAATTTGTTCTTATATTTAAATAAGTGTCATTTTACAAATATTGCGAATTTTTAAAATTTGCTACGATAAAGACTAGATTTATATATATATATATATATATATATATATATATATATATACTTTTTTTTTTTAAGAATTATTTGAGTTTTTTGTTTCAGATGATATAGATTGCATATTGGGTATTGTAAAATGCAACAATATATTAGACACATTTTTAAATATTTTTCAATAAAAATTTTACCTTAAAATATTATTAAATATACACATAATATGACTGGCAAAAACCTTTGATAATACTAATACTTTTTGAGAAAAAAATGTATAAATATATGGCTATTTTTTGATGTTTCTGGGTGTATGTTCCTTCTTAAGAAATTTCCTTTTCAATTTTGTTTGAACATTTTTGGATTCTACTATTTCTTAGGCAGAAATGTTAAGAGATAAATTGTAAAAAAATTATCTTTTTTAAAAATATCTTTTTAAGCTATTTAAATTTTAAGGAATCGTTTTGTTAATATTTATGTATCTAATATTCATACCAAATTTTTCAAGACATTATAAATTTGAGAACACTCACTTTATAAATTTAAACAAAATTTTATTAGCGCAAGCTATGTACATACCTTTTGATGCTTCGATCCGACGAGATGTAGAATTTGCCATTGCAATCACGTTTGCCACTGTGCTCAACTTTTTCTTCTGTTTTCCAGCGCATTTCTCTATGCTGCATAAAAAATATTTGTGTAAATCTTTTTATATATAATTTAAAGAGAAACTATATTTATAATATTTATATTCATAAAATTATCAGTATATACAATAAATTTTATATTGTCTTTTCTTGAAGCTATTAAATTATTTGCATATTTTTATTTCGTAAGACATACATATCTTATCTTTTTTCTTAATTAATAAATATTGTAAAATTTCTTATAATTTCTATAAATTATCTAGAAGTATACTGTAAGTTGTAAGAAAAACATTTTTATATAAATTATGTGTTTAGCTAATATGAATAATTTTAAAAATTATATTCTTTAAAAAGTAAAATTGCATGAGTGCAATTTATGTAAACTACTTTTATCTGACCGAGGTACAAGAAAAACTTATATCGTTCACAAACTCTGAAGCACAAGCTTAATCTATGTCAGGGAAACTTCCATCTTATAATTGATTCCTTCATTCTATGAATTTTTGCTGACTAAAATATAATGTTAATAAAAATAACGCGCTATTGACTCATGATATTCTTGATTACGCGCAAATATTGAAATTTAAGGATCAAAATGATGACCTGGATAGTATCGTATTTCTATTATAAAGGACGGTCTTATTATACAAAGGAAGAACTTGAATTCAGGTTGAAATACTAATTTCCAGGTCGGTTTTCGTGATTCGGGCTAATAGAAGCTCCACCTAGGGCGAGTTCATGCTTATCTAATAGTAACACTCCGATTTCTCGAGAACACTGTCTTTGGCATACTTCCATGGATCATTGTATAGATTATAGTTAATCCTCTAACTTCCCGCAGTTCGATTACGTATATATAAACGATCATGTTTCTCCTAAATTAAATAGTATAATTTCGAGGTCTGGATTATCTGTTTGAAACAGACATAAATGGACATTATAATATGAGAGATAGCAAATTGTTGAAAAAATAAATTTAGCAGTATAATTATTTCGTAATTAATTATCTAAAATTAGTTTCTCTCTCTCTCTCTCTCTACCTTTCCTTCTCTCTATTTAATTAATATATTTTATATTAAGAAGTTTGTCGTAATTTATATACTTTTATAATAGACATAATGAATAACTCGATTACTTTTTGCATAAATAAAACTTACGACTTTTAAGTCATAATTTTATAAATTATAAAGTTTTAAATTAATAAATTTTGTTGTTAGATTAATTAAATATAACAATTAGAAATTTTGCATAAATGAATTTTCTTCTAAAAGAAACAAGCTATTATAGTAGTTAGTTTATCAAAATCAAGCATCTTTAAAAGAACAGCAAGATTTATGTAACATTCTAATTTTTAATATGTTTTATATGGAATTATTCGATATGACTTGAGACTTCTTATGATAGAAAACAAATTATTCATCCAGAAATAAGACCCGGAGAAATCATTTTATCAGGATATTTCTGCATAGACGTTTATATTATTTCAAAAATTTACATATTGTGTTTTTCTGCTTTTATAAATTGTTTTGTTATTAGCGAAACAAGTTATTTATAATAAGTTATCATACGTTTTCGGCGATTATTAAATGCATTGTTAATTTAACGAAAATTTGTTTACGAAAAAATGATATTTACATATTAGAACATATATTTTCCAGCATCTATGAGAAAGATTGGATTTTTTTCCTTTTGTAAATTTTTTTGTTAACGAAACGAATTATTTACATATATTATCGTACGTTTTCGGCAATTATTATACATATAAATAATGCATTGCTAATTTATCAAAAATTTTCATTTAAGTATACGTGGAAGACGATAATCTTAAACGATAGTATTAACTTTATATATTATAGAAAATTACCTGAAATTCCTTCTTGCTTCTTGCTAACCTTGCAATCGAAAATTTACAGCACCAACGATTGTGTATGTGTGTGTATACATATATATATATTTAGCAACACAGCTCCAGATTTTTCTGCCGGCCTAAACAATGAAAATTCAATTTTGACAACTATGAATATATTTTATTCTTCATTATTTAAGTTTAATGTTCACCAAACATTTTATATTTTATGTCATATTTGAGAAATATAGATAATCAAAATGTGCTTATGCTTGTCCGCCGAAAGCAGTCGTGTCGCAATATATTTCTGAGTATATATTTTTTTTCAGGCGCAATAAACTTCTTAATATTATTACACAATGTTCTAATACTAGTAATAAATAGTTTTATTGAAAAATTACCTGAAATCCCTTTTTGCTTAGTCTGGCGATCGAAAATTCGAAGCGCTCGCGAGCAACACGACTGGATGCTACATGTCGCCAACGCGGGAATGCAAAAGTGGGGGAGAAAACGCGGGAGCGCGAAAGCGCGGGAAACGCGAGAGCTCGATCGATGAGCGCCTCGATCGATACGAGGCGTCTCGATCGATAGAAGGCGCCATATTCAAATTTTAAATAGTAATTATAGAATATTAATATTTCCTTTATTAAATATTGAATTGCTTATATATTAAATTGCATTCTATTATATATTATATATTAATTCTAAATATCATATAATTTAATTTGCCTTCAATTTTTAAAATATATATAAATATTTCATTTATTTTATATATAAAATAAATATAAAACTACAGTTTTCTAATTTTTAATTAAGTTGATTATACAAAATATTTATTATAATAAATATTTATATATTATAATATATAAATATTTATTATAATAAATATTTATATATTATAATATATATTTATTTTTAATGACAGTTGTCATTTAAAAATAAATACCTATTATAATAAATAAATATATATTATTAACAAAATTAAAAAAAAAATATATATATATATATATATATATGTATATAATTAAAAAAATATATAATTAAAAATAATAATAAATATTTGAATTAATTAATGAAAGGCTCGTATAAATTAACAAATTAAATAAATCAAATATAGTAGGCCAACTGAACGAGCAAATAAATAAGGTGTAAAAATTTTTTTATTATTAGTTAAATAATTAAATTAACATTCTGTTACAGAATCGATATAAATTGTAAACGTTTCGACTGCACTACAGTCTTTATCAATACGTAAAAGTTAAATATTAAAATACAAAGTTAAATGTTAAAAATACAAAGTTAGTTAAATATTAAAATATAAAATTAAAACGATTCTTCGCTGTTGACCAATAGATATGCAAGGCGATTGGTCTGAGATGCCAAGTTATGCGACATTTGAACATGATTATCGTTTTAACAAGTCCTTTTTCCCGATATTTCAAGTGTGTGTTGCGAAGTCTGAATACCAAAATTTTGGTATTCAGACTTCGCAACACACACTTGAAATATCGGGAAAAGGACTTGTTAAAACGATAATCATGTTTAAATATCGCATAACTTGGCATCTCAGACCAATCGCCTTGCATATCTATTGGTCAACAGCGAAGAATCGTTTTAATTTTATATTTTAATATTTAACTAACTTTGTATTTTTAACATTTAACTTTGTATTTTAATATTTAACTTTTACGTATTGATAAAGACTGTAGTGCAGTCGAAACGTTTACAATTTATATCGATTCTGTAACAGAATGTTAATTTAATTATTTAACTAATAATAAAAAATTTTTACACCTTATTTATTTGCTCGTTCAGTTGGCCTACTATATTTGATTTAATAAATATTTGTATAATTAATTTTTAATCAGAATAATATAAAATTCTGTGAAACCTAGTATGCCATTTTATACATATGACAATTTGACCAATTGTAAATAGCTATCTGTCTTTATTTCACATTATAGCCGTGTTAGCAATCTAGTATATTAATAATTTAGAAGTCTGTGGATAATTTCCAATTTGAATATGGCGCCTTTTATAGATCTTGCCGCGCTTTTCTCGTTTCGCGCGCTTTTGCGTTCCTTCATTTCCGTTTTCGCCATAGTAGTGTCTGGTCGTGTTGCTCGCGAGTGTTTCAAATTTTCGATCGCCAATTTAAGCTAACCAAATAGAGATTTCAGGTAATTTTCCGCGATAAATCTATTCATTACTAATATTAGAGCGTGTAGTATAATAATATTGAGATATTATTTCCTAGTGAAAGAGAATATAATCAGAAATATATATACCATGCCACGACTGGCTGCGACGTACAAGAATAAGCGCTTAGTTTTGTAAAAATGATATAAAATATGAAATGTTTGGTTAAGAATAAGCCTAATAATGAAGAATATAATTATTTATAGTTATGGAAATTGAAATTTTATTGTTCCAGCCGACAGAAAAATCTGTAACTAGTGTTACACATGTACACACACATATATATACACACATACACACACATATATGCATATATGTACGTTTGTATGCGCATGCGTGCGTACATACATGTGTATGTATTATAAACTGCATAATTTGTTATATTTAATATGCAAAATTCTATTATTAAATATAAAAATTTATGTATATATACGCATATACTTACATATTTGTGTATGTCATGTATATTCGTACTTGTACATGTGTGTGTACATGCTGTAAATTGCATAATTTGTAATATTTTAATGTGTAAACTTCAAAATGAAAGAGATATAAAAATTAATATCACAAATATTCAATGAAAATTATTTTATGCATTTAATATATAAAATATCAATAAAATACTTGATAAATACACATGCAGACACACATTTGTATGTATAAGAGCAATAATATGAAAATGGAAAACATTCTTTTACATATATAGTGCTTATTTATTATACGTAAACTAATATTACGTATACCAAATATTATTATAGCATTTTTCATGCTTACGCATTGTAACAAAGGAGAGGGAGAAAAGGAAAATGTCTTATATTATAAAAATAATTTAATTAATACAAAGGACATGTACAATCATCATACAATATTCGAACAGAGCAAAAAATATCATTATTTCTTGACTGATTTATCATTGTATGAAATAGCGATGAAAGAGTTAATTTTTTTTATATATAAATATAGCAAATATTATTATAGCTTTTTCCATGTGTACAATGGAAAAGAAATACATCTTATATTATAAAATTAATTTAATTTATAAAAAAAAATGTTTACAGTCATCATGCAATACAAAACAAAAAGTACCATTATTTCTTATCTAACTTATTATTGTATAAAATAGTGAAAAAAAAAGTTAATTTAACAGTAACCATCTATAATTATCATTTGTAAATGTTTAGCATAATACGAATAATGTTTCATTCTTGAAATAAGGATTTTTCAATAAACAAAGAGTTTCAATTAATAAAATTAACATTCATATACGCATTCTATTAGGTTTTAGATTTTTTTACGGTGCCTTTTCGTTGCTTTGGACGTTTTTGCTCGGTTTTCGATTCCTTTTGAAACTCGTATTTTTGCGATAATTTTTCCCTAATAAGTAAACCTTTAATGAGTTTTCTCCAATTGCCGTAAATTCTCTTTTCCCTTTTCTCGGCAGTGCGTTTAGCTGCTTCGACCTGTTCTGATTCCCAAGCTTCTCGTAATGTATCTTCGTATTCGGCACATACAACAAAACCTTCAGTGGCTGGTGTGGCACCCTTGCAACCAAAATTGAAACCCACTACAGCAGTCGCACAATCTATGTTCAGTTTCCTGGCAATTCGATTCAATCCTGGAACTATAAAGATTCATTCGTTACATACAATAATTTGATTTTATAGCAAAATAAAAATTTTTCCAGAATTTTTTTCATTTTTAAAAATATAATACATAAGAAAATAGCTAAATTTATTTTGTTAGGATATGTAAAAGTGTATAAAGACATTAAAATTAGTTAAAAATTTTAGAATATGGTATTTCCATATCATCAGAATAGGAAAGATATGTTGTGCTTACGATTGATGTGCACTGTGCCTTTTGGAAGCATACTTTTCTTGAACAAATCTACGCTTCCATATTCATTACGAGGTACAATGCCATCTTTAGCTTCTGGTGGATCATATTCTGTAGTTTGCCATTCTCCGAATAGTTCTAATGCAGAATCTTTAAGTTTCATGCCTGAAAGCTAAATACATTTTTTAATGAAATCTTCTGTATAAATAATAATTTTTATAAAATAAGAAAATTATTTTTAATTGATTTCATGGAAATATATTAACGTAATTTTACCTTATCATATTTTGGAAGTGCTTTAACTATCTTGTAAGCCTCTTGTTTTGGTTTAACTACTCGAGCTTTCCTCATCCAGGTTTCTCGTGAACGTAGCGTGTGCACGCAATATCTCGAATAAATAGCTTCACCTGTTTTTAAATGTCCGAGTGGTACGCAATCCGCCGGATATAAGGCTTCATATTTGAGTAAATGCCTTACCAGCACATATAAAGGATGTCCTTTACATTCGGAAACAGTTTTAGGCAATGGCTGTTCCAGCTCTCTGAAAATAATTATATTTTGTTAATAGAGTACTATTATCTCTTGATATTATTTTCCCTACACAACACTACAAATGTACATGTAGAAAAAAAAGAATTACCTTTCCAAAAGTAATTCATCTTCTTTTTTAGACATGGCTGTCTCTTTTTCTAGCCAATAAACTAAAGTTTCAGTCCACCATTTCTCATCAATACGTTGCTTACGAGTAACAGAAAGCCACTGTGGACAATAACGTCTTGTGACATCTTTTATTAATCCATCCGAGTTATAAGCTATTACATATAATACTGGTTTGCTGGCCTTTCTCTGAAACATTATTGCATAATTAATATCATTAAACATATATTCATAAATAATTATAACAGTTAAACAATTACAAAAATTAGAATTAAATAATTAGGAGTTCTCTTTTTTAATTACTTACATATATATCAGCTATGCAATCTACATTTCCATCTATTACATTTATACATATCCAGCATCCTTTGGATTCTACATATACTTCAACCCATACATCCTGTCTCTTTTTTAATTTGTCATTATTATCAGTTTCTTCATCATCAGATATTGAGTCTTTCTTTTCATTCTTATGTTCAGATTTAACTGTTTTATTGTTATTATTTCGTTTTCTCTTTCGCTTACTAGATTGTTTTTCATCTTCTTCTGAACTTGAGTCAGGAATATATGATAGTCTCTTAGAAACTTTTGTATTAGATTGATTATTTTCTGAATTAGTCTCTATATTGCTTTGCTGTTTGTTCAATGCAGTATCATATATTTTACGAGATCTTAAACGTCTTGGAGACGGAGCAGTGTTTACCTTTTCTAAACTTGTAGAATCTGTTTTGATATCTTTTGATGTAGAAGCTTTATTTTGAGAAATACTGTTATTTAAAGTATCTTTGTTTTTCTTAGTATATGAGTACTTTGAGCGAAGAATCTCTGCTGCCCTTTTCTTTGCTTCTAAATTAGCATTTTTTCGTGCACTTTCATTATTCTGAATTACATTATTTTTGAGATCTTTCTCTTTTGGATCTGTATTTTTCTTATCTTTTTTAGAAAGCTCTGCCTTTTTATTACCTTTTTTTGGTTCTTCTTTAACTTTATTTTCATTTTTCTTTGCTGTACTTGTTTTAGGCAATAAGTCATTATAAGCTTTTACAAGCGGTGGATTAAGAGACACTATTAGACGACAATGTAAGCCAATACCTCTTAGTATTGCCACATATAATATTACCAATTCTCTATAATTGAAAATTTTCTTTTCCGCTATCCTTTTTAACAATGTTTCCTTATTCATAATGACTTCATTGTCAGTAGATTCTATTGTAAACATATTTCTGAACCATTTTGTGAGTTTTGCTAAATATGTCAAATCAAAACCATCCTTTGGATAATTATTTGTTGAGATTAGAGATACTGTTATTGCCATTAGTTCAGGATCATTTGCTTGCCGATTCAAGTAGAATCCATATGCCAACCAACAAAGTCGAGCTGCTTTTTCTATAATTATCTGATTGGCCTTTAGTTTTCTCCGTAGAAGAGCAGCTAGATCTGATTCTTTCTTACTGCCTTTTTTCTTCTTGAAAATCATACTTGTACCTGGCAAAGTTATATTAACACCTTCTTTAGGTATAGCATAATCAGCAGGACGTTCAACATCCTCTTCCTCTTTTTTCTCCTCATCTGTACTTTCATCATTATGATATGCATGCGTTCTACTTTCTCCTTGGAGTAAAACCGCGTTTATTTCGTCTGATATATTGTCATTCTTCTTTTCAATCCTGGCTTTCTTAACATCCTGTAACCTATCGTCACTGGAATAATGTTGCTGTGGTTCCTCATTATTTACATGAGGCTTCTGCGAGGCTTCCAGATTCTTCACTACTTCTGAGAACAAGTTGATGTTATTTTGAACAGTTGTGAAATTGTCATCATCGCTGCTCTCATCTTCGCTTTTTGAGCTCACTAAGTTAGGCTTTACTGTCGGTTTTATAGAAAAAAAACTAGCTGTTAGCTCATCCTTTGGTATAATGCCACCAAAATCGTTGCTGCTGTCAGAGCTATCATCGTCGGAATCATTCATAGTGGACGTTTTCCTGCAAAATATAAACTTTCTTTGTTTACTTTATCTTTCGTTATATTGCTTGTTATTATTATAGGATACCTTTCTCTCGATAGATTTTCTTATCTCTTCTTCTGAATTTATTTATTTTTTAAGACCAATAATGAAGATGAAGAACTTTATGTAATATGTCGGGATTTATATTAGGTAAATAATCTATATAAACACAATGTGAAAACACTTGCACATGTGCGCACGTGCTTGCCAAGAATCACTCACGATCATTCAGAATCAGCCAATAATACGCAGTGATCACAAAGCATTAGATTAGGTTCTGAAATTTAGTATATACATGTATGTATTTCGTTATTATCTTCGAATGGTACATAAATAAATTTATGTGTGCTATTTTGCCGACAATCGTTAATACAGTGTGCAGATGTAAAATATTTTATATTTTGTTATATATAATTTTTGTAAAATTTTATTATTTTTGGCAAATTATGTTTCGATGGTTTTAACATATTTATTAAATTATTTTGCCGTTTTTTTAAAGAGAGAAGGAGAGAGATTATATTCATTAATATATTAATATATTTATATTTCATTATATAAAAAACGTAATATTAAATACTTTATTATTAATTTAAACTTACATTAATTATTTAACATATTTTACATAATATTATTAGATTTTATTTAATTATTTTATAGAAATTTTTCAGCAATATTAAAAATAAAATATGCGAAATTCTATCGTCAAAATATTTACGTATATTTTTGATATTTTAAATAATGTTTTTGAAGATAAATTTTCTGCGATATACATTTTTATAATTTTGTTTAAATATTTCTATATAAATATTTTAATATGTTTTTACAATATTTTACATCAGATCTTTTTATTAAAGATTTATTCTTTTCTTTCTTCATAATTTTGTTTCAAGAAATTGATAAAAGATAAGAATATTATAATTTTTATACATAAAGATTTTATTCTTATAAACGTTTTCTCTAAATGTAATCATGAAGTTAAAATGTAATCATGAAGTTAAAATGTAATCATGAAGTTATAATATATTCGACGCATTTATTTGTCTTGAGCCTTCTCATAATTATGCTAATAAACCGACTTTGGTAAATATGTAGGATCAAAAGAGTCAACAAAAAATCAGTATACTTGACATTTATTTATTTTTTGTTTGTTTTATGTAACAGTGAAATTTATATTGATAAAAAAATGGAAATTTTCTGAAATTTTAATATAAAAAAAGTTTTTTCATGATTTTTTGTGAAAATGTATGGTAGAAATGCAACGCGACAGAAAAAAGAAAAAGAGCTTTTAATAAGAAAAATTAAGATGCGTGCGATGATACATGAATTTTGCAGCAGGTTTTCATTGCATCGTAAGGCATCACGTATATTCTAATTTGTTGAGGTCTGTTGGGTAATTCTAAAAAAATTACAAAATATTTTGAGAAATTGAATTACAAAAGAGTTGAATGGTTTGACAATAAGAGATGAGTAAAATATAATAACTCTATATATATTATAACATTTCTTAGAGAAGGAATAAAAAGTTAATATAAAAATTTCACATGCTCTTCGAATAAAAATATAGAACATGTTTTTAATTATGATATACAATAATTTGCGATTATAATTTCGAATAAAAAAAAATTTTTATTTTGTCTTTTGCATTATTCAAACTATCTTTATATAACATATTGTTTTACATATAGAACTTTAAATTACGAGGTAGAAGTAAATCACGTGTAGGATAATTACATAACAAAACTATATTCTATCAAACTTTTAATTAAATTATTTAGTCAAGATTATATTAATTTAAATAAATAATATTTGTATCTCACCAATCTTATTATTTTATGTCTTTTATACTGTTGTCTTACGTTGTTTTTAAATTTTTCATAGCATTATTATTCTGAGGTTCTATTCTAGAATTTAATTTTTGACCGTAAGTAATTCGAGATTAAAGCGAATGTTTTTTTTTTTGTCATTTTATAATTTCTGCATCTATATTCATATGTGTAGTAAAATATAGTGATGGATTCTGCATACTGCATAGAACGTATGCAATATACCTACAGAATAACCATACATATATTTATCATTTTGATTCTGGATATAAATAATTCATTCTTTCGATAGTATTCGAGCGCTTATAAATAATAGAAAACAGGTGTGATACACATATGTGTACGCTCTTTTCGTGGTTTTAACGGCCTTTTCTGCATCGCCCGCGGCGATTCATCGGTGAGTTTGTCAGCAGATGTATTTTGTTCACCTGTTCTCTGAATACGGCTTAATGTAATGGATAATTGCTGCGACCGGAGGGGCCTACATACACAATATCTAAGTGCATTTATGTGTAAAGCCGACATTTGCCTTGCTTGGTCGAATTCCAAGTCCAATAATGTACCATGTCCTCTAAATCCTGAATATTATGTCTATAGATTATGCATGATTTAGGATATAGAATGTTTTCCAATTTCGTAGCTGGTGATAAATAAAATTTAAAATTAAACATTTTCTATCATTGCGCAACTTTATAAATGTCGATAATGTTAAATAAGCCTTGTGCCTTGATAAATAAATATATTTCGTTGAAATAAAATTTATTAAAATAAAAAATCAATTTTTATGATTGCGAATGAAAACAAAATTTAATTTCTTTTTGTTTCATCGCTAACACAAATCTATATTATTTTCAGATGACTGGAACTGTCTGCGGGAAAAACTTAACTATCTCAGAGGAAGTGAGGAACGTCTGGAAAATTCTGGAGCTATATTTTGTGGATTTAAAGGTAGGTGCACGAAAAATTATCAAACTCTTTCAATTTTCTTTCTTTGCTTTCGGAATGCAAATAAATTTGCATACAGGATATGTACCTATATACAATAAAATTAATAAATAATTTACATATGTGAATTTACGAAGACTGATTTATAGAATATTTATTATTAAAAATGTTTGAGTTAAATTTTATGTGAATTGTATTCAAAAATCGTCGTTAGGATCTTTCTGCGAATCTTATATTCCCTCGAGGAAAAAACTGAATGAAGCAATCCGTAATTATCATAATGTGATTTTAATAAAATTATAAACACGACATTATACATGCAAGAAGAGGAAAATATATTTTTACCATGTATAGGTCACGGGTTTGAAACGTACCATAATTTTTTTATACTGCAAATTTTAAATCTCTTGAGAGTTTTTACAGTGCTTTTTACATTTTCTTTAGTAGCTTCATTACATATCTCGTTATGAAATATATTCTCATAATTTTATATTTTTATTTTCATTATGCAAATTATATTTTCAAAATTTGTAAAGTATATATTAGAAAATTATGGCAATATTTTATTTATAAAAATTATATATAGATGAGTTATATATTGCGTAAAGCATTGAGGATCAATTTTATAGAAAATCAACATATAATATTAGGATCGCATATTAATAAAATTATATTTTAATAATTATATTTTAATAAATGTGTTTTTTTTGTGCAGAGCTTGCTAAAATTTTTGATTCTTATTTTAATAATTGATTTTTCCTTATAGAGGGATCTCTCTATACAAATATAAATTTTTGACGGAACATTCTCATTTATTTTAATGATACTTCGTGTAATAAACACATACGCATATTTCACAGTTATATGCAGCTTCATCTTAATATCGCTTTCCTATATGAGGATACCGGATAATTACAGCTTGCAGCTATTTTGAGTTTATCCGGAAACTGAATCGAGATGTATCTAATCCAAATTATATTTCTGGTAGTAGGCATTCGTTGAGACTTTTAATTACTCTCAAGGTACTTTCAAGTATACAATTTCTAATTAAACTCTGTTCAACTTTATGAAATCAGTTAACTCTTTTCGGGTTAAATGCATATTTAAAGATATATGTTTGCAAGTTTTAATTTGTCGAACTTTTAAATAAAAAAAAGAAAAAGAACCAGACCATAAACAAGAAATATTAGACCATTTTTAGTTTACGAATATTAATTAGTATGATAAAAATTAGTTCTTATCTATATTCATACTTGATATTGGAATATCTTTAGATATTTCTTTCTCGCACTCTTTTTTATAAATTTATAAATTTTTTTTATCAATACCGAATTGATTATCTAAATATTACTTTTGAAGCATTAATTAAAGATGAAAAGATTATCGATTTTAATAAATTAAACTTCAGAGGCACAGACACAGATAAAATTTCTTATCTTTTTTTGAACATTAAGTAGGCTTTATTTTAATAAATTTTTAATTTGTGGATTAATTAAAAAAAGATATTAGAGATCAAGCGTTAAAAAGTTATAGAGAAAGACAGTTTAATTAGATTATCGCGGCATCAGAAACTTTTAACTTGGCCAAAGAATCCCTAAATGCAAATAAACGCGGATAAGTTCAGACATTCCGTACATTTAAAATTCAATGTTCAAGATACGAAGTCTTATAAAACTGACTGCTGTATTGAAGTCTCGATATATGGGTTGTTTAACAATTTTTCTTAGTTTTTTCTTTAAATTTATTTCATATATTTTATATAGGAAAAAGCTTTAATAATTTTTTTAGATTAATGCAATACTTAATTGCATTAAAGTAAGTACAGTTTTATTTGTGGTGCATACATTTATCCATACACAGTGCATCAGGAGTTGCAATATGTAGATTAAAAATAATGAGACGTCGCGAATCGCGATACGTGTTTCGATTTAATTTACTTCGCGCGATCGTTAGTTAAATATTATGATCGGTAAAACAACGGCGTTGTTTAAATAGCCAGATCATGTAAAAATAAAACATCATTTTTAAGCTTAATTTGAATCGAATTACCAATAAAAGCGATGTTTGTTCGCGCTTAAAATTATTTCAGCATATCAGAGATAATATAAACTTTGTATTTTGTTTCTTTCTTTGTGACATCATATTGTATGTACACGCATATGTTGTACATGCTTGATTCATGAAAAGGTTATATATTATTCGTAATAAAAAATAACAAAATAATCATTTTGAAACAATTTTATCGTTGCATATTAAATTGTTATAAAATTTGTATATTGTACATGCTTGATTCATGAAAAGGTTATATATTATTCATAATAAAAATAACAATATAATCATTTTGAAACAATTTCATTCTTGCATATTAAATTGTTATAGAATTTATAATTATTCTATATAATGATATAGTTTCAGTGTGAAGGAAGTAATCTCATTTCCCTGAAAACACAATATCGCTTTATTAAAAATTCGATATGTCATACAAGGAATATTAAAAATTAATAATAAATTTTTTTAATTTACTAATCGTATGGTCGTTGAACGTTGAGTATAAGAATATCGGCTGAATGTTAATTTTCGGTTATTCTTACTTTTTAACTATCGCCATGTTATATGTTTTGTTCGTAGTTTTTTTTACGTTTTTATATAAGTATATATAATCTTAAATATAACTCTTATATAACTAATAGATAATATCATTTATCTCACTTCCATTGGTACTTTTAAATATAACATAGAAATTGGCATGTCCAAGTAAATGTTATTAATCTAATAAACAATCTTGCTAATAAACAATATTAATTTCTTATAATTTATATTAATCTCATAGATAGATAAACATCAAGTTATATCGTGATATTGAAGATAAGCATAACAATTTGATTAATAAAACGAAATTGCAAACTCGAGGTATTATTACTCTGTTTCATATGAAATATATAACTGAAGTTTACAATTTATATTGAACAAAATATTAAAATTACATATAAACATACATACATATATACACACACACACATACACACATGCAATATAAGAAACTCTTATATATATTTTCTGGTTTAAAAAACATTTATTATTTTGTTAGGTTGGAAACAATTTAATGAAACACTAAAAAAAATCTTTCTTTGTGTTTACAAACTCTTTTTCTTAATATTTTTGACAATATCAGTATAGCTTCCATTTATTTATTTTTCTTTGTGTTTCATGTTTCCTCTTCACTTTTGTATTTTATTACGTACGCTTTATATACGGTACAATTTCACTTTCAAGAATCGTGAAACAAAGAGCCAGGAAATCAACGATGTCTTTGAAAATGAGAAGCGTTCACTTTGTTAGTTTACTTCTTGAAAAGGCTTCTGGAAACACGAATCTCCCCAATTGATCCCTGTAATTGGCTTCCAACACTATATTTTTGGTACCAAACATGTTTTTTAAATAAGTGTAACATTAGAAGTTTCTGAAAGTATGGTTTGCAATATACATATTTTAGACTCGAATGTCGTTTTGACGTATCAATCGATAAATCACAACTTTTTTTTTCTGGTTACTGATTACTCTCAATTCTTCGAAAGAGATCAACGAACATTTTGCTATCCGCTACAAACAACACGTAACAAATCCGTCGGACAATATTGAAATGCTATGATTTTGATTTATATCGTATTTTATCGACATTTGACGTTTTTTTCTAATAAATTTCTATCGCAAAAGAGAAACCGCTCTGACATTACATTAATGCTATTCTGATATATTATGAAAATATTTGATATTATTGAAATTGCATAGGGATATAATGTTTCTATTTCATTGTCAATGTGATGTGTTTAGCTTGGAAACAAATTTATTTGTACAATTCTTATTAAAAGAGAGGATATTGTTTCATCAGAAAATTTGTTTCAGCTATTATGTTTAAATGTATAATATATTTTTTTGCTTTTTGACAAGGAAGATTATACATTCTTTAATTAATTATAACTTAGTTTCTAAATAAAATAAATAAATTGCGAACAATTTTGCTAGAGGCCTAAAAATTGGATCTTTTGTTCGTGTTATTATTGATTTGTGAAAGTATTTTTTCTACAAATCTCTTAAGAAGTAATGCAGTATATTATAATTTTTTGGGTTGAAAATAAATATCAAAAATAAATTAATATAAATTGTCGCTCGTGTATTGAAAACAAAGTGATAAATATAAGGCCAACTTATCGAGCTGAATATTCGAGATGTTCAGTCAACTACCATCCATAAGGAAAACTATCCGGTTAGAATCATAGTTTCATCGGTTGATACGGCTCTATACTCGCTGGCTTCGTTTTTACAAAACACCTTACGAACTAGCCTACCCAAAGCGAAAAGTCATATTAATAATAGTTTTGATTTGTACAGCATATTGTCTGGTAAAAAGATTGATGAGAATGATAGGATGTTTTCCTTGGATGTGGTGTCTTTGTTTACGAACGTTCCTCTGGATCTTGCGATTGACGGTATTAACGATAGATGGGATCACATTGGAATAAATACTAAAATACCGAAAAACGAATTTTTGGGGGGTATAAAATTCATATTGACTTCTACATATTTTACATTTAATGACATAATTTATAAACAGACGTTTGGGACCCCTATGGGGTCACCGTTATCACCAATTATTGCAGACCTGGTTATGCAAGATCTTGAGGATACAGTTCTCAAAGCTTTGAATTTGGAATGTTTGTTTTATTTTCGTTATGTGGATGACATAATAGTGGCCACCTCTATGACTAATATGACTCAGATTGTGAATAATTTTAACAACTATCATGAAAGACTTAAATTCACGGTCGAACAAGAGGTTAATCATAGCTTGAATTTCTTAGATTTATCACTTAAAATTATTAATAACAAAATATATATAGACTGGTATCAAAAAGAAACCTTCTCAGGAAGGACGTTATCATTTTATTCAAACCACCCATTATGCCACAAAATTGGAATAATATATAACCTTGTAGACAGATGTCTATTGCTATCACATCCACTATTTTTTAATAAAAATTTGGAGTTAATTATTAATATACTCAGAAGCAATGGTTACCCTCTTGATCTGATTTTTAACAAAATTAATCATCGGATAGAACACATCATATCTAAGGGGAGCATTTTAGAGAGACAGGCCAACATAGAAAGAACAAAAAGTATAAGAAATGACTCGGTTAATAAAAAATTCTTTGTCATTCCGTATATAGATAGGGTCTCAGAAATGATTGTTTCCTCGGTGAAAAATAAAAATTGTATGGTAGGGTATAGATGTCTCAACAAACTGGATAATATTATTAAAGCACAGAAAGATAAAACTAAACATCCATGCAATTCGAATGTGGTTTATAAGATCAGTTGCAATAATTGTAATGCATCTTATGTAGGCCAAACAAAGAGGCAATTGCAGACGCGAATAAAAGAACATAAAAATAATATTAGGTTGGACTCAACGAAACATTCAGTAATTTCTGAACACATAATAAATGAACATCATACTTTTAATTGGGACAATGTTAAGATCATGGACAACGAAAATAATTATTATAAAAGACTCATTTCTGAGATGCTACATATCAAGGAACAAAAAAATGGACTAAATTTAAACAAAGATACTGAGTTACTTAGCGAGTCGTATTTTGATATTTTGGATATATTAGCGAACAATAAATAATAATAGGACAAATAGGACATTAACGAGTAAAACATAGATATTAGATCATATATAAACACGCACGCTCTCCGATCAAGTAGAGTTTAAAATGAGCTGTCTTTCTGTATTGTTGTTTGTTAAGTGTCATCCTTAATAACTGTTAATAAGTAGCAAAATTGTCAAGAAGAACGATGATAGGTAAGCATACTACCAATTGTAGGGGATATATATTATAATTTGGACATACGTTGATCGGTAATTTCTTATTAATCGCAGCGCCTACGGTACGGGTTAATTTCTCGCATATTAACGATGAAATCATCCGAGATCTGAACAAAATCAGAGATCATATCGAGGCGAACATTGTTGGACAGGACGGATTGAAACACGCGTTAATTGCTCAAAAACTCTCGATTCTGAATAACTATAATTAAATTTCGATATCATGTGAATTGTAAGAATTTATTTTTCAATAATTATACTGAAGAAGACCGCGTGCGGTCGAAACGTTTATAGAATGATTGTAATTTGCGTTAATTTGCGTTAGTTTTAATATAATATAATGACTGTAGTTTTATAATTTATACATGTAATAAATGGTAGTTGACTGAACATCTCGAATATTCAGCTCGATAAGTTGGCCTTATATTTATCACTTTGTTTTCAATACACGAGCGACAATTTATATTAATTTATTTTTAATATACGCTGGCCTTACAATGCGTCAATTTAACACAAAACGGACTGATTACTATTTTAATTTTAATTTTATTCATAGAGTTTTTGGAAGAATAACCGCAGATTATTTTAAACAATGGATTAATGCGAACTACTTGTTAATAAGAGCGAGAGCAAAATTGGAATTTTTAAGAAATTGTAAAAATAGCGATGTTTTTCCTACACATTTGGAAGGTTTTTGCCGCATTAAATTTAACGTTTTTCATCACAGATCAATCAGAAGACTAGATAGTATGTTGTACAAGTTCAAAACAAATGCGATGAGCATTGAAATTTTTGATTTGCATAGACAGGTAGAGTCATTACAAAATAGGATTTTTCATCTCACTAGCGGGTTATTTAATCGTTTGCCTGTACTCGCGTGGAATAGAATTTTCGAACATCATAACATTGCTTTTAAAAATTGCCACAACAGATTGGTTACTGCACACGAAAAGAAATTCAATTGGCTTAAGAGAAAACAATACTACAAGTATATCAACAGCATCAAACCTATAGATATACATTGTTCTTTACATTTTGAAACTTCACAACCGACGAAAATATCACAAAATTCTCTCAGGGCAATCACTAATGATGCCAAGGAGATCAATATACACATTGAAGCCAATAAATTTCTCAATGATACAATTAACCCTTTGGAAAATACTAATAAAAAATGGTTTGTTAATCTATCCAACACAGACATTCCGCCTAACGTATCTAATCTGTTGCAAATGGGTGATAAATTTTGTCTTCCGAATATTAGTAAAAAAACAGCGATACATGAATTTATCAAGGACATAGAGAGTAATAGCAAACGAAATAATATTAATAATCTCACAACGATCAGAAATATCGCGGTTCCAAAATTTGCACAACTTCTTAACACGAAGGATAAAAATGACGTAAGTCAACAAAAATTACTTGGTGCACACAGAGATTTAAAAAAATTTTGTAAAGACAATCCGAATGTTCTATTCACACGCGCGGACAAAGGTAATGCTACGGTCGCGATGGATAGATCTTATTATATTAACAAAATGAAAAACGTTTTAAAAGATGTCAACACTTACACTATTGTCAAAAAAAATCCGTGCAAAAAAATAGAGAACGATTTGAATGGTTTGTTGAAGAGATGGCTTAAGGAAGATTATATTTCAAAAAACGAATATTATAAATTACGTTGTAGTGATTCTCTCCTTCCAAAAGCGTATGGATTACCTAAAATCCATAAGGAAAACTATCCGGTTAGAATCATAGTTTCATCGGTTGATACGGCTCTATACTCGCTGGCTTCGTTTTTACAAAACACCTTACGAACTAGCCTACCCAAAGCGAAAAGTCATATTAATAATAGTTTTGATTTGTACAGCATATTGTCTGGTAAAAAGATTGATGAGAATGATAGGATGTTTTCCTTGGATGTGGTGTCTTTGTTTACGAACGTTCCTCTGGATCTTGCGATTGACGGTATTAACGATAGATGGGATCACATTGGAATAAATACTAAAATACCGAAAAACGAATTTTTGGGGGGTATAAAATTCATATTGACTTCTACATATTTTACATTTGATGACATAATTTATAAACAGACGTTTGGGACCCCTATGGGGTCACCGTTATCACCAATTATTGCAGACCTGGTTATGCAAGATCTTGAGGATACAGTTCTCAAAGCGTTGAATTTGGAATGTTTGTTTTATTTTCGTTATGTGGATGACATAATAGTGGCCACCTCTATGACTAATATGACTCAGATTGTGAATAATTTTAACAACTATCATGAAAGACTTAAATTCACGGTCGAACAAGAGGTTAATCATAGCTTGAATTTCTTAGATTTATCACTTAAAATTATTAATAACAAAATATATATAGACTGGTATCAAAAAGAAACCTTCTCAGGAAGGACGTTATCATTTTATTCAAACCACCCATTATGCCACAAAATTGGAATAATATATAACCTTGTAGACAGATGTCTATTGCTATCACATCCACTATTTTTTAATAAAAATTTGGAGTTAATTATTAATATACTCAGAAGCAATGGTTACCCTCTTGATCTGATTTTTAACAAAATTAATCATCGGATAGAACACATCATATCTAAGGGGAGCATTTTAGAGAGACAGGCCAACATAGAAAGAACAAAAAGTATAAGAAATGACTCGGTTAATAAAAAATTCTTTGTCATTACGTATATAGATAGGGTCTCAGAAATGATTGTTTCCTCGGTGAAAAATAAAAATTGTATGGTAGGGTATAGATATCTCAACAAACTGGATAATATTATTAAAGCACAGAAAGATAAAACTAAACATCCATGCAATTCGAATGTGGTTTATAAGATCAGTTGCAATAATTGTAATGCATCTTATGTAGGCCAAACAAAGAGGCAATTGCAGACGCGAATAAAAGAACATAAAAATAATATTAGGTTGGACTCAACGAAACATTCAGTAATTTCTGAACACATAATAAATGAACATCATACTTTGAATTGGGACAATGTTAAGATCATGGACAACGAAAATAATTATTATAAAAGACTCATTTCTGAGATGCTACATATCAAGGAACAAAAAAATGGACTAAATTTAAACAAAGATACTGAGTTACTTAGCGAGTCGTATTTTGATATTTTGGATATATTAGCGAACAATAAATAATAATAGGACAAATAGGACATTAACGAGTAAAACATAGATATTAGATCATATATAAACACGCACGCTCTCCGATCAAGTAGAGTTTAAAATGAGCTGTCTTTCTGTATTGTTGTTTGTTAAGTGTCATCCTTAATAACTGTTAATAAGTAGCAAAATTGTCAAGAAGAACGATGATAGGTAAGCATACTACCAATTGTAGGGGATATATATTATAATTTGGACATACGTTGATCGGTAATTTCTTATTAATCGCAGCGCCTACGGTACGGGTTAATTTCTCGCATATTAACGATGAAATCATCCGAGATCTGAACAAAATCAGAGATCATATCGAGGCGAACATTGTTGGACAGGACGGATTGAAACACGCGTTAATTGCTCAAAAACTCTCGATTCTGAATAACTATAATTAAATTTCGATATCATGTGAATTGGAAGAATTTATTTTTCAATAATTATACTGAAGAAGACCGCGTGCGGTCGAAACGTTTATAGAATGATTGTAATTTGCGTTAATTTGCGTTAGTTTTAATATAATATAATGACTGTAGTTTTATAATTTATACATGTAATAAATGGTAGTTGACTGAACATCTCGAATATTCAGCTCGATAAGTTGGCCTTATATTTAAAAATATCAAATCTTGCCGTCTCCGATATCTATACACACATTTACTGTGCAAATTAAAAATTATTAATTTTTTTAATTATTGAGAAATATATTCTATCTCTTTCTTTGTCACAAAATAAATTAAACGGAGTATTAAGATAAAATAGATTAAGCTAAAAATCAATAAGGATTGTATGATTTGTGCATTTACAAGCAGAATTAAACAGAAACAGACAGAAATAAGAACATAATAAATGCAGTTTTATCGATGAGATTAAAGAACATTACAATTGGAAAACGAAATAAGTAGGAGATATAGTACCGCGTGAAAAAGTATTATAAAAAATTGTGAAACAGAGAGAAAATTATAAGGGTAAAATATACGCGGAAAAAATTCGGTGTCTCTTAACAATACCAGCTGAAAATGACTATGGTGTATAAAAAATTAATGGGCGGGAGATGGAGAGGTCCGTAGAGATAAAATCCGCAACCACGACAATTTATCCAGCTCACACGTGTGTGGGCGAGGTTCCAAATAAATAAAAATTCAACGTAAAACTTTATGCGTTCATACTACTTACACAACGGTTTTATTCAAGACGATAAAGTTAGCCGCGAATGGAAGACGATTAATCATGGCAATTCCTCACGTCGCATAGCAATTGCGGCAATTTGGTCTAGGAGTGCTCTATCAAATAGACTGACTGATTTAAGCGAGCTTTAATTTATTGAGGCGACGTGATTTTCGTAGAATTTTACTCCTAAAAATAAAAATAAAATCTATCGCCTTTTTGCGATCTTTGCGATAAAAATATCGGACGCGTTTAAAGTGCAATTCTGCAACAAATGCAAATGCGAGGCTGCAAATGTGACAATTTGATTATTACTCGGCTGTGATATGCGCTCTTGAAATCGAGAGTGAATGCCACTTATTTCTCTCTATCCCGGATGTTTGATATTAAATAACGTGCGAGATTAAATAACGGGATTTAAAAGCTTTACTTTGAACAAATTTGATGCAATTTATCTGATTTATTATGTTGTCTGATGAGATGGAAATATCTTAAACAATTTTAAATATATTATTAGAAATTTCAAAGAGAGAGAAAGACATGAAAATATACATTTTTCCATGAAAAATTACAAACATATATATTATAATATAATATTTAGAGATAATTATATATAAAAAATTGCTAAATATTTTAGACATTTAAATAAAAAAATAAATAACATATATAATTCTAGAATGTATTTCGAATTTTTTGTGCAAAGTGTAAGTAAATTATTAAAAGTATTTATATTTATCAAGAAAAATAAATGTAACAGACTTTTATAAATGCAGCTACTTATGATAGATCATCTCGATCAGTAGTAAGAACACGATGTTATTACAATACTGTGTCATAATGTAAATAATCGTTCTCATTTTTTATAATTGTAACTTGTCATTGGAAAATTAATGTTTCAATTATAATAGTCTTCGCGCAAACGTTTCTCGTAATAAAAGGGGTATAAAGATAGTTAAAAGAGAATACTTTGTATAAAGATTTTTTGTTACTTTTTAAATGTTTAAAATGCAAATTATGAACGTAATTTACATGTAGCTTGAGCAAAGGAGGAGGAAGTTACGCCGAGAAGATTTTTTTTTAATATTTAATTGCATAAGTATGAATCGCAAAGCAAGACTGTCCTTTGGCCAACGCAAATTCTACGTCTCGCATTGCATCGTTAATTATGTTAATCATTGTGCACATTTTCACGGCTTTTGAATAATTCCATGATGAAGTCGTCTATCTATCTGTTTTGTAAGTTGGTAAAAACAGTAAGCTAACTTTCGTATTAATCCATACGTAATGAGAACCGAGTATTTAATTATTTTACTTTGAATTATTCTCCATCCTTTGTCTCGATTTAACATGTAAAATTAATTTGTTATTTATTTTATATGTATTTCCATTAGAAGGCTTGCGATAAATATTTTTGAATAAAGTTTAGATAATATCCAATGGCAATTAAAAATGTTTATAAATAAAATATATATTTAATTAAGAATGCACATATTCGTAAATTTTATTACAAAAAGTTACCTCTAGAGAAATATTTTATAACAATTAAATTTTTTTCCAAACAAACAGAAGATAAATTTATAAAGATAAATAAATGCTAAGGGAGAGCACGCACGTTTTTAATAGTTTGACGAGTGTGAGACGTTTTCTAAGAACATTTTAAAAAGGTCGCTTTTAAGCCTCTAGCAAAAAATAATAGTCAATATTATCTTTAATTTAGATGTTATGCATTTATCTACATTAAGAGATTCTAAGCTATTTAAGCAACTATTGCATTTTCTCAAGAATAAGACTTTTTTGATTTATGTAATTAAGCTATGGAAAATTGCGTTTTGTTAGCCGCAGAAAATTATATTTCACCGTAGGTGGCATGATGCATCGTTGTGTACGTTTTTTAATTCAAATTTTGAGCTATTTGACCTCAGTTTCATAAATGCGCTTTGTTACATTCCAATTAAGCCGTTCGGTTAGCTAAATATTAACAATTTACTCAGCGCACTATAATTTAAATGTTTCTATATCATCATCATATGTACGTATATATGATATATATAATATGCAAATAGAATTTAGCCCCATTGTATCTAGACCAATTACTATTAATTACGTAAGTTTTCTGAATACGCCGTAGAACTTTCGACAAACTAAATAAAACAATGAACCAATAAAATTAAAATCAGTTATATTAATTAATTGAAAATATAAATGAATATTGAAGCGCATATACAAAGAGTTAATAGATATTGGAAATAATAAAGTAATCTTTTGACAAATATTTTTCTTATTATAAGAATGTCATGTCATGTAATTGTGAGATAATTATATATATTTTATGATCCAACTTTTTTACAAACTTTGAAATCTTGTTCAACTGTAACAGGAGAAAGAGAATATAAGCAGACCAGCTGCGTAGTGATATATTGTATTATCTTTTGTTATTTGTATGCACATTATAATGAAAAATTTCGGAATCTCGATGAAAGAAAATGAGATGTTTGTGAATGGCTATTTTCAATGCATTCACGTAATTATTTTGATTATAGTTTCATCATTTCATTGCTTACGTGCCACCACTGGAGGGTTGATAATTTTTAACTAAATATATCTCGGCGATCTCGCGTGTGTGAACGATCGCATTATAGAATGACAGTAATCCGAGCGATGACAATAATCTGGCAGTTGTTGTCAAGCGCTCTCACACACGTATCACATCTGTATTTTAAGTGTAACGCATTATTGTGCGTATCGTCGACTGATGAGACGCTGATTGATTGTAAATAAGTAATATAGAAAATTGCAAAGAGACACATATTGGAAAAACATAGTGGTTCATGAACCGATTTAAGCAAATATTTGTTACACATCTGGCGTGTCGCATGTCGAGAGATGAAGCCGATGTCGGGAAACGCCCCGGGTGTCGCGCAAAGTTCGCGCAACGGCGATGCAATTAGGACCAGTGGCAGTAGCGAGCAAATAAATTTCACCTCTCTTTGCTCGCTGCGCTATGTGTTTACACGAGCGACTGTAGCGAATCGCGAAGGAAACATCCTTCCTTCAATTCGCGGACTTGCAATACGCGTGTCTGAAAGGGAACTAATCAGCGGGAGCTCTCTTTATACCGGATAGCAAAAGGTCCGTTGGTTTCTTCGGCGCTAGACCTGAGTGACCTGGGTCACCGTGTGATTAGTTCCGGTGTTCTCCATCGGCTGGTGCGGCACCGCCATCCATCTGCCGATCAGCCGCCATCGGCTGCAGAATAGTTGATTAAAGGTCATGCGGAATTGACGGCTCATTGCGCAATACAGGATAAAATTGATGGCCGAGTTTATGAGTGTCAGGATGTCGATCACGTCACCTGTCGAGAAAGGAAACAAACTTGATTAGCAGAACT